>NC_064923.1:40781741-41448825 GCF_023897955.1 Schistocerca gregaria
GTAACTGAGTGCCACTGGGGTGACCAGATTGGCCGGTATTTTACTTTTTGCGTTTGCGCTACAAAGGATAGAATTTTCAATTATTGTTTTAAAGAAATGAGGAGCATCGTTTCGAAACGGATTAAATGCAGCCCAGTTCAAAATATAGTTGGATTCGTTTTCATCCCAGTTGTGGTGGGCTCTTTAACGCTGTTGAGTCCGACCGGATTATTTCGTATTCTTTCCCATATTAATTTAGAGTTGAAATCGGATCAAGTCGTGTGACGTACATTGCAGCCGACTGTTGAAAACGTGCTGTGTTAAGGGCACGTTTCCCGGCCTGCTTTAGGAGCCCGCTCTTTTGCTTGCTGTTTCCGCTGTTTTCATCTTGCAAAAATCGTTCAAATGTGAGGTCATCAGTCCCCTAGAGCTTAGAACTACTTAAACCTAACTAACCTAATGACATCACACACATCGATGCTCGAGGCAGGATTCGAACCTGCGACCGCAGCGGTGCGCGGTTCCAGACTGAAGCGCCTAGAACCGCTCGGCCAAACCGGTCGGCTTTCATCTTGCAGCTCACAGTGTGGTGTTGATTTCGTAACTGTGCATTAACGGTAATAACGGGGGATATTTACCCTTGGGAGAGCGATCGAAACGAAGTAGAATGAGAATTAGAGCTGCGAAAACTAAAAGCGTCAGAAAGAAGCTTAGCAAGTAATAATTCCTGATATATTTTATGAATTATCATTTTCAGTGAAATTTGTAGTACCGGCGTATTGATGTGTTATTCGCGTGGAAAAGAGGGCGGAAATGAACGTTTTTATACTTTGAGCTTCACTATCTGTAGTTACGACGTGACGAGATGTATTACGTTTTATGTGCTACAACCGATATCCAAATTTTAGAAATTATGAGCCTCCTTGTGATCACAAAGAAGGCAGATTCAATGTGGAAGTTTACATCGTACGGAACAAGTGAAACGAGATCGCAAGCTCGTATGGTGAGGAACTGGAAAGCGTTAAGCAGGAAATCGCAGTCCAAATTCCATTCATAAACCGAATAACCTGACGCTAAGAAACAATGTTGACAAACTGTTGAAATCAAGATTTGGAGACAACTGTAAAGATGTTGATAGTATGCAGTTCTATGTTTCGGCCCTAAACATCGATGCAACATCAGCTGAAAGTGATAGGCCGACTCACGAGGGCGATGATGGAGACCGTTTGCACGAGGTAGAAGAACCGAGTGCAAGGCTGTAACATGTAGATCTGCCGTCAAGAACTTGTTAATATAACTGTATATTCCTGCATGATGGGTTGTGTACAACAATAAAGCGAAAAAAATGAATTGAGAGTTTCAGATCGTATTATTGTAACACATGAATCAGTGAAAACGTATTTTGCTCAGTGGACTGATTCAAAACGTATAAAGCGCAATTTAAAAATAAAAATGGCCCCTTCGTGCATTGGGAAATGATTTCGATGGAGACTGACTCTTGAACATAATCAACATGTTAAGGTCCTGCGGTTGAGACTTTCGCCCTCTTCATTTGTCTAGCAAGAGAACGTTTTTTTCACATACTGCAAAATTATGACCTGCGCACTCTTGTTGATCAACGCCATTTTTGGGCGACAGGGGGAATTTCAAATGTGTTCTTATGCAATGAATTCAATTTAATATTATTTGTAATTATGTTAACCGATCCGCTGCTTCGTGAAATAGTGAAATATTCCAAACACAAAGTCTCCAAATAACGAATCCAGTGCGAACATTAAACTGCTATAGATAGGTAATTAGGCTATTACATATTTTTAACTTACCGTAACGCTAGTGGACGAGTCAAAGTCGATTTTCCTCGTCCTCCTTCCTACAAACATACCCGTAATTGAAAATTGTCACAACAACACACGGCATGAAAGCAACGAACGGAAATATTTACATTAAATTCAACTGCAAATAAGAACCGAACTGATTAACAAAACAAGTGACCTTAAGAAAGGCCAACAGTGAATATTAGTAGTTGTTGGCTGAAGAAGGGATGGGCCTTAGCCTATAGAGCTACCGATATATCGACAGTCAATCTATCGATGACTATGTTTACGATCAGTAGTACGCATCCCTTTTGTCGTATGGTTGTAAATCAAAATACTTTTCAATATCACTACACGGCGACGGGTCGTGTGTATCATCATTTGCGCGAGGAGGGGGGCAGGGGGTGTCCGGACCGCTCAGATCCACCCTTCGGCTACGCCCCTGGCCGCAACAGCCACGTCTTCTCGTGTCAGACGGCTGAGCACCGCCGCCCGCCTGCTCGTTGTGCTGCTAATGCTAACCAAGCAGAGGGCGGCGGCGGCGGCAGCGGCTTGCCTCGTCTGTCTCCCTGCCATGCGTTCGTGCCCCACGCTCGGGCACTCTTTCAAAACTGGTCCCCCCCTGCAATTGAGGTGCTGAGATCAAAAGGGGGACGTGCCGTCCAAAAGTAGTTATGAGACATATGGAAAAAATGTATAATCTTGAATAGTACTATTCCCCCAAACCTTATAATTACTCTCACATGCTCATCAGGAAGAATACAGCCTTATATCAAAATCTGTGACCGTTGAAAATAACGCAACCAAAATAAAAACTCGTTACAATATTGTTCAGAAATTGTGACACGGTGAGCTTGAGCAGACACCTTGCGCACATCGCCCATTGCGCTGGTCTTCGAGGAGCCGAGTATTGCGCCCAGGTGTGGTTAATCGACGTCAAGTTGAACCACGCTATGCGGTTAATAACAGTGGGACCGACACCCATTAATTGACTTCCTCTACCGAGCAACGTCAGTCCTCCCACAATCCTTAGAAGTGAGGCCTCGAGTAGAGAATACCAGAAGCTACAGGAGAACGTGGAATTACCCTTACGGGAAAACATACCAATCACCAAGTCTACGACGCAATAGACCACCGTTACGGCAAGCAGAACAGATAGATTCCAGTAATACCGAGGTGAGAGAACCGTGGGATCAGAATTGTCAAAATATTGAAAATGCATAAGAGAGTCAAGTGGTTCCCAAAGTGTGCTGCTGCTGCTGCTGCTGCTGCCACAGAATTCGGCAGAAATCTACGGGTCAAACTGAACAAAGGTGACACTCCGCGCAAATGAGGTTCTATAGAGTAGAGTCTTCGGTTTGAGATTGTGGGGCTCCGAACGAGGCAATCAAGGACATTAGACCGAATGCCTCTTATTCCCTGTCAGGGGAGTTGGGGGCGACCTTATGAAAGCTGACGATGTAGCGCTTATATGGATTAGGAACTTAGATATTGACATTTACTTAGTTTTGTGTATAGTTCTGTCTTTCTGTACTTCTGTTATATAAATACACTAATGTTACATACCTGTGTTTCTACCATGCGGGTGAGTCATACTAATAAATAATAAAATCTGTAATCATAGAATAAAACCAGATGACAGCTAACGGTAACAGCAAGTGAGTGACATGTCCCCTTCTTGATTTAAGCACCACTCATATCATCGTTATTGTGTAACTAAAAAATTAGTATATTTATTCGCAAAATATTCTTTTTAATCATTTCAACAAGTTCATACACCATTTCTGTTATTTGTATAAACATTCATAATGGAAGTCAGGATCCTTTTTAATGTGTTGGCTTGTAACATGGGAAAATCAGTAGCACATTTTTTTACTTATTAACCAACCCTGCTTATTTTGACAGATACACATGTTCATAAAGTTGTCAATTTTCATCGCTGTCTTAAGCTTGGCCTCCAGAGCCATTGTCTTCCTCTCCACCAGTCACTTTACAAATGGCACATTTCCTTGGAATATCATCAAAATACCCATGAAACTGCAAAGGGATAACGTCAGTCATGCGTGAAAAACCCTGTAGTTTCTTACTTTTCAGAGGAATGACACCCATATATGCTCTCGACACATTATGAAACTGAAGGGCTATCCGAATCTTAACCAGAGGAAATTCACATTTCACCATTTCGCTTGCTGTTGGGTGAAACAGAGATGTGTTTTGACTGAAAAGTGTACTCAAATATTTTGTGTTGTGGAACAACACGTTTGTCTCCTTTCAGAGTTACAGACTACTTAAAAAATGAATATACAAATTTCTCACAGACATGCCTCTTGTGTGCACAGTTCAGCACGCATGCGTTTCCTTGCCTTCAATATTAATGTAAACATTTGGTGGTGAGTATACGCTGCGCCCTGGTTCCTTTTCCGTAATTCTGATCCTGTAAAATCCCCACCATAAGATTTTGCAGGAAAACGGTGGGAAGTCAATTATGAACTAAAGTGTACCGAAGTGGAACCATCGTGCGATTCATGCCTTTCCTGTATAGGCACCTGAAAATGCATACAACGTTCTCACACTGAGGCCACATATTTCGTTATGAAATCCATAAGGAGAGAAACTACTGTATTAAGCCCCTTCTTTGCGATTACTTCGTTGTTCATATAGATGAAAGATCTGTTATCAAGAAACTCTATGAATACCAAATACAAATACCCGTGGCTGGCGCAGATAAAGCTTATCAGTTACTAGTATGTGTGGAACAGGCAGATTCTGCATGAAATCGAATGCGACCATTTCTGATATCCCCGCCTCTTCTTTGTACAAGCTTTTCACAACGTGTCATGTTGTCATAGAAGACACGTGCACGAAGCTATCAGTTTCAGCTCGTTTTACGCTGAAATTCTGACTCTTCTCACAGTTCCACCGTCGAAGACATTTTGAAGTCTCATAGCGGTTTCATGCGTCCCGATACACAGCCGCCATCACGCCTTGTGCCTGCGACCGAGACAAGTCCTGTTTCTGCACGAAGTGAAATTTCAACGCTCTTTCAAGCAAGCAAAGAAACCGCTGAACAAGTCCCGTTTTAGAACGAATAGATGCGGATTCGTGTGAAAATAGCAATTACTCATATAGCCCAAAAAATGGTGACAAGTCCTGTTTTTGACCTCGACGCCTCACTTGTACACGGAGCCGAGAAAAGTCATCAGATAGCTGCTAACGTTGCGTCGGACATGCTTTTGTCCGGAGAAGTGCTGCAGGTAGACGTGCCATGGGCTGGACTCGTCGTTGGAAGTCCCCTGCAGAAATACTGAGCCATGCTGCCTCTACAGCCGTCCGTAACTGGGAAAGTGTTGGCGGTGCAGGATTTTGTGCACAAACAGACCTCTCGATTATTTCCCATGATTGTGCTATGGGATTCGTGTTGGGTGGTCCGGGTGGCCAAATCATTAGCTCGATTTGTCCAGAATGTTCTCCAAAACCAGTCGCGAACAATTGTGGCCGGGTGACATGGATTATTGTCATCCGTAAATATGAAGTGAATGAATAGCTGAAATTTGGAGTCATCTGACCAGACCACGGTTTTCCAATCCCCAGGGTCCAACCGATATGGTCGCGAGCCCAGGAGAGGAGATGTCGTGCTGTTAACAAAGGCAGCCACATCGGCGGTCTGCTGCCATAGCTCGTTAACGCCACATTTCGCCACGCTGTCGTAAGGGATAAGTTCGTCGTATGTCCCACGTTGCTTTTTTTTGTAGTTATTTCATGCAGTGTTGCATGTCTGTTAGCACTAACAACACTGCGCAAACGCCGCTGCTCTCAGTCGTCAAGTGAAGGCCATCGGCAACTGCAGTGTCCTTGGTGAGAGGCAATCGCCTGAAATTTGGTATTGTCGGCCACGGTACAGTGGCTCTCGGAGCTCTATGTCCACGCATCTGGTTCTGACCACCATTCCGCGCTCAAAGCTGTTCATTCCCGTTGTGCGGCCATAATCACGTGGGAAATCTTTTCACATGAATGGCCTGCGTTCAAATGACAGCTCAGCCAACGCTCTCTACCCTTGTACTACTTGTGTGCGTGCGTATCGCCAGCCCGTGAGTTCTGTCACGTGTGTGTACACAACGATCAGTTCACTGAGCCACGGTCTTCATAAAGGTCTTCGAATAAAAGAATCGCGCAACTTTGCTGAAGTCTTCTTAATATCAAGTTCACCCTCCGTGTTTTTCATCTCAATTTACTGACGATTTGTATCAGAGGTACCTCATTACGGATCTTCTTTCCTTTATTTTTTGTGTCCAGAAAGCATCATTTGGATTCGCTACTTTTTGCGATGTTAAAAGGATTACCCTGACTCAATCAGCCCTAGGCGCGTCCAGCTGCTACGTGTTGGCTCTCTCGCCGCTGCAGGAATCTTTGCCGATTCTCGTATGTTGTGCCCATTCAGTAGCTCGCGCGTGTCTGCGCATTTGTGTTCTAGGGCGATGTCTGAAAGAAAAAACCTGCAGTTGATGTTTTCCTCTGTGAAATCTAGATTATTTCAGTAAATTCGTCACAGTTCATGACCAGTATTACGTTTGTCCTGAGTAAATAATGTACAACATGAAGCTGGTGACAAACAAGTCTCGTAACTTACCATGTTTGCTCATCAAAGCTTTCTCTCGTGTTGTACGGTCTTTGGTCTGTATAAATCCGATAGATTCAAGCATTGAAAGGAAATCTTGCGTCTAGGCTGTTGTTGTTTGAAAGAAAATGTTTTATCCGAAATCACGATTGGCTATTTGCTACTACACGGTTATTTTGAAACATACATATACTAGGAGTAATGTGTTTGTCATTGACAGAATGTAAATGGCGCTATATATACATTAGGATTGACGATTTGCCCAGGAAGGATACTGCATCTTGTCTGGGATGGAGAATGACTGACACTTGTAGGAGGAACTTTAGGAGCGCCAGGTAAGTGCGTCAGAGACTGGTAGATAACGTTAACAGTTAATTCAGCCCTATTTCCGAAGACGCAATTATCTATAGCGAAGCACTATTTGAAAAAAGTTGGTAAAATTTTTAGCCAAACGTTGACAACATTTGCAAGTGGCTTCAGCATTAGCAGCTTCCTTGTAATGTTCGGAAAGAAAGCTTTGGACTCGACAAAACTGAGAAACGCAATACCGTGTGACTATAACACAGATGAGTGACATCTGGAATCACTGGAGCCAGACAAGCACCTGGGCGTAGCAGTTTCTTGGGAAGTGAAATGGGCTCTGCTGCCGAAGATGAAGCATACGGTGCTGTTCGATTCATTGCTAGAGTATGTTATACGGAAATGAAATCAGTCTGCAAAGCAGGCTTCTTGTAGAAAATCGTGCAACATTGCTAAAGTGTGCGGTCACCGTGAGCGACAGGATGAGAGCAACTACAGAACCCACACGAGCATTTGAGGACTGATTCTTTCCCAGCTCCAGAACAAAACAGAAGATAGGTATCGCGTGGATGCACCTTAAAGGAGTTGTAATGAGCGTGCGCGTGACGACGGCGCAGAGGTCGAAACCTATCGGTGGATGATGAGAAAACACGAGGAGCCACCGTGGCTGAGCGGCTGCTGGATGCCGCGCCGCTGCAGATCCGCATTCTTGCCTCCTACCTCCCTCCCTCTCTCCCGGCACACATCCTGCTAGCCTGCGTGCTGCCACAGCTGGCCAGGCTGCAGCTGCCGCCTCCTCTGTAGACGCTGCGACGCCGAAGGCGAGGGTGCAGCGGGGGCGGGGCTGGGCGAACACGCGCTCTGCACGTGCGCCGCGGCCGTCCGCACTCTGCTGCTGGAAACGTCGACGCTAACAGCAGGGCAAGCGCACCACCTGAAACCGGGAAGAAACGACGTGTAGCTCATTCACAAGACTCGTAAACGAAGCACTACTTAGTACAAAACTATACGTCTGCTCGCTCAAAATGCACGAATGCAGACAGGAGTGAACCCGAGTCAAACACGTCACTGTTGTCCCTGTCCGCCGAAAGAGTTCACACTCAGTAATCGGCAACATCGTCAGATAATAACAGGAAGTTGCCTAAGCAAGATTAGACGCCCGCGAGTCCGTACCGGAAAAATAAAGGCGTCGATCACGAAAAGGATCGCTAATTCCAGACTTTCGAAATGATAACTTCAAAACACAAACACCGCCCCAAAGAAGTCATTCTATCGTACGAGGAGCGCCGGACGATTGCACGAATGTGGGAGTCCCGGACCACTCGACGATATTATCTGCCGTTTAGGCGCTTCAGCCGGTCAGAATGTGCAGCAGCGTGTAGGCGCAGTTTGATTGGCCACTTGTTGCTGGTGCCTCTGAGGGCTTCCACCAGTGTCCCTGCGGCAGTAGTTGCCAAGACCGGCTGTCCTCGGGAAATGACTGCACGTCGAGCCGCTTCATGTGGCCAGCCTGTGTCACAGGAACAGACCCCTCGTGCACGACAGTCACAGGGAGAACAGAAAGGTACGCCAGAGAAAGGTAATCACAACTGGAAGATCATTTACGTATATCGGAAACAACAGACGATCCAAAACAGAACCTTGTGGTACAGAATGGCTGATTACTTCAGATGGATAATGTTACACGATCGACACGGGACTGCTACATTGTGCTTTATCTCACTCAGATGAGATACGACTGGTGTACCCGTTCTGTCTGTTGTTCCACAAAATTTTAAGATTTTCCTGAAGACGTCACGGTTTACGCAACACAGAGCAATCTAAAGAAAAATTAAATTAATCTGGAGACCTTATGTAGCTGTACAAGTTCGTAGAATACCTCTTCGTAGGAAAAATGGTGAACAAAACTTAAAGGCCAGCACGAGAAGTCCACTGAAGAGTGAACAGCATCACTTTTTTTAAATAACTGTTGCATTCTTGTTATTTAGCTACCCGAAGATCTGTTAACTGAGTGCAGAGTTAATAATAAAACAGTCGCAGGTCTTCTATGCGACGTTTTGTCGCCAGTCAAGATGCCAGTGTCCTTCTGATATCTTCCCGTCTTTACTTTTTTCCTTCTTACTGGATCGGTGCGGCCAGCTACGAATTCCCTCTCATCCTAACCTGTACGTGTCAGAGTAGCAGGTGGCCCCTACGTCTCCAGCTCCTTTTTGGACGTCTGCCAGTCTTACGTGTTCGCCTGTAGTTTCTACCGCCTACAACTCAGTCTGCTACCGCGGATGTATTAACACGTGCCCCAGAGTAGTGATCGGTTGTTCTTCGCCTATTCTGCAGACCCCCTGTTCAGTTCTCATCGCATCAGTCCACCCGATTTTTCAAAATTCTTCCAAACCACCACGTCTCGAACGCTTCGATTTGCTTTTGTTCCCTTTTTGTAGAGTACAAGATACACTATCATACAATACTGTTCTCCAAAACTACATTAACAGAAATTTCTTCCTCAAATTAAGACCTTTATGTGATACTAGAACACTTCTTTCGGCCAAGAATATGCTCGCCTGCCCTACTCTGCTTTTCGAGTCCTCCTCGGTTTGTCGCTCATGTGTTGTTTCAAAGGTTGTAGGATTCCTTCACTTTGTGTACTTCGTGGTCCGAAATTCTTATGTCAAGTTTGTCGTTACAACCATTTCTTCTACTCCTCGTTTTTTCGTCTTTATTCTGTTTACTCTCACTCCGCGTTCTGGGCTCAGCAGACTGTCGCTTGCATTCAGTAGCGCTTGTAACTCTATCTCACTTGCACGGAGAATATCAGTGTTATCAAGAATGTTGTCAGTGACCTTTCACGCTGCCACTCTCCAACATTTGCTTTCTTTCCGTCGTTGCTTCTTCGACATGTAGTTTGAACAATAGGGGCAAAAGACAGTATCCTCGACTTGAGACCATTTTAATTCGGTGACTTGTTATTGTGCCCTCTCGGTTCTTCTACTCATTATATATTATCCGACTTTTCTTATAAGTTGCTCCGAAGTGCATGAGAATTTGGAACATATCGCAACATAATACGCTGTCGAAAGCTTTTCCAGGTCGACAAATCGTAGAACGGTGTCTCGTAAAGTCTCACCACAACTGCCGAGCCCGACGAGAGGCGGGGGAGGTCCACTGGCTGGTGGCAGGACAGGTGAGCGGACAGGAAAGCGCAAAGTGTGCGGCCGCGCCGCCGCCGTCCCGCGGCCCGCTTTCCCTTATAAGGCCGGCACCGGCGGCACCAGTGACGTCACGGCGCGGCCTTGGCGGGCCAGTGTGCCACCGACTCACTGCCTGACGGCCCCGGCGCGCCTTACCGGCCCGTCCCTCGCGCCTCGCCAGTATTCCGGCCGCGGGGTCGCCTCCACCGCCTGCCCAAACCTCCGGCCGTGGCCGCGCCGACATGAGGATCCACTACACTACGCGATCCGCCGCTACCGCTGCAGTTTGTCAACTTTGCTCTTGTTCGTAGGTTTCACTGATTGACATGTGCTTCGCAAACAGCGTATCGTTTATTTCTTGCTGCTGGTGGTTCAATCGTGTCGCTTACCAGAACTACAGTATACAGATTCTTGCTTTACGAATGCCTTACTCAGTTGCGAATTCCCCCACATCCAATCCTCTGCAGCTATATACAGGATGTTACAAAAAGGTACGGCCAAACTTTCATGAACCATTCCTCACACAAAAAAAGGTTCAAATGGCTCTGAGCACTATGGGACTTAACATCTTAGGTCATCAGTCCCCTAGAACTCAGAACTACTTAAACCTAACTAACCTAAGGACATCACACACATTCATGCCCGAGGCAGGATTCGAACCTGCGACCGTAGCAGTCCCGCGGTTCCGGACTGCAGCGCCAGAACCGCACGGCCACCGCGGCCGGCCCATTCCTCACACACAAAGAAAGAAAATATGTTATGTGGACATGTGTCCGGAAACGCTTACTTTCCATGTTAAAGCTCATTTTATTATTTTTCTTCAAATCACGTTAATCATGGAATGGAAACACACAGCAACAGAACGTACCTGCGTGACTTCAAACACTTTGTTACAGGAAATGTTCAAAATGTCCTCCGTTAGCGAGGATACATGCATCCATCCTCCGTCACATGGAATCCCTGATGCGCTGATGCAGCCCTGAAGAATGGCGTATTGTATCACAGCCGTCCACAATACGACCACGAAGAGTCTCTACATTTGGTGCCGGGGTTGCGTAGACAAGAGCTTTCAAATGCCCCCATAAATGAAAGTCAAGAGGTTTGAGGTCAGGAGAGAGTGGAGGCCACGGAATTGGTCCGCCTCTACCAATCCATCGGTCACCGAATCTGTTGTTATGAAGCGTACGAACACTTCGACTGAAATGTACTGGAGCTCCATCGTGCACTAACCACATGTGTCGTACTTGCAAAGGCACATGTTCTAGGAGCACAGGTAGAGTATCCCGTATGATATCATGATAACGTGCTCCATTGAGCGTAGGTGGAAGAACATGGGGCCCAATCGAGACATCACCAACAATGCCTGCCCAAACGTTCGCAGAAAATCTGTGTTCGTGGCGTGATTGCACAATTGCGTGCGGATTCTTGTCAGCCGACACATGTTAATTGTGAAAATTTACAATTTGGTCACGTTGGAATGAAGCCTCATCCGTAAAGAGAACATTTGCACTGAAATGAGGATTGACACATTGTTGGATGAACCATTCGCAGAAGTGTACTCGTGGAGGCCAATCAGCTGCTGATTGTGCCTGCACACGCTGTACATGGAACGGAAACAACTGGTTCCCCCGTAGCACTCTCCATACAGTGACGTGGTCAACGTTACCTTGTACAGGAGCAACGTCTCTGACGCTGACCTTAGGGTTATCGTCAACTGCACGAGGAATTGCCTCGTCCATTGCAGGTGTCCTCGTCGTTCTAGGTCTTCCCCAGTCGCGAGTCATAGGCTGGAATGTTCCGTGCTCCCTAAGACGCCCATCGATGGCTTCGAACGTCTTCCTGTCGGGACACCTTCGTTCTGGAAATCTGTCTCGATTCAAACGTACCGCGCCGCGGCTATTGCCCCGTGCTAGCCCATACATCAAATGGGCGTCTGCCAACTCCGCATTTGCAAACATTGCACTTACTGCAAAACCACGTTCGTGATCAACACTAACCTGTTGATGCTACGTACTGATGTGCTTGATGCTAGTACTGTAGAGCAATGAGTCGCATGTCAACACAGGCACCGAAGTCAACATTACCTTCCTTCAATTGGGCCAACTGGCGGTGAATCGAGGAAGTACAGTACTACTGACGAAACTGAAATGACCTCTAACATGGAAAGTAAGCGTTTCCGAACACATGTCCACATAACATCTTTTCTTTATCTGTGTGTGAGAAATGTTTCCTGAAAGTTTGGCCATACCTTTTTGTAACACCCTGTATATCTATGACGATGGCGGTCTGTGTCCGTGTGTCTGACTTGGATCGTGTTGTATACTAGTTTATATAGACTGAGGTCACAGAAGTAACGGGATAGCGACATACACATATGCAGATTGCGGTTGTATCGCGTGCGGTAGGTATGAAAGGACAGTGCATTGGTAAAGCTGTAATTCTTACTCAGGTGATTCATGTAATAAGGTTTCCGACATGATTAAGGTCACACGGCGGGAATTAACAGACTCTGAACGCGGAATTTTAGTTGGACCGAGGCGCATGGGACATTTCATTTCGGAAATAGACAGTTCAATATTCCGAGAGCCACAGTATTCAGAATGCGGTCGACAATAGCAAATTTCGAGCATTACCCGTCACAACGGACAACGCAGTGGCCGACGCCCTTTACTTTACGACCGAGAGCAGTGGCGTTTCCATAGTGTTGTCACTGCTAACAGACTAGCAACACCGCATGAAATAAATGTGGGACGTACAATGAGCCAATCTGTTAGAACAATGCGGCGACAGCTGGCGTTAATGGGCTGTGGCGGGAGACGGCCGACGCGAGTGCCTTTGCTAACAGCTCCCCTGGGCTTGTTTCCCTGTCGGTTGGAGCCTAGACGACTGGAAAACCGTGGCCTGCTCGTACTAGTCCAGTAGGGTTCGAGTGTGGCGCAGGCCCCACGAATCCGCGGCCTCAAGTTGTCAACAAGGCATTGTCCAAGTCGGTGGTGCCTCTATAATAATGTGGGCTGTGTTTATATCGAATGGACAAGATCCTCTGGTCCAATTGAACCGATCATTGACTGAAATACACCATTTTCAGTCATTCATAGACGCCATGTTTCCAAACAACGATGGAAATTTTATGGGTGTAATTGTGTCACCTGGTCACAGTTGCTCGCATTTCAGCCGCAATTATCGCTTACTACATTTTCAGAGTTCATTTCAGTGTAACTGCCACATTAGGGATGACATTTTAATTGATTGCTCCTTTCCTGTTAACTCTATCCACGACTTATTTTCCATACAGTGTTCACATATAGGCCTGTACTTACGAAATTATATCGTCGTACGGCACGCAGATCAGAAGACATGACGTTATGAACACAGAGATGCGTGAAAAATTATACGTTGCAGTTCGACTCTCTGAAGCATAGGGAGGTGGGGGCGGAGTGTTGAGGAGAGGCGGTTACTGGTACGTACAGCAAATAAGGAACAAAAAGGAGCACTGGGCTGCTACCTCACGGCGGGGCTCGGGTCAGTAGACACGGAGTACAAGATCCGGTGCTGGCAAGAGAAGCGAACGGGAACAACACGGCCGCCGAAACGTCAAACCTCAGCGACGCAAGGAGTTGCACGACGGCGGCCTCCAGCTGAGCCGTGCGTGCCGCCCTCCTCAGGAATCTGTGCCGCCTCCTCCCTCCGGCCTCGCTCTGCTCTGTCCGATTTGTGTCCGCCGCGCGAGTGCTCCGCGTCTGTCTCGGAGACGAAAGCGAGCGCGGCGCGAGCATGTTAAGTGGAGGGATCGACGCGCGGCGCCTTCAGACGGCGCGTGATAACGAACCTCCTCGTTGCGCTTGTCGCTCTTCGTTTGTTTCAATTTACGTAATTGACCCCGCGCGGTTTTTGCCGCATTCCGTGCTGCCAACAACAACAACAACGCGCCGACGTCACCACCCAACATTCCTGTGCGCCGTCCCCGCTGAGCTTGCTGCCCGTCCCCTTTCCACGCTTTCAATTGGAATCTGCCCTGCCCTAACTTCTGTGTCACGAATTAACTATTCTCGTCGGAAACGTCGCTCAAATATTTCCGCTTCGCAACGACAGAATCTTCGTTGTTTTCCTCACAGCGCGTGTTCCACATCTACATCTACATCCGTACTCCGCAAGCCACATGACGGTGTGTGGCGGAGGGTACTTTGAGTACCTCTATCGGTTCTCCCTCCTATTCCAGCCTCGTATTGTTCGTGGAAAGAAAGATTGTCCGTATGCCTCTGTGTGGGCTCTAATCTCTCTGATTTTATCCTCATGGTCTCTTCGCGACATATACGTAGGACGGAGTCTTTCACTGGAGTTTATCTCTCATCTTTGTAACGCTTTCGCGATTACTAAATGATGCTCCAACGAAGGGCGCTGCTCTCCACTGGATCTTCTCTATCAGCCCCACCTGACTACGGATCCCACACTGGTGAGCAATATTCAAACATTGTGCGAACAAGTCTACTGTAACCTATTTCCTTTGTTTTCGGATTGCATTTCCTTAGGATTCTTCCACTGAATGTCAATCTGGCATCTGCTATCCCGACGATCAACTTTATATGATCATTCAATTTTAAATCACTCCTAATGCCTACTCCCAGACAATTTATGGAATTAACTGCTTCCAGTTAGCCGGCCGGTGTGGCCGTGCGGTACTAGACGCTTCAGTCTGGAACCGCGTGAGTGCTACGGTCGCAGGTTCGAATCCTGCCTCTGGCATGGATGTGTGTGATGTCCATAGGATAGTTAGGTTTAAGTAGTTCTAAGTTCTAGGGGACTGATCACCACAGATGTTAAGTCCCATAGTGCTCAGAGCCATTTTTGCTTCCAGTTGCTGACCTGCCATATTGTAGCCAAATGATAAAGGATCTTTCTTTCTATGTATTCGCAGCACATTGCACTTGTCTTTTTCTCTACGTACTTGCTTCGAACCGCTGTATACTTTAGTACTGTAGATACGTACAGTAATGTCTTATTCCACTCAAAAATGGTTCAAATGGCTCTGAGCACTGTCGGACTTAACGTCGGAGGTCATCAGTCCACTAGAACTTACAACTACTTAAACCTAAGGAAATCTGGCACATCCATGCCCGAGACAGGATTCTAACCTGCGACCGTAGCGGTCGCGCGGTTCCAGACTAAAGTGCCTAGAACCGCTCGGTCACACCCTCCGGCTCCTTATTCCACTGACTGTTAAATGAATAAGTACATTTCATTTCCTGCCCAAACTGCAAAGTAGCTTATGTACAATAACTGTAGACAGAGAAGCTTCCTGATACGTGCAAGTAAACTAATTCTAGTTATATAGCGGTTACTACGGTCTACAGGAGCTGCTCATGATCACGCCATAAAATTATAAAGGTACTAAGGAAAATAACATTAATTTCAAATGAACAGCAAATTATGTCACATGTGAATAATAGTCACTCGAAGAAATGCATAAAGTTTCAAAACGTAGTTATTTATGAGTCATCCATCAACTGATTTAATAACCGCTAATATTTTCGGCTTTGTAGCCAATCGTCGGCTGACACCAGTGTCTGAACTAGAGATAAATTACTGTGCAGGGTGAGTCAGGAGGAAAGGTACATGTTTTGAGAGGTGAAAGTATTAGTGATTCTGAAAGAAAAACACATTTAATATCACTTTTGCACGTTTCTTTTTTAATAACCCCACCGAAAATGTGCCGCAGTACAAAATTACAGTAAATTTCCTTCAGAAACGTTCTATTTCTTCTGCGACTAATATTTCGTGCTAAGAGAGCGCGACAATATTGAAAATCTCACGCAGCGCGCATGCGCTGTAGCTTAGGTAGGTTTTGCGGTCCAGTTTGAGGTAGTTTCCCTATTTGATAGACCACAGGTGTCCTGTATCTTGTTCGTCTCAACTTCCTCCACATTGCTGTGGTACGTTGTAAGCAATAAGAATGTCTGAATAATGCAAAAAGTAAACAACAGTGTACATTACATGTATTCTGTATCGAAACCGTTCGAAATACGGGGTATGTCCATATGAAGTATTTTCTTCAGAATTACTAACTCGGAGAATGTACCTTTCCTCCTGACTCTCTCCGCATAGATGCAGAAGATTCGTAACATTATCAGATGCAGACTTTTTACAAAGGAAAATATTTATATTTAAGTATTCCTTGTACAATTAAGAAAAAAAATTGAAAAAACCCGCCCAATGCTTTGTGAAATTATTTGTGTAAAAGCAAGAACTAAAATTAGAGTTAAATTTTATGCGTCTTTAACTGATACTCGAAATCGTGTACAGCAGACGAGGTGCCGAGTGAGAATTTAAACTCCGTCGATTAAGATGACCGTGCGGTCTGGTGTGGCGTGGCCCTCAGACACTATTGCTGTGTGATGTCGGGCTGGTAAAATATTTTAGCGATTGAGTTACCGTTACTGTATATGATTTCCAGCACCATTCAAAGGCACGTCAAATGTTTCTCTAAAATTAGTTCTTGCTTTTAGACGAATCATTTGTCAAAACATTTGATAAGTTTTTTTTCCAGTTTTTTCTGTGTTCAAGTTTCATTTAGACAGCATGAGATATGACACCAATGTAGTTCGTTCTGCGTCAAAAGCTAAATCTTCAAGGACACCCCACATGAACATTTCCCAATTTTCGATGGTTTCATAATGCCAACGCTATGTCTATGTCAGCATAGGCACGCAAGAAATACTGTATCCTGTGTAGAGAAGTTGCTGGACATACTCATGTACTTTGTGTTCCACGCTATTTACTCTCCAGTACTGAACGATCCTTTTTCCTTTGTTTCAGGTGAGTGTAGAAAGTCAGCGAGTCTCTGCGTAAGATAATGTGAGATCCTCAGTTGCCACATTTTTCGACAGGTACGTAAGAACTCAGGCGCACAGCGGCGCCAGTAGAAGCTGCAACTCGCCTGTCGTCACCTCTTTAAATGATTACTTGTTTTGTAAATTAAACTGCCTTTTGCTGCTGCTATTTAGTTTATTTCTCCCATACGCGTTTCGCCTTTTCTTGTTTTAAGGCATCATCAGTGGGATCTACAAAGATACATTTTTGTTTAGTTTTAGATTATTAAACAGTTCACGTCGCGATTTTTGTAAAAAAGTAGTTACTTACAATTTGCTTTAAATGAGTTGTTAGCGGTTGATTTTGATTTGATTTGATTTTAACAGGGAAGCTAAAACAGCTTAGGTCTAACCCGCCACTGCCCGAACCGAAAGTAAGTTTACTGTGCGGTATCGCTGCCTGTATATCTAGTAAAGCCAACCAGTGCCCTTAAATAGTGCAAGGAGCCCCCCTACCAGTTTTTTGTTAGATACAATTACTTCAGGTCTAGTTGTTCCGAAGATTCTGTGTCTTTTACTCTCCATGCATTCGAAGATTAGGTGTGATGCAGTTTCTTCACCCTCATCACAGATCCTACATTTAGGGTCCTCTTCCGTTATATCCGTCGTGTGTAGGTGTTTTTTGAAATCCCCATGGCCGGTCATCAGTCCAGACATGAGTTTGATCTCTTACCTGTTCAATCCCAGGATTACAGAGCTTCTTTTGAAACATGACTTGGTCCAGTATCCTACATGCTGTTTCCTAAGCCAGTTCCGCAGTCCTAATGTGATCATAGCCTTGATGATTGTCAGAACAGTTTCCAGTCCAATAAATGGAGTTCTTGCCTCCATCCTGGCCAATATGTAGGCTTGTTCATTGCCACAGATTCCTGAGTGGCCAGGGACCCACACTAGGTACACCCTATTGCTTCCTCCTAGCTCCACCAGAGCCCTGTAGCAATCTGCAACAATCTTAGATGTTGTTGCAGAAGCTGCCAATGATTTCAGGCCTGCCTGGCTGTCCGAATAGATGTAGATTCTACGGTCCTTGTAGCACCTACGCATATTCTCCTCCACACATGCCCTGATTTCAGTAATTTCAGCTTGGAATACAGACCAGTTTTCCTAGCGACATGATGCCCTCCAGTCTTGGCTGAACCTCGTACACCCCAGCCCCAACGCCTTGGTCTATTTTCGACCCATCAATGAAGAAAACGATGTCCCACCGTACCATGTCGAACTGTTTTTTCCCACTGCTCCCTGCTTCCAATTATTGTATTGCAAGGCTTGTCGAAGCAGTTGGCAGTTATTATATAGTCGGCACGCATTTCCACAGCCATTCCTATATTTACCTCACTCACTATGTTAGTGTGTGATTCTGGATACCCGCATGAGACCAAGTTTTTTCCAGTTTTAGGTCTGTGTGCCCCAGTTGCTGCCTCCATCTTGACATAAAGGTATAGTGGAGGCATGTCCAGCATGGCTTCCATTCCAGCGGTTGGTGTGCTGCTGATTCCGCCTGTTAAGGCTAAGCAGGCGAATCTCTGCACCTTAGCAAGCTCCTTAGCTGCAACCCACTGTTCTACCTTCTTCCACCACACTACAGCCCTGCAGGAAATCCTAGGTCTGACCACTGTGGTGTATATCCAGTGCATATCCCTGGGGCTTAGTCCCCAGTTTTTGCCACAAGCCCTTCTAGTATTCACTAGAGTACTGTTTGCCTTGGAGCAGATTTAATGTGAGGGGTCCATGTTAGCTTCTCATCTAAGGTTAGCCCTATATATTTCACTGTCCCCTTCACAGGTAGAGTTTCATCGAAGAGCTTTGGATTCCAACTTCAGTGTTGAATATGTCTCTTCATAAATGGCACCTCGACAGTCTTCTTAGGATTAGCCCTCAGATCCTATTTGATGCACCAATTTTGCACAATGTCCAAATTCCTTGTGCCATATTTCTAACTGTGTCAGTAAAATAATCTTCAACATTTCACGGCCCTGTCAGCAACTGTGTAAATCTTAATTTTAATTATAATAATTAACAGCCTCCGTTGCACCGTTTACCTAGAATTTACCTAGGTTTTAGTCGGGAAACCCAACCTTCTTCAGAATAACAGTAACTATCGTTTGTCTGTAGTGGACATCGTCAAGCTAAAACTACAAATCCAGAAATCATCGTCAGACTATAGAACTTATGTGGAACCGCCTCGGCCCCACTTAGCGAGCGCGATGCTGCAGCCACTAGTGCTGTACTGGAACTGACGATGATTTATGGATTTTTAGTTTTAGTTTGACGATGTCCACTATGGACAAACGATAGTTATTCTGAAGAAGGTTGGGTTATCGCGACTGAAACCTAGGTAAATAGGAGGTAAACGGTGCAAGCGAGGCTGTTAATTATTAAAATTAACATTTCTAGCATAAACCAGCATACCTCCAGTACCACCGAGGCCCGATACACCCTCTTTATACAAATGGGGCTCTTGTGTCTGGGCCATGTCCACTTTCCGCCCTCCGTGGCAGCGATTCAGGGCAGCAGAGGCCCCTTTACTGTGTTGCAGATTAATCGTCAGCACCTCCAGTCTCTATCTTGCTGCCATCTTTGAGGTCTTTGAGAACCTTGACGGTGACCGAGAACCCTAAAGAAAATTTCAGGTCTTGCTCCCTCATCGCCTTCAGGGACTTCTCTGCGACCTCCAGTACCAGGGTTTGGTCCTTCTGGTTGATCACTCTTCAATATTCTGTCGAGACTTCTATGTTCTGGGCCACTATTTCTTCCCGAACAGTGTCTTAGGAGAGAGTTCCTTATGGATCTCTGGTATCCACATTGATATCTCTGCGGTCTTAAGAAGCTCCGCTGCCGCCTTAACCAGCAGCTACGCATCTTCCCATAGAGGTATCAGGTATCATGGGCACCTTGTCCTTGAGCCATTCCACCGTGTGCACCCCGTCACAGACAAAAATGTGGAAATGTGGGCACCACGATCTAGATAGACCCTTCTGAAGTTGGGTCCTGGGCCACCGTCCCCCCCCCCCCCCCCCCCCCCGCTCCCCCTGCCCAATCCTCCTGGTGTGAGGTGATGGCCACCAGTACATAGGCTTCCTGGATAACTGCCATCCTAAAAACCAAGTCTGCAGTACTATAGTTCTGATTCACTATTTCTTGCCTCGGTTTTTTTCTGGACTCGCTTATCCAGGGAGTTTTTGATTCCTCCTTATCCGCTTGCTACGTGTCTTTGACGTAGTGAGGCTCTGCTTATCCCCTTCAACCTGAGATCCCTCCACTTGTCTTTAGGAAGCCGTTCAAATGACTCTGAGCACTATGGGACTTAACATCTATGGTCATCAGACCCCTAGAACTTAGAACTACTTAAAACTAACTAACCTAAGGACATCACACAACACCCAGCCATCACGAGGCAGAAAAAATTCCTGAATCCGCCGGGAATCGAACCCGGGCGTGGGAAGCGAGAACGCTACCGCACGACCTAGGAAGCCATTCTTTCCCTTCCTTTTTCCTCTGTTTCCTGAGCAGTTTCCTCTTCCGGGCCGCACACACACCTTTGATCTTATTCAGGTCTAGCTTCTCAGTTACAGTTCCCACTTCTGGCTCAGTTCTAGACCCTGATTCAGTAATGGGAGTGCCTTCCATCGGTCCTGAAAACCATGTTTGGATATCTGAGGTGTCAGTTTACCCCTCAGTTTGTTTTTCTGTGTTTTCTTTAATGTGTTCATATTGGTCTTACGAGATTTTGGGATCTACGAGGTCCTCGAGTACCCCGCACGGTGTAAGGCTGCTTACTCAGGGAGGTCGTCCGGTATCGCTGAGGCTCCGTTTGCAACACACGTCTTCCCATGTGCCACGCACCCCTCGGCGCGGATCGCATCACACCTTGGATTGGGTCAGGGAGTTGGGTAGGACTAGGAGAGGATACGGAAGATGGGACGTTGTGGGACACTCTTGGTCTGATCCGTCGCCTGAGGCCTTCCCAGCAGTAGGTCCTCTACCTTCGGCATAGCCCTCATCTTCACGTGTATACGCAAGCCTCTGCATGCCGCACGGACAGTGCTTCGTCGAAGTGGTGTCCCCTGGAGAGGGGTTAGCGGTTAGTGCGCACTGGGCACAGAAGTGTGTGCTCCCCGTGGTATTGCCCCAAACTCAGGTTTTATAGCACCGTCTTCTGCAAAACGTTGTTACTCTCATTTTGTTGTCTACACAGGTTTTGTTACCAATCGTTCTTTGATAATCGTCTTCACTCCTTTCCGTACTGTACGCTGACGAAATAAGGTAACACTGCAGTGATCGAAGATGTGGAAAAGACTATGTTCCAAACCAAATTAAACAGAACACCAAAGAGACGTAAAATAACGATAAGACGCAAAAGATACTGTTAAATCAAGAAGTACTTTTTTCATGCACACCAAAAATTAAAACAAATATGATTTGGCTCAACCACACAGTTTTAGGGTTAAGAATTGCATTAGACAGAAACAGTTTCTCGTCTTCGATTTAAGCCTACAAGAGCCTTGCAGTATTAAAACTGTTGATAGTTTTTACCGTTGCAACCGCTTTAAAGTTCTGTGAAGCTTTATGCAGGCTTAATCTAAAGATCAGAATTCGTCTGAAAAGCTATTCCCATCGCTGAATTAGGGATAGCAGTTGTTGCTGAGACAACCGAATCTCGGTTAAATCTACGCCAGTTACGTCTGATTGGTGAAATCGCTCTAAACAACCGGTTTCTGAAATAACCGATTTTCGGTTTTCTGTTCCTACAGTTTCCTGTAACAGTCGTAGAAATCGAACAAGGATTGTAAAATTCTGACTCTTGAGTTTCAATGCATATAGAATCTGAATATTAAATTAAAGAGGCAAACACAAGAAAGGTTATTAAGCTTATCTATTACTGATGTTTGAGAAGCTGTGACTGTTTATTCAACGCAAATACATGAAATTGCAACCAGTCATTTTTTTTTAAAAATAGCTATTTATTCACTTCATGACCCGGCCCTCGAACCTTCTCTGGCTCATCTTCAGATGGTTTACAGAATTTGGATCCAAAATTTAATTTTGTACCTACTGTGACAGTAAGGGCGGCTTTTGTTGTTAATATCCGACTGTCTGCTTCCATTGTGATGGCCAGTAAGCTTTCATGTTGACTCCAGTTCTCATTAAAGTATTTGCCCATTCAGCGACTCTAAAACATGCAAACAAAAAATAATAATTTCTCTGAGCAAAATACGCCTACGTTATATATTTATTTGAAGATCTTTGTAAGAAGGAACAGTTGTATAACACACGATGTTTGCTGGCGAAGTTTCGTTATGACTGTGTGTATACAGAAGTGTTCTGTGAACGTAAGTGATGTTCTGCTTACTGGACATCACAGTGGAAGCAGACAGCGGATATTGACAACAAAAGCTGCTCATAATGTCGCAGTAAGCACAAAATTAAATTGTGGATCCAGATTGGGAGATAAACAGTGGTTGAAATGGCTCTGAGCACTATGGTACTTAACATCTGAGGTCATCAGTCCCCTAGAACTTACAACTTCTTAAACCTAACTAACCTAAGGACATCACTCACATCCATTCCCGAGGCTGGATTCGAACCTGCGTCCGTAGGGGTCGCGCGGTTCCAGAATGAAGCGTCTAGAACAAATAAAACTTAGTCGTGCACAGGTCGCTGCATTTCTGGTTGAATACTACCAAAATAACACTAGTATTCTCCTATTGGTTCCAATACCTTGAAACTCCGTTCAAAAATCATGCAGTCAGGAATCATATCACTGTTTGGGCATTACGAATAGTGAGTTCTAATGGGTGATGACTGAGGCTGAAGAATTCAGTGTTCCGTTTCGAAGGGCTACAGGCCGATAAAGGCATATCATGCAGACACAAGCACCATCTGAGCTAGCTTCTGTTTTTGTGGCAGGGAAACCTTTAATCTTTCAAAGCAAATGAAGCACTGTATTTCATTACTCCGTCACTTAATGAAAATATTTCCAGACTGGGGTTGGTGGCATTCTGTGATGCTACGGATGTCCGGCGGTGACAGCGAGAAATTGCCGAATAGACCAGTCTCCAACGCTGCACGAACACGCGTGCCTTGAGCCACGGCATGCGTCAACAGGGACATTCTGTCTCAGCAGTACTGTACCAGTTCTTATGCCGTGTGTTTGTTGCTCGTTTCTGTCGTCATTTTATTAAAATAGCACTCATCGTTTGTATCATTCTCTATAATAATCCAATATTTGAAACCAATGCAAATTTTACACCTAAAAATTAACCCCCTTTTTTGAAAAAAAATGTTTATTTAAAAAGCGAAAAATTTTAGTATTGCTGCAGTGACGAAGTGGTATTTAGGTTTTTCATTCGGTTATTAATAAAAATTAAAAATCAGCTGTTATAACCAGGACTACAAAAATACCGGTTATTCAGAACTAAAATACCGGTATCGGTTGTAAACGGTCGATTTTCCCCGTCCCTATCAATGGTGAATGTAGACAAACTGCCTGATTTACTTATGCGTTGGTCTCGGACTGACCGCACATATATTGACGTTCCACACCAGTAGCGTAAAAGCTTCTCCTAAAAACAGGGGCTTCTATGAGAGGAAACCTCCCGCAGGTGTCTCCTCGATGATAACGGAGGGCGGCGCGGAGGGTGTCCGCTGGCCGCATTTGCCGCTAGTGGATGAGCTGGGGCCGCCAGAGATGTATGGCAGCATTATAGGAGCTCTCCGAGCACTCCCCATGGGGACAGAGCCGACGGTCACGCCCTTCTCCAGCTCGGCAGCCGCGGCCGTACATCGCCGCCTCTCCGGGGACGCCTTTGCTTATCGGCCGCCGTAAACAAGCCGCCTGGAGAGCACCGGCGTCTGCGTCATCAGCGCTCCGCCCGGCCACACCAGCAGAGGCCGAACTGCAGCAACCTGGTCTTCACTCACTTCGCTGTTCTTGTCGACGAACCAAAGAAAGTAAGAGCTGCCAGTTGCTGCCATCCCTCGCCGACACAACGATCGCCAGAGGCAGCCCGACAGCAACGACCAGCAGCGTGGTCCCACTGCGCACGACGCCGAATGCACCTCAATGACCCTGTCTGTCTGGCGAATACCATTTACTCTTTCCTCAGTCATTGCAGCAACCAAACAAATTTCACTAATATATGAAGATAAAGAAAGAAATGTTTTGTTACATACTCGATATGATTTCAAAAAATTCATTTCAGCGGAATAGAGGCTAGTTGTATCCATACAGTAACTTTTTTATTCTTTCTTGTTTTATATCTGATTCAAGAAATTGAGATTGGTCTATAACTTTTATTAACACCAATTCTACAAGGTTATTACTCAGCCGGCAGGTGTGGCCGAGCGGTTCTAGGCGCTTCCGTCTGGAACCACGCGACCGCTACGGTCGCAGGTTCAAATCCTCGGGCATGGCTGTGTGTGATGTCCTTATTTTAGTTATGTTTAACTAGTTCTAAGTTCTAGGGGACTGATGGCCTCAGCAGTTAGGTCCCATAGGGCTCAGGGCCGTTTGAACCATTTGTTACTACTCAGTAGAGCATCTCGTACAAACAGCGGTGAAGTAATGCGGTGAGTAGGATACAGCTCTTCAAAAAAATTTGCTCGCAAATCATCTGCATTGTTCGTTTCATACAGTCACTTAATTGTAAGCAAATAACTTTAATTTGCCAATTGTTAACGTAATATTCCATACTTTACAGAGAACAGTCCGTAACAGTTGCGTACCACTCTCGCCTCGCGCGATGCGTTCTTTCATTCATTAATTCATCGTATTCCGTCACCGTAGAAACTTAATCTGTATACTACGGTGCTATCACTATTCTGTTCAATGCCATTGACGCGTGCGCCATCTAAATTTAATCGAACAACTTACTGTCCAAGCTGTTACGTCTGAAAGAGGAGCAGCCTGTTTACTTTTATTATATAAATCCTTTTTACTTGCTATTAGTATCTTAATATTTACTCGATTAAAACGGTATTTTTCGAAGAAAGTCTTTTTATGTCTATAAATACTGAGTCCCGTTTGTAGTACATTATTACTTGTTGTACACACTGCAACTTGTCATGAATGTAACAGAACGTTTCAGTACACGAATGTAGATATTAAGATAATTTGTAGAAAGAGTGTTAATACGGTTTGACTACTTTTTTTTAAATTGATAGGGGTCTACTTTTATTTTGAATTGATAAGGATTCCCAATTTATTGCTTTATGGTAGACACGAGCTCCTTCAATATATCACCACCAGAATACATTCTGAACCCTGGAGAAACAGGTAGATTCTACGTGAAATTTATTTTTGTCTTTTATATTGTGACTGTTTCTGACACTATAGTCGAAATTGACTATTACTGTCAGAAACAGAAAGCATTAACGAATAAATGTATTCCGAAATGAGCGTAAGAATTCCTTCAAACGGCTTCGCCAAAATCTACTATTATCTGCTTTATTTCATTACTTCTGCTTTCCTGAGCAGCTCTCAAGGAGATTATTCCATAAGACGGCAGCCAGTGAATATATCCAACACAATGCGAGACCCTTCTATGGCCATAACATGCTGTACTGAGCTTCTCGATTAGTTTAGTGTTGACTCACATTCAACTTGTTATCCAGCTGTGCCCCAAGAAATCTTACTAATTGTCCTTTCAGAGTATGGCCATTAATATGCACTTGTCGTGCTGACATGCCACTATTGCTTTTTTGAAACTGTAATACGAGAGTAATGGGACAAAGACAGAACAAAGCAACATTTGATATCAAATTAATATCCTAGTTAATTAAATTTATGACAGTCTCCTTACCTCTAGTTCTCTTAATTTATGCCACTCTGGAAGTGATTTGTGACCCCTTGCGATAATGTGTCCTTTTGAGAAACCCTTCTTCGTCCCCCACCCCTCTGGGAAAAGGGACACTTTCTTGTGACCTCCCCCCAGTTCAGTTCTGAGCCACTTTCCCACCTCCTGAGAAATCCTCAAGCTCTCCCCCCCTTCCGCCACCTCTCCCCTCCCGTCACGCACCTGGAAATTGGTGGAAGATAGACTCAACATGCCCCGGAGACAAAGGATCTAACGATACGAAATTCAAATCAATGTCAATAATATAATGTTCAATTCAGTTTACATATTCTTTATTTAATCAGTTTGTGGGAGACAGGGCTCCTCCCCCCCCCCCCCCCCCCCCACCGACCGGCTTGGGTGGAGCTCATGTCTGCACCCCCCCCCCTCCCCCACGTAGAAACCTTAAACACTGAGGAGTGGAACCAAGTGCCGTGTATTAGTTGCCGTTTTCGACACTAAATACAACTGGACACGGACCGCAGGCAGTCAGCGTCCTTTGTTATTGGATACTTGGCAAACCACCTGCACCCTCTCTCAAGTGGCTACTTCCTGTCGTAACACCTGTGCGTCAAACCCGTAGACCGATATGGCACACCTACCTACCTAAGGGATGTCCATTTGTTTTTTGGCTCATGAACAAAGCATCCTTTGATTGAGAAATTCCAGAACCGCTTCCTGTCTCTGTCTCTCTTGAGCCGTTACTTCCTGTTTGTGTGAAAAAATGCACAAATCAACGTGCTTATCATGCATACGGAGGTTTTCATCCCTCCACAGAATACTGTGTGCCTGTTGGCTAATTATGGGGACAAGGGGAGAGCTGACAATTGCAATATCGAAAATGACAAGAAATAGTCCGTTTACACTACTGTATGAAATCAATTGTGCAACAATTTAATGGAGGCAACTAGACTGCTTAAAATACTCACCACCACCTTATGAGGGTTTTTATTCGTAATGAAACATATTTCAATCACATAGAAATCATGAAATTAAATTTCTGACACAGAGATCGTAGTGCTAAATATTTTCTAGGTCTTGTATGCACTGATGTTTGAGAACACAGGCACCCTCCTGTGTCATAACATACCCACTAAACATATCTGACGTAAAAAAATCCATTCACACACGCATGTTCACGATTAGTAGCACGCGCCATCCGCCGACTGCTGGGAAACCGTGCCCACTCAAGTCAGCAGAGGCCTGCACACACGCAACCTGTTGAGAGCACACATGGCAGATGCTCAGACGCCAGAGAGACTGACACCGTGACCACCGAGCAATCAGCCGATCAGTTTACAGCGCAAACACTGGCCGTATTGAATCTTACGAGCAGTACACATGACCGCTTCTGTCACTGCTCATGTCCCCATGGCTATGGGAACGAGGCGAAACGTCGTCACAGGGTAAGTAGCGGCCAAGCCCACACTACGCTATCCCCTGCTGCGGGCAGCAGCACACTGTGGGACAAGGAGATGTGGCTCTGAAGAATAGTCCTTACTGCAGTTCCACCCTGAACATAGACTTCCCCCTGTTTCGGAAACCACATTACCCAGTCCAAGACAGGGATGTTGTTGTCCACACCCTCAAACTTCTCACGCAAATGGTAGATTCCTCCCATTAAAATGAGTTATTTTCAAAGACAGAAGAAATCAGACGATACATGCATTTTGACACTGCAGAAATATCGTTGGCTGTTGCGAAAATCGTGCACAACAGTATGGCATAGACTAGCTTTCCTCTAAGCATTGCCTCAGCAGGTAAAAAAAGAAATCTGTTCTTATCAGGTTAGTACCTCTTACATCCTGCATCACAGGACTAAAATATTAAACTCATTTTTGAAGTGTGCATCCAAATGTCTGGTTCCCTATGAAGTCTCTTAAGGTATAGTAGTACAGAGGAATTACAAAAATCTGATTTATTCTATGTTTTACTTATTCATTCGGTAATATAGCTGATTTTGTTACGATGATCATCTATCCTTGTGTAGATGAGAAATTGTAAATTCATTAAAAGATCTCACCCCACCAAAAATACTCCTGATTATTTGCCAATCACATCCATGGTACCCTCACCTAAAACACTTTATAAATTCGGTAAGATTTTATTATGATTGCCCATCTCTTCCTACGTGGATGGGAATCACAAAGTACTCTCACATTAGAAGGGTAAAGTCTGAGATTGAAAGATGTCACCAACACCTTGATTATTACCATCCCAGCAAAGAATCAAATCCATAGCTGCATTGTGCCCTCCGTTTGGAAACCCCTGCCCCTTCGTTGAACCTATTGGCTAGGGATCCCGAGCAAAACTCTACATGATCTCTCCATGCATCTTATAAGTATTCCCCTGTCTTTAATGAACCCTCCCTGCAGCATTGTCTCCGATTTAATTTGGGTGCTTTCCTAGAAATGAAAGTTGTCTGCCTCTAAATTGACATGGGTGTTCATCAAAAGGTGATACAAAGAATGTGAAGTAATCAGCTGAGAAGGGTTTTGTTGTAGTTGGCAGGAGAGCCAACCGTATGGTTAAAGGAGGCCGATATGCACGCGTTTTAGTTCACGCAGGCTGGCGTGAGGTCTGGAACATCACAAGGGAATTAGAAGTGAGAAAAACGGACGTAGCTGGTGGAATACTTAACTTTAATCCATTCATGGAGAACCTCGCTCTTTATGGTACATGATTCACAATATCAATAGTACGAATACTGGCGCCTTGCTAGGTCGTAGCAAATAACGTAGCTGAAGGCTATGCTAACTATCGTCTCGGCAAATGAGAGCGTAGAAGTCAGTGAACCATCACTAGCAAAGTCGGCTGTACAACTGGGGCGAGTGCTAGGACGTCTCTCTAGACCTGCCGTGTGGCGGCGCTCGGTCTGCAATCATTGATAGTGGCGACACGCGGGTCCGACGTATACTACCGGACCGCGACCGATTTAAAGGCTACCACCTAGCAAGTGTGGTGTCTGGCGGTGACACCACATGTTTTAACAAGGTAGGATTTAATAGTAGACTGATGATGTATTCTAGAGAAAGAGAGAGATGTTGTGCAGCTCATTTATCTCACATTTAACCATTTTTTCCGTTGTTCTCCCGAGCTGTATCAGTTGTGTGGTATAACTTGCTTTTGACTCGTATACAACTGCATGTCTTGTCTGTGACTTGTGCCACAATGTTCCTGCACTCGTTAACAGCAAACGTCCAAGTACCATAGCCAACAATGGACTTTCAACGTGTGTGTGATGAATCATGTGCACCAAACCGATGGAAAATCTATTTCTGCACTCTCCTCTAGACGAACGAAGATGTAAGATAAGTACTCCATTTCCCTATCACATCTTGGACATAAATAGAGTCTTCAGTTTCATAACTACAGTGATTCGAAGTCAGTGACAGAGGTTTGTGAGGTACAGCTTTCACTGTGTATAAATTTGCCGGACAGATGACGTGCGTGGGAGAGACTGTGTTCTGTTCACGAAGCTAGTGCATGGTGTGTAACTTCACTCGTCAAACACCGCACCTATCCGTTTGTCTATTTCCTGATAAGATGTCGTTGTTTCTTGCGTTTTCCGTTGCTGACGATCATTTCATAGGACTGATGTGAGCACAGCATAATTTACGAACCGTAGTTGGACGTAAACAGTGGGAAAGCTAGACAGAGCATGTATCGCAGAGAATCTATGTTTTTCTTTCCCCTTTGGTTTCGAAGGTACCTACTAGTTTTATCATCTTAAAGCTTCTCACCATAGTGAGTGGTATAGAAAACTTTCAGGGTGAATCAATGTCAGGCTTTGGAAATACCTTTCATGCAGTAGAGTATTAACAGTGTTGCATTCCACATGACTAATATACCGAAAAACACACTACTTTAACATTGAAGCATTTTTTTGTGCAGAACTGTGTAGCCTTAGGAGCGTGAGTTCGTATTCTATGATGAGCTGTCTCTTCCCAGTACCTTTTTGGCATGGAATTCAACACTACAAGAATACAACAGAATTGATAGCAGAAGTGATTTATGTAAAATGTTCCAAATTTCTTCCGTCTGGAGTTCCACCTTGCATAAACCATATTTCTTTCTTCTTCTTAACCGTCTATTACATCACCAAAACACTCTCAAATGTTTCGGGCTCGTATCATATATAGGTACACCAATAAGGAGTGCTAACCTCCTCAGTATGCACGCATCTAGAGACATCGTGTGTAATTGGATGGGTGACGTGAGTAAGATAGTAAGATTGGTATGGAATAGCCTTTGCAGAACGCCAGTTACAGTATTTGAATGGCAATACCGGCCTCTGTCACTAGTGTCTGTCAGCTGGGCAAGTTTCGCACTTGTCTTATGCTCTTTCTGAAAAGAAATTATCGAAGTAAATTGATTACATTGAACTACCTCTTTCTGTTCCTTCACAAGGCGACGAATGTATCTTGTATAGCGCCCTTCTACTTGTGGTCAGTTGCAGATTAAATAGGCGACAATTTTGCAGGGAGGGTTCGTTAAAGACAGAGGAACCATTATAAGATGCCTAGGGAGATCATCTATAGTTTTGCACAGGACCTCTAGCCGATAGGTTTAACGAAGGGACAACTCGTTTCGAAATAGAGGTCTCCCTACTGCTATGGACATGATTCCTTTGTGGGGGTGGTAATGAGCAAAGGTGTTGTGACATCTTTCAGTCTCAGATTGTATCCAACGAGTGCAAGAATACTTTGCACCCACGTAGGGAGAGATAGGCAGTTGTAATAAAGACTTACCGTATTTATAAAGTGCTTGAACAAGGAACGTAGTTTTTGCACCTCATCTCTGCTGGCGGCTGTTTCCGACAGTAAGAAACAGTATTTGTGTTATGTGATGTAGGCAGTGTAACAGTTTTCACGATACGATAGCACTTGCAAAGTAATTGAGGGGTGGAGAGTGGAGGTTTGAAATTCGAGTAATTGAGCAACATGCGTTTAAATTACGGAAAACCCAACAAAAATATGGAGGAATGAGGGTACTCACATGCTCACCTCGGTGTATGAAAATCATTCCATTACTCCACTGTATGTGACTAACAACTGATGGTCTATGAGTTTAAGTCCTGCATAGTACCGTTTGTTTCACAAGTGGTTTTGCATTGTAAGTCATAAAAATGAAGGACAGTGTCCAGAGATTTGCAGGTCATGATGACCACCAAGTAGGACACCAAAACAGTGATAATATCCAGCGATTCGCACTTGTCCTACTTGGAGAGTGTAATTTGACTGCAGTAAAGATAAATACTCACCATACAAAGGGACCCTCATGATCAATTTAATTAATTAATCAATTTGATATCAATGACATGCTGCAGAGCGGGTGGAAATAAGGGCGAGAGTACCACGTACATGATTTGCAAGTAATGCGGCCTTTTTCGTTGTAGTTAGACCTTTTAACAAAATTTCAGTCTCCCACCTACAGAGGAAGAGATGACCATCGTAATAATCTCAGCTATATTACCGAATTTATAAAGTGGTGTGTAGTATAATCCTGATACTTGCAACCCCTGCTACCATAAAAGACTTCACAGATGATGAGGCATTGCGCTAATTTAACATCGTTCGAAAGTGAGGACCTGTCGGTTCTTGCCCGCAGCTGTGGGGACAAATGATGGTCGCGGCGCCCTCTGGTTGGCTGAACGATGAAATAACCAGTGTGCTAGTTCAGCGGTGACCCAAGCAGGCATGCGTGTTGCGTGATAAGATTCAGTTCGGCAGATGTTTGTGCTGTACGATTGTTCCCCCATGTCTGGTGGTCACGGTGATAGTCCCTCTGGCTCCTGAGCATGTGGTACGGCTGGAGACGTGCGAGGGTGGCTCCCAGCTGGCACGAGCACGAGCGTGGCTTTCCGGCAGTTGGCAGGCGACGCGATCGGGGGTGTGTGGTATCGTAAGGTTCTCTTTTTTGCCAGTTATGTCTAGTGGAAATGTTGTGATTTGGGGAGGGGGGGGGGGGGTGCTTGTATTCTCAGACATCGGTGCGTATAACTCCTCAGATATATTTCGCACTATTATCTAACTGTGGCGGAAATTTATTTACTTGATTTGTAAATTATTTGCATGTGATTATCAAACATTGAAAATATATTTTGATATGAAGAACAATCATCGTAAGGTGGTGGTGAGTGTTTTAAACGATCACTTTGTCTCCTGTAAATGGTTAAACAATTAATTTAATAGGGTAGTGTAAGTGGAATATTTCCCTCCATTTTTGATATTTCAATTGCTCAGCTCTTCCTTGGTCCCACGTATTATCCCATAGGAACACAGTATTCTGGGAAGGGATAAAAAAGGTCTATACGTGTGTTTGGACACATTTGCTTTATGCATGTGTTCACAGAAACAGGAAGTAATCACCTGAGAGAGACAGACACAGGAAATGAGTGTGGAATTTCTTGATCAAAGGAATGCCTCCCCCTGATGCTTTGTTCGGAGGCTGCGAGAAGGAATGGAGGTACCTCGGGCGGGAAGACACGTCACCTTGATCTACCAGTGTGAGGCACAGGGAGCAGCTGCTTGAGAGCATGTGGAGGTGGTTTTCCAGGTGTTCAATACCAAAGTACGCCAACTTCTGGTATGCGGTCGGTGGTATTTAGTATTGAAAACAGTGGCTAATGTACCGTACTTCGTTCCATTTCTCGGTGCTTACAGGTATTACACCATGGAAAGGGGTTCAGAGGGTGCAGACGTGAACTCTACCCAAGTGAGGGATGGGAAGGCAGAGCCTTGGCCCATTCCCACCCTCATCCCCAAACACATTAAATACAGAATATGCAGATTGAATTGAACAATGTATTAATAACACTGATTTGAATGTCGTGTAGTGAGATACAGGCTATTTACTACCAATTTCAGATGGGTGAGGTGGGAGGGGGTTGAAGTAGGGAAGGACAGGGGTGAGAGATTTCCCAGGAGGGGGAAAGTGGCTCAGAACTGAACTGGTGAGGATTTGCAAAAGCAGTTTTCCTTTTCCCAAAAGGGTGGGGGAGGGAGAGGGGGAAGAAGGGCCTTGGGGGGTTTCTCAGAAGAACATGTTATCCACAGGTGGTCGTAAATCAAGTAATAGCACAACAGTTTAGGGGATTATGTCATCAATTTCATTAATTAGTATATTAAGCTGATATCGAAATTGGTTTCATTCTCTCTTTGCCCTATTATCCACAAGTGCTGTGAAGTACCGCTGGGGCTGTTCAGCTGCTGTCTGACCCGTGCCTGCTGCGGCTGTATTTGTCCCCTCCACCAAACATTTCGGTTTCTCAACTGGCGTTTCAAGTCTTTGATAGATCATTCGTGTGGGTTCAGTACTGATCCCCTTGTCGCTCCACATGTTACGTTCCCCCGTTATGAAGTTTCTTGCTTGCGTGACACGCAGCCTGGAGGCCTCATGCGCTCGCCAAAGCTTTTCTCAGATGGCACTGTGGCAGTTGGCACTTTCTCTGATACGCCTTTTGCCTGCTCTACTTAGCGAGGTGGCTGGGGCAGTGGTCAGCACACTCGCATTCTGGAGGACGACGGTTCGTAGCCGCGTCTCACCATTCAGATTTAGGTTTCTCATGATTTGCCTAATTCACTGCAGGAAAATACAGGGATAATGCTTTGAAAAGGCCACAGCCGATTCTCTTCGCGGTCCTTTCGCAACCCTAGCTTTTCCTAACACCCTCTTTCTCAGCCGTGTTGTGCGGGTGGCAGAGGCAGTGGGATCGCACAGCTGTGGCTGCCTGCGCCCACGGACCCAACAGGTGCTGTTCTTTCTGTGCGTGTGTGCGGCAGGCGTCCTGCCATTCTCTCTCTCTGTCTCTCTCATCCAGCGTTGTGGTCGGCTGGACAACCTTCTAAGGAAAAAATTATATCACAGATCTAGAGCATTCTAAACTGAGTATTCGATATTACGAACAAATAGTGGGTAATGTGAATTATTTTGCCTAGTACGGCGTTGTGGGTGAACAATGCCGGCTATGCAAGTCTTTGAAAGCGCCTTGTGTTTGAAAACAGAAAACTGCTGCTGCATAGCCGTTATTGGCGATACCTTGAAAAAAATTGCACGGGAGCTCCATCGTGTCAACTGTGAAGTTTGCCGCTTTTTACAGTTCCTAAGTGATAGTTCAACAATGGACTATTAAAAGGAATTGTTCGCATACAGTTTGAGGGAATTATATTGAATTGCGCGGGAGGAAATTCATGACTAAACACCTGTCGTACTGTGTAGGCAAGCGATTGACTACACCCATAGTAAGCCAGCGACTACACCCATATCAAAGACTGCAAAGAATGGAGAAAAAAATGGTCTGGAATCCAAAGTTCAGTTCCGTCAGTGGATTACTGTAATTCACTAAACGAAACGCGTAGGTTTGTTACAGGACGTTGGAAACCCATCCTATTTCTAAAACTGTACAGGTCGTAAGCACAGCGCCAGCAGATATTCGTCATGAAGTACGAATCACGCGCATCAGAAAACCTAAAACCATCCATTATATAGACACATTCCAGGAGATCCAAGGCCGAAGTCCGGGGCAAGTTTCATCAAGACCACTTCATTGTTGCAACTGGGGATTTTTCGACTTCAGAATAATTCGACCGGGACACCCCCTTCTGAAACCCTCCAACTCAAGCACGAACAGAATTGGATAGTATGGAAGTCATTCAACTGCTTTGGATCTGGAGTTGCAAGATGCATGAGTAACCGCCAGAAGTACCACATCTCTGTGGATGCTAGAAACTGTGACTGCAGAGGGCAACATTATTGTAGGTTAATAATCGTTTGTTTCTTTTGTTTTTAGTTAGTGAACACTACACTGTACTCAAGTAGAAAACTGTAACGCACGCATTAAAGCTGACACACGTCGCTTCAAACAATTGCTGTGAGCTCAACTCGTTACATTAGTAATAAAAGAAACAAAAAAAAAAACAAATACCTGTTAGTCCTTAGAATAAGATGGTCTAATATTTACATTGTTGTGACGCTGAAGGCTCGTGACTGGCTGCATATGTAGCAGGGCAACATTATTGTAGGTTAATAATCGTTTGTTTCTTTTGTTTTTAGTTAGTGAACACTACACTGTACTCAAGTAGAAAACTGTAACGCACGCATTAAAGCTGACACACGTCGCTTCAAACAGTTGCTGTGAGCTCAACTCGTTACATTAGTAATAAAAGAAACAAAAAAAAACAAATACCTGATAGTCCTTAGAATAAGATGGTCTAATATTTACATTGTTGTGACGTTGAAGGCTCGCGACTGGCTGCATATGTAGCAGGTCGATAGTGTTCGTGACACTTGACACAGAATAACAAAGCGACTGACAGCAGTTTGCTTACAGAAGAGCTGCGCCAGCGACAGCTGGGCGCAGAACGAGCTCGGCCGCGCTTTCTCGCCTGTTCACCGTTGTTGCATCGCCCTGCAGTCCACGACTAGCACCTTAATCTAACCTTTGTGCTTGGTTTTCCTCGTGTGCTCTGTTTTTTCTCCTCTGATTGTTTTTATAAACGCAAAAACTGCTGCAGGATAACGGCAAACGTACGAGGAAATCCAGTCGTGAACAGCGCAGCCGTTGCTGGGGCTGGCGCACAGCAGGGCTCCCAGGTAAACGACGGACCGGCGCCATCGGCCCTCTCATTCGGTATGTTATTGTGAGCCAAGTGCGATAACTTCGAAGCCTGTAAGTTCAAATGGCTCTGAGCACAATGGGACTTAACATCTATGGTCATCAGTCCCCTAGAACTTAGAACTAGTTAAACCTAACCTACCTAAGGACATCACACAACACCCAGCCATCACGAGGCAGAGAAAATTCCTGACCCCGCCGGGAATCGAACCCGGGAACCCGGGCATGGGCAGCGAGAACGCTACCGCACGACCACGAGATGCGAGCAGACCTGTAAGTGTACAGCAGACCGGTAATGTACGATTTTTCTGGGCGTTACATGCCAGCACTGTAAATAAATCAGATAATTATTAGTTACTGGAGAATTTCTGTTTCCTTTGTAGACAATACATATCAGACGTCAAAAGACTAGTCTCGCGCCTCGCGAGATTATACTGTGCGCCTGGTCCCGGCGGAGGTTCGAGTCCTCCCTCGGGTATGGGTGTGTGTGTTTGTCCTTAGGATAATTTAGGTTCATTAGTGTGTAAGCTTAGGGACTGCTGACCTTAGCAGTTAAGCCCCATAAGACTTGACACACATTTGAACATTTTTTGAACTAGTCTCGAATTTCAGACCAGCGCAGCTGCGACCGCCAACATCATCAGCACTGTTCTGCCGTTCGGCGATTTTCGTAAAACACTTCGCGCCGATTCTTCCGACACGGCCGCACTCCATCCCCCCACCCCCGCCTTCCGCCACGCTAGTCCAACTGAGTCAGGCTTAATGCATGGACTTTAATGGCCTTTGCGTCCGCCGACGTCTAACGGCAAGCTCCGTTGCTACAGACATTCGCTTTGCAGTCTGAACAACAAGACAGGTTCATTGGCGACAGCCACTACTCGCACCTGGACTGGGGATTCGCGCGGCACAAAAGGCCTGTCGCACAAGATGGACGAGCAGAGGGCCGCCGGCTGCCGTGATGGGTGGGTGGACGGACAGCCCGCGCCGCCCACGCCCCTCTCTGGCTGCCTACCCCTGCCGGCTCGTTGACGCCGGGACGCGCGCCGCCTGCCGCGATCTCACACACTCTCGTACCTGCTGTGCAGCGAAACCGAGTCGCTCTGCTGCCGGCAGCGGTCGCGCCTGTTGGCGACTCCACCCTGTGGCTGGCAGCAGCCGCTGCTCCTTCCAGCAACAACAATCACAGAACGCGATGTCCACAGCCCTTTTTCGGTTCAGCATTAAAAGCCTCAGCGTCGCGAAAAACTTACACTAAATTCCGACACACTGACGACGATATTTCCTCCTTTTTAGTCTTCTGTACTACTCAATAAAAACGGGACCCATATAGGATCACTTTGTTCTCGTCCATCTGCGTGTCTGTCCGACTGTCCAAAACTCGTTTTTCTGAGGAACGGGTGGACACGGCAAGTTCAAATTTATATCGTATATTAAGGTCTACGGTTCTTGTCGATGAAAAAAATGTCGCTTCTAAGTCGATGCAATCAAAAGATATTGCCAATTATGTTCGATATTGCGATACTCGCAACTTAGTCGTCAAAACCAACAGAATCATGAAATTTGGCAAGAAGCAAGGTTTCATAGTACAACTATAAAAAAAAAATGCTAAAACCGTTAATTTGTGATTATATCACACGAACAATATTTTTTCATTTGTTGTTTCTCAGGGACGGGTAGACATAACAACTTGAAACTTACCTGACATACTGAGGTTCAAATGGTTCAAATAGCTCTGAGCACTACGGGACTCCTGAGGTTATTAGTCCCCTAGAACTTAGAACTAGTTAAATCTAACTAACCTAAGGACATTACACTCATCCATGCTCGAGACAGGATTCGAACCTGCCACCGTAGCGGTCTCGCGGTTCCAGACTGCAGCGCCTTATAACCGCACGGCCACTTCGGCCGGCTCACATACTGAGGTCTATAGTCCTTTGGTGAGACAAAAATGTTAATCTTCTAAGTCAACCCAATCAAAAGATACGACCATGTACATCACATATTTTGGTATTCCCAAACTCACTCGTTAAAACCTATACAATACTTCCCCTTGACGTAGAATCATCCAATTTGGCAAGAAGAAAGGTTTCACTCCACAACGAAACGAAAACATCCGAAAGTTGTTGATGTATAAAAAATATTTCTTTTCTCATTTGTTACCCGACTTCAGACTTGAAATTAAAACATTCTCGAAGGTCTTGGAAGGCCCGGGGCCGATACCTCGGCGGTACCAACAATGTCAGCGGGAAGCAAAAATCGCCGAGATTTTCGATTCTGCGAACTGATCAACTGCCTGTATACATAATCAAGTCTGTACGGAACCGTCTCAGTCGTCTGACTGCTTTGGTGCAGCCCGCTACGGATTCTTCTCCTGTACCGACCTCTTCATCTCAGAGCAGCACTTGTAACTTAAGTCCCCAGTTATTGGGTGGATGTATTCCATTCTCTGTCTTCCTCTGCAGTTTTTACGCTCCACAGCTCCCTCCTGTACCATGGAAGCTATTCCTTCATATCTTATCACACTCTTTAACACCCCGTCCGTTCTTCTTACAGTGTTCTCCATATATTGCTTTCCTTTCCTATTCTGTGTAGAACCTCCTCATTCCTTACCTGATGAGTCCACTTAATTCCCAAACTCACTCGTTAAAACCTATACAATACTTCCCCTTGACGTAGAATCATCCAATTTGGCAAGAAGAAAGGTTTCACTCCACAACGAAACGAAAACATCCGAAAGTTGTTGATGTATAAAAAATATTTCTTTTCTCATTTGTTACCCGACTTCAGACTTGAAATTAAAACATTCTCGAAGGTCTTGGAAGGCCCGGGGCCGATACCTCGGCGGTACCAACAATGTCAGCGGGAAGCAAAAATCGCCGAGATTTTCGATTCTGCGAACTGATCAACTGCCTGTATACATAATCAAGTCTGTACGGAACCGTCTCAGTCGTCTGACTGCTTTGGTGCAGCCCGCTACGGATTCTTCTCCTGTACCGACCTCTTCATCTCAGAGCAGCACTTGTAACTTAAGTCCCCAGTTATTGGGTGGATGTATTCCATTCTCTGTCTTCCTCTGCAGTTTTTACGCTCCACAGCTCCCTCCTGTACCATGGAAGCTATTCCTTCATATCTTATCACACTCTTTAACACCCCGTCCGTTCTTCTTACAGTGTTCTCCATATATTGCTTTCCTTTCCTATTCTGTGTAGAACCTCCTCATTCCTTACCTGATGAGTCCACTTAATTTTCAGCGTTCTTCTGTAGCACCACATCTCAGACTCTTCGATTGTCTTCTGTGTCAGGTTTCCACTCTCCATGTGTCACTGCCATATAGCGCTGTGTTCCAAACGTACTCTCTCAGGAATTTCTTCCTCATTTGCTTCCTGTTCCCTTAAAAAAGAGAATCGTAAATTACCGTTTTTACTTCTTGAGGTATTCGTTAGTTCTACACTTAAGACAGTAGGTGTGTAACAACAGTCTATTCTTACTTTCACAAATTTATCTCCTATTTGCAAGTACTACGTTCGCATTTCCGTCCTGCGTTTCATTATCTCTCTCTCTCTCACTCTCTCTCTCTCTCTCTCTCTCTCGCTCTCTCACTCCACCCCCCTCCCCCTCCCACACTCCTCTTTTTGTTGAGAAGACAAACCTGTGACTGATCACATGTTGTCCTCTATCTCTCTTTACCTTCTCGAAAAGTCGTCAACAATCTGTTTGTCGTAACTAAGGGAGTCGAAGTTGTTTCTGTTTAAAAAGGCAACCTATGTACACCGCATACACGGAAAAGTCATGGTCCGCTAAGACACAACGGGGACGAAAATATGTCTCGAGTGATCGTGTCGGACAGTTGCTGAAGTGGTTTGTGACTAAAAGTAAGTGGAGTAGACCTGGAGGAGTCGCTGCGGAACTGAATTCTAAAACCTGGTGTGGGGGCCCCGACACACGGAACAGGCGGCGGTGGAAGAAAGGCGTTTGGTCGCGTCAGTCTTGTTTCACACTGTTTGCGTCCCGAGAGGGAAACATGGTGGAGGTTCGGTGATGATTCGGAAAACCGTACCGTGCTGTCTCGTGGAGCCACCGTCATTCCGCAAGAACGCATTACTGCCAAGGATTACGTGATCACTTTGGCTGATTAGGTCCATCCCGTGGCACAGCGCTTGTTCCCCAACCGAGATGTCCCTGGACGACAGCGCCTCTGTTCGCACAGTTCGCATCATCCAGGACTTGCTTTGTGAGGATGAGCTGCCGCATCTCCCCTGTGCGTCACAGACGCCGTATCTCAGTGTTAATGAGTCCTTGTGGTCTTCTTTGGAGAGAAGTATGCTCGATCGCTATCGACCTCCATCGCCGTCGCCTGACCGTGCCACTGTTTTGCGGGAAGGATGGTGTAAGATTCCCGGGAAACCACACAGGATTTATATTTGTCCAGTCCGAGACGACTGGAAGCTGTTTTGAATGCGAACTTCAAATGGCTCTGAGTACTATGGGACTCAACAGCTGTGGTCATTAGTCCCCTAGAACTTAGAACTACTTAAACCTAACTAACCTAAGGACATCACACACATCCATGCCCGAGGCAGGATTCGAACCTGCGACCGTAGCAGTCGCGCGGTTCCGGACTGCGCGCCTAGAACCGCGAGACCACCGCGGCCGGCCGAATGCGAACTGTTTACTATACGTAATTAGACACGATAATGAGTTGTGTTCCGGTATTTTCATTTTTTTGTAGACCCGACTCTTATCTGTCAGCACTCGCTCAGTATGCTCGAGATTAACTTGAAACCATCTCACGTCATCGGTTCCCTTTTGCTGCAGCCGTATCGATGCACCAACAGGCTACTAATTAGTGTTAGTAAAGGAATCGTGTGAGAAATCGGAAACAGCTGGTGCGGTGCGGTGCGCGGCGCGGTGTGAGGCGGGACTACGGGCGACGCGGTCAGAATGCTTGCAGACTCCCAGGGCGCGGCCGGTTATAGTTGCGGCCTATTTTTGCACCTCTGCCAAAACATCCGCCCGCACGTGGCGCTCCTCTGCCGACGGCGCCGGACGAGGTCGGCCATTCGGCAGGCGCTGTTTCCCGCGTAGCCCGAGACGTCCGCCGTCTCGAAAAATGTGTGCAAAAAATAAATGGTTCAAATGGCTCTCAGCACTATGGGACAACTTCTGAGGTCATCAGTCCCCTAGCACTTAGAAATACTTAAACCTAACTAACCTACGGACATCACACACATCCATGCCCGAGGCAGGATTCGATCCTGCGACCGTAGTGGTCGCTCGGTTCCAGACTGTGGCGCCTACAACCGCTCGGCCACCTCGGCCGGCAATGTGCACAGATCCAATTGTTCTTCATTGCTATCCGTCGGTGGAGTGGCCGAAACAATCGTTCGTAACTCACCTTCCAAGTGAATGCCACATAAAACGCGCCAGTTTTAATGGCTACTCTTTCTGCCGCGTTAGTGGTCTCAATCGACGCCGAACAACACCGGCTAGGTAAAGTGTAAGTACGAACTGTATAGCGTCTCCGACAGTGAGGGCGTCAAACCGCTGGACAGGAGGAGCTTATAGTTCGGGGACACAGGATGCCTGTCGCACACTGCCACTGTGGGCTCGTGAGCGGTTTCTGAATTCTGCTTTATTTAGGGGTTTCTTTTTTCTTCTTGTAGTGTTGCCTACACTTTTATAGATACCCGTTGGTACAGGGTGCCAGTAAAATATACTACTTCATGTACCTTGGGACCCACCCTAGATGGAGACAGATTATGGAAGTTGGGTTACCCGCGTTACGGTGCACGAAACACTGCATTTTGCGAGCTATTTTCATTTTCCCACCCTGCACGTCCGGTGGTGGGCTTAGTTGGAGTACCTCCCGTCTCAGCTGTACCTGGTGCAGTGCCTGATTCCGCTGCCAGTCGCGGCTGTGACTGACGCTCGCGTGTTGGCGCCGTTTCCTGACTGCACGACCTCCAAACTCATTGCTGCACCAGTGGGCTGCGCCAGCTGCCACAGAGCACCACGTGCGCTCTCTCCACCATTCACTCCACGTATTCTTTCCGTCTCGTAACGCAGTTACTCGCAGTCTCGATTCACATTTCCACGAATTTTCTTACCCACCTGTCAACGAGTACTTCCTGTCGTCTTTAATGTTGTTCGTCTAGTTACTCACCGGTGTGCCATGTAATATGTTTTGGCAGACACATGTTTCGCCCCGACGTTTTAAAGTATCTTCAGGTGCATGTTTTGGCACATCTGTTTCGCCCCGACTTTTGAAAGTAGCTTCAATAGCCTGAAATGCATTTCCCTTGACCACTAAAACGAACAGAGGTGCGCCTTCTTGCCTGATGGGCAACCGGGAGCGGCACGCTCTCCCGGCCGTTGCCGACCTTTGAACCTCGGGACCGCTGCCGCTCTTCACCTCACTCCAGAATCTCAGCTGCTCAGCTGGCGTCGCGAGGCTCGGTGCACCCACAGACACGCTGACCGCTCAACTGCGAATGCAGACTTCTCTTACTAGACGACTTGTCAACATCGACATTCTTCCATCGTACTTAAACTGTTGCATCCTACCTGATCGTCAAATGTGGGTTGTCTAGCAAACCTGCTTCTCGGGTCGTTAGACAACAATTCAAGCAAATCGTATAAAACAGTTTTATCACGAAATGAATCAATGGCAATACTTAACTTTGACGAAAACGCAGTAGTGTCGCAAGCAAAGGGCGACACACAAACAAGATATCTCTTCAGTATATACAGTTCCCAAGTCGCTGGTCTCGAAGTGGCTATTCTTCGTGCTGCTGTAGAAGTGGGCCGCGACCAGCCACGCGGCACTTATGTCCTCTTCGTATAGAGGGCAGTGCCGTAGCGTTGTCGTCCTGGGGAGGGGTCGGTCAGCGTGCAGTTGCCTGTCGTTCTCTTCACAGCCCTCTCTCCTCTCTCGTTTCGGCGCTTCACTCTACGCTTGTTCCGGGTCTGCACGGTTAACGCTAAATATCTGCGCCCTTACGAGTTGTTCGCCTACCAATGGTAAATCACATGCACAGAGCTTCCTCGTGAATCAGTCTGTCTATTAGTTAAAACTGTATCAAAATCCCTGCAGTAGTTCCTAAGGTTAGTCTTCACACGCAGTCGTCACAATGCGATGGTGGGCTTCATTATAGTATGCATAAACACAGATGCTGCAAACAATCCAGGCTGTGACACTTTCGTCCGTTATACGGCTTTTACTCTATGTCTCGTTCTTCCGCTATTCGAGTCTTTTCTGAGACATAAAAAAAAAATGAAAACAACTTGGAGAAAAGAGCTGGTCACAAGCTGAAACTAGAGTTCCGTGTATCTTCTCTACATGGGTGCACAACAAGCCATCATATTCTGACACCCACACGCAACTAGTATCCACCTCCATTGTTCATTGCCTGTGGTGTTCAATGATGCTGCTTGGACGATAGGCTACCTGTGTACAGCGTGCTTCAAAAAGACTCGTGTGGCTTAACGAGACTGCAACTTGTACCTGAACGAAGGCAGAAACCCGGGGCAAACATTTTAACTTGTGGTCAGGCATCGAAATTAAAGTTTACGTTGGCGCCAGTTGTAAGTGGCCAGTTGGTGTGATTTCGCTGCGAGTCTCCGTCCTTCAGAGCAAAGAGTTGGCGGCGACCCACCAGGACACCCGCCGCTCTCCAGTCTCAGCTGGACGAAGGAGGGAGAGAGGGAGGGCAGAGGCGCGCCGACCGCCGACAGTTACATATAGGGCGCCGTCTTCGTGCGAGCCTTCCCCCTCACTTCTGTCGCCTCGCAGGCTTCCGAAAGGCTCCCGCTCCGATAAGCAGCCGCCTCGACGGTACCACCACTCGCCAGTAACACAGGTGGTGAGCAGGTCGCTGCTGCTTGCCGCAGCTGGCGCCAGGCGCGCCGCCGCCTCTCCCCCTCTCCCACTGCCCTCATTATCTAGCGCTTACTGTTATTGCCATGTCCATTATGCAACCATCCGGTCAGGATTTCTGCTCGGATTCAAATTCCGTGACGTAAGCACTCTTCGCTGAGTATTTCAGTGGTCTTAAATTCTTCGATAGGAGCGCTTCATACCTGTGTACTTTCGAAGATCAGAGCGTAAACGTATCGTTTTATTTCTGTCTAGGCACGTCACGCACGTGATTACTGCAGTAAAGCTCACCCGCTTGAGGATCAGGAGACTGGCAGCTCTCTGGTGGGCTCCCGTTTTCTAGCAAAACTTAGTCGAGGACGGGAGAAACAGCGGCTCCGGGGGTGAAATACCCAAAAGAAAAGTTACGACGTACCCGGAACTGACGATCGCTGCTACGTGGACGGTGTAATTCCTTTTTGCCAGTGTGTTATGCTAGCTGCAGGTTGACGGCTAAGTAATTCGACAGCATTAAGTACCGGAAATAAAATACTACTCGTCGCCTTCAGTGGACGTGAAAGTAGTAGCTTTGTCAACTGAAGCAAGTCCTTCTCTGTATCATCTGTTATTTTTTGTACTCTTTCTTCGGTACGAATTGAATTTGAAGAGGTTTTCCGATAACATAAGTACGCCATTAATCAAGCAGAAACAACCAAAGAGTTGCAGATTCCAAGAAACTCCTACTCACTGAAGTCATACGTAGTTGTCACACAACGTTCTGTGACTACTTCTCACCCCTGCTTTACTCGCCAAATATTTCAAAATACTAGTTGTTTGTCTTGATGTTGAAGGTCCTTTGTCTGTGTTTCCTTTACCAATAACACATGTTTTTGAGTGCGGTCTGCCTTTAGCAAAACACAATTTTGTTTTTTTGTCCCAGGCATGTTTCACTGCAGTTGCCACATCATCATAGATTTTTTTATTGTTGTGACTGTTAAACATAAGGAATATTCTTTACTGTTTAAATACATACAAATATTAGTTTCTAAATAGTAATTACAGGTTTTTGAGGAGCACATAAAATTGTCTATTCATACCTTCTTACCACTTTTTATAGTGTCTGGTTTTCTTTACATTTTGTCACCTGCAACTATGTACAACTTCCTGTAGACAAAACATTTACGCAAAAATTACGATTTCTAAGCTGTGGTGGCTATGCCTGAGATTAATTATTTATGGGAAAGGTTGTGTGTGTGTTTCACTTACGGTTTCTGTTTTCGCCATCCTCTTCATTGTCAAGTTCAGTGTCTTGAGTTGGCACTGTCACTATCTATCAGCTGTGATGGCGGACAGTGGAACACTAGAAGGTGTGAAAACAAGATAGCAGACAGTGGAACAGTTGAAGATGTCATTGGCTATTTTCAATTTCTCAGATTGTGTGTGTGTGTGTGTGTGTGTGTGTGTGTGTGTGTGTGTAAAGAAAGAGGGAGAGAGAGGGGGGGGGGAGAGATAGTAGGTTTGAAGATTTATCATTATTACTATAATTATTTATTTTTAGTTTTATGTGTGTGTTTGTGTCTGTATGCGCGTGTTTTGGGGGGTGGGGGAAGTTCTATAGGTTGGTATTATCTACTAATTATTAATGTCAGGTCTAGCCACAACAGCTTAGAAATCGTAATTTTTACTTAAATGTTTTGCATACATCAAGTTGTACTGTATATCGCCGCAGGCGACAAACTGTAAAGAAAAACAGACACTATAAAAACGCAATACAGCAGGAAAACCACTCCATGTGGTAAGAAGGCATGAAACCACAATTTTGTGTGCTCCTCAAAAACCTGTGATTAGTATTTAAAAACTAATATTTGTATGTATTTAAAGAGTAAAGAATATTCCTCATGTTTAATTGCCGTAACAATAAAAAAAACACTGATGATGCAGCAACTGCAGTGAAACATGTCTGGGACACCAAACAAAATTGTGTTTTGCTAAAAGTAGACCCCACTCAAAAACATATTAATTATTTGCTATAGGGATTTAGCGAAATTACACAGGGTAAAATAATCAAATGGTGTAAGTGTGTGTGTGTGTGTGTGTGTGTGTGTGTGTATGTGTGTGGAGAGAGCAAGCACTGCCGGGCAAGTGGTGTCAGGCACAGGATAGGCCAGACTCACCCCTCCTTTGGGTTTACCGGACTCTTGTTCTTGTTTTCTTTCTATTTTCGTATGTCTGCTTCATTCGAAGCGATCCACCTGGGCAGTGTGGCCAGTCCAATTACGTAAGGGAAATGAGTTTGGCGTCAGAGTCGTAAGACAATAGCAGGAAGCCGTGCAGTGTACTTCCCTCCACTCTGCACCTGGCCTTCTGTCTTTGGTTGACGGCTGTTTTTGTTAATACATTGAGTTTCGCTTTCCCATGTTGTCATCGTGCGCTACCGTCTACACCAGTATGAAGGCTGCCTCCATATGCTGAGCCTTTACCTCCACCGTCCTTACAGTGGCACTGCCGTGAGGTCAATCAGCGTCCACGCTCAGTGCCTTAACGAGCAACGACACATACCGACCGAGTGGCAAGCAGGGCCCGCGGTGACGACCGTCATTTCAATGACACTGGGTTGGCTGGGGAACCGTACTGAGTCATGGTGGCTCCATTGTTCTCCCAACACAGATGGAAGTTACGAGAAGAGTGTTCACCTCGTACACAACTACTTCCCAACACCCGCGCGTGTCTGCCTAGGTCTGGGCGAACTCACGCCTCTTGTAAGAAGTGTGACATGACCCAAAAGCGATGATGTGGTGCATTGTCTTCTAGCAGCTACCTGCTTGGCTCGTCATAATGGAAGATGAAAAAATGCCGTTGCATGCCTTGCGAACAAAGCGCCTTAGGGCTTCCCAGCTTTCCGTCTACGTCGTAGGTACGTATAAAGCAACACACCGGGCGAAAGGTTTCTCTGCAGCATCGCTGCTCACATCTTTCTGCTGTCTGTCGTGTGCAGACTGGTGGAGATACTCGTCGGTTATTAAGTATTCAGTCCTGACTGCACAGCTTTATTCCTGATCTTAATAAAAATCCATAAATGCTGCGTTTCGGCAACAAACACGAAAGTACACAGGGAGCAAATGCGTTCCAACTGACGTAGAAATATTGTCCTTGATCTACAGAACGTTACAGAGATACAGAGAGATAAAAGACATACCATGAAAAGTCTTAAAAAATATTCCTGCCAGAAACAGATACATAGTCCCTCGCCAAATATGACGGGAAAGTCGGTGTCTATTTCTAGAAAAAATAATACTTGTTGTTGTTGTTGTTGTTGTTGTGGTCTTCAGTCCTGAGACTGACTTGATGCAGCTCTCCAAGCTACTCTATCCTGTGCAAGCTTCTTCATCTCCCAGTACCTACTGCAGACTACATCCTACTGAATCTGTTTAGTGTATTCATCTCTTGGTCTCCCTCTACGATTTTTACCCTCCACGCTGTCCTCCAATACTAAATTGGTGACCCCTTTATTCCTCAGAACATGTCCTACCAACTGATCCCTTCTTCTAGCCAAGTTGTGCCACAGACTTCTCTTCTTCCCAATTCTATTCATACGTTATCTGATCTACTTATCTAATCTTCAGCATTCTTCTGTAGCACCGCATTTCGAAAGCTTCTGTTCTTTCTTGTCCAAACTATTTATTGTCCATGTTTCACTTCGATACATGGCTACACCCCATACAGATACTTTCACATGACTTCCTGACACTTAAATCAATACTCGATGTTAACAAGTTTCTCTCCTTCAGAAACGCTTTTCTTGCCATTGCCAGTCTACATTTAATATCCTCTCTACTTCGACCATCATTAGTTATTTTGCTCTCCAAATAGCAAAACTCATTTACTACTTTAGGTGTCTCATTTCCTAATCTAATTCCCTCATCATCACCCGAGTTAACTCGACTACGTTCCATTACCCTCGTTTTGCTTTTGTTGATGTTCATCTCATGTCCTCCTTTCAAGACACTGTCCATTCCTTTCAACTACTCTTCTACGTCCTTCGCTGTCTCTGACAGAATTACAACGTCATCGGCGAACCTCAAAGTTTTTATTCCTTCTCCATGGATTTTAGTTGCTACTCCAAAGTTTTCTTTTGTTTTCCTTACCGCTTGCTCAAAATACAGAGTGAATAACACCGGGGAGAGGCTACAACCCTGTCTCACTCCCCTCCCTACCCCTGCTGGTTTGTGCAAACTTCATAAATTCATTCAATGACATGTCAGTTCCTATAGGCGACTGGTAAATGTACTTTAAATTCATATTGTCTTCTTTGGAGGCTATAAAGAGGCTTGCATTATCCCTCAGGATTCTGGAGTAAATTTGACTCAAATAAAATACGTCAAAATCCACACCCAACACCCATATGACGACAGAAATATCGTAGAATTTGATCCTGGTTTTCCACAGTGACATCATAAAAGTTTGGCAAGACCCAGCACAACCAGAAGCACCTCCGAAGATGTCCAACGTAACCTTTGACGAAACGTCAGGGAATGAAGAGTTCCATGGACCACGACCATACAACGCGGAAAAATTCTCTTCAGCCGTAAGGTCAGAATTGCCTCTCTGGTGCCTTTACCTTTCCAAAGCCAAACTGATCGTCATCTAACACGTCCTCAGTTTTACATTTTCCTGTGCATTATTTTTGTCAGCAACTTGGATGCATGAGCTGTTAAGCTGATTGTGCGATAATTTTCGCACTTTTCAGGTCCTGCAGTCTTTGGAATTGTGTAGATGAAATTTTTCTGAAAGTCATACCGTATATTCTCAGACTCACACATTCTACACACCAACGTGAATAGTCGTTTTGTTGCCACTTCCCCTAATGAGTTTAGAAATTCAGAGGGAATGTTGTCTATCCTTCCTGCCTTATTTCATCGTAAGTCCTCCAAAACTCTCTTAAATTCTGGTTGTAATACTGGATCCCTTATCTCTGATGAATCGACTCCTGTTTCTTCTTCTATCACATCAGACAAATCTTCCCCCTATAGAGGCCTTCAATGTACTCCTTTCCACATATCCGCTCTCTCCTCTGCATTTAACAATGGAATTCCAGTCGCATTCTTAATAGTAACAGCCTTGCTTTTAATTTCATCGAAGGTTGTTTTGATTTTCCCATATGCTGAGCCACTCCTGACAGTGATTTCTTTTTCGATTTCTTCACATTTTTCATGCACCCATTTCGTTTTAGCCTCCATGCACCTTCTATTTATTTCATTCCTAGGCGACTTGTAATTTCTGTATTCCTTAATTTCCCTGAATATTTTTTATACTTCCTCCTTTCATCAATCAACTGAAGTATTTCTTGTGTTACCCCCAGTTTTTTTTTTACATTTACCTTCTTTGTACCTATGTTTTCTTTCCAGCTTCTGAGATTGCCCTTTTCAGGGATGTCCGTCCATTCCTCTTCAACTGTACTGCCTTTATTGCTGTATGTATAACCTTAGAGAATTTCATGCGCATCTCGTAATTCGTTATTACTTCCGTATCGCACTTCTTTGCGTATTGTTTCTTTCTAACTCATCTCTTAAACTTCCAGTTTACTCTCATCACTAGTACAGTGTGATCATAGCCTATATCTGCTCAAAGGTAGGCTTTAAAATCCAGAATCTGATTTCAGAATCTCTGTCTGGCCATGATGTAATCTAACAAATCTTCCCGTATCATCCGGTCTTTTCCTAGTATACCTCTTCCTCTTGTGATTCTTGAACAGAGTATTCGCTATTACTAACTGAAATTTATTTCAGAACTCAATTAGTCTTTCCTTGTCCGAGCCCATATTTTCCAGTAACCTTTCCTTCTGCTCGTTCCCCTATAACTGCATTCCAGTGCCCCATAACTATTAGAGTTTCATCTCCCTCTGCGTATTGTATTAGCATCCCGTCTGCCGAGCGCTGTTGGCGAGCAGGGTGCACGCAGCCCTTGTGAGGCAAACTGAGGAGCTTCTTGATTGAGAAGTCTCGGAAACTGACGTACCGCCGGGACAGCGGTGTGCTGGCCACATGGCCCCCCGTATCCGCATCCGATGCCTGTGGGCTGTGGATGACGGCGGCCTTCCCACGCCTGTTCAGACGGAGAGAGTTTGCATGGTGTATTACCCTTTCAATATCCTCATACACTTTCTCTGTCTTCAGCTTGCGACGTCGCCATGTATACCTGAACTATCGTTGTCGGTGTTGTTTTGCTGTCGGTTGTGATAAGAATAATCCTATCACAGAACTGTTCCCAGTAACATACTCTATGTCCTACTTTCCTGTTCATAACGAATCCTACTCCCGTTATGTCTTTTCTGCTGCTGTTGAAATTACCCTATACTCATCTGACCACAAATCCTTGTCGTCTTTCCACTTCACTTCACTGACCCCTGGTGTATCGAGAGTAAACCTTTGCATTTCTGTTTTCAGGTTTTCTAGCTTCCCTACCACATTCAAGCTTCTGAAATTCGACGCCCCGACTCGTATCACGTTATCCTTTCGTTTTTTATCGTGGTCACCTCTCCCTTGGCAGTCCCCTCCCGGAGATTCGATGGGGGACTATTGCGGAATCTTCTGCCAATGGAGAGATCACCATTACACTTCCGCAATTGAAGGCCACATGTCCTGTGGACACACGCAATGTGTCTTTAATGCAGTGCAGTGCGTCCTCATGCCGTTGATCGTTAGAGATTCTTGCGGCTTTAGGGGCAGAGTCCCATCCCGAGGGCAAGAGAGTGCCCTGAACCCCTCCTGTCCCCTCCTCCGTCCTTTCTCACAAGGCCGTTGGCAGAATGACGGCGACTTCTCATGCCGGTAGTCTTCAGCCACCAATGCTGATTATCAATCAAAATTTAAGTGCTGGTGGATTTCGCACCCGGACCGGGTACGTTTTGACTTCGGATGAAAGGCGCCTCCCGTCTTTTCTTGTTGTTTTTTTTTTAAATATATTTTCCTGGGGAGTATATCAGGGATTCAAAAATAAGGAAGGAAAACTGCCACCGGCACTTCGGCCCTAAATAAAAAACAAAGCACCACTTCAAGCGTTGGCCCTTATCTAATCCTACTCCCAGTACGACTAACCTATAGCTGGGAGGGAAAGAAATCCACAGGGTAGCCATGAAAATTTAATAGAATAAGTATTTTTGTTATTGTTTTGGTATGTACATGAGAGTCTTGCGTAGTGGATCCGACGGCGTCGGCCAGCAGATTCCGTTATCGGTTCTGTTGGGTTCGGGTAGGTGCAGCTCAGATCATTTCAGTTTTCAGCTTCTCATGGCTTGGACCTTCCAGCTGCGATCCGGATCTTTAAAGGTGCTTCCTAGAAAATTAGAGAAGTATTGCTGATAGTGTGCGTTGCTTGTCAGGACGCAGTGTCGTCCGTTCAGATAAATCCAACATCCGAGCACTTACTTACGACCAGAATTGGAAAGATAACGGGTCGTATGGCCACATATCCAGTTCCCAGAGTGAGTTTTTGGTGCTGGGGTAAAGAGTCCCCTCCGGGAATAAAACTGTATGGATGTCGATCTGACTGTTAGGCGTATAAGACACAGTGAAAGGGAAGGTGTGAGGGAGAGGGGGTGGAAGGAGGGGGGGGGGGGGAGCGTCACCTTATCTGACTTCTGTTGTGATCTCGAAGGACTCCGAAGTGTTTTTGTAAACTTGACCTTGGATGCTATGTTGGTTCAAATGGCTGCCAGCATTATGGGACTTAACTTCTGAGGTCATCAGTCCCCTAAAACTTAGAACTACTTAAACCTAACTAACCTAAGGACATCACATACATCCATGCCCGAGGCAGGATTCGAACCTGCGACCATAGCGGTCGCGCGGTTCCAGACTGTAGCGTCTAGAACCGCTCGGCCACCCCGGCCGGCTGCTTTAAACCAGTTTCATCTGTTCGCTGGGTTTATTCCAACTTATGTCCTTCAGAGTTTGAAATACTATCTACTGAATCATAGACTTTCTTGCAGTTTTTTTGTGTGAGCACAGAATTCTCAAAACTTCCTGGCAGATTAAAACTGTGTCCCGAAGCAGGGCTCGAACCTGTACCCTTTGTACTTCGTGGGGAAGTGCTCTACCGACTGACCTACTTTTCAGTGCCCTGCCACTGAGCTAATTTTTTGGTGTCCTTATTTTTAAGTGAATCTTTCATTGAAATGAAATACTATGAATTACAAACCTTTACGAATGTTGATGCATAGATTAAGCAATATCGTTCTGTGTACCCACGGGCGACTCAGCACTCAACCCACGGACGACTCTGCACTCTCGCTCACAAATGTACTTCTGGGTAGCGTCTTCCCTATTAAAACAGCCAGGATGTTTCAAATCGCTCCCCAGTACGTTACAGAATGAAAATTCCTCTTTGTTTACTTGAGAACGTGACTATATAGTGAAATATTGCACTCGAATTTATCATGAATTTATAGTCCTGCTTATTGACAACAGTTATCAACAGTGACGTTAGCTTCTCGTAGAGTTGCAGTAGACGTAATAATGCGTGGCAAACGCATTGCCGACGCGCTTGCTGTGACTGCCCACATTGCCGTTTATCGTGCGCCCCTCCCACTGCACAAGTAGACGAGAGGCAACCAACAGTGTTGCGTGTGTGTATGTGTGGCGCCACGCCAGCCGACGATGTGTGGTTGCGCAACGCTTTTCGCGCCAGCGCCAGAGTCGAGCAGCGTAGGTAGCGCCGCCGCCATGTTGCGGCCAAATCTGGAACCGGGAGGCTCCCTAGCGCCGCCGAGGCACCGCGATGAAGTATTCTAGTATACAGCAGTAGTATCTTGGCCAGACATATCTCTCTTAGGCGGGAAAACTTCCGTAGCTAATACATTACCAAACAGCTACTGTTAAAACATGCGGATTGTAGTCGATGAATGACACTGTTTACTAACGTTTGTTCCCATGCAGTGGGGGACAGTTTGACCAACGGGCACTTCATACAGGCACCAGAAAAGCAGCGAATACTGCTGTGTGGTACCGCTGCGCGCACGATACTTACGTGTTATGGACTCACGTGGAAGAGGAGCTGGATGTCTTGTTGGTACATCTCAGTAGTATCAACCGAAAACGGTACTTACTATGGAGAAAGAGAGGAATGGGCAACTTAAAGTGACGCCCGTAAAACTGGAATGGAAGGTTTACCGTAAAGCAACGTATATGCCTCGATGAGGGATCTAAAAAAGAGGTAATAGCTAAAACCTTGGCGGATACCGTAAATAATACAATAGCCCACTTACAGCCGACTTTTGACAAAAATGGGCACAGCATCAATGAAAAAACTTCGGCGAGGTACAAGTTTCAAACTGTTAGCTAAGAGCCGCGTAGTATTGCGATACCACGAGGCGAAGAAGATGACATGTGAATCATACTAGCTGACTGAATCTAGATAATGTTCTTGCATATTAAAGAAAAAGGTGTCACAAATTCGTATACCACTATTATTAGTAAGCGTTGAGAGCATCTGCTGGAACAAAAGTCTCTGACAGTATACCATGAGGAGAAAGGGTCACGGGATATCTACTGATATTGTGGTGAACTTTGTTTTGTCCGGCGCAATACAGCTCCTCGGCGTGGCTTAGGCTCAACAGAAGTATTGAGGTACATTATTTCTGTAGGTGTCTGTAAGTCCTAAAATGTTGTCAGTGCAGGATTTTGTGGACGTACCGATCTCTCGAGTGTGTCCTGTAAATGTTCGATGGGATTCATTTCAGGCGATATAGGTAGCCAAATCATTCCCTCAAACGGCACAGAATCTTCTTCAAACCAGTCACGAACGATTGCGGCCTGGTAACATGCTTCTGAACACGAAGTCCATGAATTGTTGGAAATGGTCTGCAAGTAGTCGTTCATAACCGTTTCCAGCTAGTGATTGGTTCGGTTGGACCGGAAGATGCAGCCCGTTCCATGTGAACACGGCCCACACTATTATGGAGCAACTACCAGCTTGCAAAGCGCCTTGTTGACCATTTCGGTCCACTCGGACCCTGCCATCTCCGCTTACCAACTGAAATCGTGACTCATCAGACCGGCCCACGGTTTTGAGGTTGTCTAGCGTCCAACCGATATGGTCACGAGCCTAGGAGAGGCGCTGCAGGCTGTGTGGTCTTGCTAGCGAAGGCGCTGGCAGCGGCCGTCTGCTGCGACAGACCAGTAACGCCATATTTCGCCGCACTGTACTAGCTGATACGTTCGTCGTACTTCCCCCTTTGATTTGTGCGGTTACTTGAAGCCGTGTTGCTTGTCCGTCAGCACCAACACCTCTGCATGAACGCCGCTGTTGTCGATCGTTAATGGTTTTAATGGTTCTGACCACTATGCGGCTTCTGAGGTCATCAGTCCCTTAGAACTTAGAACTACTTGAACTAACCTAAGGACATCACACACACCCATGCCCGAGGCTGGATCCGATCACGGTTCCAGACTGAAGCGCCTAGAACTGCTTGGCCACTTTCGATCGTTAAATTAAGGCGTTCGGCCACTGCGTTGCCCGTGGTGAGAAGTGATGCCTGAAATTTGGTATTCTGGGCACGCTCTGAGTCTGTGGACCTCGTAATATTGTAATACTGAGTTCCATAATGATTTTGAAAATGGGTTGTCCCGTGCGTGTAACTCTAGCTATCATTCCGCGTTCAGAGTCTGTTAATTCCCGTCGTGCGGCCATAATCACGTCGGAAAATTTTCACACGAGTCGGCTGAGTACAAACGACACCCCCAGTCCAGTGGCCCTTTACATCTCGTGTATGCGATACTACCGCCGTCTGTATATGTGCATATCGCTACCAATGACTTTTGCTACGTCAGTGTACGCAAGAAAGTACGCTGCAGAGAAGTCGGAAATGTGCAGTGGTGACAGTAACGCTAGTGGTAAGTTAATGAAAACACTGAGAAGTGGTAATCACCCGGAAAAAAAGTTTTGGATTTTTGACAGACGTCAGGTAAATGAAGAAAATATACCTTCGTCGGCTCCGAAATTAGACAGGGTTGATTCAGTCACCCCCTCCCCCCCACAAAAAAAAAAGAAATGTTGTCCGACGTCGAAGGGAACTGAAGGTAAGCTGCACAAAAACACGTACTTGGAGGGACGTGGAAATAGGCCGTGGGCGCTACAGCGCTGCGGCGATTGTCCGTGACCTCGGCCAGCGGAGTCACTGTGTGTGTGTTGCGCGCGTGTGCGTGCTGTCGTTTAACGCTTCGGATAACTGGCGAACGCGATTGGCCTGCACACACTGCCCCGGCTGTTTACGTTCCTGCCACTCGCCCCCGTCTGTGGCGCTAGTGCCTGGTATCCAGCACACACGACGTCCTTTTCCTGCATACCGACACGAGTCTCGCGGGAAATGCGAGCTTTCGTTACCAAAGTAGCCTGAACACTGCAGGGTCCGCAGCTGCGGCGTTATTTCCATAAATGTTATTTTGAAACTCGGTTGCTGGCCACGCGTTACCCAACACACCCCGCCCAAGTCCGAGCCCTATTTCTTACTGTGCCGCATATAGCGGGTTCTTCCCGTTCCGTTTGCGGGATGCGACGTGGAAGGAGAATTGGCCGCGCGCCTCAGTGCCAGCTGCTGTTCCAAGCTTTTGTCTGCACTGTCTCTACGGGAGTAATAAACGTCCCGTGCTGAGAATATTTTTAGTTCCCGTCCTGAAAGACGGTTCTCGGAGTTTCGTAAGGAGCCCTCTCCTGCAGTGCACGCCTGTAACGCTTTATCGACGTCTGTGTTACACTCTGCACTTTTGTCGTCACTCAGACACGTCTGTCGCAGTGCTCTCTGGCCGCCTCTGAATGCCCCCGTGTTCCCTGGTTAATGCGACCTCAGATACCTAGTAGCAGAGCCATATTGCAGTCGCAGAGGCTGTAGCGTCCTCATACGGCAGCGACGAAGACGCCGAGGTGTGCGACGTATCGCCGGCTGACGAGAAGAGTGCGCCCAGCGGTGGCCACAGCACGGGCCGGTCGCTCTGGCCGAGCGGTCCTAGGTGCTTCAGTCCGGATCCACGCCGCTGCTACGGTCGCAGGTTCGAATCTTGCCTCGGCCATGGATGTGTGTGATGGCCTTAGGTTAGTTACGTTTACGTAGTTCTAAGTCTACGGGACTGATGACCTCAGATGCTAAGTCCCACAGTGCTCAGAGCCGACCGCCCGGCGGGGCAGGGGAGGAGGCTGCGCCCCCACTCTCCACCCAGCGCGCACTGCCCCGCCGTGTACTTGCGTTTCTCTTTCGACGGCTCGTATTCAGCTGCTGGTGGACTTTGCTGTCTCTGCGCAACTGTTGATTCGCAACATTTTGTGTGATGTCACTCGTCCCCATCTCCGAACAGGCACGAACTCTGTACGCAATTTTTACGTTCTTACAGCTATTGCACTGGCGTCTAGTGGCTGTTGACCATTCGGTTGTTCCCCCGTATAAGCCGCACACTGCTTTGCCGGTTTCTTGTTCTTTTGGTTGAGGACTTGAACTGAACAGCATTTTCAGGGAGTCTTGTTCTGCTGGTTGTAGACGTAAGCCGAGCACTAGACTGTGCGACTCTTGTTCAGTCTGTGTACGAACAGTGTTGGTCCGCATTTAGCGAGATCCAAAGTTTCGTGTGCAGCCTCTTTTGTAGATCAGCTGCTAAACTCCAGTATCTTTACCTACAAATGAGCCTATATGGTCGTTCCATTTCATATCTCCACAACTAATAACTTGCATATGCTTATACCGCTCATCTGATTTTAAGTGTGTCACACCAACCCTACAGAGTCTGGTTCAAATGGTTCAAATGGCTCTCAGCACTATCGGACTTAACATTTGAGGTCATCAGTCCCCTAGAACGTACAACTACTTAAACGTAAGTAAGCTAAGAACAGCACACTTATCGATGCCCGAGGCAAGATTCGATCCTGCGACCGTAGCAGTCGCGTGGTTCCAGACTGAAGCGCCTAGAACCGCTCGGCCACCACGGCCGGCTGTCAAGAGTCTGTACCCGGGCTGAAAACTTGGCAAGGTCTAACCGGATATCACTCCAATTTTTACGTCGTACAATTTACTGATAGATACCGGCACTCCTGCGGAAAGTTGACACTAAAAAATTCAACTGAGTCTACACTCTTTTGTAATCTCTGAAATACACGAAACTTGACTTCTAAACACCTTTATTTTGAAGGACGGTCACTTAAATTATTGTCTTGTGTAGTATCTGCTTGTAATTCGCGACAGTCCTAAGCCGACAGCAGTTTTCAGCAGAGTTTCCGGCTGTGTCCCCCGTCCTGCAACACGTGGCGAGTTCCAGGAGAAGGGCCCATACCGAGGCGACTCGGGTGAAGGTGTAGCGGGTTGTCTCAGCAATCTGCGACGCAGCCGCCAGCGATGTTTCGGAGAAATCCGCCGTCTGCACACACGGAAAGTGAACGAATCGAATGTTGGTGTGCACACCGCTCACTTCACCGCGTCGTCTGACTCCACCACGAGCATTTCCTTTTACGAGAGCACCCTTAGCAGGCTACTCTGCGACCAGGCTTGCAAGTCACGGCAAATTTCCGAAGGGACGCTAGCCTGCTGGGGGGCAACGATACCAACACGCACCACGCTCACTGAGCTGTCTGGCAAATACGCGGTCGTGGTTGAGCGAGAGCTCAGAAGCGAGCAGCGTTGTGCTTTGATGTCGCCAGTTCTGCTGCTGGTTGGCTCTCTCCTTCCTGCCACGCTCTTTCCTTGTCTTCAGTAACAACTAGAGTCGACATCAGGTAGTGCTGCCGTGCTCTTGCCTCAGCCCGCCCCTAGAATATGACGACCTCGACACCCGCCAGCTGTTCCAGCGCGGCTCATTTGCCCGTCCGTCTCGAGTGCCTGCCTTCGTGCCTCGTCAGCTCCACTTTGAGCCAGGCGGCCGCAGTGTGGCGCGTGGCCGGCCACGGGCCGCTGGCCTCCGCCCAATCGACGCGATTGCGTAACGCGGGCCGCCGCTATACGCGTCGATGACTCAGGCGGCCGCTCATTCACTGCCCGCGCCTGGAATGAGTCCAACAGCCTCTGCCAGCGCCTTCGCCGTTTCTGCGTACCCTTCCGTAGCACCACGCTCTGCCGCGCGCGTCTCTGCTTCCGCCCGACGTTCAGTTAATGTACACTAACACCCCTCCCACCCTGCAAACGAAAGACACACCGTAAATGCAGTGTGAGAATGGTACGCAATCTATAGATATCATCTACATGTACAGATAAAAAAATGATCACACTTTCAAAAATATTGGATGACCTATTCAACAGAAAGAGCTTCACAAATTGATGGAGTCAACAGTGCGTTGACCCAGCAAGCAGCTACTCGGCTTGTCATTGATCGGCAGAATTGTAGGAACTCCTCCTGAGGGATATCGTGAGACATTCTGCCCAACTGCCGCATTAGGAGCGTTAGAATCTCGAGATGCTGAAGGGCCCTGCCCGCAGTGCTCCAAACGTTCTCAGTTGGGTAGAGATTCGGCGAGCTTGCTAACTAAGGTAGGGTTTGGCGAGTTCGAAGACAAACAATAGAAACTCCCGTGGTGTGCGCGGCATTGCCTTCCTGACATGTAAGTCCAGGACATCTGCTTACCTTGCTGGCCAAGGTACGGTTCGACAACCAGCAGAAACTCCCGCCTTGTACGGACTGCCATTACTTGTTACAGTGTAGGCCCAGGATGGCTTTCCACGAAGGGCAACGAAACGGGACGTAGAATGGCAGCTAACTCTAAATATGGATAAATGTAAATCAATGCAGATGAATAGCAAAAAGAATCCCGTAATGTTTGAATACTCCATTAGTAGTGTAACGATACACACAGCCACGTCGATTAAATATTTGGGCGCAACATTCCAGAGCGATATGAAGTGGGACAAGCATATCTTGGCAGTTTTGCGAAAGGCGGATAGTCGTCTTCGGTTCATCGGTAGAATTTTGCGAAGATGTGGTTCATGTGTAAAGGACATCGCTTATAAAACACTAATACGACCTAGTCTTGAGTACTGCTCGAATGTTTGGGATCCCTCTCAGGTCGGATTGAGGGAAGACATAGAAGCAATTCAGAGGCGGGCTGCTAGATTTGTTACTGGTAGGTTTGATCATCACGCGAGAGTCACCGAAATGCTTCAGGAGCTCGGGTGGGAGTCTCTACAGGAAAGGAGGCGTTCTTTTCGTGAATCGCTACTGAGAAAATTTAGACAACCAGCATTTGAGGCTGACTTCAGTACTATTTTATTGCCGCCAACTTACATTTCGCGGGAAGACCACAAAGATAAGAGAGATTAGGGCTCGTACAGAGGCATATAGGCAGTCATTTTCCCTCCTATTTGGGAGTGGAACAGGGAGAGAAGATGCTACCCTCCGCCACGCACCGTATGGTGGATTGCGGAGTATGTATGTAGATGTAGATCGTCGAGTTGTCGCTGTGCTGTAAGAGCACCACTGACGATAGCCGAAGGCCACTGCAGACCACCACTCCGGCTTGTCGGGACGTATGGCGGCCATAGTCAGACTGGTATCCCATTGGTGTCCGGGGCGTATCAAGACACGGCTTCGCTGGTCATCGGGGCGGGAGTCATCACCGAAGACAGTTCCGCTCCAGTATCTGAGATTCGAGGCCGGGGACACGTCTGGAGACGCCCTGGACAGCGGCGGCATACCAGCCTGATTGTCGCCCTTCATACGGCCGAGCAACCGGGAGAAACGTTCTGGGGTGCCATTTCTGTTTCTAGCAGGACCCCTTCTTCTGCAGCACCCTCACAGCACTCCAGTGCGTCGACGATATCATACGTCCCGTTTTGCTGACCTTCCTGCCCATCCATCCTGTGTTTGCATCTCGGCAAGTAACGGCCACCTCTACACGGCGACAGTTTCTACTGCTCGTCCTCGTGCTGCCCAATCCTGCCTTGGCCAGCGAGGTAGCCAGAGGTCTCCCCAATTGAGAACGTTTGGGCGTTATAGGCAGGGCCCTCGAACCATCTTAGGATTTTGACGTTCTTTTTTCTTTTTCTTTTTTTTGTCGTCAGTATACTGACTGATTTGATGCGGCCCGCCACGAATTCCTTACCTGTGCTAACCTCTTCATCTCAGAGTAGCACTTGCAACCTACGTCCTCAATTATTTGTTGACGTATTCCAATCTCTGTCTTCCTCTGCAGTTTTTGCCCTCTACAGCTCCCTCTAGTACCATGGAAGTCATTCCCGCATGTCTTAGCAGATGTCCTATCATCCTGACCCTTCTCCTTATCAGTGTTTTCCACATATTCCTTTCCTCTCCGATTCTGCGGAGAATCTCCTCATTCCTTACCTTATCAGTCCACCTAATTTTCAACATTCGTCTATAGCACCACATCTCATATGCTTCGATTCTCTTATGTTCCGATTTTCCCACAGTCCATGTTTCACTACCATACAATGCTGCACTCCAGACGTACATCCTCAGAAATTTCTTCCTCAAATTAAGGCCGGTATTTGATATTAGTATACTTCTCTTGGCCAGAAATGCCTTTTTTGCCATAGCGAGTGTGCTTTTGATGTCCTCCTTGCTCCGTCCGTCATTGGTTATTTTACTGCCTAGGTAACAGAATTTCTTAACTTCATTGACTTCGTGACCATCAATCCTGATGTTAAGTTTCTCGCTGTTCTCATTTCTACTACTTCTCATTACCTTCGTCTTTCTCCGATTTACTCTCAAACCATACTGTGTACTCATTAGACTGTTCATTCTGTTCAGCAGATCATTTAATTCTTCTTCACTTTCACTCAGGATAGCAATGGCATCAGCGAATCGTATCATTGATATCCTTTTCACCTTGTATTTTAATTCCACTCCTGAACCTTACTTTTATTTCCATCATTGCTTCCTCGATATACAGATTGAAGAGTAGGGGCGAAAGACTACAGCCTTGGATTACTCCCTTCTTAATACGAGCACTTCGTTCTTGATCGTCCACTCTTATTGTTCCCTCTTGGTTGTTGTACATATTGTATATGACCCGTCTCATCCTATAGCTTACCCATACTTTTTTCAGCATCTCGAACAGCTTGCACCATTTTATATTGTCGAACGCTTTTTCCAGGTCGACAAATCCTATGAACGTGTCTTGATTTTTCTTTAGCCTTGCTTCCATTATTAGCCGTAACGTCAGAATTGCCTCACTCGTGCCTTTACTTTTCCTAAAGCCAAACTCATCATCACCTAGCGCATTCTCAATTTTCTTTTCCATTCTTCTGTATATTATTCTTGTAAGCAGCTTCGATGCATTAGCTGTTAAGCTGATTGTGCGATAATTCTCGCACTTGTCAGCACTTGCTGTCTTCGGAATTGTGTGGATGATGCTTTTCCGAAAGTCAGATTGTATGTCGCCAGACTCATATATTCTACACACCAACGTGAATAGTCGTTTTGTTGCCACTTCCCCTAATGATTTTAGAAATTATGATGGAATGTTATCTCTCCCTTCTGCCTTATTTGACCGTAAGTCCTCCAAAGCTCTTTTAAATTCCGATTCTAATACTGGATCCCCTATCTCTTCTAAATCGATTCCTTCACATCAGACAAATCTTCACCCTCATAGAGGCTTTCAATGTACTCATTCCACCTATCTGCTCTCTCCTCTGCATTTCACAGTGGAATTCCCGTTGCACTCTTAATGTTACCACCGTTGCTTTTAATGTCACCAAAGGTTGTTTTGACTTTCCTGTATGCTGAGTCTGTCCTTCCGACAATCATATCTTTTTCGATGTGTTCACATTTTTCCTACAGCCATTTCGTCTTAGCTTCTCTGCACTTCCTATTTATTTCATTCCTCAGCGACTTGTATTACTGTATTCCAGATTTTCCCGGAACATGTTTGTACTTCCTCCTTTCATCAATCAACTCAAGTATTTCTTCTGTTCTCCATGGTTTCTTTGCAGCTACCTTCTTTGTACATATGTTTTCCTTCCCAACTTCTGTGATGGCCCTTTTTAGAGATGTCCATTCCTCTTCAACTGTACTGCCTACTGCGCTATTCCTTATTGCTGTATCTATAGCGTTAGAGAACTTCAAACGTATCTCATCATTCCTTAGAACTTCCGTATCCCACTTCTTTGCGTATTTATTCTTCCTGACTAATGTTTTGAACTTCAGCCTACTCTTCATCACTACTATATTGTGATCTGAGTCTATATCTGCTCCTGGATACGCCTTACAATCCAGTATCTGATTTCGGAATCTCTCTCTGACCTTGATGTAATCTAATTGAAATCTTCCCGTATCTCCCGGCCTTTTCCAAGTATACCTCCTCCTCTTGTGATTCTTGGTGTTCGCTATTACTAGCTGAAACTTGTTACAGAACTCAATTAGTCTTTCTCCTCTTTCATTCCTTGTCCCAAGCCCATATTCTCCTGTAACCTTTTCTTCTACTCCTTCCCCTACAACTGCATTCCCGTCGCCCATGACTATTAGATTTTCGTCCCCCTTTACATACTGCATTACCCTTTCAATATCCTCATACACTTTCTCTATCTGTTCATCTTCAGCTTGCGACGTCGGCATGTATACCTGAACTATCGTTGTCGGTGTTGGTCTGCTGTCGATTCTGATTCGAACAACCCGGTCACTGAACTGTTCACAGTAACACACCCTCTGCCCTACCTTCCTATTCATAACGAATGCTACACCTGTTATACCATTTTCTGCTGCTGTTGATATTACCCGTTACTCATCTGACCAGAAATCCTTGTCTTCCTTCCACTTCACTTCACTGACCCCTACTAGATCTAGATTGAGCTTTTGCATTTCCCGTTTCAGATTTTGTAGTTTCCCTACCACGTTCAAGCTTCTGACATTCCACGCGCCGACTCGTAGAACATTATTCTTTCGTTGATTATTCAATCTTTTTCTCATGGTAACCTCCCCCTTGGCAGTCCCCTCCCGGAGATCCGAATGGGGGACTATTCCGGAATCTTTTGCCAATGGAGAGATCATCATGACACTTCTTCAACTACAGGCCACATGTCCTGTGGATACACTAACGCGCCAATGGGACAGAATTTGGCACGATATCCTTCACCAGGAGGTCTAACAACTCTATCAATGACGAGCCGAATAACTACTTCCGTGAAGGCCAGCTGTGGAGCAACGAGCCACTGAGTTGCTCCGATGGTGAAACTCTTCGTCTCAACAAAACGTGCAATTTATCTGAAACTGCAATAAATTGTTTGTCTGTACAAGTACATAACATCTACCAATTTCCGTCCCATTCGGATAATTGCTTTGTTTTATTGTCTTACACAGTATTTTCTTGAGAAAGTACTTAAGTCAACGAAAGCCTGGCATCAAAGTTGGCGACTACGTGGTGGACCGAGTGAAGCAGTTCTTCTCCCTCACAAGCATGACGGACGAAGCAACGATGAAGTAACGAGCTGAGTAGTCAAGCAGAGAGAGCGGTCCCGGCCAGAAGATGTCTCATAGCTTCGAGCACTGGCCTTGATCTGAGAAACAAATGTTGAAGGCTGCATGTCAGCAATACAACATCTAATGGGAGTGGTTACTGGAGTATGAGAATACCAGAAAAGAAACGAATGGAATTCGAGTCGTGGAGTTTCAAAAGGATGCCAACAATTTGGTGGACCGACGGAGATAAGAACTGAGGAGCTGGTAGTTCTCATCGTCCAGTAAGGGAACACGTGGAAAGTCGTCTTAGAAGAAAGAACTGGACGATAGGACACGTGTTAATAGATCATGGAATAACTAGTGGCTGCGGTAGATGGTGAAAACTGTAGGACGAGACACATATTGGCAAATACGCAACGTATAATTGGGGACGTTAAATGTAAGTGCTAGTCTGGGCTGTCACAGGAGAGGGTCCTTTTCTGAGCTACAGTTACGAATTTACGAGCCCATCGAAAATGCCCACCACGGTCGGCGGTACACATGCGCGCGTACAACCTTCGTCAGGTCTTCTGACACAGACGCTGCTTCCTGTACCTAGTCTCTGCTACACACCCGCTCCAATTGAAGCACCCCTTCATTACCGCCTAAACGTTCCAATCGTCACGGGATCGACGAATATCGGTAAGTTTCCGTGAGAGTTGAAATTTCTCCGATTTTGTCGCCTTTGTCGTGCCGCAAAACACGTGACGGGCTATTTTGATACGTGTTGGGGCTACACTCTCGGGACAGAAAATGAGAGCGTCTACCTCGTTATAATCTGTCAGTCCCGCCTGGTAAGGGTTTCAGAATAGCGAACGGTCGAGCGAGGGTTCCGTAACCCAGTTGCTTTGTCGGTGAGCTACTCGTACGTACGATTCTTCCACCTAACTCGATGTAGCGCCTCCCTTTCCTACAGATGACGCGGCGACTTTAAATCTCCATGCACGCATATTCCTGGATTTTGATATTATCAGCGATAATATTCGCTGATGATACTTATGTCTTCCGTGAAAATGAGAAAGAATTACAAGACCAGTTGAGTGGAATGAATACGTTACCGAACACAGAATATCGGCTGAGGGTAAACCGAAGAGAGACGAAACTGATACGGAGTGCCAGGAACCAGATTTGAGACATAATTAACATCAAAATTGGGAATCAGGAAGTAGCTGAAATTAAGAAATTCTGCTATCTCGAAAATAAAATAACACATGACGGCCGGCCGAAGTGGCCGAGCGGTTCTAGGCGCTACAGTCTGGAGCCGCGCGATCGCTACGGACGCAGGTTAGAATCGTGCCTCTGGCATGGATCTGTATGATGTCCTTAGGTTAGTTAGGTTTAAGTAGCTCCACGTTCTAGGGGACTGATGACCTCAGCAGTTAAGTCCCATAGTGCTCAGAGCAATTTGAACTAACACATAACGGACGGAGCGAGGATGAGGTAAAAAGTAGACCAGCATAGGCAAAGACGGCATTGATGGCCAAAAGAAGTCTACCAGTATCAGAAATGGGCGTTTATATGACAAAGACGTTACTGATAATGTCCGTCTGAAGCACAACATGGACTCTGTGGGAAGCTGAGAAGCAGAGAATCGAAGCGTTTGAGATTGGTGCTATCGAAATAAGGTGGTCTGATAGAATAGCGAAATACGAGAATCTCCTCTAAGTCGGTGATGACACGAATATATGGAAAACCGGAAAAAAGGGGACAGGATTATGGGACATGTGTTAAGACATCAGGGAACGACTTCCACTGTTCTACAGCCAGCTGAAGAGTTTAACAGCTACAGGGGAAGGCAGAGATCGGGCTGAGGACGTTGGCTGTAAGTGCTGCTGTCACGAAGTTGTGGCGAGCCGCAGCAAACCAGTTAAAACCTCTTGACTCAAAGAAAGAGAAAGAAGAAACGGTCCTGGACCGCATATATAACTGTGACCCTAAAAGTTTACGATGCGGTCGTGGGCGTCTGCGAGAATTTATCGAAGGTTGATGGGGATGTAGTGGCGGGGAGGGATCGTTGCTACAGAATTTGAGGAATTTTTGAGAATTTATTGCCAAGTTATGGACCTGTTACCTGATGTTTAAAACAGGTCGTACATCTTACAATTTTCGTTTTTCATCTTTTTACAGTTTTCCTTGTTTTGTTTTATCTACAACATTTACAAACAATGATACTTTCCAAAATAACTATGATTTAGGCTTGAAATATAAATAAAATTTTGTTGTTTTTTAAGAAGAATATAGAAAGAAGGTAGGATAGAGGAGAGATTTGTTAGTACCATACACACACACACACACAAATGGTTATTAGTAGAGAAATAATGTTGCTTATCCTATTTATTACTAATCCTATGTATTAACTACTTTGGATGCCCATCCATGTACAGCATTTGGTGATTTCTTGGCTAGATCGCCAGCACCTTATGCTTATTTACTGTCACATCTCAGCTTCATCCTCCTGTTCCTCCTCATCGTCACTATTTTCGCTGTCACTGTGGGTATCGCTGTCCACCCTCTGGAGATGTTGTTACCCATGTCTGTAATGTCGTGTCGGCATGTACCCTTCATGTGTTGTTTTTGAAATACTGTTTGTCAGTGCGTTTAATTGTGCCTATTGTTCTTCGTCTCTTATTGCTGTGTATATATCTATGTCTGTATCTGTGTAGTCTAAGTGTAGTGTATGTGTATTGTTCGCGTATTGCCCGCGTGTTACTACAACTCTAACATTTTCAGTTTGCTTCTTAAATGAGTTGGTCACTTGCGAGCCGCGGCGCCCTCTGCACTGCATGTGTCGAGCACGGCCAGCTTCTCCAGTCTGCTTCCCGCGTTTTAAAAACAAGAACCACTGGCTACTTGTGTGTACCAGGGAAGAGCGCTGGCCACCGTTGTCGCGCAACCAGTCCCGCTTTATTGCCTCAGTTTCCCGCTTACATTTCCGCAGATGTTGCTGCAATGAAACTGGCAGTTCTCGTTGCTAATGCAGTAAAGCATTCACATGTTATTACCGAGATTCGCAACCAGATATTTTACGGCTACTGCGGTCGGGTGGAAATTAGAGCCCCGCAGGCGCGTGACCTGTCTGCATGCCACGAAAGAGAGGGCCAACGCACTTAGCGAACTTCTTCGGAAGTTGCCGAAGATGACGGATGCTACTTCACCTGGTAAGGCGTCCCCGCGAGCGCTTTCAACTCGCGCACGTGTCTACCGCCACGCGGATGTGAAGCGCCTGCAACCGCTCGCATATTGTCTGAGAATTTGCATTGTGGAGCTTCAGTTTCCACTACACCTTACGCTTCCTACGTCATTCCGGGCTGTGCCGTTAACATTAATCGACTGTAATGGGCCGTTTTATTCATTTGCTCGATTTAGTCATGAGATGAGGGAATAACAGCAGAATGTCAGTGCAGCGCCATTCAAAAGGAAGGCGATGGAAGAATTACAGAAAAAGAATGCCTGCGAAAAAAGTTGTCAGTTGAATGGGTGGTATGGGCCTCGGCGCTTGACAAATATTTTTACATCGAAATTATCTTCCCTTCTTCTTCCGCCATTCACAGACTGGGCCTATCGATCTGTTGTGACCTCAGTTCCTACTTTTAAGTGGCCACCCCACGTCCCTCTTTCTTTTGGCTTTTTATTGTAAGGCCATCTTTGGAATCCGCATTTCTTTCATTCGTTCGAGATGTTCCTTCCGTTTCGTCTTTTAGTGCAAAAATATGGAGTTCTTATCTTATGTTTCACTAGGAATGGTGCCACCTTTTTCTGCCCACAAAAATTTCGTTTCAGCCGCCTGATCGTGGATAGAATCTCGTCTCTCCATAACCCAGGTTTCACTGGCATACAGTGCAACAGGTAGGACTATCAACTTAGAGAATTGCATTTTTGTGATTCCTCGTGCATTTTTTTTTTTTCATATTCTGCCTAGTGCCACATCCACTGTGATCTCCCTGTAATTTAAAAACATCTATATTCTTATTTTCCTTAAAAGTTATATAACTCCCTAGGTAAGTCAAGTTTTGAAATTCTCCTCAAAATATAATCTTCAGTTACAATTCGGTTTCTACCGGTTATCTGTGACGACTTCCACTGCCTTAGTTTTATGTAGCGTCTTTCCAATAAAGTTTAAAAGATGCATCAGTTTTTGTAGTTTGTCTTCACAATTTGCCATTAATAGAAAGTAATCAGCATATTGTTTATATAGATCGCTTCTGGCGCTTTTTCTTTCCATTTTCAGATGGCGTCGTCTATAGAAATATTACAAATAGTAGGTAATAAACTCCACTCTTGTCTCTCACCTTGATTTATTAATATCTTTTCTCTGTGTAATCCGTTATACGATTGTATCTTACAAAACTCCAGTTTATGGACCCAGCTGAAGTCAAAAAGTAATCCACCATTATGTCCTTCACATTACTTGTTGAAGTTTCTCGACTTATTTATCCAACTGCCTGTACTTGTTCAAGCCCTGTTACCGATAATGTTTCTGCAGTTTCACAGCTGTCTCAGGCACGACGTTATGCAAAAAACAAAGGCCTTCATGTAACGTATAGAAAAAGGATGAATCCACTGTATTCTCCTCCTTGTCAAACGACATTACATTACAACTCGTGCAAGCATTTGTAGGCGTTTGATTTCGCTGGGACGTGAGAGACAGGGGAGCTACTGTGCCGCTGACAACAACAGACGCATACAGCGTACGCGGTGCCTTAAGGGCAGCCGCAGAACAAGGGTAGCAGGTGGCTCTTACCCCGCGTGAAACTTCAGGCGGGACGCACACAGTCTAATGGGCCAGCGCCTACAGGGCTGACGTGACGCAACCGCGCCCTCTGGCACTACACAGCGCTGCCAGACGAATGTGACGTGATGCACTCTGGTGCCTCAGAGCAGAAGGCCGAGGTCGTGCTGGCACGCTTTTGATATCAAATTGCTGTGCTAGTTGATTAAATTGATTTAAACCACTGCCCCCTCCCTCCTCCTCTTAACCTATTGTTCTTCTAAGTGGTTTATGACTCCCTGCGGATACATATTGTTATAATAATTGATTTATGATCCCCTGGAGAAAATCCATCCTTTTTTTTTCGCCCCTTACCTTTACCTCTACATCTACATCTACATGATTACTCTGCAATTCACATTTAAGTGCTTGGCAGAGGGTTCATCCAACCACAATCATACTATCTCTCTACCATTCCACTCCCGAACAGCGCGCGGGAAAAACGAACACATAAACCTTTCTGTTCGAGCTCCGATGTCTCTTATTTTATTTTGATGATCATTGCTACCTATGTAGGTTGGGCTCAACAAAATATTTTCGCATTAGGAAGAGAAAGTTGGTGACTGAAATTTCGTAAATAGATCTCGCCGCGACGAAAAACGTCTTTGCTTTAATGACTTCCATCCCAACTCGCGTATCATATCTGCTACACTCTCTCCCCTATTAAGTGATAATACAAAACGAGCTGCCTTTTTTTGCACCCTTTCGATGTCCTCTGTCAATCCCACCTGGTAAGGATCCCACACCGCACAGCAATATCTAACAGAGGACGAACGAGTGTAGTGTGAGCTATCTCGGTTAGTGGACTTGTTGCATCTTCTAAGTGTCCTGCCAATGAAACGCAAGCTTTGGCTCGCCTTCACCACAATATTATCTATGTGGTCTTTCCAACTGAATTTGTTCATAATTTTTACACCCAGGTTCTTAGTTGAATTGACAGCCTTGAGTATTATACTATTTATCGAGTAATCGAATTCCAACGGGTTTCTTTTGGAACTAATGCAGATCACCTCATACTTTTCGTTATTTAGCGTCAACTGCCACCTGCCACACCATTCAGCAATCTTTTCTAAATCGATTTGCAACTGATACTGGTCTTCGGATGACCTTACTAGACGGTAAATTACAGCATCATCTGCGAACAACCTAAGAGGACTGCTCAGATTGTCACCCAGGTCATATATATAGATAAGGAACAGCAGAGGTCCCAGGACGCTTCCCTGGGGAACATCTGATATCACTTCAGTTTTACTCCATGATTTGCCGTCTGTTACTACGAACTGCGACCTTCCTGACAGGAAATCAAGAATCCAGTCGCACAACTGAGACGATACCCCACAGGCCCGCAGCTTGATTAGAAGTCGCTTGTGAGGAACGGTGTCAAAAAAAAAAAAAAAAAAAAAAAAAAAAAAAAAAAAAAAAAAAAGGCAGTCTCTGAGCACTATGCTGCTTAACTTCTGAGGTCATCAGTCGCCTAGAACTTATTAAACCTAACTAACCTAAGAACATCCCACACATCCATGCCCGAGGCAGGATTCGAACCTGCGGTCGTAGCGGCCGCACGGGGTGTCAAAAGCGTTCCGGAAATCTAGAAATACGGAATCAACTTGAGATCCCCTGTTGATAGCGGCCATTACTTCGTGCGAATAAAGAGCTAGCTGCGTCGCACAAGAACGATGTTTTGTGAAACCATGCTGATTACGTATCAATAGATCGTTCCCTTCGAGGTGCTTCATAATGTTTGAAAACAGTATATGCTTCAAAACCCTACTGCAAACCGACGTCAATGATATAGGTCTGTAGTTCGATGGATTACTCCTACTACCCTTCTTAAACACTGGTGCGACCTGAGCAATTTTCAAATCTGTAGGTACAGATCTATCGGTGAGCGAGCGGTTGTATATGATTGCTAAGTAGGAAACTATTGTATCAGTGTAAACTGAAAGGAATCTAATCGGTATACAATCTGGACCTGAAGACTTGCCTGCATCGAACGATTTGAGTTGCTTCGCAACCCCTAAGGTATCTACTTCTAAGAAACTCATGCTAGTAGCTGTTCGTGTGTCTAATTCTGGAATATTCCATTCGTGTTCCCTAGTGAAGGAATTTCGGAAAAATGCGTTCAATACCTCCGCTTTAGCGGCACAGTCGTCGGTAACAGTACCATCGGCACTGCGCAGCGAAGGTATTGACTGCGTCTTGCCGCTTGTGCACTTTACATATGACCAGAATTTCTTCGGATTTTCTACCAAATTTCGAGATAATGTTTCGTTGTTGAACCTATTAAAGGCTTCTCGCATTGAAGTCCGTGCCAAATTCCGCGCATCTGTAAGTTTTAGCCAATGTTCGGGGTTTCGCGTTCTTCTGAACTTCGCATGCTTTTTCCGTTGCCTCTGCAACAGCGCTTTCGGACCTGTTTTGTGTACCATAGGGGATCAGTGTCCCGTACCCGTGGTCTAGGGGTAGCGTCTTTGATTCATAATCAAAATATCTTCGGTCCCCTGATATTTTGATAAATATCAGCATTGGCGGCCGAAGACTTCCGGCACAAGAGGTCAGCCTCATTCTGCCAACGGCCTTGTCAAAGAGGGCGAAGGAGCGGATAGAGGTTCTGGGCACTCTCGTCCCAGTGGTGGGAAATTGCCCCTAAAGGCGGAAGAATCAGCAATTATGAACGACATGAGGATGCAGAAGGCAATGGAAACCACTGCATTAAAGACACGTAACGTGTATTCACAAGACATGTGGCCTGTAGTTGAAGAAGTGTCATGATGATCTCTCCATTGGCAAAAGATTCCGGATAGTCCCCCATTCGGATCTCCGGGAAGGGACTGCCAAGGGGGAGGTTACCATGAGAAAAAGATTGAATAATCAGCAAAAGAATAATGTTCTACGAGTCGGGGCGTGGAATGTCAGAAGCTTGAACGTGGTAGGGAAACTACAAAATCTGAAAATGGAAATGCAAAGGCTCAATCTAGATCTAGTAGGGGTCAGTGAAGTGAAGTGGAAGGAAGACAAGGATTTCTGGTCAGATGAGTATCGGGTAATATCAACAGCAGCAGAAAATGGTATAACAGGTGTAGCATTCGTTATGAATAGGAAAGTAGGGCAGAGGGTGTGTTACTGTGAACAGTTCAGTGACCGGGTTGTTCGAATCAGAATCGACAGCAGACCAACACCGACAACGATAGTTCTGGTATACATGCCGACGTCGCAAGCTGAAGATGAACAGATAGAGAAAGTGTATGAGGATATTGAAAGGGTAATGGGGACGAAAATCTAATAGTCATGGGCGACTGGAATGCAGTTGTAGGGGAAGGAGTAGAAGAGAAGGTTACAGGAGAATATGGGCTTGGGACAAGGAATGAAAGAGGAGAAAGACTAATTGAGTTCTGTAACAAGTTTCAGCTAGTAATAGCGAATACCCTGTTCAAGAATCACAAGAGGAGGAGGTATACTTGGAAAAGGCCGGGAGATACGGGAAGATTTCAATTAGATTACATCATGGTCAGACAGGAATTCCGAAATCAGATATTGGATTGTAAGGCGCACCCAGGAGCAGATATAGACTCAGATCACAATATAGTAGTGATGAAGAGTAGGCTGAAGTTCAAGACATTAGTCAGGAAGAATAAATACGCAAAGAAGTGGGATACGGAAGTTCTAAGGAATAATGAGATTCGTTTGAAGTTCTCTAACGCTATAGATACAGCAGTACAGTTGAAGAGGAATGGACATCTCTAAAAAGGGCTATCACAGAAGTTGGGAAGGAAAACATAGGTACAAAGAAGGTAGCTGCGAAGAAACCATGGGTAACAGAGGAAATACTTCAGTTGACTGATGAAAGGAGGAAGTACAAACATGTTCCGGGAAAATCAGGAATACATAAATACAAGTCGCTGAGGAATGAAATAAATAGGAAGTGCAGGGAAGCTAAGACGAAATGGCTGTAGGAAAAATGTGAACACATCGAAAAAGATATGATTGTCGGAAGGACATACTCAGCATACAGGAAAGTCAAAACAACCTTTGGTGACATTAAAAGCAACGGTGGTAACATTAAGGGTGCAACGGGAATTTCTCTGTTAAATGCAGAGGAGAGAGCAGATAGGTGGAATGAATACATTGAAAGCCTCTATGAGGGTGAAGATTTGTCTGATGAGCAGGAGTCGATTTAGAATAGATAGGGGATCCAGTATTACAATCGGAATTTAAAAGAGCTTTGAAGGACTCACGGTCAAATAAGGCAGAAGGGATAGATAACATTCCATCAGAATTTCTAAAATCATTAGGGGAAGTGGCAACAAAACGACTATTCACGTTGGTGTCTAGAATATATGAGTCTGGCGACATACCATCTGCTTTCGGAAAAGCATCATCCGAAGACGGCAAGAGCTGACAAGTGCGAGAATTATCGCACAATCAGCTTAACAGCTCATGCATCGAAGCTGCTTACAAGAATAATATACAGAAGAAAGGAAAAGAAAATTGAGAATGCGCTAGGTGACGATCAGTTTGGGTCTAGGAAAAGTAAAGGCACGAGAGAGGCAATTCTGACGGTACGGCTAATAATGGAAGCAAGGCTAAAGAAAAATCAAGACACGTTCATAGGATTAGTCGACCTGGAAAAAGCGTTCGACAATATAAAATGGTTCAAGCTGTTCGAGATACTGAAAAAAGTATGGGTAAGCTATAGGATGAGACGGGTCATATACAATATGTACAACAACCCAGAGGGAGTAATAAGAGTGGACGATCAAGAACGAAGTGCTCGTATTAAGAAGGGTGTAAGGCAAGGCTGTAGCCTTTCGCCCCTACTCTTCAATCTGTACATCGAGGAAGCAATGATGGAAATAAAAGAAAGGTTCAGGAGTGGAATTAAAATACAAGGTGAAAGGATATCAGTGATACGATTCGCTGATGACATTGCTATCCTGAGTGAAGGTGAAGAAGAATTAAATGATCTGCTGAACGGAATGAACAGTCTAATGAGTACACAGTATAGTATGAGAGTAAATCGGAGAAAGACGAAGGTAATGAGAAGTAGTAGAAATGAGAACAGCGAGAAACTTAACATCAGGATTGATGGTCACGAAGTCAATGAAGTTAAGGAATTCTGTTACATAGGCAGTAAAATAACCAATGACAAACGGAGCAAGGAAGACATCAAAAGCAGACTCGCTATGGCAAAAAAAAGGCATTTCTGGCCAAGAGAAGTCTACTAATATCAAATACCGGCCTTAATTTGAGGAAGAAATTTCTGAGGATGTACGTCTGGAGTACAGTAGTGAAACATGGACTGTGGGAAGTGCGGAACAGCCGGCCTCGGTGGTCTCGCGGTTCTAGGCGCGCAGTTCCGACCCGTGCGACTGCTACTGTCGCAGGTTCGAATCCTGCCTCGGGCATGGATGTGTGTGATGTCCTTAGGTTAGTTAGGTTTAATTAGTTCTAAGTTCTAGGGGATTAATGACCACAGCAGTTGAATCCCATAGTGCTCAGAACCATTTTTTGAAAACCGGAACAGAAGAGAATCGAAGCATTTGAGATGTGGTGCTATAGACGAATGTTGAAAATTAGGTGGACTGATAAGGTAAGGAATGAGGAGGTTCTACGAAGATTCGGAGAGGAAAGGGATACGTGGAAAATACTGATAAGGAGAAGGGACAGGTTGATAGGACATCTGCTAAGACATGAGGGAATGACTTCCATGGTACTAGAGGGAGCTGTAGAGGGCAAAAACTGTAGAGGAAGACAGAGATTGGAATACGTCAAGCAAATAATTGAGGACGTAGGTTGCAAGTGCTACTCTGAGATGAAGAGGTTAGCACAGGAAAGGAATTCGTGGCGGGCCGCATCAAACCCATCAGTAGACTGATGAAAAAAAAATTGCTTAAAACAGTCAGAGCAACACATATCTAGCGAAAGAAAACAATTCTGATTGCGCTATCCACTGGCTTCAGGTGCACCAGGAACCACACTGGCTGCGACACACGCCAGTCCATTGGCAAACTTTCGAGTCCAGAGCACTGGCCCGCGGGGCGCTGGCTGCCTGTGGAGGAGTGCACGCTACCAAGTGTCAGTTCCCTCTGAAATCTGTTGTGTTTCCTGACACATGCAGCTACTGTATGTGCTCGCCCCGCTGTGCAAATACTGAGTTAATGCACAATACCACCAGCAAAGGATGCTCGGGCAATCTCCTCCCCCCCCCCCCCCTGCCCCTCCCGTTACTTCCTGTCAGGTGGATACCTTGAAAGTTCCTGTGGAAACAAAGCTCTCTCTCTCTCTCTGTCTCTCTCTCTCTCTCTCTCTCTCTCTCTCTCTCTCTCTCTCTCTCGTCACGATTCGCACAGCTCTTCCCGAGTCCTCCCTCGGGCACGGGTGTGTATATTGCCCTTAATGAGAGTTAGTTAGATTCTGTGTAAACCTAGGGACTCAGCAGTATGGTGCCACAGGAACTTACCACAAACAATAATTTTTAATATCTCTCTCTCTCTCTCTCTCTCTCTCTCTCTCTCTCTCTCTCTCTCTTTCTCTTTCTCTAGATACTTCTCGACCAGCAAGCGCTGGTCACATGCCAAGCGAGACTACACTGACCTCTCTTTTGTCCCGAGCAAAGTAGAGGATACCTGCTAAATCCCCAGCCCTTCCCAAAATTCTGACTTGTGGATGTCTCGGAAATAGTCCATTTTCACTAATCTCACTCTATCAAATTGATTGACTAATTAATTAAATCGATACTTTCTGTGAGGCGCAGTTCCTCTTTGTTTTTGTTGAATGCTAGGCCTGGCACATTTGGGATTTGATCACGAAACTGCCTGGTTTCTATATCATATTCTTTCCCCTTCAGGATTTTCCCTGCCTCCTATTGGTGGATACTCACACAGTTAGGCCATTTTGAGAGAAATTCACTACACTGTATGTAGCTGAAAATAGTAGTGATAATTTCAAATTTCAGCTCAGCTGCGCTAGGTTCTTAAAGAATTTACGCGATACAGTGCATTCGTCTGACTGGAATGTGCTACAGTACCACTATTGGGAACAATAACTTGACCAATAGGAAATTTGACATCAATAGTGGAAATGGGGCCGCTTAAAATGACAGTTGTAATTACAAATTTCAGCAGGAATATATGCTGTCACATTAGTTAATTCCCAACCACCTACAGGTCTGCTAAGTCTATTTTTAAAGCACAATACAAGTCCCGCCGGCCGGGTTGGCCGAGCTGTTCTAGGCGCTTCAGTCTGGAACCGCGCTACCGCTACGGTTCGAATCCTGCCTCGAGCATGGATGTGTGTGATGTCCTTAGGTTAGTTAGGTTTAAGTAGTTCTAAGTTCTAGTGGACTGATGACCTCAGATTTTAAGTCCCATAGTGCTGGGGGCCATTTGAAACAGAAGTCTCAATTTTGTTCTCTCAGCTACACAAGGAAGAAGACGGATGGGAAAGGGAGCGATAGAATAGTAACAACAATTTATCTAAAGAAATATGACTGCCTGTTTCCGCTGCAAGACACAGTCCTCTGGGTTGTAGCGAAAAGCCGTCACACCGTACCCTTCAGCACATGAATAAGGCACTTTGTGAACACATACACTTAAACAAACCACTATCCAGTCCATATTAGTTGTTATAAATATATGTCAGAGACAGTGAAAACTTCTGTATGTCACCACTGCCAGTTGGCTTCAGGCCTGGCGTATCCCGGTGTTCACCAGCTGCGGCTTACGCTCAGAGGCCAGCGAGTCAGCCACTGTGACCGCAAAGCTGCCAACTCATCAATTTATGTGCGGGAATTATCGACCAGTGCAAACACTCATCATACTGAATCTTCTCACACAACACACGCAATCACAAACGCTACCCAACACATATCGAGTATTAGTCCGCTATTGACCCATCGTGGGGTGGCACGGCTAGGTCCTGCATCCTCGTGGCCTGCAGGACTGGTTCAGGAAGGACAGCAGTGGCTCTGGCCTTAAGCCAGCAACGTCCATTCACCCCGGGCATCAGCCACCTCCACCATGTGCCCAGACTCCAAGCACACTCATCCTAGGAAACCAGCCACAAATTTATCCCTCTAATTTCCATTAAATATTACAGTTTCAGCGATAGTCCGCTGTCGTTCGACAGTGAGCGTAGTATCGGAAATAAATTTTCATAACGGCTGTGGCTACACTCCATACAAATACTTTCAGAAACGACTTCCTGACACTTAAATCTATATTCGATGTTTAACAAATTTCTCTTCTTCTGAAACGCTTTCCTTGCCATTGCCAGTCTCCATTTTATATTCTCTCTACTTCGGCCATCATCAGATATTTTACTTCCCAAATAGCAAAACTTCTTTACTACTTTAAGTGTCTCATTTCCTAATCTAATTCCCTCAGCAACACCCGACTTAATTCGGCTACATTCCATCATCCTCGTTTTGCTTTTGTTGATGTTCATCTTATATCCTCCTTTCAAGACACTGTCCATTCCGATCAGCTGCTCTTCCAAGTCCTATGCTGTCTCCGACAGAATTACAATGTCATCGGCGAACCTCAAAGTTTTTATTTCTTCTCCATGGATCTTAATTCCTACTACGACTTTTTCTTTTGTTTCCTTTACTGCTTGCTCAATATACAGATTGAATAACATCGGGGAGAGGCTACAACCCTGTCTTACTCCCTTCCCAACCACTGCTTCCCTTTCGTGTACCTCAACTCTTATAAATGCCACCTGGTTTCTGTACAAATTGTAAATAGCCTTTCGCTTCCTGTATTTTACCCCTGCCACCTTCAAAATTTGAAACAGAGTATTCCAGTCAACATTGTCAAAAGCTTTCTCTAAGTCTACAAATGCTAGAAACGTAGGTTTGTCTTTCCTTAATCTATTTGCTAAGATAAGTCGTAGGGTCAGTATTGCCTCTATAGGTCTATAGCGTCCGAAAAATTATAGTATGCCCACACTCACTCCAGCTGGGTCTCGTTTCGCAGAGCATGCCATAGCTTCCCAGTACCAAAAGCCCTCCCACCACATTGTTCGTATCATATACATGGTGTTTCAAAAATGACCGGTATATTTGAAACGGCAGTAAAAACTAAACGAGCGGCGATAGAAATACACCGTTTGTTGCAATATGCTTGGGACAACAGTACATTTTCAGGCGGACAAACTTTCGAAATTACAGTAGTTACAATTGTCAACAACAGATGGCGCTGCGGTCTGGGAAACTCTATAGTACGATATTTTCCACATATCCATCATGCGTAGCAATAATATGGCGTAGTCTCTGAATGAAATTACCCGCAACCTTTGACAACGTGTCTGGCGGAATGGCTTCACATGCTGATGAGATGTACTGCTTCAGCTGTTCAATTGTTTCTGGATTCTGGCGGTACATCTGGTCTTTCAAGTGTCCCCACAGAAAGAAGTCACAGGGTTTCATGTCTGGCGAATAGGGAGGCCAATCCACACCGCCTCCTGTATGTTTCGGATAGCCCAAAGCAATCACACGATCATCGAAATATTCATTCAGGAAATTAAAGACGTCGGCCGTGCGATGGGGCACCATCTTGCAAAAACCACGAGGTGTTCGCAGTGTCGTCTAAGGCAGTTTGTACCGCCACAAATTCACGAAGAATGTCCAGACAGCGTGATGCAGTAATCGTTTCGGATCTGAAAAATGGGCCAATGATTACTTTGGAAGAAATGGCGGCCCAGACCAGTACTTTTTGAGGATGCAGCGACGATGGGACTGGAACATGGGGCTTTTCGATTCCCCATATGCGCCAGTTCTGTTTATTGACGAAGGCGTCCAGGTAAAAATAAGCTTCGTCAGTAAACCAAATACTGACCACATGCATATCGCCGTCATCAATCCTGTGCACTATATCGTTAGCGAATGTCTCTCGTGCAGCAATGGTAGCGGCGCTGAGGGGTTGCCACGTTTGAATTTTGTATGGATAGAGGTGTAAACTCTGGCGCATGAGACGATACGTGGACGTTGGCGTCATTTGGACCGCAGTTGCAACACGGCGAACGGAAACCCGAGGCCGCTGTTGGATCACCTGCTGCACTAGCTGCGCGTTGCCCTCTGTGGTTGCCGTACGCGGTCGCCCTACCTTTCCAGCACGTTCATCCGTCACGTTCGCAGTCCGTTGAAATTTTTCAAACATATCCTTTATTGTATTGCTTTTCGGTCCTTTGGTTACATTAAACCTCCGTTGAAAACTTCGTCTTGTTGCAACAACACTGTGTTCTAGGCGGTGGAATTCCAACACCAGAAAAATCCTCTGCTCTAAGGAATAAACCATGTTGTCCACAGCACACTTGCACGTTGTGAACAGCACACGCTTACAGCAGAAAGACGACGTACAGAATGGCGCACCCACAGACTGCGTTGTCTTCCATATCTTTCATATCACTTGCATCGCCATCTGTTGTTGAAAATTGTAACTACTGTAATTTTCCTCTTCACAGAGTTAGTGCAGAATGGCGTGTGATTTCACATGTCAAGCACAGCTACTATGCATTTGTCTATTTCTCCATAAGATATTATTGTTTCATGCATTTTCCGTTGCTGATGATAATTTTGTAGGACTGATGCGAGCACAGCGTAGTTACCAAACTGCAATTGCATATGAACAGTGGGTACTATACACCTCTGGAAATCTGTATGGTGCATGCATCACAAACAGAGGTTTTTTCCTCCTTTGGTGTAGAGCAAACAGTGAACAGAACGGTCGCTGAGCACATTTGTTCCCGGTCGACGAGCTTCCGACGTAGGAGACTGCGCAGTGCAGAGCCTGGAGAGACTCCAGCCACGGATTGGATGGAAGCCACGGCTGCCAACTAGCCAGCCGCGTAAGAGGGAAGTGCCCCGTTAACACAAGTGCGGACGTGTCCCCAGCCGAGCGGAGCGCACCGGACGGTTACGAGCGAGACATGGCGGCAACCCTAGGCCCCTGTCCTGCCCTGCCCTGCCCTGTCCAGGGCCCCACCAAGCACCGTGCAGCCATCGAGAAAACAGCGCTGGTGCCAGTCGGGGGACGAACGGCTGTCCTCCCTCGGCAGCTCCATAAAACATTGCGTGCTAATAGAACGTGTACTGCTTGACACTCCAAAAAGTATCTACTGTGCAGAATCCAAACGCCAGTCTTTATTATAACCAATCTGAATTGGTCCAAGTGAAAGTGAAACGAAACACAGTAAGACACCTCCCCCCCCCCCCCCCTACCACCATTCTCGCCCCCCCCCCCCCTCGAAGTCTAACAGAAGCCTTTGAAACGGAGTGCTGTAGAAGATTAGATGGGTAGACCGCATAACTGATGTCGAGGTAACGAACCAAATAGCATAGGAAACACCGAGCGGTCTAAGGCGGTGCAGACATGGACTGTGCGGCTGGTCCCGGCGGAGGTTCGAGTCCTCCCTCGGGCACGGTTGTGTGTGCTTGTCCTTAGGATAATTTCAGTTAAGTAGTGTGTGAGCTTAGGGACTGATGACCTCAGCAGTTAAGTGCCACAAGATTTCACACACACACAGGAAGCAGCTTGCACAACTTGACTGAAAGAAGCAATAATTCTGAAATGTCAAATCCTGTTACATCAAGGAACCGTCAGTTCGATTTTGGAGATAAGTAGTTATGCGTAAAAACTTTAGAGGGAGACCAAGAGTTGTCTACAGTAAATGATTCTAAACTGATACATATTCCAGGAGTAATGCAGACACCAAGAGAGTCGCACGCGACAGGCAAATAAGCTGTAGCAATATTAAACTCAGGTAATATGGAAACGTGTTTGACCGTTTTACGATCGTGAATTCTGTGTGAACTGTCATCACACATATCGCCAGAACAAACATATGTACTACAATATTATTCACTTGGGCTGTTGTCTTCCACAGATATTCTTTTACAACTTCTACTCCATAAGATAAACCGAAAGTTGTCGAAAGCATTGAAAACTTAAATGTATTTACTGTGTCACTTCATATTATCAGAACTGGTACCACATTCTGAGATGCTCGACTTCGCGTGCGTTATCTCCTACTAGACACCAGCTTCCTGTCACCTACACGGTCCGTTCACATTAATGTGAAGACCTCGTGTGCTACACGCCAACGTGCAGTAACGACAGGTGGCAGCATCAGCAGTGGACGAGGCCGGGACAGAACGGAGAACAGTGCGGCCGTCGTCATAAGCGGAGACGGAACAGTTTATCCTGCGTCCAAAAGGGCACGCTCATTGGCTTCCGGGTTGAGGGTGGCAGCATTTCCGAAACGGCCAAGTTTCTGAACTGTTCGCGTGCCGCCGAGGTTAAAGTGTACCGGACGAGGCAAAATGGCGCTATCCAAAACCAGCGTTGAGGCGACTGTGATGCGCCACAGACCGTGAATGCTAAGGGTGAACGGCGGCTGCAGACAAGGGTGCCGGCGAATAGCAGTGCGACCGTTGAGCGATTCACGACCCACGTGATGGTGGTCAGTGTTTAACGTCCCGTCGACAACGAGGTCATTAGAGACGGAGCGCAAGCTCGGGTTAGGGAAGGATTGGGAAGGAAATCGGCCGTGCCGTTTCAAAGGAACCATCCCAGCATTTGCCTGAAACAATTTAGGGAAATCACGGAAAACCTAAATCAGGATGGCTAGAGACGGGATTGAACCGTCGTCCTCCCGAATGCGAGTCCAGTGTGCTAACGACCCAAGTGAAGCGAGAGGCTACCAGCGGTGTCTCCTCAGTGACCGTCCGGCGAATGCTGCCGTGTACGGGCCCCCACAGCAGGCACCTGACTGCTGTCCGTTGGAGGCGAAGGCCGGAACTTGAGAACGACAAAATTTTATTCATATTTCAAACTTAAATTATTGTTATTTTGAAAAGTATCATTCTAAGTAAATGTTGTAAATAAAACAAAAGAAAAGAAAACTGTAAAAAGATGAAAAACGAAAACTGTAAGATGTACGCCCTGTTTTAAACATCAGGTAACATGTCTATAATTTGGCAATAAAAATAAAAGTAAATAAACTGGACGTCCACTGGGTGGCGACAGCCGGCCTTCTCAGCTGTCACGTTTTACGCTCCATCTGACTCAGAGTAAACGCTGTGCACGATTCGAAGGGTCCAGGCCGGAAGAGAGAGGATTGTGGTCTGCGGTTATCTCGATCATTGTGGAAGGCGCAGTGGATCAACACAAGTATGCACCTAGCCCCTACGCGCAGTCTGTTTCTCCTCGGCACGACGGCATCGACCAGCAAAACGTAGCAGCGCGTCACACGGCTCGCAGTGTACTTGCGCGGTTCTAAGAGCACCAGCACGAGTTTATCGTACTCCCCTGGCCACCATACTCCTTGGATTTAAACACAGTCTAGAATCTGCTAGCGATCGCGCTATTCGCGCCACGGATCCTCGACCTGGAAATATAGCGAATCTTGCCACGGCTCTGGACTCGACATCCCTGTGATTGCTTTCCAGAACCTCAGTGAGTATCTTCCTGCACCTCTCCCGGCGACCCGCACAGCGAAAGGTGGCTACTCACGCTTTTGACAGGCGGTCAAATTGCTCTGACTGGACAGTGTAACATACCTGACGGCGTATCCGATCGTGTTTCTAAACCGATGATTTCACAGCGTGTACTGAGGAGTCTGGTTAATCTGGAAATCGATCGCTCTTGACTATATCGTCATCCAGAACACAATTGTAAATGGAATATGAATTATTTTAATAAAGATTTTTTAATAATATTGTAGATGATGAGCTCAGTACATTTGTCAGTGGCGCCCAACATGAATCAGTACTCCAGAATGAAATTTCCACTCTAAAGCGGAGTCTGCTCTGATATGAAACGCCCTGGCAGATTAAAACTGTTTGCCGGTGTGAGACTGGAACTCGGGACGTTCGCCATCCGCGGCCAAGTGCTTCACCATCTGGGCTACCCGAGCACGACTCACGACCCGTCCTCACAGCTTTACTTCTCCCAGTACCTCGTCTCTACCTTCCAAACTTCACAGAACATCTCCTGCAGACGTTGCAGAACAAGCACTCCTGGAAGAAAGGGTGCTGCGGAGTTCATCGAGTACTGCCTGTCTTTTCATTGAGAGTATGTTTTGTTTGTGCAATTTCCAAATTGCTTAGAATATCTGATCCGTAGTTTTTGTTCCGCACATGCAACCGTATTATAGATATTTTATCATTCTCGATATTGAGTCGAGTTACATGCAATTTTTTGTAGAACCATTTACAGAGTATCTTTTTTTCGTAACTGCACACGTAATGGACATCATTTAGAGCTTTTAACGGGAATGCTGTTTTTAAAATCTGACGTGGCTGTGTTTCAAATTTACCTTAAAGAAACGTCTGTGTGGGCAATGTTTTCGTCCATCGAGTTGTTATTGCTATGTATAGACGTGTTTGGAAATACACAGCATATGTCAGGGTAATAGAATGGAGTCGATCACATCAGGTGGCGCTGACAGAGTTATATCGGGAAATGACACACTAATAACAGTAGATGACTTTTGCTGTCTCGGCGGCAAAGTAAGGGACAATGGTGTAACTGGGCAGTATATAAAATGCAGAATGGAAACACTAAGAAAAGATTTTTTTTCTTAACACGGAGTATAAATTAGAGTGTTGGGGTGCGCTTTTCTGGAGATATTTGTAGCGAATGTAGGGTACGGAAGTGAAACGTTGGGGACAAGCAGTTGAGACAAGAGAGAGAGAGCAGGAGCTCGCCAAGTGTGCTGCTGCAGAAGAGAGGCCAAAAATAACGGGTATATCACGAGGCGCTGAACGGAATCTTGGGAAACGATAAATTAAGTGGCAGAACGTGGCGAAAACAACGGGTTGTCTGGCAGGTCGCAGCTTGAAGCGTCAAGGAACAGTTAGTTCGGTAATGCGCAGAGGTGTGTGAAGCAAGAACCGTAGAGGGAGGCGAACGCTCGAATACACTCGGCAGGTTCCAGGGGGCGTGGTCCTGCAGCAGATGTTCACAGATGGAAGAAGGAAGCTCGCGCACAGGATAGTGGCGAGGAGAGCCATGCCAGGCCGTTCTGCGGACTGAAGACCACACTGACAGCGGCGGCTGTGAGCTAAGACTCGTGCGTCACTCTGTGGTCACGACACGTGTCCACCGAGGATGGAACACTGTAGAGGAAGTTCGCCATGTACGGGAAGTGAATCAGACAGGTATTTTGTCTGAGTTTCTCCTGCCGTACATAATTTTCAAACAACTTACGGGAATTCAACCGGGTAATATTTACAGCGACTGACGATAAAATCGGTGAGGGTACACCCCGCCATTTTCAAGGCAGAAACTGCAACGAACTGGCGATGCACAAATAAATTTAAAACCTTTGTTCTCAGAGTAATTCAGGAAAGATAACACACACACATACACACACATACACACACACACACTGAACACTAGTGCCACCGAAGATGACCAAAAGTCAGAGGTATCGATAGTGAAAGACTACGCACTAGCAGGTGAGGTAACGTTGAGTCTGTCCCTCTGCTTCTTGACAAGGGAGAGAGCAGGATTCTAAGCAGGATTTAAAGAAAATCCTCCATCTCTGTACACAAGATTGCTCCCTAATTTTATCTCAGCTACTTTTACTCAGAATGTTTATAGTGAAAGACAGACCGAAGGTGCGTTGCGCTATCGACCAATTGTGTATCGGGTGACTGGTGATAGTACTGAGGCTACACCGAAGTCTCCTGCCTTCTTGCCTTATGCAGGAAGCACTTCCAGCCAGATCGGCCGTATTTTACGGAAGTACCATGTGAAATGTGTTTTCCGACCTCCATCTAAAATTAGAGTACTTTTGGATTTTGTTACGGATCAACCAGCTTTGCGTAGCTGTGGCATGGCATACATTGGTCGTACTATCAGGACCGTAGAGGGCCGATGTACTGAGCATAAACGGCACCGAGAGAGGTGGCGCAGTGGTTAGACACTGGACTCGCATTCGGGAGTACGACGGTTCAATCCCGCGTCCGGCCATCCTGATTTACGTTTTCCGTGATTTCCCTAAATCACTCCAGGCAAATGCCGGGTGTCTCCTTTGAAAGGGCACGGCCGACTTCCTTCCCCATCCTTCCCTAATCCTCGGTGTCTGCTCTCCTTCCCATAAACAACCAACCACCCATAAACGGTACACACGATTACAACAGGCAAGCAGACTTGCCACTACCGAACACTACTTGGATACTGGTCACCCGCTACGGTCGCAGGTTCGAATCCTGCCTCGGGCATGGGTGTGTGTGATGTCCTTAGGTTAGGTTTAATTAGTTCTAAGCTCTAGGGGACTGATGACCTCAGAAGTCACGTCCCATAGAGCTCAGAGCCATTTGAACCATTTTGAACTGGTCACCCTGTATTATATAACAATACCGACATATTGGCATGCACGTCCAGCTATTGGGACATTATTATAAAGGAAGCTGTTGACATTAATCAGCGAGCAACCTTGTAGACAGCGATGAAGGTTTTTGTTTACTCTGTTAGATGTCGCAGGTGTAAAGATGTTCACTACAGCAATCAGAGAGACAGAAGTACTCAAAGAGTGCGCAGAAAAAATAGGGCTACAGATTTCCTCTCAGAAAACTGAGTTCTTCTGCACGAAATTGAACATTCCAAATTTGAACACAAAGCATGGCAAGATCAACAGGATCACAAACTTTAAGTACCTGGGTGAAGTGTTCGAACCGAGAGGAAAGGAGAAAATTACTTAGAACTCTAGGTTAATGAAAATGAAGAGAGCCTTACACAAAACACAACAAGAAATATCTGTCCACGTGCACCAAAATTCGTAATCAAACCTGAGGTGCTATACGCCAGTGAGACACTGATATTACCCACAAAGTCGACCTTGAGAACGTTCTCACACAGGAAAGAAAAATCATTAGGAAAATTATGGGGCCAAAACTCACGGACGATGGGTATAGGCTTCACTCCAGGGACACCGCAAGAAGTTCTCCAACATCGCAGTGGACATTAGAAAGAGTCGACTAAAATGTTATGGACACATAAGCAGACTCTCGCAGACCAGACTCACCAACGGAATCCTCAGGTACATCCAGAGACTCAAGACCAATATACCCTGGGTGACACAAGTCAAAATTGATCTGGGAAGAGCTCAGATAGATTTCAGCGGATGTCATCGACAAAGGCGTCTATAGACACAAGGTGTAAAAGTGAGACGTGATGTCAGAGAAAGCAGCACATAAAGCCTAAAGACCAAAGTGGACGGAAGAAAGGAGGAGAGCCTTTAGTGAACGAATGAAGGAGTACTGCAAAAACAGGAAGAACAAGTAGTCATGAATGATTCGCGTGGCCTGATAAAAGGCCCGTAAAGTGTGTAATAATAATAATAACAATAATCAGATGATATTTTGTCGAATACGTCATTCCCACATAAAGTGTGAAACAATAACAGAAATTCTAATGTTTGATAATTTCATTGTACCTCTAGTATTTACCATTGATGCCAAATATATCGAACTGCTCTTTCAAAACTCCATCACATCGTACAATTAGTGCTCCGTATGTACACCTCATAACTGAAATTTAGTCTATCCCTGATGCTTTACAAGATGTACTTCCAAAATACCGTCCAATGGTCACTGTCATTGTAATGAAGCCTTTTTTCTGTCTTTTTCAGGTAAGTCCAATGGCAATAGCACGGATACTGGCTTCGTATTCGAGGGTCGACATTGGAGATCGACGTCGGCTTCGAAGTAGGTGCAACGGATTGTGCATCTGGTACGTCTCTAGTACTTACTTACTCTGTGACATGTGCCAGACGTCGGCCGTGGTGGCCGAGCGGTTCTAGGAGCTTCAGTCCCGAACCGCGCTGCTGCTACGGTCGCAGGTTCGAATCCTGCCTCGGGCATGAATGTGTGTGATGTCCTTAGGTTAGTTAGGTTTAAGTAGTTCTAAGTCTAGGGGACTGATGACCTCAGATGTTAAGTCCCATACTGCCCAGAGCCATTTGAACCATTTTGATGTATCAGGCCACACGCCGGTCACTCGGTCGTTACTGGCCGGCCGCTTTCGCCGTTCGCACTTGCAAAGAAAATAACTCAATGAGACACTGCTGCAAACGAATAAAGTACTGAGATGCGCCTGTTCGACATCTGAGCGAGATGTGTAAAACTGTATAATTGTGCATCTCTGTGTAGCCCATTGCTGTTGAGCGCCCTGCATCCAACATCATCATATTGTGTATAACTGGTGCCGGCTGCTTCACCTAAACTTAACGTAGTACTGGGGCTGCCGATGTACTGCAAAGGTCTGGATTACGCTTTTCTGCGCCGACGACCACAGCCGCCGTAAGCCCTCCTCTAGAATTCGCAGTGTGTCACAGTGAGCAGCGACGCGCACCAACGCAGCGGCGCCACGTTGCACGCTTGCGAGCCTTTCCTCGCCTACGGCAGCGCAGCAACGGACATCCTACTCGGCTGCGCACTCGCCTGCCCCTGACGCCTTTGTTTAGTTTGCTGTCGCATCCACTAATATCGGACGAGCACATGTCTGTTGCTCGCTTACTGGCGCTCAGTGTTTGACTGGTTTCCACGTTTAAAGTTGATGTCCGGCGTCACGTGTCGGAGCTTGTAACGCACACTAATTGTAACTTTCCATCTCAGAGACATTGCAGGCTACCTGTGGAAAAGTTTATTTAATTTTCAAAAAGCAATCGCGACTTTATTTTTCCTCTTCCACTTTAAGAAATCAGTACTTGCCCTCAGCAATAAATTAGATTAGCTACTATTTTTCCCCGTATGGAGAAATCGATAAGTAAATATCTGAGTTCTAAAAGCAGTTTCAGTGAACGTAGCACTATTTCCAGATAATGAAATTGGACTCGAATTACAATTACAATTTCTTGGGATTCCGCGAAGACACTGGACACACACACACTGCTATTTCCTGGGGAGTATCTATCGCTTATCGGAAAGAGGTTTCAGAATGCCCTTAGAGTCCACCCATGGACATGGGTGTGTGTGTGTGTGTGTGTGTGTGTGTGTGTGTGTGTGTGTGTGTGTTGTCCTTAAGTTATTTTAAACTAGATTAAGTAGTGTGTAAGCCTAGGGACCGATAACCTTAGCACTTTGATCCCATATAACTTACAACAAATCTACTTTCCTTCTTTCTCTCTCTCTCTCTCTCTCTCTCTCTCTCTCTCTCTCTCTCTCTCTCTTTTCTTTCCAGAGTGACGATTTCAGTCGCAGTAACTTGCTGATGTAGCAATGGGAGCAAGAGCGAGGAAGGGTGTTACCTTGGAGCATGGTTTACAATGTGCTTTGGTGAAAAGCAACCTGAATGTTTCAGAAATAAGTAGCACCAATCGTCTCATTGATACATTATTTCTTGTTACAAGCTATCTGGCCACTGAGAATCATGCTGCAACTTTTTTTTCTTTTTTTTCATTCCTCTGCCTAGAGTTCCCTCTGTCTTCCGTATTGCTCTATGCTTTCTTTGGAACTGGTGCCTTTGTTCTTCTATCCACCTTCCCCCACGTTTGTGAGGTCTTCTTCCAGCTTGAGGTCCTTCCAAATTTTGCACTTTGCTCCTAAATTTACTTTGTTCTAGCATTTGGGATAACGTGATGTTCCACCTTTCTGAATTTTCCTGTAAATTCCTTCATCCATGTTGCAGTGTTTTGTTTTTTTTCCCCTTGCTCGGATACTTTTCTACGCCTGATTAATCTGTTGTCGCTCATACTGTACACGTGTGAAGTCTCCTCCAGCTCTGCATAGTTTCTTCGTAGTGTCCATCTGTCTCCAGTCCCAGCTGCATCATTTGTTTTTCCTGTAATCCTGTTTTCCAGAACCACTAGCTTCTGTAGATAACAGTGCATAGTGGCGTATTCACTGGCGCAGTGGCATGGCGGCGCTGTAGAACTTTATTATTGGCAGTCCAAGAAATGCACTTCTAACTGTACGTAGTTTTCATCAACTCGCGTACTCTTTCTATCTTCAGGATTCGATGTCCAACAGCTGCGCTTTGTAATCAATTCTCGTATATAGTCTCAAAAAGATATGTCACCTTTTTATTTAATTATTTGATCATTTAAAAATAAAATAATCTATGGAAAAACCAGACTTTTGATATAAAGGTTTGCCCGAGTGAGTAGTAGTAAACTACAGCGGGCATACCAACGTTTCGGCCTCGGTAGACGCAGTAGGAGGCCTCTGTAACCGTGGCCGGAACGTTGGTCTCTCCAGCATAGTTCACTGCGTTATGACGCAGTTCCTAACTTCCAAAACGAATGTATCAACTGACTCTAGCCGTGATTGTATTAACATGACTTCAATTTCCAGAATGAGATTTTCACTCTGCAGCAGAGTCTGCGAACCTTGCCGAACTAGCACTCCTGAAAGAAAGGCTATGCGGAAACATGGCTTAGACACAGCCTGGGAGATGTATCCAGAATGAGATTTTCACTCTGCAACTGAGCTAGTTCTGCAAGGTACGCAGGATAGCTTCTGTAAAGTTTGGAAAGTAGGAGACAAGGTATTGGCAGAAGTGAAGCTGTGATTAGGGGGCGTGAGTTGTGCTTGGGTAGCTCAGTTAGTTGAGCACTTGCCTGCGAAAGGTAAAGGACCCGAGTTCGAGTCTCGTTCCGGCACATAGTTTTAATCTGCAGGAAGTTTCATGACTTTAATTTGTTTGCGCATTTGCGTATTCTTCTTCAATTTCGTCAACTATATTCACATTTTAAACTTTTAGTGCAACAGCTCCTTCATTACCGGTGATCTTCTGATACAACTAGTGGGACTCGTGATATTTAGTTTGCAAATACCTGTTCGAGTAATAATTCAAATTTCTTTAGGTTATTCAAAAGCTATCATCTGTAAAGTGACGTTTGTATGGCCGACTCAAGTCCTGGTTCTACCTTTTTTTTATATTCTTCCATCGCACCTACATGCCATAATTATGACACATACGTTCTCCTATCTGAAAGGGAAAACTATTCCCACAATCAGATATGCATATCGTGTAGATGACCTCGATATATGCTTGCTCCATGTAGCATAATAATGATTGTATCATTAACCCTTTCCATCTCTGCCTAACTTATGACTCTATCGCTATTTTTTTACTGTTTTCTTTTTTGAATATTACTGTAGTCCCGTTATATATTTTCGGTAGCAAAACTGCATTCACAACACCCACAGAACATTAATGCATATACGCAGGAATGGAGACTAAATATAATAGTTTCTGCTAGTAAAAAGTGCAATATTACATCGCGTTAGTCAATTTATAACGAAATATTCACTGCTCCCGGAACAGGTGTCTAGTTAATTGCGCCTCGGAGTATCCTTCTAAATAAGTAATTTTGTTTTTACTACATAAAGGGAAGAAATTATTTGATCTGCGTGTTGGCGCTGGGTATGTACAGGTGACGCTTTTTATTTAGTTAACTTTTGCTGTCAGTGTTTATCGAAGGCCAAAGACGTATGTATGCAAAGAAGTATCTCATACCCGACGAGCCGGCCGCGGTGGTCTCGCGGTTCTAGGCGCGCAGTCCGGAACCGTGCGACTGCTACGGTCGCAGGTTCGAATCCTGCCTCGGGCATGGATGTGTGTGATGTCCTTAGGTTAGTTAGGTTTAAGTAGTTCTAACTTCTAGGGGACTCATGGCCCCAGCAGTTGAGTCCCATAGTGCCCAGAGCCATTTGAACCATGCCCGACGACGTAGGAGATGGCGGTCGATACTGGAGTTTCTGCCTTCGCTGATTTAGACTTCTCCCCACGTCTTTAGCGTTTCTTCCTTTACTATTTTGTCAGTCTGTCTGTTTCGACTTTTTCGACTGCGACACACTCAAAATGGGTGACTCGAACACTAGTAAAGCAGAAAATGAGGACGCCCGCACGCAGGTTTGAGTGCGCTGACGACGGCCTCCTGTGTGTCGACTGCAGAGCCGCCTCGGTCACTGCAGGAAGACTCTCACGCGGACCACCGCCGCTGATTGACTTCACCTGTGGATCCCCATTGTTGGAGGTAACTCTCGGTAGTCTTCGCTTTGGGCAGTAACAGCGATTGTTTGTGTACTGCCCAACTGCAGTCTTGGGACCGACAGCTACAGGTGAAGCCGTGGGCTGGGGCTGGCGCTGTCTGCCGGAGTCACCGCAGCGAGCAACCAGCCGCTCTCCGGCCCCGCCTCTCCACTGCGACAGCTGCCGCCTGCACGATACTGAGCTGCAGTGTCATGCGGCTTGCGGTGCTGTGCCATGGTTCGCTGCGCGTTCAGACTTTGTTTTTATTTCTTGCAGTTAACATTCTATCTGTTTACCAGCACAGCAAACTGGCGTCGTTCAAAAGAAATGGTTCAAATGGCTCTGAGCACTATGGGACTTAACATGTGAGGTCATCAGTCCCCTACAACTTAGAACTACCTAAACCTAACTAACCTAAGGAGATAACGCACATCCATGCCCGAGGCAGGATTCGAACCTGCGACCGTAGCGGTCACGCGGTTCCAGACTGAAGCGCCTAGAACCTCACGGTCAAGGAGGCCCGCCGGCGTCGTCTGAGTTCTTATTTACAGCTGCATCCTAGACTTCGTACGGGTAGAATTCACTATGGAATACAACTTTTGAAGTAGTGACTGGAACACGAACAAAGGGCTCGTTTGCTTCACTGGCACGGGTGTGACTTTCAAGCAGCCGTGAAAGAGCCGTGAGAACTTCGGTGATTTTCTCTGTGAGTGATCGGTTATGAGGAGTGGGACAATGCTCGATGCTCTCCGTCAGAGGGACGTCTCGCCCTACTTTCCTATAAGTGGTTCTGTTCTCTCGGAAGATGCCTTTAATTTTCCTGCAGGCGTCATCTGTCTTACCCATAGTGATATATGCTTCTACATCCTTACATTCGTGCTCTCGCGATTCCCGCTTAGTCGTTTTGCACTTCCTGTCGACCTCATTTTTGAAAAGTTTGTCTTCCTTTTCACTTGCTTCATTTACTGCATACTACGAAAAGTACGCGGTGTGGGGGAGAGGGGAGAGGAGGGGCAAGGTACACTACACGACTTTTACTGAATATGATAGATAGGAGGCGGGGTGCTGCTTCATCGTCGAATACGTGGCGCGTTTCGAACGAGAGTGAGTCGGGTGTGCGGCAGAAGCGCGAGGTTAGCGCTGCGGCGTGACGGCGTGCGCCCGCGGCCGGCGCAGCCGAGGTATGCCGGCCCTCCAGGGCAGCGCCTTCAGTCAGCTTAGGCGCACCGCCTCCTCTGGACAGACCACTGCCACTGTGCTGGCGGTTCATTCTGCCCACTGGCCGCTGCCCTAGTCGCACGGTACACTGTCTTTACTCCAATCCGCACACTTGCGTACCAACGCACGGGCGCGAAAGTGCAGGTCGCGCGGCGATCGCCGCTACTTGCCGGTGGTGGGCGGCGTGTGTGTGTGTGTGTGTTTGGAGGGGGGGGGGGGGGGGCAGCCGAGGCTTCCCGGCCCCCGCAACGCCGAGCACAAACACCAGAGACGCTTTGGCGAGCAGATGTGTTGGTAAACGTCTGTTCGCGGACCCCAGTGAACCCTCTCCGCTGCTGCACTATTAAATTTGGCCTCTTGGGCTCTTTTGTTCCATAGCCAGCAACTAAAGTCGTGCAGCTGTCTTAGCTGCTTTCAGAAAGATTCCCAGATTCGACCGCTGAACTGGAAAATCCCACCGCTGACGGTCGATACACTGCCTCCAGCTGTCTCCCAGCAACAAAACAGCGGACACCTCAAAGTCGGCAGGTAAACACCGCGCTAAAACGCCGCACTCTAATTGCCGTGGTAACTAATGTGCTTTATCAGCTTGAACTCCACCTCGGCAAGTTCGTTACGTTTATGAAACGCTCCCACTAAGCGCTGCTCCTTGCCGAGACCTCCAGAATATTCTCTCCAATGCCTGCCGCCAAACTCTTACCGTGATGGCAACGTGTCACACACTTAAGCCGTCGGCAGACGGACCGTGCATCCGAACGTTGAACGTTAAGCGTGCTGAGTTTCTCACCTCATATCGTGGAATAGCACGTTCGGGAGTCTCTCCGAACGTGCAGAGAACAATATCTAGCTTCTGATTCTTCAGTTTCCCCCGGAGTATTCCTTGCTCGAACAGTCCACGGGTATACTGCCGGTTCCAAGTGTCCAACGGGCACAATATTTCGGCGATCAGACATGTCGCCATCGTCAGGTGCGCTGACGAACTGAGCTCCTCAGGGCGGGCGGCCGATTTAAATCCCCTCTCCCCGGCGGGCCCCTTTCTTCACCGTCCGCGCCGGCGGTCGCGAAGACGGGGACGTCGGAATCTGACGTAGCGTCGACGTGCTTGCTACGTCCGCCCTGGTCGCCAGTTCGTAATTCTTGCTCAGAGTCTTCTTAATTACATTCAATGCCGGGTCCGAAGCCTTGCTGAGAATTGTAGCCGCAATCTCAGCTGATAAGACCTTCCCTGGCAGGAAGCGCTATAAATGAGGCTATCAAAATTCGAACCAGGGAAGATCGTTAAGCAGCAATTTGAACACTGCACGCTCAACGTTGCCGTTAAGACAGCACGGTCCATGAACCGGCGGCTTTGGGTGAGCCGAGAAGGCCCCGACCACAACCCATGTGGAAGCATCAGGCAGTCACCAGCTGCAGGCTGGGAAAAGCCCAACCCACATCCATGTAGCAGTGCCAGCTCGCCACGCCGCACACTGTAGCCAAACAGACCAACGAGCACGCACTAGCACTGAGTACTTAACGTGTTGCAAACAGTCTCATGTATTACAGTGAATCTGGAAGCTTTTACTTCAGGTTTATCAGTCTTTCTCGCACGAACTTTCTTCCTTTCCGTAAGTGTTGTCACTAAATTAATTATCGTCACTTGGGGAATGTCTCGCGTAATCTACTCTGACATTAATTTTGCACAAAACAGGAAACGCAAAGCGCAACGCAAAAATCCTTAGGAAAAGATCTTTATTTTCAAAAGAAAAGAGAGTAAGGATACGATACGAAAGTATGCATTCTGGATTTTCAGGATTGCTGAAGCAACTACCTAATTAAATACAATCGATTTCCCTCGAAACGACAATTGATAGATAAGCAAGCGATGTTATGTTCAAAAATGGTTTGAGCACTATGGGACTTAACATCTCAGGTCATCAGTCCCCTAGAACTTAGAACTACTTAAACCTAACTAACCTAAGGACATCACACGTATCCATGCCCGAGGCAGGATTCGAACCTTCTACCGTAGCGGCCGCGCGGTTTAGGACTGCAGACTGAAGCGCCTAGTACCGCTCGGTTACACCGGCAGCGATGTTATGAAAACATCTTAAAGCAGAGCAGCAGAAGTAAGTATTGCGAGATATCACCTGATAATAAGTTACCAGCCATGCAGGGAAGGAGAATCTCTCAAAAATTGTTTGAGATAGCTGCTAAAAAGATTAGTCTCGAATCAGCGAAACATCTGAGAAAATTCGGATGAGTGCGTGAAGGACAAATACTGCAACTACCAGTTAATAACTTAGTTAAAGAAATTTACCAACATTTCTTTAGTTACTGGTGAACTGATATCGTCACTTTCAGACCCCCATTGTTGGAATTTGTACTTTGCATAACGCACGAGAGTGAAAAATGCGAGACATTAATTACGATGAATTTCTTGTCTGAGGAAAGAGGAGTAGCGAAATGTTTACTGGATTGTTGAAACAGTTTTGCATCTTTGATTACATCTCATCGCCATAGCAGGTATTATGACTGGACCGAACGTATTTTATGACAACGTAATTCTGGACTATTATCATTACTGAAGCAACATTTGGGAACTCACAGCGACAGTTTCATAAAATTGCATTAGCAGACTTTGTGCCCAAAGGAACCGGCTTTTGAACATGTCGTGAAAAATCTGCTTTCAACAATTATTTTCGTAAAAACTCATTGTCTCAATCACAGATGCTTCAAACCGTTTATTGAAGATATTGACAGTGAATACGATGTTTCGTGTTTTCTTTTCTTTTTTTTATCAAAGAAATTTGATGGCTAACTTGCAGTTACGTCGTCGTTAGCATAAGCTGAACTGCCAACGCCTATATCTTATTCTGTGAATTTTCGTGGCATAATGAATAATACCTCTCGTACACGAGATAAATGTTTTCATGTGTGTTTGGAGCATTTTTGGTGGGCCTAACTTGAAATGAATTAATACCAATAAGTTACTCAACTGCCACGAATATCGGGACATTCATCAAATTCGCGATGTTTATACTTATATATGTATTGGTAACAATATTAGCCTCTGTGGTAAGGTGGTTGTTATATTTAGCGACAATAATGCAGTAGTGTTCAGCGAATACCGTGTAAATATTTCAATATCGCTTTTTAATTGTATATTTGAGCCTCACTTCATATAAACGGTACTCTCAGTTTCGAGTTGTTGTGATTTGAATTCGTGACACAGTGACTCGCCAACCGAACACGATCATGGTAATAGAGCCTGTTCAGTTGAAGAGTTACTGTCTGGCGAACACAGGTCATCTGATTATGGTATCGAAATAAATCGAAATATACGGTAAGAGAAACATAAATAAAATTACAATTCTGCCGGTCTGTTTCCTTAGTCTGTGTTTCAATAGTCACTGTACATTTCAGTAACGGATCATGATATCGGCAAATGTTTGCAGCATGCGACGATAATCAATGTGGCGAGTATCTTGCTGTGTGCTCAATAACAGATACTTTCTTCGTCTACCGAGATAATAAATTTTTGAACAGCACAGTCCATTTTAATGCCATTAAGCAGCCTTAAGAAGAAGCGTATGTCTGCGCCTACGTCAACACATTTATTCCGCAGACGGCCAAGCCGAGTATAGCAGAGGGTTCCGTTCCATTCGCGGATGGCGTGCCCGGAAGGAAGGGAGGAAGGAAGGAAGGTAGGTCGTCGGCACCCCTGCGAACGAAGCCGCCGTTGTGTGGAACGAGGACTGTTGTGAAAATGCAGACCGGCAGCCTGCGTCAGCTGCCCGAGGTTGGCAGGAATGGCGGCTCCTGATAGCGTGGAATGCGTCGGGTACGAAGAGGCGGCGTGGTGGAGCGCACGTCCGTCGCACGGCTCGCTTACGTCATCTGTTTGCTGGCAGCGGCCGCGAGTTCGAAGACCTGCGCCGCAATCTGCGGGGGCGGAGCGCCACTAGCGGCCGCCTCACACACACACACACACACACACACACACACACACACACACACACACACACACACACACCACAGTAGAAGCAGGGAGAAGTCGGAAATGAGTGGGCCACTTGTACGTAGCGTCGACCCCGTGTTACTGAGCAGCAACGGCTCCCGGAATAGGCGTCAAAATAAAGCGGTCGTTGAACGCGCGCTGTTTACCCCTTTAATAGAGCGCGAGGCCTAACCGGGTGTCACACGGAGCAGTTTAGTGTTGACACGGAAAAGCCACTGACCGGCGAGTAAATGTTTACCCCCGCGGGCTGGGCCTGCTTATCCGAGCAACAGAGACACAACATTCCGTTCCGGCAGCATCCCGACGACGTAGATACGCACCGTTAGACGGACGCTGTCCAGCACTCGGACCTTACACTCGTCCAAACAGCGAGTGTTTGAATGCGAGCTGCGTCCTCAAACGCAGAGACCGGGTTGTTTGTGGCAAAAAGCTTGGAAACCGGGAAATGGACTGCTCGTGTAATTGTCCTTAAAACCAATAACCAGCTACTGCAATATGGAACATCGTAAATGCTTGTAATCCAACGCCTATTGCACGTGGTAACAAAATGCGAACGCATCGTAGTTGTGTAGGAAGGTAATGTACAGGCCTGTCTTCGATATTCTGCCATAAGTGTTGTTAAAATTTGCCCTCTTATTTAAGTGTTACCGAACTCGGGAATGCTCACTGGACGAATGTCCTACTCTGCTTGTCGCCCGTGGCCCTGCACATCTTCTCCTCCCCCTGTTTTCTCTATCTTCCTCCTCCTCCTCCTCCTCCTTTATTCGTCCTCCCACCTCTCTCTATCCATCTCCTCTTCCATCCTTCCTCTCTCTCTCTCCCCCCCTGCCCTCTTTCACCCTCCTATCTCTCCCCATTTCCTCCCTCCCCCTTTCTGTATCCATTTCCTCCCCCACTCTCTGTCCACGCCAGCATTTGTGCCTAGGTGACTTCTAAATCGGATGAGCTTTTATATTTCGTAATTTTTTTTCTCTGTTGGGGGTAGATAATAACGATGATAGCATGTTGGGCTGATTGATTTGAATGGACGCTGATCTGCGAGCATTTCCGCCGAATGGTCAAAATACGCTCCTGTTGCAGTAACTCTGGTCGTTCTGTTTCTACATGAGTTTCAGAAGGCAGTGGATATGTCTTTCTCTGACTTTTGCTCAGTTCTGACTTAAATTGGAATGATCACATGCGGAAAACTGTAGAAATGGGAGCAGTTGCAAGATGCGTAGGGGGTGACTACAACCACATTGGAATTTTACTGTAGCAGCTAGCTTCGGGAAGGGTGACTTGTTTCGAGATATGGGAGAGCTAGAAATATGATTGAGTAGTGGTTGTAATCATTAAAGGAATTGTCAATAGGATCCACCGCAGCTATGTGCTTGAATGGAAAGACCCGATTCCAAATCACGGACATTATTTCTAGTGGATAGTGTAACATTAGAGATCTAGGAAGTTAGTGTACATTTTCTTACAACCTCAATTGGCACATCATCTATTACTGCTGTTTGTGTTCCTTCTCAATCAGGCATCACCTATAACTCAGTGGATATACTGCGGAACCTCTGATATGTTCTCGAGACAGAATGCGCTAGTTCGCATTTGAGCATCAGGTTTCTAAAGTATGTGTTTGTGGAATGGAAATGACAATGTCCAGTCGCAAGGATGGTATGGATTTAACTTGGAGTACTGTGATAGCAAAGAGAAGAAATGTAGTGATATTTCTATTTCCAGATTCACTGCCAACAGCAGGCTGTATTTCCGATACTTTGCTCATTGTCGAATGCCGTTCAATTGAGACCGCGATCGTAACATTTAATTGTAAGTATAATCATAAAACATATATGTGACCGGTTTTCTAGAATGATTCCGTGTATGCATGGCTTGTGGTGGGAATGATTCATGCTTCCCATTAACGGCAGCAGCTGTCCGAATGCAGAGGCCTGTTGGAATGTAGGAATGTTTCTGCCGTCTTCTAGACGACCGAATAGCGAACTGATACTTAGTATGTGTTGGGCGGCTTTCGTGATCAGGTGGAAATATGAGAAGATAGTGTATGGAAGTGCGTTTGTGCTGGACTGTTATTCCCTCCCATGTAAATTTTACGGTTGACTGCTTCTGCACATTTCGCTTCTTTATTTAGTTGAGAGAAGATTGTGCTGTGTGCATCTAGCATGTAGAAGACACGTTTCCCTGTTCTCTAGACATGGGAAAGACCTTAGATGGCTTGTAAATTATGGGAATGATTTGGAATATGTTACATCACCGACTTCGGTATTCGAGAATGGAAAAATCAGTTTCTTCTATTTGTTTCTAGTTATTCAGTGGTTTACAGCACTCTGCACCTCGCGAAAGTTTGGGGTTTGTAGAGAAATAATTTCAAGTCTATATATTGGGTTTCAAGTCTATATATTGGGAATTATGTCGCGCCAGCGATCGGTAGGGTGCTGCCTAGTGCTTGATATAGAGAAGTACCGTGAAAATGGTATAATATTACGGTGAACTATGTGAAAATAGGTGTGTTCTTGTAATCCCCGAGTCTGGATATGTGCGTAGAAAAGTGAGTAAGCAAGGAAGCAGGTTCGGAGCAGAAACAGTAACGCATTTGTGTCGAGGGGAAACGAGTGCACGTTAATGTATGTGACACTCTTCACCTGAAATATACCACTTGGAGTTCATTCTATCGTGTAGCCACTGTAGCTCAACATTCAAGCTCCTGTCCTGAGTGGGAGAACATTCTAATTGAGTAAGAGTATTTCCGTATTTGACGATATGTATGGCACTTTGCGAGGTTTAGTTGTCGGTGCAATATGGTGATCAGTGTAAAATAAGTGCTGAAAGTCTCGTCTGCAGAATGAATAAAGGAGACAGTGCTTTGATATCGGCGGCATCAGTAATTTGGCAGGTAAATTCGATAAGAGCGAATCATAATGTTCGATTCATTCACATCCTTTGTGCTGGGATATAGGAGACCCAACATAGGGGAGGAAACGTCTGTGTGTGTTGAAAGCAGGAAGGGTAATACGTGATGGACTTGGTACTACTTTAGTTCTACGAAGAAGACTGCATTCGGTGTTATTTTCGTAAACAGGTTCTGTTAGGGGAAGAATTTCCGTACATACAAACTGAGACATCAAGAAAGCGAGCGTGAACTATTTCTGGGACGCTATACAATTCCTGAGAGGTCGACTTGGCAGTTATTTTTTACACAGCCATGTGACGTAAGAATATCACTGAGAACGTTTTAGATGGCGGCTTGCCACACAGACGTTTCACGGCGAGGTGTCAGTCACACTTGGGCTGGTACGCATAGCTGAACGCAGCTCGTATGTTCTGTTAGGGGGAAAGCAGCCTGTGCTATTCTGCAGCCTGTGCTATTCTGTCATCAATGGTAAAGACAAGTGCTGTCCGGAGATGTCTCGCTTATGGGGGCTGTGTCTTGGAGTTCTGTGAGGTCGATATAACAGTGACTGTATACTCGGAAATAGAGGCAACTTTCACCTGCATCCAGCGGCGGCTCGCCGCTTCGCTCCCACCCGATCATGTCACGACCTGTGTCTAGGAACGTCTCTAGTGTCAAGTATGAAAGGGATGTTGCCGCCTCATGCCTGAGGGCACCTGTGTGTAGTTTGACAGCTGACGGCCGCATCACTTCACGGGGGTTGCCGCTAACCTCATGTGCGCTGTACTGGACAGGGGATGGGAGACGGTGTCTGCGTGCATTGATTGCGTCTCTGTTGCAGTATTTCGCGAGCAGGTCTGTAAGCTGCGCTGTGCGTTATTTGGACAGTTTACGATTACTGAGTGTGTCTATACATTACTGTGCTGCATTATTTATGAGGAGTGTGCATGTCTGTACTGAAATGATTTTGGTAAATTAGGAGTTGTTTGCGTGTCTGGAGTGCGTTATTTAGTAGTTAACAGATCTGTGGGCTGTGTCCCCAGGCTTGTCAGATCCTGTGTTTTGTGTCAGTTTGGTAAATATACTCCATCCCTAAATAAAATGTTTCGAAATAAATATAGTGCACTCGTTCCTTACTCTCCCCAGCAGCCCAGCGCAGGCTGAGTTATTTTGGCACCAGTTTCCCCCCTACAGACCACCATCTCGGATTACATCACAGGATGGATGACAGCATCCTCTGGTGGCAGTTGTGTACTAGGTCAGTTGGAGTCTAGATCTCGTGGTGGAGACACTGCCTGCAAAATAAAAGCTCATGTTCACCACAGGCATAGTCGTTTTCCCGCCATTCACCCCCACCATCTTGGGTTAAATCACGAAATGGACGGCAGTGCTCTCTGGTAGAGGTACTGAGTACTAGGTCAAGACCTTGTGGTGAACACACTGTTTGAAGCCTTCTTGGAAAACTGTACTTACATCATCAGCTGATGTCATGGCTGCCAACTTGGATGACAGTGCCCTCTACTGGTGGTTGTGTGTACTAGGTCAGTTGGAGTGCGAATATCCTGATGAACACACTGGATGGTGGTGATGGATTATTATTTTGACAATTTAGGAGTTGTTTGGCTCTCTGGATGTAAATGTATTGCTTTATTTACAAGTGGTTTGCATATCTGTATGTGGGCTGTGCAATGCATTATTTTGACAGTTTAAAGTTAGCAAGTGCATGTGTAGAACATTGTACATGACTTATTTAGGAGTAGTTTGCAGGTCTGTATGCTGTGCGACATGTTAGAGCGTATGTTCTGTATCACTGTGATAAATATACTCCATCCATAAATACATTGTTGCAAAATGAATAAAGTACACTCCTTCGTCTCTCCAGCATCTCAATGCAGGCTGAGTACTTTTCCCACCAATCCCTAGGAAGAGGTGTCGGTCAGGTTAGTGGAGGTGAGCTTTGTTTCCCATAATTAGGTTGGTAGAGAAACCCCAAGTGATCTTTCTTTACCAGCAAAATTCAAACATGGCGCCAGTTCCTAGGAAGATGTGGCGGTCTGGGTGACTTAGGTTAGTAGTGGTAGCCTGAGTGACCTATCTCCCAGCGATTTTCTTAGGTTAGTAGAGGTAACTGTGGTGTTATGCATTATCTTGTTGGAATTTGGCACTTTCCTGCTAAAATTCAAACTTCCCACCAAAAGAAGCCATTTTGAATGACGTCATGAGCACAATCTTGGGTGACGTCATGTGCTGTTGCCAAGTTCAAATGGTTCAAATGGCTCTGAGCACTATGGGACTCAACTGCTGTGGTCATTAGTCCCCTAGAACTTAGAACTACTTAAACCTAACTAATCTAAGGACATCACACACATCCATGCCCGAGGCAGGATTCGAACCTGCGACCGTAGCAGTCGCACGGTTCCAGACTGCGCGCCTAGAACCGCGAGACCACCGTGTTGCCAAGTCTACATGCCGCCATCTCGAATGACGTCATCGCCGCCATCTTGGCTATATCTGGCAACAGTGGAGAGTGGGGCCTTCCGCCCTTGCCCCAATACTTACTGAAACCTTATCCTTCAACTTTACATATTTTCCTCCCCTTCTGTCACCATTGACAGATTGGCAGGTATTAATTGCTTCAAGAGATGTGTCACCTCATATTACTATTTCTGGTCCGTCCACATTAGCTAATTAATGTATCTTTGTTTTGTATAACAGTTCCTGTTGTATGTAAATCATCTGCCATCGTATATGTGTGAAGCAGAAATAGTTGCGTTTTCTGCCGATTCAAGTACCATAATCAAACCTAATGCAGAAACTTGACATTGAAGACATTAATAAAAGTTTCGTCAAACTTAACAACTAGCTCTCTCAGAACAGACTATCTTTGAACTTAGCTAAAACACAATACATCACCACAGCTTTTCGAATAATGCTTGAGGGCAATAAGTCAGTTAATGAAAGAAAATATTCTAAATTCTTCGGTATTTATGTTGAAAACAACCCGAAATAATTCAGACATTACAGACCTTACACGTCCAAGCGATACAACTTTTACAATGTGGGTAATTGTACATTTCGGAGAGGCAAATGTTAAAAAAGTTGAATTACTTCTTGTTTTTCATTCGTATACGTATTGTTGCGTCATATACTGCGACAAATTGTCATTGAAGAACATAGAACAGAACTTGGCTGCACATTAGCTTATCATAAGGATAATATCGCGAAACAGGAACTAGATTGTAGACTGAATGACAAGACTGCATCTGTTTCCACCTCTCGTCTGAGTGTCAGATACGGCATTTATGACTAATAATGGTGCGTGCACTTCCTTGCCCTAACCACTCGGCAGACTAAGAGCAGACACCCGCAGCTTATGGAGTGAACACGCCACGGCGGCACCAACTGCGCTTTTACCGTGTTCGATACGTTTATCTCTTTCTCGTATTTCCCCCGGTCAGACGACTGTAGAAGCAGTCCGTTAGCTTTTAGTGGCGCCGTTAAACAGCGTGGCAGTCCTCTGTCCCCAAGGCGACGTAAATGGTTTACAACGCGCCGTAAAGCGTACCACCGCCCAGCTGACGCCGCGGGAGAGGACGCAGCCCGCGCCGCTGACCTTAGCTGGGGCCGCAGACACGGTGTGCGGTGACCGGGGAGCTGCAAGCGGCGCGCAGTCCCAGCCCGCTGCTGAGCGCCTCTCTGGCTCAAGGACTGAGCTGCCGAGTACAACAGGCGTTCTGGTGTTTCCATCCAGGTGAGCAGTCGCAGCAGATCTGCGAACGCATCACGGGAGTTTGGAATTCAAAACCGAGTACACGTCGGAGCGCAAGCTCAGGTTGGGCGGGGTTGAGGGAATCGCCTTGAGCCATGTTGAAGCAACGATTTCAACGCCCGCTTCAAACGATTTGACAGAAATAGGAAACGCTCCATCTCGCTCTTTCCCAGGATTTCCAGCAGCTTCTCGATCGCTGCGACAATCGGCTTTGTTCTTGCCGACAACGTCGTGGAATCATTGTTAGCGTCAGATTGGAATGTTCCTGATTCCTCTCTCCTCTTTCTACTCATTGCATTTCTTAATAGCTCTGCCCAAGAAAAGAATTTTCTTTTATTTCAATTACAAGAAGAATGCGCACTGCTTCTGGAAGATAATTAGCCCCTCTCAAAGATGCGATTTCAGAATTTCTTTGCAGACCTCAGTTTGCAAGCAGCAGTAGCTTTGTAAATGCTTACGGCACCATTTGTATTACATATACACGGCAATATGACGTGCTGTAACAACAACACTTCCGAATGGAAACATCATAAGTATGTGCCAGTACTCAGATGTATGAGAGAAATATAAGAATAAATAATTCTACCCAAAAATATTTTCTTTCCGATTTCCTGCTACATTTTGCTTCAGGAATGTCACTTCGTAAGAACCAGCAGTAGTGGGACAACACTGCGTAAGCTATTTGCCTTGACAACGCTTTTCCATTTTAGAAATGTCACAGTGGAACCGTTCTCTGTGTTCGTCGCTAAAGCCGTCTCGCGTGGATCTGCACGGAGATACCTTTTCCTCCGATGTGTGATGGAGTTCGCAGCAGTTATTGCTTTGCCTCCCATGCATGCCGATGTAATGCGTCTTCACATGCAGATTGTCTTCTGGGGTGTCTCCTCAGCACAGTTCTGCAGCGCTAGCTATGCAGCGAGCAGGTGTGGCCAGCGGGTGTTGCGCTGCGCGGCAGTTTGCGGCCCAGCGTCCGGATTTGGGCGTTGTGTGGCCGGCCAGCACGTTCGTAAAAGGTGCGGGCGGCCGCCCGGAAGAGGTCACGGAGCAGAGGTACTTCCGCGATGTCGTGAAGATGAGCGGTGGGGAAATCGTAAGGCAGGTGCAAGGCCAGCCGAAGGATGCGATTCTGCAGTGTCTCCAGCTTCTTCAGGTTCGTGTCGGCGGCGTTCCCCCAGACGACGGCGGCGTATTGGATTACAGGGCGGAGCAGCGCCTTGTAGAGAGTGGTGCCCAGACGCGGTGGTAGTCGGGAGCCGGGGTTCAGCACCGGGTACAGAACGCGAAGCCGGTTCCGCACTTTGGCCTTCACTTCGCGGATGACTAAAGCCGTCGGCACACGGACCGTGCATCCGAACGTTGAGCGTCCCGAGTTTCTGACGTCATAGCGTGGAGTAGCACGTTCGGGAGTCTTTCCTAACGTGCAGAGCAATATCTGGTATGTCAGATATTCTGAGCGTTGACCAATGAGATGGCACAACGCTACCTACGTCACACGCACGCCGTCTACCTTCAGTACAGAGTTGTGAGGCGCCATATTAGCATTCATTTGAAGCCCACATGTATATATGCCGTTTCTGAGCACTAGCAAATTGAAGATCACTGAAAAACCCGTTGTTAACTGTGTGATTCGTTCCAATAAAATAATGAAAAACATTATATTCGTGGCAAAAGAATTATTGTAACTTGCGTATTATGAGAGTAGGCTATTTGAAGGCAGCGACACATTGAAATCTACCCAAAACTCTTTGTTCTAGGTACTGTTTGCTAAAATTAAATTTCCGTTTGTAATATATCTAAGATACGATTCAAGTTTTCAGCAGGGGGTAACATACTATGATTAGAGGTAAAGAATGTGTTGTTGGTTTAGCGTAATGAGTAGCGTCACCGTCTTGTATCGACGTGTCTTGACACTTCCAATTTTTTTTTCCTAACATTCGCGTTTTTATTAGGTTCTCATACTTTATTGTTGGTTTAATATAAGTGTATACTATAATATTTGATGTTATGTAAATTTAAATTCACCTCTTTTTGGGGGGTGGGGGGGTGACTTTGTTCGATTGGCTTAATCTACAAGACAAATGGCTCGAGCACTAAGGGACTTAACTGCTGAGGTCATCAGTCCCCTAGGACTTAGAACTACTTTAACCTACCTAAGCTAAGGACATCACACACATCAATGCCCGAGGCAGGATTCGAACTTGCGATAGCGCGGTTCCAGACTGACCGAGCGGTTCCAGACCTGGAACCGTTCGGTTACTGGGGCCGGCTCTACAAGACAGCTTGCGCTACTTGTGTAAAGATATTTTGCTCCTTTTTCCTTTACGCTTCGTAATTCACATGTTGCAAAGATTTTGCTACTGGGTAGGAACAGTGACTAAGTAAGACTGACCTTGGGGTTTTACTAAAATGTGGGAATGATGAAATAATGTTTATCTTATGCGGAGAAGTATTCCAAATTTGTACCGCACTGTTTGTAATGGAACTTTTATAATCCTGTGTCCTTATTGATTGGGCATGGTACTTTCCTTTTCGTGGACGATGGAGGAAATGTGCGTTTTATTAGAGCTAACGTGGACATTTTACGTGCACCCGTTGAGTAGACAGTGTGATTTACGAACTAGAAACATCCCTCAACTGCCGCTGGAGTGCGTTGCGATCGTGTACACCACGTTGGGGCTCACGTACAGCGTGCACAAGTCCCATAGTTCCTGAGTGTTCAGCAGCGCGTTGAACTCGGCACGCTCAATGTTAACGTTCGACAGCACGGTCCGTGTGCCGACGGCTTAACGGTGCCAAAATTATCCGAACAGAAGTCCAGTGAGCATCGAAGCATTGTACGAGGGGCGTTCAGTAAGTACTAAAGAGTATTTTTTTTCCTTAAAGCAAGTGGGTTTTATTAATGATTCCAATACGCCCACAGTTTTGCTCACAAAACTCAGTTTTCGAATTAATCTCCGTTCAATGCGTCGGCCTCATGCCACCTCACTTGGAAGGCCTATATGCCCCCATGGTAGCAACCTACCGGTGCGCGTCGGATCCTGCACCAGCCGTCATCCATGTACTGCTGCCCGCACACTGCACTGTTTGTTACTGGTCCAAACAGATGAAACGTGCAAGATCTGTGTTGTACGGTGTATGAGGAAGCACGGTCCCATCAAGTTTTGTGAGCTCCTCTCGTGTGCGCAGACTTTTGAGAAGAACAAGTTCGTTTGCATTTTTGTGGCGACGAACACGCTGAGGTTGTTTCTCCGGTTTCCTGAGGACTGCTCAGCACACTTCAGAGTCTACCGCTGCACCAACAGGAGGACTTTCCAGAGTCGCAGAAGGCCGTCCCACGACGTCACCGACTGAGGGTGGGGCTTTGAACTATCTCTCAGAAGAGAGGTGGTGTGGAGCCACTCCATGGATTACCGTTTGAATCATCATTTAATTTCAAAGAATATTCTTAAGAATTTATTTTATTTAGTAGTGATTCATCAAGAACATTAACAGATTTAATCACACTATGTAAGCATGGAAGTAGTTGCCAGGGAATAGCTGATGAAATCATAACCAAATTTCTTTTAACAAATGGGAATTTTATTCACTTTAATAGTACCTAAAATCTTTTTTTAAACAAACAGATTTAAAAATATAATCAGAAAGCACCCTCTAAATATCAAAGTTACAATTTATTCAGAGGCACAAGGAAACAAGTTTTGACTGTATGAGCTTTCGGGCAGAGAACCTTCCCGCTCCCTTTTGACACGGCTGTAGTTACGACCGCTCACAACAGCCTCTGAAAGACTACACTGGTGCAAATCTGCAACACACCAGAGTACTTTAAACTAAGAGTTTTAACAATTTACACAAGGACACAAACTATGCACCCCCCTTAGAAGGGATGGAAATGGTACAAAACACTAAGAATTAAAATATTAACCTTGCCACCGAAGGTGCAACTTGATTTTAACTTCTAAGAAAAGTCTTACGGTGAAAGAGTGGCAACTTTATATACTAAAATGATCATTTAAATAAAAGCCCATGAAATGCAATCTCATATAAAATTCTACAAGCTTGGCCAAACAATAGTTAAGATCCTCTACAGTACACAGATACCGCCTCTCAAGATCAGAGGCAATAATATCAAAGTTTTCAAAGATCAAAACATATTTCAGGTATTAGGCCGTTACACTCCAAGCAATAAATTCGTTAGCACACAAAATCCGACAAACATGACAGAGGCAGCTACTAATGTACGGTAGATTGGTAGGGAGATTACCGAGCAACCCGAACCGGAGGTTGCTCTAACCCACTCCTACTCCACAAGGGAAAAACCGACCACCCAATTTATAAACAGCCACCTTCCCACAGGTGGGGAATGTTGGGACGACCGCAAAGCAAAGCGCCTGGTGACCTCACCAAGAGTACAAGTATAATTTAACAAGAGTAAATCAAACAAGATATCACTAATTACTTAACTTCTAATAAACTGCAGCTACTAACGTACGGTAGATTGACAGGGACATTACCGAACAACCCGAACCGCAGGTTGCTCTAACCGCCTCTACTCCACAAGGAAAAAACGGACCACCCAGTTTATAAACAACCACCTTCCCGCGGGTTGGCGAGCGGAGGAGAATGGTGGGACGGCCCCCAAAGCAAAACGGCTGGTGACCTCAGCAAGAAAACAAGTAGAATTTAACAAGAGTAAATCAAATAACATATCACCAATCAGTTAACTTCTAATAAACTGCGATTTCTCGAGAAGACCTGGCGCAGCACCCCCAAGTCGCTCTCCCGAAGCGCCCGCTGCCAGCCGCTTCAACGGATGCAGCAAGGCGCGCCGATCTCCCGTCTCACGGCATCGCAGCTCGCACCGGCCAGACCGATGTCGTGGGTTGACTCCTGTTGCTCTCGTGTCGACCGCGAAGCCACTACCGCTCGCTATACGTCGCGGCCCACTGGACTCACGTGGACACCTCACATGCGCCGACGCTCAAGACGGACAAGTCATCTTGTGTCTCAGTGCGCGACCGACCAACCGATAGATCCAATCGCCAATGACCATTGCCTGAGCAAACTAGAGCAGACTGGCGGCCTAATACACAAATTCAGATGCAGGAACTAAGCCCCAACCGGGCGACCACTCGCTGAGTTCTCTTACTGGCGGAGTGGAAAGACTCTCGTTTGCCAGCTTTAAAGGTTGAACCTAACAAGTGCGGGCGAGAGACAGAGTTGTAAGCTGGGGACGAGAGACTGACCCCCTGGCGAGCTCATGGCGCCCCTTAAATGCACGTGAACAGACAACCTTTCCCCTTTCCCACCAGAGGGAAACACCAAAGCTGCGATTGCCACAGCGGCGCTACCGCCAGAAATGGAGGGCGACTGCTTCACACTGCGCGCTGCGGCGCGCTCTTCAAAACAGCAGTTCTTACCACGGCTCACCGTTTTGTTTCTGCTTCGAATGATGAACTCATGTTTCATCGCCATCAGCCTCGTAACGCGCAAGCAACCCCGCACAGATGGTCCTTCGTTGCTCTTCATGGTCTTGTGTTAGGCGGGGAGGAACCCAGCCGGCGCACACCTGTAAGTGCCCAAATTGGTTGAGGAGTGTGTCACCACTACCACGAGAGGTGTTCAGTTGAGCAAAGAAGTGTCTGATTGTGATCCGTGCATCAGTCATCTCCAACGAGAATGTCCTCGTCTTCCAACACGGCACGTGGAAGGTCGGGCAGGTTTGGGCGGCCTCGTTGCGTCGATGACATACGCCTCGCCCGACGACTCCCTGTGCTTTTCTTCACTGTTGAAAGCTACGTATGGTGCAAACCGTGTCACTCTCCTTCGAGAAATATTCACAATAAACAACTCGGCTGCGACGATGAACACTCAGTTTCATTTCGCGAGGGCCATGTTTGAAACGCCTGGTTAAATCCGGAGGACAGCATAGGTAATTGGAATTGTAGAAAGGGGCCAAAAATGAGAGGCTCTCAGTTACACTGGAACACATATAACTTTATTTAGTTGCCCAAACATTACAGCGCAAATTTCCGAGATTAACTATCGACTAAATATGTCACACAATCTCATGGCGTAAGGGCAGAACAGCTGAAGGCCCGTGATTTAAAACACAACTACAACAAATTTTCAAAAGGCATAAAGTGCAAGGTTTTATCCTTAAATAATATTTAAAATGAGGCTGAAGGCCCAAACAATGCAAGACTTGACAAGGAAGGAACTTTCAATTTTAAAACGGCTGATGGCCCATTATGTAAAACCCAACTAAAAGCATACAAATTCAAACCATCGGGTATGAACCGTTAAAATACACAGTCAAACACAAATAAGAAAAGGCAGTACAGCCAGCGGCGCTCAAACGTTTCCGGGGGTCAGTCTGCACTTTAAATATTAACGTTCGCTTAGGGGGGACAGGTAGTCGGCCCAACTATATCCGATCGGCCGGCAGCCCACCCAAGAGGCAGTCAACAGACCCACCGAGAAGACGACTTGCCTTCCATCCGACTAGTGCACAAGGAACTCCAAAGCCGAAACGTAAAAGGCGTAGCCACCCACAACCAAGTATGCATAAGCTGTCAAAACTACGCACACGTGTTGGACAGCGGCAACACGGTGAGGAAAGGACACTGCATTAATTTTAAGTCAGCGGCCAGGGCAGGTAACCGGACCGCTAACGGCCACAAGGCAGAAAATTCCGCTGGTACACTTGGACTTCAAACAACCAAAACAGAGTTAAACTCCACTGGATGGTGGCCGAACTTTCGCCAACTCGAACACTCGCTGTTGCTCACGGGAATACCCTCAATAGCCAACCGTGGAAAACAACGGCACAGTGTGAACAGACTGGCTTTGGTGGTTAAATAACCACTCAATCTTGATGTTCTAGGTCGGTGAGCCACGAACCTCGTAGCAATCGGAACAGGTCCCACACACTCCGACACTGAGTAGAGACCGCCAGCGGGCCAGGCCCTCTGCGCCGCGCAGAGATTTCCTGGCTGATCCACACCAACCGACCGACTCCTCGCACCCAATACGACGCCAACATTTAAAGTAACTTGTCAAAGTCACACAAACTACACACAGTTGCACGACGAACTAGACAATGCTAACGGCAGTGGCTGTACAATAACAAATCCCTAGTCGGCACACACAGCCAACACATAAGCGATCGCCGGCCAAATACACGCCGTCCGGCAAGACGACCGACCGACGACCCACCAGAGTCGTCCCCTCTCCAATGATGTGTGTCGGCAACCGTCCGGCAAGTCATGGCGGTCCGGACCTCACTGCTGCCGCGTGCCAACTCAAACACTGCCAGGTCCGAACTAACTGCTGGCACGTCCCAACTCACTGGTCGACACACGACGACCGGGAAGTAATATCACTCCAGCAAAGATAATTCTGCAGGGCTTATATCGATAAGCGCTGCTGCTGCCGCTCACGGACAGGCAAAGCAGCAACTCAGTGACATAACGAGGTGGCAGTACGGCAATAACAAGATGTTAGATAAGAGATGGCACGAACACGAGCCACGCGCGGCTCAATGTTTTCATCCTTTTAATTGCGAAGCTAAAACCTAAGTCAGTTGCTTCGAAAGGTTTAAATCAAGAACAAAATCGTTCCGCTGCCCTTCGGTCTATTCCTCTTTACACGCTGTCATATGCTCAGGAGTCACTGTTGTCGATAGTTCTTCACCGTCTACAGGCCTATAATAGATGAAAGTTACGATGTTTCCGAAACGTTTGCATATCCTTTTGTCAGACAATAATAAAAGTCAGTTGTGGGTGCGTTGGCTTCCTGCAACAGCAGAGGACATGTATGCGACCTGACAGTACGTGAGTAACAGAATGTGAGGGGTGCGGAGATGCACGTCTTGTCCTGGTCGCCAGAGACAAGAAACAAAATGAAATTCACAGTACTTCTTTACAAGATTACTAAATTTCCGTGTTTGTGCTTCCTAAGTTAACGCTCCACAGTGATTTCTTCTGAATTAATCCAAACCACAAACCATTTTTCAACGATAAAATGTGCAGAATATTTAAGAGCCACTGAAGACTAAACTGTATGCAGTGTTTTAAAATGATTTCGATAGATAGAGGGTAGTGTGTCACAGAAAACTGAGCCCAGTACACAAAACCTGATTTCATTTTCGAATTTAGCACCTACAACGTACGGAAGAAGATCATTCACATTCTTGGTAACTAAAACGCGTAGACCAGCATAACATTCACAGACATACAAGGTGAGAAGTAGTGCTGCCATATTATATTATAAAATAAGTCTTTAACAGTGAACGGCCGGTGTGGCCGCGCGGTTCTAGGCGATTCAGTCTGGAACCGCGCGACCGCTACGATCTCAGGTTCGAATCCTGCCTCGGGCATGGATGTGTGTTATGTCCTTAGGTTAGTTAAGTTTAAGTAGTTCTAAGTTCTAGGGGACTGATGACCTCAGATTTAAGTCCCATAGTGCTCAGAGCCATTTGAACCATTTTAACAATGAAATAACAATTGACGGCGTTTTGTGAACGGTAGAACTGTTGGAATTTTCCTATTTCTATAAATGAGTTGATTTACGGTTCTTTCTTGTCAGTCCCCCTGTACAGAAAATGTTCTTCTACAAGTCGTTAAATTTATAGGGGGTCGCTTGCTTATGTTTCGCGATCAAATCGTGACGTGTATGAATATGCACTGACTGCTCTGTTTATGCGTCTACGGATGGTAAAAAGCGTTTCTACGACGAAATAACTTAAGAGATGACACTACACTTAAACAGCTGTGTGATATTTTTTAACATTTTTAAAGAACGAGTGGTGGGAGTTTAATGAAACAGATTTTCCACTATTTTCCGCCGACGAAATCATCCACACCTTGGAACGTAGCTGTTAAGGACAATGTATAGCAAGAAAAGCCATTCAACAATCTAAAATAATATAAAACTACTTCTTTCCTTAAATAATGACGGTGCTGAAACTAGAAAGGATGCGTATGCAGAGAGATAAGTATGGACAGGATGGAGACTGTGATAGAAGATGGGAGAATATTGGACCTCAGGACCTCATAAACAGAAGTCTGGAACTGAAGTTGATCAATACCGCACTGGAAAAACAAAGTAAAAAACTCAAATCAATTTACCGACAACTGATAACGTATCACCATTCCATTACTATTCAGGTTAATGTATATGGGTTCCACAACGATTGACCAAGTTTTGACACAGAGATTCCTTAGTGAAGCGTAAGTCCTATAACGGTTTTCTTGTCAGGAAAACTGCTGTAGTTACGAAGGAACTTGCATACAAAATCTGGAGACTTTTCCCGTCAAAGCCGGTGTACTGAGTAGTAGATGGCAGTTGTTTAGATGTTAACACTGCAGCCTGAGGCGATACGGCGAGAAGTTTAGCGCGTGAGCGGGAGAAGCGTCTCAGCGCGTGGGGTGAAGTGGCAGCCGCCGAGTCGCCGCCATCACGGTGCGTGCGACAGCGAGTTGAGACCTCCGCGTCAGATCAGTGCTCCGTCTCATTATCGTTCACGACCCGCTGAGTACTCGCTATAAACGGCGACTGGCGGCCGTTCAACTCGGCTACATCCGCAGCCTCTCTTGGTATGTCGTAAATCGCGAGAGAAATCTGGTCTTCACGTAATCGCCCGATGAAAATGCTAACCGCCGATACACAGATATATTCGTTTATTCGCGCTTGAGAGGTTTAGCGCTCCGTGTTTTGGTCAAGTGGCACTATGTTAGGTTTCCAACAATAAAAATCGAGCACTGATTTGTAATGTCGAGGTCAAGAATGACAAACATTTGCTCTCTACAAGGCGTTCTCTTTTTGTGGGTGTAATAAATATTTGTCGTTTCTCTTCAACTGTGTCATTTAATGTGCGGACAGAAGACATAAAATGGCTCGTCGTTGAAGAGTACTTACGTATGGCACAACAAACTCTTGCTGCTCTTCGACACCCAGAAACGAGCTCTCCAAAGGCAGGCGTTCTGATCGGTAAACTGGCAGTTCTGGCAACGTGACGACAAAAAGAAGTAAGATGCCACAACATTAGACAGCAGTCAGATTATTCACTAAGACTTATGACATTTTAATTGTCTTCAACAACTAATTAATAACAGTAATAATAATAATAATAACAATACATGCCGTCTAAGAATACATATATCGTGCTACAGGTCTTAGTTGTGCGCGGATCCTAATTGAAAAAAAAAACTTTTGTTTCCATATGGCAATAAATTAATAGTTTATTTTGATTTCTTTTATAGCTAGGTAGTTTGCTTGTATATCATTATAGGCTGTGTAATATGTATGGAAATTGACTACCATGGAACTATGAATTCCATTTGTGTGTTCTTTCGTGTGCAATAACTTCATACCACAATATGGACGAATCATTTATAGATCGAAAGAAGAGAAGCAAGTAAGAAAATGTCTAAAATCCAGTTACCTTGAACGTGAAACAAGATTAGACGGAAGCACGTTAGTATAATAGAGAGAAAGGACAACTGACATACTCGCAGCCCATCCTTTCCATGACACATACACCATGTCGTACAGAAACACGTCTTCGCTGTTGTTATTTTGTTAGGTACTCAAAATACCGCGTGCGAAAAGTAGCTTAAACTGGCATGTTTGGTACAAAGAAATTGTAGTACTTCTAATATTTTAGTGTTTAAGCACAGCCATTTTTTATTCAGCAGAATGCCGTGTGCTATAATGGCGTCAGACACAAGAACCAAATTAATAAAGCCGTTCTTTACAACGCATAGATCATCATGACGTGTTTATTTGTCTCTTTACTTGGAAGAACTGAACGCGGCAGAAAACAATCTCTCCCCCCCCCCCCCCCCCCCAATATAGCATCAGAAGCAGAGATGTCACTATTAGATGACGTTAAATTATCGCAGAACTATGGAGAAAATACGTGTCAACGACGGGCGCGAATTGAACATGAAAAGAAACAAAAATACTTCTTCGAATGTATTGTGTTTATGGAAGATTAACATCCTGCAGACAAAGTGGGCGCCGGACAACAGATCATTTACTAACTCTCATAAAGTCAGAAAAAACTTTAAGCTGTAGTTCATCAAATTTTTTTAAAGTGCTCGTTTTGTCTTTGTGTATTAAAGGATTCCTCCAGGAGATAAGTAGCCCTGAAGTAGCGCAGAATATTATACAAATGTTACGGTCACTTCTGGGAATTTGGGTTCCACATTTCCTCTGATTGGAAATTGTCTTCAAAATACTTCATTAATAGACGGGTGAGACTGATTAACGCCCTCACGAATATTAGAGGTATTAGTTGTACAAACGAAGAAAGAAAAAACCATGGAAACAAGATAGATGTTTTAGAAAGCCGTATACCTTGTCGACTGAATAAATAAAGTTAGAAGAATGCGAAGACAAAGGCAGAGCTGTACAGGAAGGCTGCGTCACTGACAATGTCTTCGTGCCGAGGGAGCCAATAAACAGTGTGCCTACCACCAGCGCCCTCGAAGACAAGTCCATTTGTCGTACGTCGATGACCTATTGTCTTCCGCGCGCTGCATTCCGTGCGATTCTGTTTGACTTATCTCTCCTTTCTTAGGTCTGACCTTCCTGCCCTTCCTTCCTGAGCTGCAGATGAGTGCGTATTTCGATACTCAGTGCAGGGTTTCACTACTGGAGTCAGTTTCACTGGGCTGTAAACCGCTTTTCGGTGGCGTTCCGTGTCCTGGAACGACACGTGGCCACTGGAGGGAGGTGTGCGGTGCCTGGCCCGTACCACAGAGAGGGTCGTCTCCTTTGTTATCCTTCGGCTGCGAGTTACTCCAGATCGGAACTCTTTCTTTGTGAGGTAAAAGCAGCACATGCTGCACTCATTATACTGTAGAGCGAACCAACGTTGCGGCCAGTGTCGCGTGGCCTTCCGCAAGTTGCTTAGGAAAAGCGTTAGTATGGTTTGAAGCAAATAGCACCAACGGCAGTAAATCACGTGTTGTAGAAACCACTAAGGTCTGAAATAATTATTTTTATTATAAGCTGATGCCTGTTTATTCATTGATAGATATTTGTCCATTTCATTCTTAATTCATACACTTTTGAGCGTGAATATTACTTTAATGTAATAAGTATTTTAAAATGACGTAATATCTTGAAATTAGACCTACTGCTATAAGTGCTTAAATGGGTTTCAGTTCTGACGTGAAACAATATGTAGCGATTTCCAGCTCTAAGAATATTTCATTCACACAGTTGTAACAAACTGCATACTGGTTGTGTGGTGGGAGCCGCCCCCCCCCCTTTTTTTTTCAATGCACGCATTTATTTTTACAAGAAGTTATTTTCAGTATATCCGAGGACAAGGAAGTATAGTCACACTTTCTTACAATTTATTTCGTAAATGTTCTGAACCATCGAAGTTTTTTAGATTCACTACATAAACCCACAATCGATTCGGAATCAAGAGCGATAACAGTATTTCCTGCTTATCATACGTAAATAACATAATTTTATCTGAAAAATTCGTGTAATAGTGAAGACTTTTCTTTGACAAGTTTTTACATCGTTGAGGCCCATAATCCCCACTAAACTGACTGGCGCACCTAAACGCTTCTGTTCACAATAACTGTTTGTGAAGGTAACAGGAACAATATATTTTTTTATTGGATATTCGTCTTTCCTGAGTTGGACGTTTGAAGAGGCCTGCGCGTTATTACCATATAACGAAACTTTTTTTTATTGGTAATTAACTTCGCCAAGTCGATAGGACAGTTACATAACGGACCTTATGTGCATCTACGATCTCGAGTTGTGCGTATTGGCGGTGGCATCAACGTGAGCGGCAGCCACTGAATCAGCTGAACGTATGGGTGGCGGGGGTGGTGGAGTAGCGGCTGGTGTGGGGGAGGGGGTAGGTTAATGAAGTTTAGCACCCGGATCCTCCTCCCTCTCCGCCCCCCCCCCCCCCCCACCAAATGTCACCTCTGCCGCGCAACTCCGCATGCCAGATATGTGCATGACAGCGCTCGGACAAATGTGGCTAGCTACCTGGAAGTCCTCTGCGAAGACCAGGTAGTGTATCCGTGTTTGTTCGTCACACTTCTGCAGAAAGAGCTCTTGATTCTATGTCGACTCGAATACACACAGACATATCCAGACCAGAAATTTCCTGGCAGATTAAAACTGTGTGCCGGACCGAGAGTCGAAATCGGGACCTTTGCCTTTCGCGGGCAAGTGCTCTACCATCTGAGCTACCCAAGCACAACTCACGCCCCGTCCTGACAGCTTTACTTCTGCCAGTCTCCTACCTTCCAAACTTCACAGAAGCTCTTCTGCGAACCTTTCACAACTAGCGCTCCTGGCAGAAAGGATATTGCAGAGACATGGCTTAGCCACAGCCTGGGGGAGGGGGGGGGGGGGGGGGTGTTTCCAGAATGAGAATGGTAGAGCACTTGCCCGCGAAAGGCAAAGGTCCCGCGTTCGAGTCTGTCAGGAAGTTTCGTATCAGCCCACACTCCGCTGCAGAGTGAAATCTCATTGTAAGTTAGACACTGGACTCGCATTCGGGAGGACGACGGTTCAATCCCGTGTCCGGCCATCTTGATTTCCCTAAGTCACTCCAGGAAAATGTCGGGATGTTTCCTCTGAAAGGGGACGGCCGACTTGCTTCCCTAATCCGATGAGACCGATGACCTCGCTGTCTGGTCCCGTTCCCCAAACAACCCAACCCAAGCCTCTCATTCTAAATTCAGACCCACTCAAACAGCCGCATCGTGACTGTTGGAGTCCGTGACTGCTGCACGTAGGGCTGCCGTCCGCATCATAGCGAAGTCTCGATGTGAGAGATGACACACAGCTCGTTTGTCGTAGTGGTATTGTCACGTAGGTAAACTGCACTTTACGGTTAGTGTGAGACAGATTGTCGTTCTGGATGCTGAAAGTTTCACAAACGACGGTGAAAAAGTGCAAACTTCCACTTCCAGGTTGAAAATCATGTACGCTGCGCTTGCTTTCGTGTGACGTGGTGGATTGAAAAACTGACTTGCAGACGCAGCAGCAGCAGCAGTAATATGCGGGATCTTGATGCACATTCGTGCTGAGGAGACCGAGTCCGGAGCGGTCGGCCGTGGCAGTGGCGCTGCAGCACGGCGGGGGCGGGGTGCCGCGCTGCGCGGTCGCTCTCTGTCGGCGGGTGCGTCATCTGATACGCAACTCGCCTTTGTTTCACTGTGGCGCCCAGCGACTGAACTCCACTGGTGTGCGGCTGTACAATGAAGCGAAGTTATAGACGTTACTATGTCGCTGTGTCTAGTTAACCTTCATACCTGCAGCAGCGGTAACCACCTACAAATGTGCCGGCTGGAATCCTTACGTTTTCTACGTTTCGCTTACATATTTTACTAAGATTAAGAAAACTGATACATTAAAATCTTACTTATCACTTTACTGATCGCTACTAATCAATGGCAGATACGAGTATCAACGAACATATATTACATTAGCCTTTAAGTGAGTGGACAGTGCAATGCGGTTTTGATATACTCATGACACCGAATATGGAAAGAAAAAGCGAATTGGATGTAATCGACCGCTGTTTGACGACTCTTTGTCCGCGAAGTAATTGTTAATTCTTCTTCTCGGTCACGTGCTGCGGAACAACAGTGAGAAATGAATGTTATACAATTTCCCCGCGAAAACCTTGCTGGCATCAGTTTTCCACTGGAGGCAAGTGGCCGAACGCCAAAAATACGTTGAGGCGTCATCGTTATATTTCCTTCACTTTCTTTTCCCCTTTTCCTTTCGTTCACTAGCCGTCATAGAAATCTGTTGTTTCTGGCCAAATCCCGGCGAGCTCCCAATTGCAAAGATCTACAAGAGGACTATCAGTTTCAGAACAGAACCGAGTTAATCCTGTCGGAATTTTAGTCGACCACTGACCTGTACTTTTTTTTTTTTATTTGGTGGATGCTTCGAAACAACAAAAAAAGAAAGGATGCGAAGAGTTACTGCATCGACACGTGGCAGGTGATGCAGACTGACTCTGTGGAGCAGCAAGCAGTCCAGCAGGTACCCGGTCCGGCCCCCGCCTCCGCCTCCGCTGCCTCCCACGCCTCCCGCCTCTCCGCCTCCGTGGCTGGCTTTGCTTGTGCGGCCGACCCTGCGCCGCCCTCTCAACTGGTCGTATTTCTTCGTATTCCCCGCACAGACAGCAGCCGCAGGCCGCCACATTTCAGACGGTTGCAGCTGGAACGGCACTTCCAGGCGCGCTGCCTTAACTGGGGAACACAATCGAAGGAAGTCGAGAGAGGCCTGTGCCAATTTTCGGTTGGACTTCAAGTTACCATTGTACAGAACTTTATTAAGTTTAAAGCAATATATATAACAATGACAAATCCCAAAGAACAATTAAGAAGGGAAAAAAAGCAGACTCTCTGCAATGTTTCTCAAATTGTGGCATGAGATAGTTTCTACGGATTACAAGCATCGGGTTAAGATCGTTCAATTATCAAGAGTCGCTAATTCTGTACTCAGAGCAATCGCTACCAAGAACGTTTTAAATACTGGAATTTATGACCGCATGGATCCCTTAAAAACAAAATTGAATAAGATAACAGAAAAATCAAAACTCTGGCCAAAGTCAGCAGGGTTTATGTAATAATACTTGGAAAAGTACGGCACACTGCCTAGAATTGCCCTAACGGCGGATTCAGTGAAATTTTAAAGTCACACATTTAAACCAACTTTTTAGAGTGATGCCAAACTCCTGACCAAAGATCGGCTGTAGACTACGGTGGCAATATTTTAAAGGCTACGGCATAGCAGACATTTAAATCTGAAAAAGGAGGGTAAGCCTTAATGTTGCGATCGGGACAGGGAACGATGGGTTGAATAACAAACTAAATTAAAACCGCACTGAAAGATGTAATGCTTTTAGACACTCTGGACATTAAACGCAATTATATTTTGAACAGAGTAGTAGACCAAGTTATAAAGTAAATTCGTCTCGGGGGTGGAGTAACTGAACCAAAGCAGATCAGAAAAAAGTAAACGCCGTTAAACGCTCAGGGGATGTCACACATAATTAGATATCAAGGGAACAGTTCTAATATACAGATTTAATCGTCTCAGTGTCCCTTAGTTAAGAAGCCAGGCTCTACTAAGAGTGGCTTAAGGTAACAAGTGAATACCTCTAAAACCTCAGTACATGCCACTCTTAAATTACAATTAGATCAACAGTTCTAATTCTCAAGTTGCAGTCTGTACCGTTTAAAGGAAGCAACTATTAGAATTTACTCAAGGTGAGCTTGACTTTTTAAAGTATGGCCGGCTGTCCAGCCGAATAACAGCCTACAATAAAACAGTATATACAGATTATACTTTAAAAATATGTAACTTCCAGAGGCATGTAGCTGCTCTGTCCAAATCAAAACGCGCCAGGTCGGCTGGTGGCTGCAATAAGACCAAAACAAGCAAGTTAGCCGCCACACTCGTGAGACTGAAACATAGTAAAATCACATCTAAGTTTGTGGCTACTGTACGCCGGCACCACGCACACTTAACCCACAGTGAGATGCTCAAGCAGACTAAAACTGCAGGTACAAAGCGCAGTGTAATCTGTACCAATAATAAAAGAAAACGCCAGAGAAAACACATTAAAATTTTACGAACGCTCCTAACCAAAGGCTGAAAGGTGGGGAGGAGTTAATCAGCGTCTTCATCCGAGATCGCCAGGACACGAAGTTTGGAGGACAAGAAGGGCGGGAAGACGACAAGGCCATACCGAATAAGGCTCCTCCGCCAGTGGGAGGAATCATCCGACGCTTCCACGAAACCAGTTCCGAATGAACGACCTGAATCAGCGAGTTCAGACACATCAGCCCGCGCGCCCTGTCCGGGTGTCAAATCCGCTGCGAGACACGTCTCCACCTGCCGCCCGGACGCGAGGCGACGCGTCCTCCGTCCAGACGGCGGCCCGGCGTCTCTCGCAGCCCGTTGCCGCCGCCCCCGCCGCCTCCTGCGGTCGCAGCGACTCCTAAACCGGCCGTGGCCCCTGTGAAACTGAGCGTGAAGCCGCCAACTCTGGACGCCGGGGCGGACAATTCAAACACGAGCGCGTCATAGCGGCAGACGAGCTCACATCACGCAGCTGCGGCACAAGTCTGTCACAGGCGCCCTGCCAGTCACTCTAAACTAAAAGAATTTGTTATACACTACCATTATACGTTGTTCGTCATTGCACAAGACTTGTAAAATGGTGGATTCATCCAGTTACAACGAATCATCCAAGTGATGGAAGTATGTGTTGTTACAGAAAGTAAGGCCTTTCAACTTATTGTTGTCGAATGTCAAAAGCCATATAGAGAGGAAAACAAACTAAGTTATGTCATTCTGTTGGTGCAGAAGAAACACTTGCTGTGACATTCGGGTATTAAATACAGTACTTTGCATACTTAACAGGTGTGTTAACATAACTTAGGTCCTAATGAATAAGTTAACGTTACGAGTTATGTTAACTGCTTAGTCGCTTTCAATACTCTGTTAGTGTTAAAAGCAATACTGCATCCGCCAGTCCAGGAACTGGTGAAGAGTATTGGACTGGACTCCGAGCAGTTGGGCTTTAAGTGGATGTCGATGTCGGCATAGCTGACGATGCAGCACTTATGAACAACCTAGCAGTAGCGTTGCTCTAAAAGGCCTGTAACATTTCATTAATTCTAATGTTTTTATCTGGAAGTCCAGTTTATTGTCGCTACTGGTTTCTTTTAAGTAAGGCGAAAGATATGTTAAAAATATTTCGGAGCGTCCTTCCTGTGGAGCAACGGAAAGGTGAACCACTATGGGTGAAGACTCTTTTTCCCACAGCTCCTTCCACAACCTTGCCTTCAGCACACCGCGTTTATAATGTGGAGATTTTGTGCCGTAAGAGGCAGACACGCGATTCATGTGGACGACGTGTAGCGCACAGTTTTGAGGCGGCACCCGACACGGGCGGAGCGGAGGGAGGGGCCCCGTCCCGCCGACAACACCCTGGAGTGAGCCCCGCACGCCAGCGGTCATCTCCGCGGAACGGAAAGCGTGCCCTTGCCCAGCCACTCCTGAGTGACAGCCGCGCGATGGGGGCGACTTGGCGCAGCGGCTGTCTCAGCCCAGTGGGCTCCACGCCTGGCGCTACGAACCTGGTTTAATTCGACGGGAACAGGTGGCGTGTTGCGGCCCCACCGCGTGACGACCGCTGCTGCGGCCCGGTGTAGCGCTCGCTGGCAGAGACGGCGCCGCGCCTCGAACACGGCGCGTGCCGCACGGCTCGGCCACGGGACTAACGTTTCGCGGCTGGCGGTAGCTTCGCGGCTTCGCCCGCCGCCTCCTAGCCCGTCTGCCTCTAGTCGCCTGTTGCCCCCTCTCCAGTCCTCGCTACGGCCTCTTCATTTTTCCCTTCCTGCGCCGTAATCTCCGGGGTGTCCTGTCGGCGTCGACGAATCTGACGTTTCCTCTGCTGCATATTCCGGACGTGCTGTCCGTTGCAGCAGTGATCCACACAATCAGAGAGAACCTATTTCAGTTAGGCTGGCAGTCGTACTTTTAGTTTCTCAAATGGCTACCGGTTTCGCTGCGGAGTACCACACTACAGTTAAAATACTGTTGTATCCGTAATTGCAGAAACAACAAATTACGATTGGCGTGAGTTCCAAATTCTGTTTATTGCCAACACTTCCAGAATACTAACACAACTTGGTACCTGATCAAGAGCGGCGACTGGGCTGCAGAGTCCAAGTCCGGTGTGGTTAACAGTCGTAGCACAGTGTAGCGTCGTTCCGGGCCGCGACGTCGACGTAGCACGTAGGTGGCGTGACACGAGACTGCCAGGCTTGGCGGCGTATGCGGCTGTATAGGGCGAGTGGCGGAAGAGTATGCCCGCCGTACTCGTGTCCGCTTGTCGTCTCCTGTTGTGATTGGTGTCCCGGCCTCAGCTGAATATCTCTCGCGAGGACGCCGGCCGAGGTGGCCCTAACAGTGCGGAGGCACTCAGTGTGTGAGGCCCGCGCCTACGCCGTACAGCTCTGGAGAGCTGCGCATAAGCGGGGCGCGCCGGCCGTTGGCTGTATGACGCAAAGACCGCGGCCACGCGCCTGCAGGCGCCACGGTGCGGCCATTCACTATACCTCAAATACCCTTTGGGGAAAACTTAGGAAGTATTTTTTCATACAATACTACAGCGCGTCACAAAGTACAACCTTAAAATAGAGGAAGCCGCTCAAAATTTGGCGGATAGTCCACTACTAAGGCGGTTTCATGACCGTGCGCACTTTGCAGTGCCACTTTCACTCTTCTACTGTCCATACCGTCTAATACGGGGTCTGGCTTTTCAGAATTTTTGCTACCCAGGTCTGTGGACTCGTGCCTTCGCTAACGCTGACCTGAGGGCGCCGTCTGTTCGTCAACCGAGTGGACGTATACTGAAAGTGTTTGTGTATCGTAATCTCTGAGCCGAAATTCTGAAGACCAATTCCGCATTTGCCTGAACGAGATTCGTAAACGACCTAAAACGCGCATTAAGTCTGGGCTGCGTATCGGCGCACAGTCTCCGTCCTCCCACGGAAATTCCATCGTGGGTGGTCTCATCTGTCTCGCAAGCGTCACGCCTCCATAACAGCTGCTGTTCTTTGTACCGTGACACAGCTACTGTGTAGAAAAATACTTTAGGAATGTGTCCCAAATGAATCGTATGGACGCGGCGGCTGCTTTTAGTCGTCAGAAATGAAGTTGCCGACCTTGCGGTGAGCCGCAGAGCAGCCGGCTGGACGCAGAGCGCTGAGGCGGCGGCCGCGCCGGCGCGCGCGGCTTTACCGCTCTCCAACTGGTCGAAGCTGTACGGACTCGATTGGCAAACGCACATCGCATCGACTCTTAACGATGCGACGCAGACGTCGATTCGCTGTGTTAGCCGCCTGACGGACTGTGTACTGAAACACGGGCTGTGCTACAGCCGACGCTCTTATAATAATGAAAAGAAATGGCGAAAAATCGCACAGACGTAGGCTTGACGGAAAATAAAGGAAATGTGTTTCGTCCGATGCAATTCATTTAAGAAACATCCGTTGCTGAACGATACTCGAGACGAATATTAGTGAGACAACTACGACCCTGTGGCCATGTTCGTCAGCACAGTGAGAAGCCGCCGCGGCGGCCCAACCGCCCACGTGGGAAACCGGCAGGCCGCAGAAACTGAACCGCGCAGAAAGCGGACACCGGCGGTGCACCGGGCAGCCCGCGAGCTGAGCTGAGGTGTCGCCCCGCTACCCGCTACCCACGCACCGGCCGGTGCTGCCGCAGCCCAGCCCTGTGGCGTCTCCCTCACCGCTGCCGCTCGACATCGCGGCTCATCTGTAACGCGAGTTTCCAACAACTCTTGCACGTTTACACGGTTACTACCGGCAAACAAAAATTATCTCGATCAGCCTCTTTCCTCATTCTGCATTTCCAGATAAGTGGGCTCGTTTTTGGGCGTTCCCTGCACTTAAAGTACACATTCGTTATATAATCCTTAAGCGAAGTAGAATAATTCTGCACTACAATTAATGTGTGTGGCTAGCATTTGCCCGGGCTTCTGCAGATCTCGCTGCATAATTACACCACTGGCCACTAAAATTGCGACACCACGAAGATGACGTGCTACTGACGCGAAACTTAACTGAAAGGAAGAAGATGCTGTGATATGCAAATGATTAGCTTTTCAGAACATTCACACAAGGTTGGCGTCGGTGACGACACCTACAACGTGCTCACATGAGGAAAGTTTCCAACCGATTTCTCATATACAAACAGCAGTTGACCCATGTTGCCTGGTGAAATGTTGTTGTGATGCCTTGTGTAACGAGGAGAAATACGTACCATCACGTTTTCGACTTGGATAAATGTCGGATTGTAGCCTATCGCGATTGCGGTTTATCGTATCGCGACATTGCTGCTCGCGTTGGACGAGGTCCAATGACTGTTAGCAGAATATGGAATCGGTGGGTTCAGGAGGGTAGTAAGGAACGCCGTGCTCGATCCCAACGGCCTCGTATCACTAGCAGTCGAGATGACGGATCGTACAACCACGTCTCTACCCCTGAGTCAACAGATGGGGACGTTTGCAAGACAACAACCATCTGCATTGACAGTTCAAAGATGTTTGCAGCAGCATGGACTATCAGCTCAGAGACCGTGTCTGCGGTTACCCTCGACGCTGCATAACAGACAGGAGCGCCAGCGACGGTGTACTCGACGACGAACCTGGGTGCACGAATGGCAAAACATCATTTTTCGGATGAATCCAGGTTCTGTTTACAGCATCATGATAGTCACATCCGTGTTTGGCGAAATCGCGGTGAACTCACATTGGAAGCGTATATTCGTCATCGCCATACGGGCGTATCACCCGGCGTGATGATATGGTGTGCCATTGGTTACACATCTCAGTCACCTCTTGTTCGCATTGACGGCACTTTGAACAGTGGACGCTACATTTCAGATGCGTTGAAGAAGCTTGCACAGAATAGAGTAGCATGGAGAGCTGCATCAAACCAGTCTCAGGGCTGAAGACCACAACAACGACCCGTGGCTCTACCCTTCATTCGACCCTTGCGAAACCCTACATTTGAGCAGGATAATGCACGACCGCATGTTGCAGGTCCCGTACGGGCCTTTCTGGATGCAGAAAATGTTCGACTGCTGCCCTGGCCAGCACATTCTCCAGATCTCTCAGCAATTAAAAACGTCTGCTCAATGGTGGTCGAGCAACTGGCTCGTCACAATACGTCAGTCACTTACTCTTGATGAATTGTGGTATCGTGTTGAAGCTGCAGGGGCAGCTGTACCTGTACACGCCATCCAAGCTCTGTTTGGCTCAATGCCTAGCTGTATCGAGGCCGTTATTACGGCCAGAGGTTGTTGTTTTGGGTACTGATGTGAAAATGTGATCACATGTTAGTTCTAGTACAATATATTTGTCCAATGAATACCCGTTTATCATCTGCATTTCTTCTTAGTGTAGCAATTTTAATGGCCAGTAGTGTAAGTTGTATATTGTTGCACTAGCTACAAACGATTAATATTTTGTTCTAACTTCGGTGATTTCTTTTATGCTGTTTTACTAGTGGCGATGTTTTGCTGTGACTCGCCACTTGTTTCTTACCACAACACGCTATTCTATCTTTTGTAATCTGCAGCTTCACTCCAAAGACAGGTTGGATGCAGCTCACCTTGCTACTCTTTGCTCTCCGAGCCTCTTCATCTCCGAACAGCCACTGCAACTTACACCCTTCTGAATCTGCTTGCTATATTCACGTCTTTGTTTCCCTCTGCAGCATTAACCCCTCCCCTTCTCTCCCCACCCCTGTCTCCCCAATATTCGCCATTCATTGATGTGTCAGAATGTGTCATACCAACCGATCCCTTCTAGGCAGGTTGTGCCACAAATTTCTTTTCTCCCCTTTCCTCTCATTGTTTAGGTCATCTACCCGTTTAACCTTCAGCTTTCTTCTCCAGTTCTGCTTTTCGAAAACACTTCTATCTAAACTGTTTATCTTCCATGTTTCACTTCCATACATGGCTACAACCCAGACAAATATCTACAGAAAAGCTTTCCTAATTCTTAAATCTATATTCCATGTTAACAAATTTCTCTCACGTTTCTTGACATTGCCAATCTACATTTTATATCCTCCCTACTTCAGTCACTATCAAAAATGGTTCAAATGGCTCTGAGCACTATGGGTTTAACATCTGAGGTCATCAGTCACCTAGAACTTAGAACTAATTAAACCTAACTAACCTAAGGACATCACACACATCCATGCCCGAGGCAGGATTCGAACCTGCGACCGTAGCGGCCGCGCGGTTCCAGACTGTAGCGCCTAGAACCGCTCGGCCACTTCGGCCGGCCCTCAACCTAAACCGTCACATCTTATTGGGCGGATTGCACCCCCCCCCCCCCCCCCCACCTTAAACATTTATTCACATGAATTTGTGCCTGACATATTCTTCTGCTTTAGCTCACCCACTTGTCAGTGCTCAGTATTTGTATTGCTTCCCTCCAGATTCCAGCAAATGAATCCGAACTCTACTTATGCATGCTACTTCAGCTCGCTCCAGAGGGTTTCTGTCAGAAGTTTATGGCAGTTTGCGGTTCCGATGACAGTGTACTGGATGTCTAGTGCTACTAATGTGCTACAGGTTCAGTTATGTTCAGGTCAACTACCAACTCCAGCACAGGTCTTCCCGGCTGCTTGCAGACGGTTCCATCACCTCCAAGCATCTCACATCTAAAACAAATGCACTCCAGGCTGCTGCACAGAGCACGGTGGATGGTACATTGCATCAGTATTGTCGATTACCCTTCTGTCCCAGTCTCACAGGGAGATCAACTGGAAACTTCTCTATATATCTCCACACCAACCGTTATCCACGCCTGTGTTTCTGGGAGAAATATGTCGTCTTTCTCAGAGATTTTTTTCCATCATATAGGCTATCTGAATTGAGTATGCTAACCTATGCGATCCTAGCAGCATCCTCGTGATACCTTTCTTCACAGATGAGTCACGTAACGTGAACAGATGTGGGCTCACCGATTTGGTTGACGGCGGCTATGTAATTAATTGGTCACTTTAATTAATGTCAATTAATTTGCTATCAAAAGTGGCGTAGAATCGGCTTTGTCGTACTGCTAATGCCTCATACTGTCAGACGAAAATCCTATCTGGCAGAGAACTTTGTCTGAAGTGCGTACAAAATCATTTCTGTGGGAGATCACTTCCACACTACCGAATTTATTCAGTACTTTTCTTATAAGCATGTCGCCGTTCACTCACAGTTTTTATTGCACTCTATCAGAATATTTGCAACACAAACTGAGACTTTCGCGGTACTACCTATAACAAATAAATTTCCCTCTTTTGAGTATTTCGATTTGGATCTGTAGTGCCACTTCTGTTACTGATATACAAATGTGTGCAAACGGGGCGTGTACCTGCAAATAATTTTTGATAGCTCTATACATAGCCAGTGATGGGTAGAAGGCTAGACAGTCTTCTAACTAACGGAACAATGGTTTCGCAACGTGATGTGATTTCGAAAAAAGTTATGTGACTTGACTGAGCGTATATATCTCTATATATCGAAGACCGGAACATTCGTGCAAATATAGAGGGTAAGTGACCTGAAAAACGGATTCTATGCTGCCGTTGCTTAAGTTACGCCGGGTTTGCTGCAACAAGTGTGGGAAGAAATTGATTACTGGCGGGATGTTTGCCGCATCACAAATAGTAATCACGATACAAAACGACTTATGAGATTTTTGTGTCAAACTTGAGGTTTTTTGCTACAAAATGACACATTTACCGATTCTGTAAGTTATTTCAGTAAATTTCTGTATCGTTCGAAAGCTGTGAAGTCCTTTTTCACTTATCCTGAGCTCACGTATGTCATTGGGATTCCAGCATTTACAGCCAGTTATTTGGTTAGATGAGACATATGGCATCGGAAAAGAAAAGTATTTCGTCACGATATGGATAGGTAATTTGTAGAATGTCGCAGCCCCAAATTGTCCGGGAGAATTTGTCTTTGGTGTGCTACGAACACACCTGCGCAATGTCGCTGCAGCATAATTTTCGAAAACAGGGACTCGGCAATCCGTTCAAGGTCGATACAAAAGACAGAAACAGTGAAATCTGGGCTGAACGTTGCAGACGAGCTGAACAGCCTCGGATTTATCTCAGTGTGCTCATTGCAGGTATCGAGTACGAATGAACGGTTAAGATGCCTATGAAAAGTGAGTACACAATCCACGGTCGATCTGCTGCACTAGCGATCTAACGACATGCAAAATGTGCAGAGAGTTTAGGCCAAACCTCACCTCAGCCAGGTGACTTTGGGAGGCGATGTGTGTTGGCGACACTAATTCTGTTCGGCGAACCCGAATGCTGACTGCACAGGATATCACCTCTCGTACTGTGGAGACACACCGCGCGGGCTTCGCTGCTGATTACCTGGAACAGGACAGGTTTCAGTGGTGTACGAGCGACATACAGGCGTTCTGTGTGGTGAATGGCGTCGCTGAGAGAACGGAGCACACTTCACTTGTGGCGCTCCTGCGTACCCCTGTGCCGGAGAGCTTTCGGCAGTCGCCTCTCCCGTCATCCGCGGCCTTGATGCGCCGCTCGATAACAAACGCCGGAAACTTTTGCGTTGAATATAAACGAACCCCCCTCCAAATGCAGTACACGGGCTGCTGCTGGGAACTGCTCATCGCAGAGTCATCGGCCCCTCGCATCTCCAGCGGATGATAGTTATTTATATCCGCGCCACTGAACAGAATTTCACTTATGTACGGTAAATCTGTGTTGTATTACACGCACAGAGATGTTATGGCGTTTAGTCAGAAAACTGGTTCGGTACAGATCCGTACTGTAGTCTATCCCGTGCAAGTCCTTTACCCTCCGATAACTACTGCCAACTGCATCCATTTGAACCTGCTTATTGTATTCACTTGTTCATCTCCCTCTATATAATTTCACCAAATTTACTACATCTTGATGCTTCACAATCTCTCCTACAGCTGATCCCTTCTTTTACTCAAAGTTTGCTTTATTCCCAGGTCTATCCAGTACCTATTCTTTAATAATCTACCCATCTAAGCTCCATCATTTAGCTGTAGTATCTCATTTCAAAAGCTTCTATTATAGTTTTGCCTGAATCGCCTATCGTCCACGTTTCACGTCCGTACAAGGCTCCACTCCAGACAAAACCCTCAAAAAGATTTCCTAACGTTTCAATTTATATTCAATGCTATCAAATTTCTATAAAGAAACAACCACTCTTGGTTGCAGAGCTAAATCTTTTATTAGTTCCCAATGACGTGTTTCACCTTTATTTAGGCATCTTCGGATTTCGTGAAGTTGAGGTGACCCCTTTTAGTGACATTGGTTTAACAAGAAAATATAAAAAAAAACTTACTAATATTTGGCAGCGATGGGTATATTGGTTACCACGCATAAAATATCCTAGCACTTAAAAACCCCTTGTCAACGCTTGAAAGACTCTGTGCAGTGTCCTATAAAAGACAATAGAATAGAAGACGACCGAAAGGTAAGTTTTTCAAAACAAAAAAAATATGTAACTTGCTTCAGTAACAATTTGTCCATTTTATTTGGGCTGTTTGGACTGTTGAGTCGACAACATGGTGGATAACGCAGTGAGCCTGTGTAAAATACGTGACAGAAAATGTTTGTGTTGTTGCAAAAAAGAAGAAAAGCCAAGAAAAAACAAGGAGAGGAGAATACCAGTTGCAGCATCCAAACTCCTGTCGAGATTGTATCACTGAAGATACGTGTAATTTGCCAGCTGAAGATGGGTGCAAACCCGAAATGCATATTAGCATAAATAAAACGGATTAAAAAGTGGCTGGTTGCTGTATTTTTATAGTTAAATATCAGTAACCTGTTTTGTCCGTAATCGACAACCTGCAATAGAAATAAGAAGGAAGCGACAGGTTAGCATATTACGGGATGTGGTGCACTCCAGTGCAAACCAAACTGCATCAGGCCTACAGTAAATCTTTACATGACACGCATGCCAGAGGTGTAGCACGTATTCTGGCTGCGCGCGTCGCACTGGACATGAAAGCTAATGCAAGGCCCCTAGGAGAAGTGCTCGCAGCTCCCCGAAGGTGTGCCGGCCGCGGTGGCAGCGCTTCAGTCCGGAACCGCGTGACTGTCCTGCCTCGGGCATGGATGTGTGTGATGTCCTTAGGTTAGTTGGGTTTAAGTAGTTCTAAGTTCCAGGGGACTGGTGACCTCAGATGTTAAGTCCCATAGTGCTCAGAGCCATTTGAACCATTTTTTTCTCCGAAGGTGGCGCCTGCAGGCTGTGAGTTACAGAAGTCCTCACTTGCTAAATCTTGTTATAACAACAAACCGTGACAGTTATTATTGATGACTGGTGTTCTGAAATTTGCTGATAAAATGCTTACATTATTAGTTACAACTCTCAGGGTGAATAAAAATTGAAAACTAAAGTATATGAAAAAAATACATTCCCACAATGGGAAAGCATAAAGGTACGCAGCGGAACTCCGAATGCTAATTTTGAGTATCTCAAGTAGTATTATAGGCCGAACCTCCGTAAAACCATAATCTAATGCTCCCTCCCCGCTCCACCCCGATGTACGAGATCTTGCTACGTGTTACTACTGACTAACAGTGTCAGCAAGTGCCAAGCAAGTACGGCATCCAAGTATTAAAATATATTTCAGTGGGATGCTGATAAACGCAAATAAAAACATGAAATCTAATACATAGTCACATGAATATTGAAAACCGCCAGTGGTACCCTATACAGGGTGTTACAAAAAGGTACGGCCAAACTTTCATGAAACATTCCTCACACACAAATAAAGAAAAGATGTTATGTGGACATGTGTCCGGAAACGCTTAATTTCCATGTTAGAGCTCATTTTAGTTTCGACAGTATGTACAGTACTTCCTCGATTCACCGCCAGTTGGCCCAATTGAAGGAAGCTAATGTTGACTTCACGTCATCAACACAGATTTTCTGTGAACGTTTGGGCAGGCATTGTTGGTGATGTCTCGATTGGGCCCCATGTTCTTCCACCTACGCTCAATGGAACACCTTATCGTGATTTCATAGGGATACTCTACCTGTGCTGCTGGAACATGTGTCTTTACAAGTACGACACAACATGTGGTTCATGCACGATGGAGCTCCTGCACATTTCAGTCGAAGTGTTCGTACGCTTCTCAACAACTGATTCGGTAACCGATGGATTGGTAGAGGCGGACCAATTCCATGGCCTCCACGCTCTCCTGACCTCAACCCTCTTGACTTTCATTTATGGGGGCATTTGAAAGCTCTTGTCTACGCAACCCCGGTACCAAACGTAGAGACTCTTTGTGCTCGTATTCTGGACGGCTGTGATACAATACGGCATTCTCCAGGGCTGCATCAGCGCATCAGGGAATCCATGCGACGGAGGGTGGATGCATGTATCCTCGCTAACGGAGGACATTTTGAACATTTCCTGTAACAAAGTGTTTGAAGTCACGCTGGTACGTTCTGTTGCTGTGTGTTTCCATTCCATGATTAATGTGATTTGAAGAGAAGTAATAAAATGATCTCTAACATGGAAAGTAAGTGTTTCCGGACACATGTCCACATAACATATTTTCTTTCTTTGTGTGTGAGGAATGTTTCCTGAAACTTTGGTCGTACCTTTTTGTAACACCCTGTATAAAACACAGAGATCCTTCAGTACAAAAGCTGATAGAAAGAATCAATCTTAAAAATCCCACTTCTTGACAATAATGAATTTACTTGTTTAAAACAGAGTTCCTTGAGCGCAAGAGCGCCAGTGGCAGCCATATGTTACACGGCGCACAGAAAGAATCAATAAACTTAAAACAAATTTCCCAAACCGTAATGGGCCTTTTTAAAAACGCAAAGGTAAATCAGTGCAGGACCGCCAATGGGAGCCATACGTTATAGTGTGGATAATATACAGCACACTCCGAGCGTAAAAACTGAAAGTAAAAATCATTAACCTTTAAAATGTAAAAAATAAAATCAGGAAACTTTAAAAGTTATGAGTTTAAAAAGATAATGTTTTGAAAAACATAATATGTGGTACTATTCAGTTACAAAGCACCCAGTGCTTAGCTGTTAACATTAAAGAATGATACACTCCTTTTTTTCCACCCGGCTGGTCGTTTAGGATCCGCCTGTCTGTTTTCCCTATACGCCAGATTTACTGTAGGCCTGATCCCGTTTGGTTTACTTTAGACTGTTCCACATAGGACACCACGCAGTGTTTTTAAAACTTTGATAAGGACATTTACCTGCTGGTATACTTTATGTGCAGTATCCCATGCACCCATCGCTATCAAATATTGGTTATATTTTCTTGGTAATCCAGTCTCACTAAACAGGGTGACGCCACTATCATGGAATTTAGTGTTTCTTCCGTAGGCCAATCCGAAGATGCATCTTCATTCAGATTCATTATGGAAAGAAAAGTTTGCTAAAGATTTTCCATTTCATGAGCGCATTGTCAGTTCATTTCTTTCAACAACTCCGCGTCGCTCTGTCAACGGTCACACAAATCTATGAACATTAGGGCCGTCCTCCTTTGCATCCGTTTAACATCCACAACTGGTCATATGGGTCCCACACACTTGAGCAATATTGGAAGGTAGGACGTATTTTCAGGTGACAGATTAAAATCGTGTCAGATTGAAACTGCTGGCCGGAATCGGGACTCGAAGACGAGGAACCTCGGCGTCCGCCGGCCCACTGAGTTACCCAGGCACGACTCGCGGTTACAGAGAAGTACTGGCACAGGCACACCTGTGAAGGCGGGTTGCGGGTCACAGCAATCAAGTGTTTACATTTCGCATTTGATTTTATTTTGTATGCAGTTTAGGCAACAAAAATTTGAACAAATCACTGTGGTCTACAACAGGTTTTACAAATCGTGCACATCATTAACATAAATAGCTTCGTATCGTTAATACAAATATTACACGTTCACTCGCTTCTAATACACACGAAGTTCATATTTTAGGAAAAGATAAACACTATCCAGAGGGAACGGGGAAACGAACTGAGGGTTCAAATGGCTCTGAGCACTATGGGACTTAACATCTGAGGTCATGAGTCCCCTAGAACTTAGAACTACTTAAATGTAAGCAACCTAATGACATCACACACATCCGTGCCCGAGGCAGGATTCGAACCTGCGACCGTAGCAGTCGCGCGGTTCCGGACTGAAGCGCCTAGAACCGCTCGGCCACTGCGGTCGGCGAAACGAACTGAAACTTGACAAAATGAGGTAATACGTGATGGTATTGCAATGATCATAAGATCGAGTCAAATCCACAAAAAACTTGGCTCCACGTCGTTGACCGCCCCTGGCCTCTGTGCGTGCACTGGTACAGTAGGGTAGCCGTCGTATTCCACCCTCCTCCTCAGGCGAGCCAGCCGACAACTGTGGTAACTCGCCCTCGGTGTCCCGGACACCGGTTCTGGGACGGCGCTGACGTCCGGGCTGGTCCCGGGCACAGGCGCGTCGCTCTGCCGGCCGCGGGGGTACCTCAGCGCCACGCGCGCGGTTTTTAGGGGCACTCTGACGAGCGCTGACCTGCCGCAAAGTGGCAGCGCGACGCTGTGGCACGAGAGGTAATACGAGGACGCACGACGCCTGTGGAGTGCGGTAAGTTCCCTCGGTCAGTACCGGCTGTCGCCTCGAGTGATACCCGCTGGCTCCCCACACGGTAGCACAGTGGTAGGATCGGGCCCCTCCCCAGTTACTGCACAGGGTCGCTGCGCGCGTCTCCAAACGCAGCCACTTCCGTTAACAGCAGCCTACCCGTGAGACGACCATTCCCTAATCCAGCTGTTGCGAGTCTCCGACCAATGGTTGATAGAGTCCATCACTTGCCCTCGGATGGCAGGCGCAGATCTGGAGGGCCTACGATGTGCTCGGCATACAGTGCGACGATGCTGCCTTGTGGTGGTCACTCGTGGCCGTTCGGAACCTTGACGGCGAGTATGACGTCCACACGCAGTCCCACATGGCGCCGCTGTCTCATGCTAATGCCCCACAAATCTGGATACTGCACGATTCGACTAGCTGGTCAAATGCAGATCGACAGAGGTCCCTTTCCAACACAGTCAGTGACTGATGACTGTCTCACAGGAGCACGCGGCATGTCCGTATCCATCACTGTGATCGCTCGACATCTGACATCGTTCACACCCGTTGTCTACCCTACCAGGCGTGTTAGCCGGACAAGACACTAAGTTGTCCTGCCCCCCTTTCTACCCGTCACAGAAAATTGCTACTGTAATCGTTTACATGCCCCCCCCCCCCCTATGGTGTGTACGTGTATGAAGTTACATTGACTTCCAACCACATCCTCTGGGTGCTTAATTATTCTATGAGGCAGTTTATACTGATCAGCCAGAACATTACTCCTATGGATCTGCACGGAGATACCTTTTCCTCCGATGTGTGATGGAGTTCGCAGCAGTTAGTGCTTTGCCTCCCATGCATGCCGATGTAATGCGTCTTCACATGTAGAATGCCTTCTTGGGTGTCTCCTCAGCACAGTTCTGCAGTGCTAGCTATGCAGCGAGCAGGTGTGGCCAGCGGGTGTTGACGCTGCGCGGCAGTATGCGGCCCAGCGTCCGGATTTGGGAGTTGTGTGGCCGGCCAGCACGTTCGTAAAAGGTGCGGGCGGCCGCCTGGAAGAGGTCACGGAGCAGAGGTACTTCCGCGATGTCGTGAAGTTGAGCGGTGGGGAAATCGTAAGGCAGGTGCAAGGCCAGCCGAAGGACGCGATTCTGCAGTGTCTCCAGCTTCTTCAGGTTCGTGTCGGCGGCGTTCCCCCAGACGACGGCGGCGTATTGGAGTACAGGGCGGAGCAGCGCCTTGTGATGCCCAGACGCTGTGGTAGGCGGGAGCCGGGGTTCACACCGGGTACAGGATGCGGAGCCTGTTCCGCACTTCGGCCTTCACTTCGCGGATGTGCGGAACCCACGTGAGTCGGCGGTCGATGGTGACGCCGAGGTAATGCGCCGTGGGACGCCACGGGACAGGGCTGTCACCGACGGTGAGCGGTTGCAGACCCGCAGGAACGAGTCGCCTGGTGACGATCAGGAACTACGTCTTGGCCCCATTGAATTGTAGACGCCATTTGACTGCCCAGGCTGCCAGGGTGTCAACGGCGAGCTGCAGACGGCGGCGCATGACGGCAGCATTGAGGCTCCTCGTATATAGAGCCTTGTCGTCCGCGTACAGGGCGAGCCGCACACGGTCGATCTTCGGTGCATCAGAAGTGTACAGCGAATACAGGAGTGGTCCCAAGACCGAGCCCTGTGGCACACCGGCGTTGATGCGGCGGTCGGAGGAGAAGCCGTGCGCGGCCCGCACATGGAAGGTCCAATCGGCAAGATAGGAGCGGATGAGATGGACGTGCGACGTAGGGACCCCAAGTTCAAAAAGTTTGAACAAGAGGCTGCGGTGCCACGCACTGTCGAAAGCACGCGACACGTCCAGGAACACCGAGCCGAAGAACTCGCGCTGCTCGAGGGCGACGAACGCATCTTCCACTAGCCGTAGGAGTTGGTGAACTGCCGAGTGGCCCCTGCGAAAGCCGAACTGCTCTTCGGGCAGGAGGCCTTCCTCGTCAACGTGGCACTGCAGCCGCCTGATGTACAGCCTTTCCAAGACCTTGGAGACGGCCGGCAGTAAACTAATAGGTCTGTAGTTCGCGGGCTGACGCAGATCCTTCCCCATCTTCGGAATCGCTACGATCTCTGCATTCTTCCAGGACTGAGAAAAACTGCAGGACCGGAGGATTACATTAAAGACGGCGACGAGATGAGTGACAGCCACCGGAAGGCAACTTCTGGAGTAGGGCGTCTGGGCCCGCAGCTTTCCTGGGGTTCAGGGCACGCAGGATGGACGACACCTCCTCCGCCGTCGTCTCTTCAATGACGTCATCGTCGTCGCGTGCCTCCAAGTAGCGTGGGAGCCGGTCAGCAACCATTTCGTCGTGGACAGCGTCGGTCGGGCCTTCGATCGCCTCAAAGACGTCTGCGAGGGCATCAGCCTTTGCAGCTGGTTCGCAGACAGCCTGACCATTGACCAGCAGCGGAGGGATACGTTGCTTGCGGCGTAGGAAACGCTTCGTCGTTTGCCAGGCCGTGCCGTCGTCAAGACAGAGGGTGGCGACCTTGTTATTCCAGTCCCGATTGCGATGGTTGTCAATGGCGACCCGGATGTCCCGCCGCATCCTGTTGAGGAGGCGCTTGGTGTCGGCATTTCTTGTCCGCTGCCACTCCCGGTAGACCCGGTTCTTCTCAGTGATGGCCGCAAGGATGTCCGGCGGGAGTAGTCAGGCGGAGTGCGAGGTCGGGGCGGCGTTGCTATGTTGGCAGCGTCGATCGTGGTTTCCGCAAAGTGCAGAAGTGCTGCGTCCGCTCCAGCTTCCGCAGGGGGCGGCGCGGCGGCGAGGGAGTCCGTCACGGCTGCTTGAAACCTGCCCCAGTCGATGCCAGCAAGTGAGATGCCTCGCCTGGGCTGTTGCACGGCGTCTAAGTCGATATCAAAAACCACTGGGACATGATCAGAAGACAGTGCCGTCCTCGTCGTGGCGGTGATCTGATGAGGGATGCCCTTGACGACCTCGATGTCGATTATATCCGGGAGGCCACGGGCAGAGAAGGTTGTCGGGTCATACGGCCCCACCACAAGCGCATGATGGCGTTCTGCTACCCGGAGCAGGCAGCGGCCAGCGGCATTGGTGATCCTGGAGTTCCAGGAGACATGTTTACTATTGAAGTCCCCGGCGAGGAACACCTGCCCCCTCAAGGAGCGTAGAGCATCGATGTCAGCAGGGTCCAGTGGACGGGACGGCGGTCAATAGGCAGCGACGAACGTGATGGCGCCCGCCGAGGTGTGAACGACGACACCAGTGTCCTCCAGGGTTGCCACTGGTGGAAGTTGTATCACGCGATGACGAATGCCATTGCGGACGTAAACGGCTGTCCCACCACCCGCCGTCAGTCGATCGGTGCGATAGCTGGAGTAGTTGGCCGCCCTGACGTCGACCCCAGGCTTCAGGTGGGTTTCGTTGATAAGGCAGACGTCGACGGCTTCATCTCGACGAAATTGGCGAAGTTCGCCAGCTTGAGTGCGGACGCCGTTGGCATTCCACGCGACGACTGTGAGCCCTCTAACGCTGCCCATGGTGCAGCTGGTGAGTGTTGACAGTGGTCGGGGCCGGAGATGCCAGCGGCACTGCAGCGGTGAGTTGTTGCGACAGGACTTCAATCAACTTCGTAGCACTGGTCACCAAGGCAGTGAGCTGCGCGACGAGGTTGGCCAGGTCAGCGGTGGAGGCAGCCGGTGCGGCCCCGTCGCTGGAAGGGGGAGGCGTGGCTGACTCGCTGTGAGAGTCCACCTGGGGCTGCTCGACTGACGGTGCTGAGCGCTGGGTACCCACGGGGCGCTGACCCCCGCGCAGGCGATTGGCGGAGCGCGGTCTGGCCGACGGTCCGGAAGAGACAGTACCCGGGTCCGCCACTAGCAGCTATGGTGGAGGCGCAGGAGCCTCAGGTATCGGCACGGCATCAGACGCGGCAGGAGCAGGAGCAGCCGACGCAAGCGGGACGGCGGAGGGCGCCCCTGACGTTGCCGCCGCGAAAGAGACTCCGGGCCGTGTCGTTGCTGGCTTCTTCGAACGCGGCGCTGGTGTTTGGCCACGTTGGCGAGCGATGGCACAGTTCCACACCTCACACCGACGATAGCTGGCCACGTGAGCACCGCCACAGAGTGCACATGTCGGCTTCTCGGTGGGCGGACGGGGGCACGCACTTCCTGCGTGGGCGCCGGCGCATTTAACACATCTGTCCGGCATAGAGCAGTGGCGCGCGACGTGATTGATCCCCTGGCAGCGAAAGCACTGCACAGGGCCTCTCCTGGAGCGAAGATCTTCGGTCTGAACCGGAACGTCGGCGACCGGCGTCAATTGGTATAGTTTGCGGTTCTCCACGGTGTCGGAGCATACGACCAGGAAGAGCGGCATATCATCGCGTGATTTAGGCGACTTCATCTTCACGACTGCCCGTATGTAGAAGCCCAGGTCAGCGAGTTCGCGATACAGGTGATCGGCTTCTATGTTGAACGGGAGGTCCCGGATTACAATCTTCAAGACCTTGTCAGGTGCGGAAGTGTGGGTATAGAACGGGATACCACGCTCAGACGCCTCCTGAGTGACCCAGCGAGAGTCGTCAGCAGTGCGGAGTGTGACCCTGTACAGGTCGCGTCCGGCAGGCTTCACGGTATACACGGCCGTTGTTCAGCTGCGCAACAACTTCTACAGTTCCCCATAGGGCGGCCGAAACTGGAGGACCACCGGCGGAAGTCTTTCTTCGGCGCAGGATCGCGCGGCAGCATGTCCCGGCGCGTCAGCGAGCGCGTCAAATGAGTTGGCGACGGCAGTTGGAAACGTCGTCGATGACTGCATGCGTCTTGCAGTGCGCCGGGCCGGGACAAAACCATCAGCGTCAGGGGCGAGATCTTGCTTGGCACTCTTTTCGATCGGCGAGCTGCGAACAGCGGACGTCGCGGCTGTTGCCCTCCTCTTCTGTTTCACGCTTCGTCCGCGTGGCTGAGGGGCGGAGCAGACAGCGCTGTCTTCAAAGTTTCCGGAGCTGTGTCCACCAAATCCATAGCCACAGCACTGGTCGTCATAAGTGGGGGGCCAGATGGGGCCGCCGACGGCGCAAGCGCGGCCAGACGGCGACCTGCCACACCCTTCGCGTCGCTAGCAAGCGCAGGTACGTCCTTCTCGCGGCTGCACATCTCAGCGACTGTGAATGCGTCGTCGTGCGTAGTGACGTCCAGAACATTACGACCACCGACCTAGTATATATACAAACCCGTCCAGGCGACAGCAGCGTCACCTGGCGAGGAATGACTGCTGGTCAGACACACGCAAGGTGCATGTTGTATCACTGAGCGCGATGTCCGTGTGTAGAATGAGGAAACCGCGCGGTCTTTCTGAGGGCAGATTGTGATGGCCTGGAGTCTATCCACAAACATTTCGGGAACTACGCGACTTCTCGAGTGTTAGAGAACTGCTGCGTTGAATATTTTCAACACGTGGCGAAACCGAGGTGAAACCACGTCCCAGACGTCGTGGGGTTGGGGGGGGGGGGGGGGCGCCCTTCATTACAGATTGGAAGGCTTATAAAACAGGAAAGGCGGCGAACTGTGGCGCAACTAAGGTCACACTTCAGTTCTGGACAGAGTACAAGTGTGTGTGAACACAGAGTGCACCGAACACTCCTAATGGTGGGCCTCCGCAGCCGACGGCCCGTGCATGTACCAATGTTAGCACCACGGCATCGGCAACTGCGACTGGAATGGGCACGAGACCATCGGCACTGGACGTTGGCGCAGTTGCAGACCGTTCCACCACCTGATAAATCCCAACACCTTTTCGTCATGCGGATGGGAGAGCGCGAATCCTTCCTCCTCCAGGGCAACGGCTCCGTGACATTTGTACTGCGGGGCAAAGGCAAGCTAGCGGCGACTACATTATGCTCTAGCGCACATCCACGTAGGCAACCATGGGTCGGGCAAGACACCATAACAACCAAGGAGTATCGTACACTGGTTGCAGGCCACGTGCACTGCTTGGTGACGATCCTGTTTCTCGATGGCAGTGGCGTTTTTGACCAGATACTGCGCCATGTCACAAGCAGTGGTTTGAGGAACACAGTGGCGAGTTCCAATTGAACCCCCAGGTTAGCCGAGAGCACTAACGCGCTGCTTCCTGGACTCGGGTAGGCGTGCCGGCCCCGGATCGAATCCGCCCGCCGGATTGACGACGAGGACGGGTGTGCCGGCCAGCCAGGATGTGGTTTTTCCACATCCCTCTGGTCCACACACCCCGCCTCATTTCACACACATCCGCACTTTTCCACGATTTACACTAGACGGGGTACTGTGATTCCGTGCCAGGGGGCACGGGGCGGCGGCAGGAAGGGCATCCGGCCAGCCCTTCACATTAACATGCCAATCCGATTTAACCACGCCAACCCCGCGCACATTGCGGGACAAAGGCGCAAAGGGGCAAAGATAGATAGATAGATAGTTTCAATTGATGTGCTGGCCCCCACGACTAGCCAGATCTGAACCCGATCGAACACGTCTCGATGTGACTGAACGTGGCATCACAGCTCATCACCCCGTTCCCGTCCCCGGAATTTTCTGGGAATTAGGTGACCTTGTGTGCAGGTGCGGTGCCAACTCCCTCCAGCTACCTACCAAGGTTGGTGGCCATAATGTTCTAGCTTATCAGTGGATATCAGTCTCAAACTCGATGGGATGCAAGTAAATATAGTGGACATCTGTAGAGGTTATTACTTGTTTCGAATATGTACCGTAAGCGTAGAAAATTATCTGGTTAAGATTTGCTACTTAATTACTATTTACCCCCGCTGAAAGATACATCAGTCAACATTCCTTCAGACCTCTGTGTTGTGTCATAATACAGCCTCAGATGTCGGCACATTGAAGAGCGGAAGGCAGCTGAAATGTCTTGCACCATGGCCCTCAAACGATGTGGTATAAAATCAATGGCGGACAATTTTTGGTGTGGTGCGCTGGCATATTGTTGCCCTGAAAGCTTGCTGGAGGACTAAGCACATCGTTTCTTTGTGCCTGTGCACTCCTTGGCCGATTTACACGCCAGGCATCGCACTCATCACCGGCTTGAGAGCGTTGGTCCATTGTGTATCGTGGACATGAAAGAAGCCACGGTCCAAATCTAAAGAACTACTGCTATAATTGCAATGTTTCATCTCGTCAGTACGAGATGTTGTTAGGAATGAGCGTTACTTTAAGGTAGCATGACAGTACTATACGTGAGAAGCAACCACTTGTTGCAAGTACCCAATGTTATAGACGATAGGCTGTCACCTAGGGGTGGGAGAAATCGACCAGTTAAAACCGATACCGGTATTTTAGTTCTGAGTAATCGGTATTTTTCGGTATTTGTTTCGTCTCAGCTATAACAGGTGTTTTTTATTTTTTACTAACAACCGCATAGCCAACCGACATATCAGTTAGCCATAACAGAAATGCTAAAATTTTTCGTCTTTAGATAACCTTTCTTTTTTTTTTAAAAAAAAAAGAGTAATTTTTATTCCTAAAATTGGCATTGTATTGAAATCTTACGTTATTACAGAAAATAGGAAAAGTTTCAGCGCTGTTTTAATAACAATGCCGACAGGAACGAGCAACAAACGCATGGCATACCTGTACAGCACTGCCGAGACAGTAATGTCCGTGTCGACGCGTGTGATGGTTCAATGTGCGCGAGTACGTGCGGTGTGCGAGACCTGCCCCCACCTGGTCCGTACGAGTTTTTTCCTGTCGCCGCCGGACATCCGTTGTATTGCAGAATGCCACCAACTCCAATTTGGAAATATTTTTACAGCAATGAAGTAGAATGCTTCATTTGCTTTAAAAGCTTGAAGATTTGTCTATCATTTCTATGAATGATCCTCTTATATTAATAAGAGGAAGGAAATTGTGCTAACCGTTATACATTAAATACTTAACGACAGTTAACTGACAGTAAACAATAAAAATCGAATGTAGGTGATCTGATGGCAGTGTCTACACAGTATACCCTTATCTGCTAGTAGCCCTCGGGAACGGAGAAATTAACACGAAAAACAAAGTTCTTCAACCTCAGTTTCGTAATGCCCAAACAGTGGTACGATCCCCAAGTATTCAGTCGCCAACGGTGAACTGTCTAGGTTCTCTTTAATTTGGCTTTTTAATTTAATATTTCGCTTCTGTGTGCCTTGAAACCGAGAGACTCAAAAATTTGGATCTTTTCCTGTTTCTACGTTTCTTACAGGAAATATTAGAAATAAAAAACTTAAAATAACTTAAAATCGATTATTTGAGAAACCTATTTTGAGCGGTTTTAATAGTCAGGTTAAACTGGCGTGAAGGAAAAAAACGATAAACCGAAAACCTGTTGTTTCAGTGATAATCGCCATCCCTACTATCACCTGCAACAAAATGCATCGAGTGACACGTTGAATTGCACGTAACTCCCCTGTAGTGCTTGGTAACAAATTTAACTGAGTACAGTTAACATTTCTGTTACTAAACTAGAATATTTACTCCAACTCTACTAAATCATATACATTGCATAAGATAAGGAAAACCCGATGGAGGTGGTTCATGACGGAAGTTGGACAGAGCTGAAAAATGCATGCTGCCGTGAATATAAGTGATTATGCTTGTTACGGAAAATGGAATTTAATATTGGTAGCTCCTACGTCCATTTGCTGTGAAGCAGAGGCATTATTAGCTCTGGCGGCTTGCAGAATGTGTGGTATTCCATTAAGTGCTGTGTCCAAGACGACCCTGGGTCGCAGAAAGGGTTTCTGAAGACCTTTAAATTAAAGGATCTCAACAAGCATATGTACGTTAATAAAGGACACTGCGTAAATTGAGGCACGTTACCAAACTATATGTCTACATCGTAATAAGTAAGCCCTGTCAATTATTTATACTAATAACTCACCACCTCTTCTTAATTACAATTTAAGTTCTTCCAGAGTTTGAATTTATACTATCTATCTGAATACACTCATTCGGTAGTATCGGATATGAATCCGTAAGAGACAAAAAAATGTTTCAAATGGTTCTGTGCGCTATGGAACTTAACATCTGAGGTCATCAGTCCCCTAGAACTTAGAACTACTTAAACCTAACTTACCTAAGGACATCACACACATCCATTCCCAAGGCAGGATTCGAACCTGCGACCGTAGCGGTCGTGTGGTTCCAGACTGTAGCGCCTAGAACCGCTCGGCCGCACCGACCGGCTCGTAAGAGACAGGAAAGGAGTAAATGACAAGGTTGGCCGTAGGCAGGGTGTGTCTTGTGTGCAGTCACCTGCTCTGTATGCGAGAAGGTGGGCGCAGCAAAGCTAAGGTTTCTGATTCCCTTCTAAAAAGTCGTGCTCCATCTACTGGTTTGCGAGAGGTATGACGTGTTTGTTGCTTTCCGTAGTTAGAACTGATAGCGACAAGGCGACCCCTTAGTTAAACTGCAGTGAAATAAAAGATTGACGAAATGGTAGGATTCTTAGATAAAAACCACACGACTACTGAAAAAGAAATTTTTACCGATCATAGCCGTCCGGGATGGCCAAGCGGTTAAAGGCGCTTCAGTCTGGAACCACGAGACCGCTACGGTCGCAGGCTCGAATCCTGCCTTGGGAATGGATGTGTGTGATGTCCTTAGGTAAGTTAGGTTTAAGTAGTTCTAAGTTCTAGGGGACTGATGACCTCAGATGTTAAGTCCTACAGCGCTCAGAGTCATTTGAACCATTTGATTTTTTTACCGATCATTGGCAACTTTTGGAGATTAGAGAATAATAGCACTGATATTCTAAGAGAGAAGAAAGGTAAGCAAAAGGTATGCAAGGGTCGTAAATACACAATAATCTCAAAAAAATTTGTGCATACCACTGAGGTTGCATCCGTGACGAATGTAATAGCCCTCCTTCTGTAAAATGTTCTCTTAAGGTGTCGTGCCTTGCTATATTAAAAATATTTCGGTCCTGATGTTGCCACTGATATAAGGAAAGAAATCTGAGCGAAAAAGAAAACCGTAGAGTACTCATCACATTGAGGATGGGAAAGCCAGATCATTGGCTGCATAGCGCTGTGTGAACGTAGGCCGTACACAGGCTGTTTCAAAGTCTTGGCACGAAGCGACTAGGGGCTCTAGATGACGAGGTGGGTAGCAGCTGTTGTTAGAACGTTCGTGGGTGCATGCCGGCAACACGGGGCGCCCTCTTGCCTCAGTTTCGCGCACCAGAGGCGGCTGGGCGCAGGCAGGGTGTGTCTTGTGTGCAGTGACCTGCTCTGTATGCGAGAAGGTGGGCGCAGGAAAGGTAAGATTTCTGATTCCCTTCTAAAAAGTCGTGCTCCACTTAGAGGCTCTCATTCTTATCGATTTTCTCGTCGTAAATCTCTCTCTGTCAATTTACTGGGTTACGCAGTACACAATACACCCAGTTAGCAGTCTCCGCCAGTTCGCCTGGAAGCGACACCGAACACTTTGCCTCTAGCTGAAATTGTTCGCGTCACGGGATCTATCTCCAAAAGAGGTCGATGTTAATGCTCAGGAACACCCTGCATAGTCCCGCAGCTCTTCCTTCTTTTCTTAACCTTGCAATATTTCCCCATTCAGTGATAGTCTTCCAGTTGTACAAATTATCGCAATACCTCAGCCATTTGATTTACAAAATACCTTATATTGAAAAAGTTATTAAATTACTAACGTTTATGCAGATACAATGTTAAAATTTGCACTAAAACATAAGAACAGTATAATTTTGAATTCACTTGAAAAATTAAAAGAGTGGACGCGGAGATGAAAAGACGAAGGAGAGATTTACGATATCGAGATGAAAGCGCCGAAAATATGGAAAGAAGGGTTGAGAGAGAAAATGAGATTTTGAAGCTGAAGAATGGGTTGGTGAGTAGGTGTGGGTTTGATGGATGTAAAAGTATAGTATGAAAGTTATTTGAAGGATTACTTGAGAGAAGATGGTGGTAGGTACCTCAGAAAACAAGTTTTAGGAAAGCAAAGCAAGGGCGCTCTAAACGAAGAGAAGAAAGGTGTTCTGTCAAGCCCGAGAGTTTCGGTGGGAGAGGGTGTAGAGTACACGTAACGTGATGGAGATTTTTGGTTACGATCGTGCTAGTACTGCAACTACTCTACGGGGAGAAAAAGCGTTCCGGTCAGCAGTGTGTGTGAAATGCAGGATCTCTCTGAGTGACGACAGTTCTCCAGCAGATCACACTCACGAGCGGAGTGGTCCTTCCATAGTAACGCAGACGGCTATGGGGTCTGTCCCGGCGGGTTAAACGGCGTGCAGAGCGAGCTTACAGGACACGGACGAAAAAAATACAGAAACCCTGGAGAAGTGCATCCTCGAACGTAAATGAAAATTCTAGCCAAAAGTGCGCTGCTTTATTTGCCCAGGAGCGCCACCTGTGTCATATTCTCGATATATCGCAAGTGCGAGTCGTGGTCAGAACACTGTTCCGTTGGTGCTCGTATGCCGAGTGCTTGCTTAACCGAGGGAGCTGAAGTGTTTGGTGTTTCGAGAGGCACAGTATCGAAGATTTACATCGCACAGAGGGAACCCGGAAGGACATCCTGCACGAAGACGCAACGCGGAAGAAATCTCGTATCGAGTGATTGTGACGGACAGTCGCTGAAGAGGGCTGTCTCGAAAATCAGTAGGACGACAGCTGCAGAAGTCTCCCCAAACTGGATGTCGCACACGTGAAACGTGTCAGCGCTAAATCGAGACAATGGGAGCTACGTAAGCAGCAAATTAACCGGGCGTGCTGGAATTCCAAAACCATACGTCAGTGATGCAAATGTCCGTAACAGGAAAATGTGGTTTCGAAGCTATAAAACCTTGACTGTGGAGAAATGGGAGAAATTAATTTGGTCGGATGAGTCTTGTTTCGAGCTGCATCCGAATTCTGGCCGAGTTTACGTCCAAAGACTGGAACATGGCGGGGACTCCGTGGCGGTTCGGGCAGTCATATCGTGGTATTCCGTGGCTCCCAGGATTAGTCTACAACGTTGCGTTACTGTCAAGGATTATGCGACCATTTTGGCTGATCAGTTCCGTACCATGGTACAGTGTTTCTTCTCCAATGGTGATGCTCTGCCCCTGTCTACACAGTCTACATCTACATCTACATACATACTCCGCAATCCACCATACGGTGCATGGCGGAGGGTATCTCGTACCACAACTAGCATCTTCTCTCCCTGTTCCACTCCCAAACAGAACGAGGGAAAAATGACTGCCTATTTGCCTCTGTTCGAGCCCTAGTCTCTTTTATCTTATCTTTGTGGTCTTTCCGCGAAATGTCAGTTCGCGGCAGTAAAATTGTACTGCAGTCAGCCCCAAATGCTGATTCTCTAAATTTCATCACTAGCGATTCACGAAAAGAACGCCTGCTTTCCTCTAGAGACTCCCACCAGAGTTCCTGAAGCAGTTTCGTATCACTCGCGTGATGATCAAACCTACCAGTAACAAATCTAGCAGCCCGCCTGTGAATTGCTTCTATGTCCTCCCTCAATCCGACCTGATAGGGATCCCAAACGCTCGAGAAGTACTCAAGAATAGGTGTATTAGTATTTTATAAGCGGTCTCCTTTACAGATGAACCACATCTTCCCAAAATTCTACCAATGATTCGAAGACGACTATCCGCCTTTTCCTCAACTGCCATTACATGCTTGTCCCATTTCATATTGCTCTGCAATGTTACGCCCAAAGCGCTACAGTACTAATAGAGTATTCAAACATTACAGGATTCTTTTTCCTTTTGATCTGCATTAATTTACATTTATCTATATTTAGAGTTAGCTGCCATTCTTTACACTAATCACAAATCCTGTCCAAGTAATCTTGTATCCTGCTACAGTCACTCAACGACGACACCTTCCCTACACTACAGCATCATCAGCAAACAGCCGCACCTTGTTATCGACCCATATCCAAAAGATCATTTATGTAGACAGAAAACAACAGTGGACCTACCACACTTCCCTAGGGCACTCCAGATGACACCCTCACCTCCGATGAACAGTCACCATCGAGGAGAACGTACCTGGATTCCATTACTTAAGAAGTCTTCGAGCCACTCACATACTTGCGAACGAATCCTATATGCTCGTACCTTAGTTAGGAGTCTGCAGTGGGAAGTCAAGGAATATGACATCCGTCTGATACCTTTCATCCATGGTTCGCAAGATATCATGTGAAAAAAGGGCGAGTTGCGTTTCGCAGGAGCGATGGTTTTTAAAGCCGTGCTGATGCGTGGACAGAAACTTCTCTGTCTCAAGGAAATTCATTATATTTGAACTGAGAACCCAGGTCGCACAGTCCGGGGCTGGTTTTGTGAGCACGAGGATGAACTGCCGCGTCTCTCTTGTCTACCATAGTCACCAGATCTGAGGCACGTGATCGGTATCCGCCTGCGTCATAGTTACAAGAAGAATGCTCTAAGAGTCCCTTGGAAACCGTATAGGTCCTGAACGTATCTATTCGGAGACGAGTGGAAGCCGTTTCGAATACCTATGGGTTTCCTACGCCGCATTAGGCACGGTGTGTGTTGTGCATCTGTATTTTAACGCTGCTACCCCTCCCCCACGTGCAAGTCGGGACACAACAGCCGATTCCAGATGCTCCTGCGCAGGAGGTTATGGACACGCATGAGGCGTCGGAGCGATAGAAATGCACTGAATGTCTGATGCAATTACGTGAGACGGGCTTCAGTTTGAAAAGTAGATTAAAATCTGTTTTCGTGTATGCGGTAAGTAAAGTAACACTTAATGCAAAGCTAAAATGCGTTTATTTGCGGACAGCTTATCGCCGTTGGCTGATATATGCTTGTGGCAGCGGCTTAGTAGTTGCGTGTGGCATTGTGTCGCTGGGAACATGGAAACAACAATGGCGTTGGTGCGGTGAGGGGGAGGGGTGGGGGGCTCTTCCCTCGCTCCCAGAGCTGTGGCGTGGCTAGTGATGAAGGTGATGAAGGCGCCGAGGCGCAGGCGGAGGTGGAGGCGGAAGAGACAGCCGGGCGGCAGGCGGGTCGCTGGCATTTCAAAAGGGTTGGCCGGCCGCCGGCGCCAAATGCCACGCTCCCCCCCCCCCCCCCCCCCCCCCCCCCCCCCCCCCACTCGCCGGGTGGCGGCGCCGACACGGCCGCCTCGCCGGACGTCCGCTGTGGCCTGATCTTCACCTGTTACATTTCATCTCGTCGACGTGTGCTGGACACCGTCTTCTATTATCGCGAAATAACTGTGACAGTGCCACAGACATGATACGTGGAGTGGCAATCACTAAAACAAAGGCTTTTTTCGTTGCGACGGGATCTTCTCACGAAATTTCAGTCACCAGTTTTCTCCTCCGATTGCGAAAACATTCTGTTGGCACCCACCTACATAGGGAGAAACTATCATCACGATGAAATAAGAGAAATCAGGGCTCGCATAGAAAAATATAAGTGCTCGTTATTCTCGCGCGCCGTTCGGGCGTGGAACGGCAGAGAGACAGCTTTTAGGTGGTTCATTGAACCCTCTGCCAGGCATTTTATCCTGAATAGCAGAGTAATCGCGTAGATATAGATGTAACAGTTCAGGCAGCAGACAATTTATGAAGGACTTGCGGAAGAGGCTGTAAGTGGCGGTTCCTCCGAGTGGCGGCGGTCTCGGACGCGTTACGCCTCCTGATAAGCACGAGCGTCGCCCATCCTCCCCGTGAACGCTCCTTTCACGAAAAGGGGAAAACACAATTTCTGTAGTCACATACGATGCATACATATAATTCAGAACATAATGTAAAGTTGAATAAAATTCGTCGAACACGCATCAGATCAGTCGTCGCGAAAAATGATTGTTACAGATAACTTTGTGGCACTACGACGATACCGTATAATAGCCTACGACTGTTGCCGTATTTAAGATAAGTACGGGCACGAACAGGCGGAAGACAGTTAATCTAGTTAACGGTGTTAGCTGCTGCACGTAGAATATGCACACTGGTTGCTGAAAGTGTAACTGGAGTAGAGGATGCGCCGCTTGCATGCATGTTATATCATGTCGCAAACATAGTACGGGGAGTTAATAGAAACAGACAGGAAGACACTGCAGAGGGACAAGTTAAAATGAACGTGCATTTCAAACTCCACGCCCAAAGGTATGACGAAGAAGGAGTGTTGATGGCCCAAAGTTGGGCCATATGAGGATTACTATAAACATGGTTACAATTCTTGTCGGAACTCAATTTGGAGCCACATAATTAATGAATGCCAGTCAAACGAAGTTCCGAGAATCTTGAAATACTGAGGGTTCGAAAGAAGTTAAAGACTATCATTAGATCGGAGTCGAAGAGACTTACAAGGAACAGAAAAAAAACTACTTTCACATATCCAAGCCTCATCCGCCTCTGTGAAGGCTTCGGTAACAAAGGAACGATGCCAGATAATCAGAACAGCTGATTAGAGGCCTATCCCTGTAACCTTGTACTCCACGTGCGGAGATTCAACTTCAAGCTTTGCTTAACCATACATGTGAACGATCAATGTTATATTTGGAAGTGGTTTTAAATGCTATTCCAAATGATGACATGAACGTACTGTGATAGTTTACTGCAAGTTCAGTTTAAACAATAATTTGAAAACAATTACGATGCTGATGCGAACATGTTTCAGTCGCCTTTAGTGTCTTCCCAACTTATTAGCCGCACAAATAAAGAGCTAATTGTTTGGAAAAATCCAATCCATCATCTCTTCGTTATTACAGACCAATAAGAGATTTAGTCATGAAACAGTTCATCTTACTAATGAAGGAATTTGCTATATCAACAGACAAACTGAAACATTACAAGAAACAAACATTGCAAGAAAGGAGGATGATGTGCCCATAAAACACACGTTGCTGGTGACTGGTGCAAATCTCTGAAGTGCGGGCAACAGAGACAGCGTCGACAATGAGATGCTACATTTGCCACACTACCTCAAAACCGTCCAGTGACTAGCAAAACCAAAGTAGTAAATATAGAATCTCTTCAGTTCGTCGTATCTACACTCCGTGCCAGAAGTAGAGTTTTCGAATTTTGTTGCATTTTTCCTATAAAATAAGCATCGAGAAGTAGCAAATCCATTCGAAAGAAGAAAAGAAACTTGTTCAATAGTTGAAAAAGTAAAAAAAAAAACAAATGTTTGGAAGTATACTGGGATTCATTGTAGATGTTCACAAGCAAGGTTGTGGAAATAGCAATGATGGAAATACCACTAGAAGATTTTTTTGCAGACCCTGAAAGCTAAGTAGAAATAACAGGTGTTGGTCTGCAACTCATCTATCGATTCAGGGTTTTTCTAGAAACTATTTCCAGTGGGCATTAGATAGATATAGACAAATTTTTCTTCTTATGCTGTTGAAACAGCGAGACTGTATGTTGATTTGCATCCATGGGATCCTATGTGTCGCACTACACGCAAGATTTTGGTGCATGCCGCGACTGTCATTGAACGTGCCCTCTTACGCACAGGCACTTTATCAGAAGAAGCAGCCGAGTTGTAGACAAACATTTGCCAGAAAATTCTTGCGAGAAAAATGCAATCTGAACATAATAAACAGGCTATTACTTACATCTGATCCATTAATAACAGCTGCCAGACCGAATCCAAAGAAAAATAGCGAACATTTCTTAAAAGAAACATCACATTTACTGCTCTCAAGGAAAGGGTGGATTAGGCGGGTGCCTCAAGCTGAAAATAGCGGCGAAAAGGAGTCCTCGATTGAAACATACTGCTCAGGTGAACGTGTTTCGTGATCGTCATCTGAATAACAGATACTATTGTAGCTAATAAATAAAGAATCTTATAAAATACTATAGTTTTGTTTTATTTCATATTATAAAGTATGTAAATACATTATTATCCTGCAAGTATGTTCCCTATGGTCTCACAGTACAGAAAACACCAACCACTAATTTTGGCCAAATTTTTGCACGAGAAATCACTATGTGCGGCGTGATATAATGGGATTTGCTAGTGATGTTTACTGTTTACATTAGTGAGACAAGCAGTGTGGCAACACAGCCGCGGGAAGTTGAGTGGGAACGACAGTCGGTCGAATAAGAGTTGACTTTGTGGTTATCGTCGTCCTGAGAACTGAATGCTTTCGTAGGATCTTACGCCAGAAAGCAAAGGCCGTCAAGGTGCGGACGCAATGGAAAATGAGGCCGGCGCGGCAGGCCAACTAGTGTTTCCAGCGCTGGCGTCCTTATAGAGGAATGCGAGGTTCATCTTATGCAAGCGGCGACACACCTCCGAGGCCGAGTTGCAGAATAGTCTCGCATTGCCAGCAGTGGCGCCTTCCTACTTGTTGTTACCAATGAGGGGTAGCTGTCACATACGCAGTTACTCCGCCGCGCTGCTGCGCACATTCCGAACGACCTCTCAGCGTTCCTGTAAACATCGTGACAGTTGGCACAGATCTCACGCCGCTCGGTTCTGATTACGGCTATTCGTACTTCGTCTTTGCTACATTCTGCCGTGTCTAGTCTAACAGTTTGAAAATCAGGACAGTAGAGGCAACGGCAATAGATCCTGTTTAACGTGGGTCGCGTGTCTCGCCTTCCCTCAGCGATGAAACCACTCACAATTATCCAGTCAACCTAATATCGAGCAGGAAGCGCCAGAAACGCGTTTTGTAATTGAGGAGACGATATCAGTAAAGAAAGCTGGCTCGTCAACACGAGCGAAATCGTGCCAGATGAAGACGTGCCGATTACCGGGCGCGGGGGAGCGACGGCAGAGTTCTGGGTTTGTTCCTGTACATTAGCAGCTGCCCGAATAAAAGGGCCAGCTTCAGTGATGTCGCCCCTCCTGTTTCCGGCCATTTGGACGCTACGCTCCCGGTCGTTAAAGAGACAATAGACGCTGTTCCGAGTGGATTTGCGCGTAATGTCCCCGTGTCTCGGCGACAGGCAGGCAGAGTCGCAGTAGCGCTGTGTGGAGACACGGGTTCTCGTGTTCGCACAGGGACACAGCACCTCACCGTTCAAGGTTTTTTTTTTTTTTTTTTTTACAAAAAAAGCATTAAGAGAAAAACGCGTTTTCGTTGAAAGCGTTTAATGTTTTTCAAACTATCTTCTTATGACGTAGGGGAACAAAATGAAGTCGTGAACACATCTAGCGGGCCACTAATATTATGCTTTTCTTTTTCGCTTCAGATGAGCAGTTGGTTAATGTTGCGTGACAGCATTGCCACGATGAAGATAATGCGACGATTCGCTTTTCGTCGATTATTTGTGACAACCAAATTGTCATATACCGTGTAACAGTATTTTTAACAGAAAGAAGATACCTTTATTGTGAGAATTTTCAAACTTTCTTGGTTTCGCTTCATTTTGGAACACCCAAACAGTTGATTCTTGTTTAGTTTTCATCCAAGTTTCGTGTCCCGTTGAGGTGTCCTCTTCGGATTTTGTTTGTGTTTCCTCGGTCGAATTTTGTGGCTATTTACTTACGATAATTGTAACAAACATGTTATTGAGCTTTCGTGAAATTGTGTGAGATTCTTCCGGAACGTACGGGAACCACTAACTCTCCGTCAGTTTACCTGCGTCCATCTGACCGCGTGCCAACGCCTACCGCCTGTCTGCTACCCAGCCACCTAACCTCGGCCTGTGCTTTGTGAGTGTGGGAGGGGGGGGGGGGGGGCACCACAGCCTAGACTGATGCGCCACTTTAATAACATCTTCCACAATTGCGATTTATTTCCCCTATTTTCATCAATGAAGGTTAGGTTTCAGTTCTCCTTTAGGGGGAGGGGGGTAAGACTCACCCTACACATCTACACATACATCCATAATCGGGGAAGAACTATCGCGTGCATGACACTGGATAGTTGCCGCCGCAGCAGTTACTTACTAGGGAAATCCCCATCGCACCCTCTCAGATTTAGTGATTAGAGGGCTCAGTGGATAGCCCATCAAAAACTGAACATAGATCAGGCATGAAAACAGGAAGGTGTACTGAACTGTGAAAGAAAAGCAAAACAGGGACAGCGAACAGTTCAGATCAAGAAGTGTAACATGGTCAGACTGGAACAGCCAAGGCGTCGTGGTTTTCAGCCTGTTGAAATGCAAAGAAGCAGCGAAGTATGTTCAAAGCTCCCTCCTATCAATTTTTTTTCTCGCTGTTCGCTGAATTCAAATTTATGCCCTTGTCGTGCTGTAACGTCCGTCTGCAACAGCGAGATGTTGGAACAGACCTACAGTGAAAACCGATTATACATAACTACTCTGTAAGCAATCGAACGGAAGTGCCTTTCGAATGGGAACCACAAACGTTTGATGACAAGGCGACAAGTCAACAGTATCCTCCACCGGAAAACACGACCGGTGTATCTTACACGGCATTAGTGACAGACAGTACGTGTGCCTTATGACAGGATTCTCTTATCGACGCACCTAACCACCTAACTTGTACGCGTGGTGAGTGAGTGAGATATGCCCCTTTGCCCGATGTAGGTGTTCGTATGAGTGTGATTGTGATCACTATCGAGGAAATAATGAAAACTTAATAGTTCGTGACACAAGGTGCAAGAAATGAACGCAACAGTTCCGCAATCACACACTTTCTCTGGGCTCTGTCAAAAAGTATATTTTTAACTTTTTTGAAGTTTTGTTACGTTTTGAGAAATCTGACTCTTTAGTTCCTTTGTTGTAACATAGTTCACATCCGTTTATTTCTTGTTTTCATTTCTGTGAGGTGTCTATGTTGTACCTCGCCTTCTCTCACTACTCATCACATTTACTTGCGACAGTAATGTATTCTTACCACATGACTCATATTCTATAACCCATGTATAGTATGACAACTACAAAAACTGCAGAAGGAGAACAAACATTTCATGACCGGACGGACAGTTCCTAACGCTGCGAAAAAAAAGAAAAATTGAAACAAGTGTTAGCAGAGAGTTTTGTGTGTGTGCGGTCCAGCACTGTGATCGCTTAGCCACGACGCCGTGGTTCTTGCGGTTCGCTAGGTTTTCCACTTGTCAAGGCTGGACCCTTCACTGTTTGTGTTTTGCAGTACTCCTTCTTCCTGTTTTCGTGCGCAGTTTGTGTGCACCCTCAGATTTATTGGTGAGTTTCCGCAGTTAGGGTCGCTCCTCGTTGCGCTCGCCAGTTCAGGTTGTGCGGTGACAGCTGGCGCTGCCCTTCTCTGTATACGTCCAGTAAACCCTGCTAGCATGGTGGGCATTACTGTGAGACGGGAAGCACCAGCGATTCGTATGCACTCTCCTTTGTAGACCGACTGTATTTTGCAAGTGTCCTTCCACTGAACCCAAGTCTGCCAGTCGCACGAACGCGTGCGAGGAATCGGCCGTGACACTGAAGAAGGAGCCACCGCGGCATTCCACGTGAACACTGGAACCTGTCAACGTGGATGGCCGGCATCCGAACACAAGTCGAGTCCCGTCTCGATTAAGGCAACACGGCATCGAATCTCTACTTTTTCTTCACTGTTAATCACGGCTGCTTACGTGAGGTCGCTAACGTTCGCATTTACGGCGGTCGTGTAGGAACTTCACGACGCCCGACATTTGGCCGCTCGGTGCTCTCTCCCTGTCCTCTCTCCGGCTCCGCCATCGACAATACAGCCGTCACCCACTCTCAACAGAAATACTCGCGACGCAGTATCCGCAGTTCGTCAGTGTGCCCGAGAAAAGAGAACAGTTCCGATTAGCCCACCCTGCAACACCTCGCAGCTTACACCTACATCTGTTCCACTTCACGCGCAAGTTTTAAGGTATACCTCTCCAATAGGCGCTTATCTATTGCCTTTGTTTTCTTCAGCTCGGCCTGTTATACTGAGAATCAGCAGTCGTACTTGATTATCTATCACCTGCATCGTGGTCATCTACGCATGTTGGCTAGAAACGATCACGTACTCGTAGCCTACCTGTGCAACAAAAGCGTTCCGATTTTCCGGCCTCCTTTTCTCTCAGCGGGTAATTCAAGTCTTACTTATCACCTATCGGATTTTGTGGTCACTTTCTTTGTTTTGTTTTATGGTTGTAAAACAACTAAGGTCATACGCGCGCTTGTTTTCTTTGCAAACTTTTATCAGTTACCCTGTCATGTCGCTAGTGTCACCCTATAACACAGGTCCGAACGCTGTTGCAGAGGCAACGGAAAGAGCATGCGAAGTTCAGAAGAACGCGAAATCCCGAAGATTGGCTAAAATTTACACACGCGTGAAATTTGGCACGGACTTAAATGCGAGATGCCTTTAATAGGTTCCACAAGGAAACATTGTGTAAAAATTTGGTATAAATTCCAAAGAAATTCTGGTCGTATGTAAAGTACACAAGCGGCAAGACGCAGTCAATACCTACGCTGCGTAGTGCCGATGGTACTGTTACCGACGACTGTGCCGCTAAAGCGGAGTTATTGAACGCAGTTTTCCAAAATTCCTTCACCAGGGAAGACGAATGGAATATTCCAGAATTTGAAACACGAACAGCTGCTAGCATGAGTTTCTTAGAAGTAGATACCTTAGGGGTTGCGAAGCAACTCAAATCGCTTGATACGGGCAAGTCATCAGGTCCAGAATGTATACCGATTATGTTCCTTTCAGGTTACGCTGATACAATAACTCCCTACTTAGCAATCATATACAACCGCTTGTTCACCGATAGATCTGTACCTGCAGATTGGAGAATTGCGAAGGTCGCACCTGTGTTTAAAAAGAGTAGTAGGAGTAATCCATCGAACTACAGACCTATATCATTGACGTCGGTTTGCAGTAGGGTTTTGGAGCATATACTGTTTTCAAACATTATGAAGCACCTCGAATGAAACGATCTATTGATACGTCATCAGCATGGTTTCACAAAACATCGTTCTTGTGCGACGCAGCTAGCTCTTTATTCGCACGAAGTAATGGCCGCTATCGACAGGGGATCTCAAGTTGATTCCGTATTTCTAGATTTCCGGAAAGCTTTTGACACCCCGTGCGGCCGCTACGACCGCAGGTTCGAATCCTGCCTCGGGCATGGATGTGTGTGATGTTCTTAGGTTAGTTAGGTTTAATAAGTTCTAGGCGACTTATGACCTCAAAACTTAAGCCGCATAGTGCTCAGAGCCAGCCTTTTTTTGACACCGTTCCTCACAAGCGACTTCTAATCAAGCTGCGGGCCTGTGGGGTATCGTCTCAGTTGTGCGACTGGATTCGTGATTTCCTGTCAGGAAGGTCGCAGTTCGTAGTAATAGACGGCAAATCATCGAGGAAAACTGAAGAGATATCAGGTGTTCCCCAGGGAAGCGTCCTGGGATCTCTGCTGTTCCTGATCTATATAAGTGACCTGGGTGACAATCTGAGCAGTTCTCTTAGGTTGTTTGCAGATGATGCTGTAATTTACCGTCTAGTAAGGTCATCCGAAGACCAGTATCAGTTGCAAAGCGATTTAGAAAAGATTGCAGTATGGTGTGGCAGGTGGCAGTTGACGCTAAATAACGAAAAGTATGAGGTGATCTGCATGAGTTCCAAAAGAAACCCGTTGGAATTCGATTACTCGATAAATAGTACAATTCTCAACGCTGTCAATTCAACTAAGAACCTGGGTGTAAAAATTTCGAACAACTTCAGTTGGAAAGACCACATATATAATATTGTGGGGAAGGCGAGCCAAAGGTTGCGTTTCATTGGCAGGACACTTAGAAGATGCAACAAGTCCACTAAAGTGACAGCTTACCCTACACTCGTTCGTCCTCTGTTAGATATTGCTGCGCGGTGTGGAATCCTTACAGGTGGGATTGACGGAGGACATCGAAAGGGTGCAAAAAAGGGCAGCTTGTTTTTTATTATCACGTAATAGGGGAGAGAGTGTGGCAGATATGATAGGCGAGTTGGGATGGAAGTAATTAAAGCAAAGACGTTTTTCGTCGCGGCGAGATCTGTTTATCAAATTTCAGTCACCAACTTTCTCTTCCGAATGCGAAAATATTTTGTTGAGCCAAACCTACATAGGTAGGAATGATCATGAAAATAAAATAAGAGAAATCAGACCTCGAACACAAATGTTTAGGTGTTCGTTTTTCCCGCGCGCTTTTCGGGAGTGGAATGGGAGGGAGGTAGTATGATTGTGGTTGGATGAACCCTCTGCCAAGCACTTAAATGTGAATTGTAAAGTAATCATGTAGATGTAGGTGTAGATGTAGAAGTACGCTAGTGGAACAAACTGCTCATCAGCTTGCGGAATGTCAAGCGGTATCGAAGAAAGCAAGATAATGGGTGCGGCAGATCTGGAGTCAAAATATGGTAGTCTTCGTAGAAAAGCGTAAAACTCGGTCGATAAGAAGTTTTATTCGACATACTGACAGAACTGGGAGTGGGCACCAAAATAAAGGAAATTATCAATTATACGTTAAAGAGGACTCTTTCGAAGGCAAAAGGGAGACCTTGGCGTGTAGTCTGGTGTTAAAACAGGGGTCAGACAGGTTGATGGACTGTCTCCGGTTCTCTTCAGTTGTGTTTTGGAGAATATTATCCGCGAATAGGGTAAATAACTGAATAGGAAGGGGCTGCTCAACCAACCGTGCATCTGAGGAACCAAGAGAGGCATCGAGACCATCTGCCTCGCATTCGCCAACGACGTCGTGACTCTGTCTAGGAATGTAGTTACCGAGCAGATACAAACATTACATCAGGAACCAAAAAAAGTCCGACTGAGGATTTCCTTTCGAAAAACAAATAATATGACAAACATGTAAGCCTTCGTTACCTGAAAATAGGGTACCCCTGTAACATACAACGAGTTGGCAGCGTTAAACATTTCGGAGAACAGTACAGCTGCAAGCTAGCTCGCCACATGCTAACAGTACCAGGTCTGAAAGATCGATCGTATATTTTCTCAGGACACACATTTTATACAGCAAAAAAGCCATCCCAAGGCCAGATTAACAAAGACACTAAAAACGTGCGAATAAAACAGTGTGTCTGTATGCATGTGAAAGCCTCCGAACGACAGAAATGTTGGGAATAAGAGAAGCTGAAAAATTCGAGAGAAATATCCTCCCAAACATAATGGGTAGGAAGATTGTTGATGGGCAGTGTGGATTGCGGGGAAGGGAAGAGCGTACCAGGAATATGAAAGGTTAGCCGAGTCAGTTAGAAAAAGGAGGCTAGTATTTCACTGACGTCTATTTAGAATGGATGAAAGAAAATCATCATATGCTTGGCTGCAGACCTACAGTTTCCGGCAAATGAGTCAGGGACGAAAGGAAGGACTTGGATGGTCTTGATTAACTCGACGAGACACGTCAGACCGGACAAGGTGCACACCAGCAAACGACAGCATCTAAGGCTTCTATGGCAGATGCAAGCAAAGATCTCAAATTTAAGAAAGCCAATTAGTTATGTGCCGGATAGTGCAGGCGGCATTGGGGTGGGGTGGGGGGCAGGGGAGGAAAGAGGGGGGGGGGGTATGTGCGCGGGCAGCAGTGGCGGGAAATTATGATGCGTCGCTAAATCAGACATTTCCGAGAAACCAACACACAACTGAAACAAATGAAATATTTTATTTTTTCCATGCTAGAGTTATACATTGTATCGTATTTGCACCGCGTCTTTGAAGTAGAAGTTAATGGATCATTTTTTGAATGGTATACGCTAGTTGTTCCCTTAGCAGCTCCTGTTTGTTAGAAGTACACTGCTGGCATGCTTTTTGATTTGAAATTATCCCCTGTGCTAACAGAGTTCTTAACTGTTTTGTGTTCATATTAGCACGAAATTGTGTCTTGTTCTCTCTCACCAAACTAAAAACTCTTTCCAACAGAGTATTACTATGATGTACCACAAGAATAGCCATCGCCAGCTTACATACACATTGCAGGGTACTGTTTTCTTCTTGAAGCGTCAGTGAGTTTTGAAACCTCATAGCAAACCCTTTTCAAAAAAGAATGCGTCAATTCGCTAACGACTGAACTCGCTGTTTCCAAACGTTCAGTGGTTTATCACGATAGAATGGTAAGAAAAATTGTCAATCATATACTCTATAGATGAAAAACTCTTCAATAGTCGTGGGAAACATCAACTACTTCAGAATTCTGAAGAAACTTATCTTTAACTGGCCATTTGTTGACAATGCACTCACACGTTCTTGTGTAGAACAGTCCGACATCGGATTAAAAAATTTTCAATATGGTTTCGTCTAGAGAAACTTCCTTTACGGAAGCTTTCGTGTTTGCTCCAATGACCAACTCACTGTCACTTTTCCTGTACCTTAAGAGACCCAAATTTTACATGCAGCAAATTACTATTGGACTGCGGAACTGTGGGTGCTCTCACAAAGCGAACAATAAGATCACTAAAAGGATTATTTAATTTTGAATGAAGTTTATGAATAAGTGGGGCCTCTTATTGTAGGAATACATTTAAAGAGTTCGATGAACCCTCTGCCAGGCACTTAAGTGTGAATTCCAGAGTAACCATGTAGATATAGATGTAGAAGTGAAAGAACAGAGCTGAGAAGCTAAGGATGAAGCTTAGTAGATAGATTTTCAAACTGAGCCTTAACTCGTAGTAATTTTGAGCGTGCCTTATCAGGATATGATTTACAGAAGAACATTTTTAAAGGGTTCCACATTTCTAAGACCCTTAAGACATACTGTTATAACAGAGACAGCCACCTAGTAGAAACGTACTTCTATATTTTGTGTGACTTCTCACCAAAGACTTGCTGACAATCTTTATAGGATTTTGCCTCTTTGAATTTAGCAACTAATAAGAAATGTCAGTTAAAGACTGTTCAATATTAATATTTACAAGACAATGACTTCATTTTCAGCAGCTGAGTGCACAAGATGACAAGGACAGCCTTGCAAGGAATATTAGTAATTTCTTTACAAATAAAAGAACTTACACCTTTGGAAACACCATCGTATTTCCATTGTCACATGCGAAACCTACACAGTTATCGCACGGAATCTCCCTCTTCTTTAGTTCATTATCCAAAGCACTGAATATTCCTTTGCCTGTATTGTCGTTGGATTCTCGAACTGAGATATTTACAGTTGGAATGTGTGTAGTTTCGGCGTCAGGTAGAGCTTTTTATTATTCATAGTGCTACTGCCGTCTGTTTCCAGCGTTAAGGGCTAAGACGTCATTGACTTCGTTACATTTCCTTCAATTGCAGAACCACACTTAAGTGGCGCTCCCGTTTTTGTTCTCGTACAGTCGCACTTGGAGGTTATTTTCGAATCAGGAAACATTTTTTTGAACAAACATCCTGCATGGTCATTGTATGCTAACTGCAAGTTGTGGTCAGGAAGTAATATCGTAAATAACAGCTCTACGTTTGTTACCGACCTTTCATCTACCTAGGATTAGGGTTTAGTAAAAATTGTTAACTTCCTGTTCGCGTCCCTCAGCTTCACCGCACCTGAAGGAATTCTGCCAGCTACTTGTTTGCCGCAGTTGTTTCTTCCACATCGCGCAACTAAAATATCCAGGCTACACACACTACAGCAAAGGTGTGAATCAAATTGGCAGGAGCGCGGCACACAGGGCCTCGCTCTCGAGTATTCCAGCCTACATTTCTGAACAATTCTTGCTTCTCAACCATGTCACTGGTCCCCATACCCTCACCACTCACATTTTGCTGCACCACAAATCGATTCATTGTTTATTTCAAAATATTTCCGACATAATTCCTCGGCATAAGCTTAGTATACTCTAGAAGAGCATTCCAAGGTAATAAATGCTTGTTAATATGTCTCACACATACACATTATTCACCAAACAGAGCTTGACTCCAAATTGTTGTCACACCTGAGCGGGAGCTCGCCAGATGGTTCAAATGGCTCTGAGCACTATGCGACTTAACATCAGTGGTCATCAGTCACCTAGAACTTAGAACTAATTAAACCTAACTAACCTAAGGACATCACACACATCCATGCTCGAGGCAGCATTCGAGCCTGCGACCGTAGCAGTCGCACAGTTCCGGACTGAGCGCCTAGAACAGCAAGACCACCGGGAGCTCGCCAGGAAGTTAAAAAAAAATGGCTCTGAGCACTATGGGACTTAACATCTATGGTCATCAGTCACCTAGAACTTAGACCTACTTAAACCTAACTAACCTAAGGACAACACACAACACCCTGCCATCACGAGGCAGAGAAAATCCCTGACCCCGCCGGGAATCGAACCCGGGCGCGGGAAGCGAGAACGCTACCGCACGACCACGAGATGCGGGCGCCAGGAAGTCATCACGTGACTAGCAAAGAGAAGAATTGCGCAAGATACACCACTTTATACCTGATTGTATGGTACGATGAGTGAAGTCATACACCATATACGGTATTTGGTGTAATCAACATTCTGCAAGGGGCAGATAAGGACAAGTATACCAACTGTTTACGAAAAATGTGAAAACAAATATTTTTGAGGACCCAAGTTGTAAAGAATGATTTTGTCTTGTATATCGTTTTGAGCACCTTATATGCTAAACAAACTGTCTCGGGTTCTTCGGCCGACGCTCATCTAATGATTTTACTGACGTTTCGCCAGCACGAGTGGCTGGCATTGTCAAAGCTTCACCCTCCATTGCCGGTGGTGAACTGGAGCCGAGCTCGCGGCCGCAGACTGTATGTACCTGGCGCGCCAACATCTGAGGGCTTCTCCGCAGACATTTCCGGTGCGGTTCTCCACTTGCTACCTGCGACGGTCGTTCGCTGCAGTACGGGAAGGAAGGATCCGTTTACCTTAGGGCTTTCCTCTTTCTTGTTGAAGTTATTCGGATGTTTTTATACTTCTACAGCGTCTCTGAACAAGCGGGTGTGATAGTGCTTCTCTACAGCCAGAACTTCCGTGTCGGCGAATTTTGTTACGTGGTCGGACTCACACAGCGCGTGCTCTGGCACGGCCGATTTCTCCACCTGCCCCAACCTGCGCTGTCGCATGTGTTCTTTCATCCTGGTGTTGATTGATCGTCCAGTCATTCCGACATAGACTATTCCGCATGTGCATGGTATGCGGCATATTCCCGACATTGCAAGTGGGTCCCTTTTCTCCTTTTCCGATCTAAGACACTCTTTGATCTTCATTGTCGATTTGAAAATCGTCTTTACGCCGTGTTTGCGCAATATACGACCGATTCTGTCCTTCAATCTGGGAATATATGGCAGAAAGGCCGTACTCGACATTTCTTTTTCTGATTTCTTACTTCGCCGAGTGTTTGGCTCTGTTACACTTCTAATATAGTTTGTGGAGAGCCCTTTGCTCCTTAGAACACTTTCCAGGTGTTGCATTTCGAGTCTGAGGTGCTGCGGCTCACATATTCGTGCTGCTTGCGTTTCGAGTGTATTAATCATGCCTCTTTTTTAGCTCGGGTGGTGGTTTGGTAGTTTGTGCAGGTATCGGTCCGTGTGTGTCGGTTTTCGATACACGCTGTGTCCCAGGTTTTCGCCATCCCTTGTGACCAGCACATCTAGAAGTGGAAGTTTTTTGTCCTTTTCCACTTCCATGGTAGATTTTATGTTTGCATGGAGGCTGTCCAAGTGTCTTAGGAAGTCACCGAGCTGTTCTTTACCATGGCTCCACACAACGAAAGTATCATCGACGTATCTGTACCACACCTTAGGTTTGCAAGTCGCCGAGTCCAGTGCCTGTGCTTCGAAATGTGCCTTGAAGAAGTTGGCCACCACTGGACTAAGAGGACTACCCATAGCGACGCCTTCAAGCTGTTCGTAGAAATTGCCATTCCACGTGAAATGACAGACTGCTAGAGAAAGAATGCAAAGATTTTAACCTTCGAATAAGACTTCCAGTAATGCGTTGTTGTCAAATAGCGTGATTTATTAATAGCCTGTATCGACGATATGTAACAAAAATAAAAGTGAGCAGGCAGACGTTGCCAACGGATCGGCGTTAAAACTGTCGGTCTGGCAGTACTCACATTGTAGTACAGAATCAGTACTGAACAACAGTACTCGGCATTCAGATCCAACGCACATTAATTTGATAATCATAGAAAAAGTTTAACGAAGTGTTTGGTAAATTTCACGCTGCATTATATAAAAAGTGCACCTTAGTCTGGACGTTATGCCTCTAGAAAAACTGGTGAGTATTAAAGTAAATTTTTGCATAAATTAAAGACGCGGAAAAACCCTAAATCGTTAAGAAGCTACCACAATGCATTCAGCAGATCATGTGACATTGCCATGGAAAGCTATTTACAAGAATGGCGTATTTGGAGGTCATTGAGTTTCTCTTTGATAGCAGAAAGTGGGCGACGACTGACACGAGAATTCTACCTCGCTCGGTTCTGGCTCACCGGCAGTCGGAGCTGTGTTGTTAGTTTCCCCAGAGTCGATTGCAGCCGCTCGGCCACTCCAGCTGTGTGGCGTGATGTCATACGTAGCGGTTACGTCACCGTGCCAGGCGGGGCCTCCCACGCTGGCGCACAACTGTGTTTCTTGTTCACACTTGCGTCACACCCGAACTGGTCCATATCTCGTAGGTTGCGGTTCGACAGCCATATGAACACAGTTTTTGTTTCAAATCTGTCACTCCGGTCCTTGCAGTCTTGTCTTTAATATGTACAGCTGACATATTAAAAATGCACGGTGTTGTCCCTTCGCAACCGTACATAGCGCTTTTTTTTACGTCATTCTTTGTAACTCTCTAAAATGCGCTGTCTTATTTTTCTGGTACAAAGTAGTTTTGGGAGGATCGTATTTTTCTGGTACGAAGTGGTTTTGTGACGGTCTTCAGTTTCTTTCCTGCTTCACTCCTGTGCCCTTGTAGTTTCATATGTCATACAGTTAGTAACTTCCGTCAATGGTTGTTCCATTTTCTTTTCATTTCTGCTTTTCTAAGGCTCTTAACAGTTGTGTCATCCTGTCCCTGTAAATCTTTCTTCCGTTTCTCCACTTGCGTTTATTACGTTATAGGTTTTAATCAGAGAGATTTCACAAAGTATTTGATACAGGTCCGCCCATTTCAGGAGAGCCTGTGTTCCACACGAATAAACGTATAAACTAACGCATAGGACGGCAAAGACTTTTTTAAATTCAACAGAGCTATCCGATTTTACAAGGATATATTACGATTTAAATAATGAAAACTTCACTAGTTACTTAAATTTTTATCCTTAATACAACACGTCTATGCAGAGACAAATAATAAAAAAGCAAGAAATTCCTGGTTCTTTAGAAAAAAACCAATAATACTGTCAAACGTATGACTAGAATACATTAAGTAGGTACCATTTGTCAAAAATAGTAAATCTACTTGTTCACATAAAGTGAAACAGCTTCCTCCACAAACAACGAACTACAACTGAAACTAGTCCACATCTTGAACGATAAAAAAGATAAATTATCCGACTCAGGAATACACAAAATAACATGTAAAACTTGCTCAAGCTACTAACAGGAATTTTCAAACTGGTAGGAATTTTCAAATTAGATACACTGAACACATCAACTGTTACATACGTAACTTGATTACAAAGTCACACATATAAAAAAACGCTGGACACCCATTCAAAAACATATAAGAAGATCTGAAGACTACTCCACCACTTTCAAAAATCACATACAATGGATTTAATGGAGGAGCTTGAATTTTTTTTACACCACAAAAAGCAAGGAGAAAAAATTCTCAATGATGAAATAGACAGTGGATCAGTTAATTTCTTCAAATGTTTCTCCTACATAACTGTAACGTATGTACCCCGATAGAAAAAAATGTAATCGATAATTTAATAGTCAATAGTGGTAAAAATACATTTGACAATTGACAACCTTATATATAATGTAATCCAAAAACACATTAACACCTCAGACTGTATACAAACTCTTTGTTAACCATAGTGTCGTAACAAGTTTGTAGCATGTTTTTTAAACAAACAGTATGACTATTTGCATGGATATGATATTCTGTATAATGGAGGAGGCATAATACCTGTACGTAAGTAGACAAACGAAAATGCATACTGATCAGGAAGAAAGCGGATGGCACGCTGGGCCATTCAGTATATAGAAAAAAGACGCACACAGACCTGCACCTCCATGCAACCAACTGCCACCATCCGACGCAACGCCAGTCAGTACTGACCACCTTGGTACATAGGGCGCACGTCATTTGTGACAAAGAAAGCCTCTCAGACGAATTACACCACCTAAGTGAGGTATTTCGGAAAAACAGGTACAGTGAAACACAGACTGGCAGGGCCTGTAAGAGGAGACAGGCTGACAAATTTCAGGAAGAGGAAGTTAACAAGAGACTCGCCTTTCTTCCATATTTGGGGCCCATATCAGCCAAAATCGGGAGGCTATTGCGAAAATCCAACATAAATACCGTCTTCCGATCACCGCCGAAGACGAAAGTGCTGCTGGGCTCAGCTAAAGACCCACTCAAACTAAACACAGCTACTATATACAGCATTGCCTCCGAATGTGGTGTGCAGTACATTGGTCAAACGCAGCGCTGCATCTCTAAAAGGTGCGAGGAACACATCAGGCATGCTCGACTTGGACAGATAGAGAAATCTGCTATAGCTGAACATTGCACCAAAGAAAACCACACCTTTGATTTCGAAAACACCAGGGTGCTGTGCCGAGCCGGGAGCTATTGGGATAACGTCATTAAAGAATCAATAGAAATACGGGTCCACGAGAATCTTGTGAACAGGGACGAAGGCTATCAACTGAGCGCGGCCTGGAATCCAGCATTAGCCGCAATACGCCAGGAACACACCAAGAACCGTCCAGCTCACGAGACGAGATCAGAATGCTCTGACGGAGACACGAACGGCGCTTCCCCCTCCACCCGCCCGCCGGCTCCCCTGGACCCAGCCTCCCGCGGCCAGGTGGTGGGGGGCACGCCGCAGGTATAAAGGGACCGGCATCCGAAAAGACTGGGCACTTCGCCCGAAGATGATGAGTATGTCACTCGTCGAAACGTCGCAGTTTGAAGACACCGCCACCCGGCTGGAAGCCCGACAACTCTTCGCCAAACGAAAATACTATTTCTAACACTAGCATTTAAAACACTCAAAGATTCATTTGTCCGATTGCAGTCTAACCGCGGAAAGACGCTAGACAGGCAGAAAATATCACATGCAAACATATTCAAGTAAACAAATGAACTTGAAAATGAGAATATATTCTCGAAATGCGTTGCGCTAAGCATCAAAACATAAGTAAATGGTGCAGCTTTCATTATATAAATCATGAATGACGTAGTTGCGGACTTTCCTAAAACATCTAATGTGATGAACGAAGTCAAAGATATGTTGTTACTTATTAGAATAATCCTTTTGGAGGGTAAGATAAATTAACTTTGGTTTTACTTCTTTGTGTTTAATTTTCGGTACTCCCTACTTCCTTCAGCCTTCGAGAGTGTCGTTCCTTTTCTTCCCGGGTCAGCTTTCTTCCTTTTGCAGGCTTCTTTCTTTCCTAAAATCCTGCGTTTTGTGTTGCTTCTCTAAAAATTATTGTGTTACCTATTATATCCATTTTAATTCCTATGTTTTTCGTGTATTTGCCAAAATCAGTGTACCATGCGCGTTTGGATTAGTAGCTATTTAGTAAGTTGACGATTTGCTTATTTAGTCTGGCACTATCCGTTCCACATCTGTGGCCATAAAATTGTAGTCTTCTTTTCTCATGATATCGGTTAGCTTTTTCATTTTCGTATACTGTTGTTTGAGCTTAATTTGTATTCAACACTACTACTATTTCTAGGACTCGTGTTTTCTTTAGAATTCTTCTTTTTCCACGTTTCAAGATCCACAAATCTTGATAGTTTAAGTGTTTCTGCTGCATACAGTGTTCGAGGCCTTACCACTATTTGATAGTGTCTTAGTTATGTGCTCCAAGACAGCTTTCTTGCCACATGCCTTCTTGTCGTTTGCAATGCCCTTTCCATTTTATGTGCTCTATTTTCTATGGCTACCTTTCTTTTGTGTTCCTCATTCCATTTTTGTGCTCTTTTTTCTATGGCTAACTTCCATTTATGTTGTTTATTATCCATGCTCGTAGGTATTTAAAACAGTTTGTTTTAGATACTGCGTTGTTATTAATTTTAAGATCTGGAGGAACATCACTTTCATATGTCACGAAATGGGTTTTTTCAAGTGATATTTTCAATCCTATTTTGTCTGCTTGTTTCTCTAGTTCTGTGATTTTTTTTTCGGCACTATGGATTGAATCAGTAATAAATGCCATTTGATCTGCAAAAGCTAAACAATCTAAGATGATTTTATTTGGGTTTCTTCTTTGTTGAGCACCCTTAGTATTGACGCATTTTCTCCATTCTGTCACTACCTTCTCTAACGCACAGTTAAAAAGTAGATATGATGACCAACTCTCCGTCTTATTCCAGATAAAAGTTTTGATAGTTCCCCCTTAAATTTTACTTTTGCTGTTGTGTTTGTCAAGTTCCTTTAATTATTTCTGTTGTTTTATTGTCAATTCGGAATTCCTTTAAAATGTTGATTAGTACATTTCTGTCAATTGGGTCATATGCCTTTTCAAAATATGTTTTACATGCACGGGCATACAACCGGACATTTTAAAGGTGCACAGCTTCGTCCCCTGCTGCCTTGTGTAGCGCTGGTTCCTACCTAAATTTGCAGTGGCGTTTTGGATCAAAGTTTTGATTTACCTCTCACATATGATGAATGAACTCTCGCCAGCTGTAGCACAGCGGTTCTAGGCGCTTCAGTCCGGAACCACGCGGCTGCTACGGTCGCAGGTTCGAATCCTGCCTCGGGCATGGATGTGTGTGATATCCTTAGGTTAGTTAGGTTTAAGTAGTTCTAAGTTCTAGGGGACTGATGACCGCAGATGTTAAGACCCATAGTGCTCAGAGCCATTTGAACCACTCACCGGAAGCGTGGCAACCATCGAGAAGCTTATGAAACTCGTCACATACTTTGACTAGCGTTATTATGGGAAATGAGGTGCGCCTGTCGCGCAGATAACCGTTGTTTGTAGGAGCAATGGCCACAGAAGCTTGAACACGTTAGTGGCACCATCGTTAGGTACTTTTATTCATTTCCGTGGAGCGCAGAACATGTTTTTACCACTAATTAAACTAGCGAAATTTAGATATAAAAATGGTCTACTTCTGTTGTGGTTTTTACCTTATTTTCCATATTGCTCTGTTCTGTAGGACCGTGTTTAAATCACTGCACCCTGGTAGCTTGTCATCAGCAACTAAATGATATTACGGTAAGTTTGGCTGGGGAGCTAAGAAAACGTTTTACCTATAAACGTAATTTTGGTGCGCGAAAATATTTGGCGAGTCTATTTTCCAATTACTTACACCTATTTTCGAAGCATCCGCCCTCATCTGCATTCTCGTCTGTTGTGGACATTCGCAGGGAGACAAAATACATTTTTCTCACGAATTCCACTCACAAGTTACACTTTTGCGCTTCATAAAATATAATGTTTATGTTGCTTCTGTGTATCTACTCCCGACTGATGTTCACTCGTTTGCATATCAGTCTGGCGCCAAAGTCTACAGTGAGACAGAGAACCAGATAACGTGTCATTTACTGCTAGCTAAAGCAACAATGTTGGTACAGCGTTGCCACCATTTGTGAGAGCACGTCGGTTACTGGTACGCTTAGGTGTTTCACATCACCGCCCACTGCAGTCAGAGGAAACGAGTAAGAAGCATCAGGCACACACATTTTCTTATATGCGCTTATAGCACGCTCGGCCCTCCAGCATGCGGCGTATTTTCTCGCCCAGGCTCGCAGCGCCGCTGCCAGCACACAGACTGGGTCCCGACCCTTCGTCTTTGTGGCCTGCACTCCCGCAGAAACGTCGTTATTCCGCGGGGAAGAGTAATGGGCGCGCCCCGCCAACCGCCTGCTGTCCAGCACAAAGGGGATCCCTCCAGATTGCTGGAGTGAAGGTATCGCTCCGCAGCCAGGGCGGCCAACTTCCTGGCCACGGACGCCGTCGCCCGCTTCTCCTCGAGGACATTGTTAGGTTGGGGGCGGGCATCTAGCAGCTGTCACCGACCCATCCGTCGTATTTAGATTACGCCGTTACGAAATACCGTGTTAGCCCTCCTGCACGGCTGTCACGCATGACAGAAGCACCACAGCTCGTGCGGCTCAAACCGAATAGCAGTGAATTTAAAATAGGAAGGCGCGTCTGTTCTGCCACCCATCCACGTCACTTACCCGGAAAACACTGCATTTCAGTGCAGTCGATGTTTGAGGACTAGCGGTGTTACAGACTTGAGAAACACGAGTGACTTAACAAACGACAACGTGTAAGAGACAGTTGTGACCAGCATATTCATAAGGACCACTAGTGAAAGAAGCAAAACATACACTTGAAACAGTATATGTTAACACATGCTGTACTCGAAGAACTGAATTGTGTAGGGCGTCCCAGGAGGAATGAACTATATTGAAAGACATAAGAGGAACTATCATTCGAGGCAAAAAAAAAATTAATAATCGCGAGCTCTAAAATGCATACCCTAAGAGCTGTGAGCACTTGTTCAATAGAAGAGATTTGTTCCATAGTATCGAAGATGAAAAAGTGCTCATAGCTCTTAAGCTATGTGTGTTACAGCCCATGTTTATCAAATAATTTTGCCTTGTTTTTGTCCTGACTACTTCCTCCCAAAGTATGCAAAGCAAAGGGCTTGCAATAGAAGAGGTTTCTTTTCAGGTTCGAAGATGAAGTAGTCCTCATACATCTTAACATATACCATTTGGAGCCCATGTTTACCAAACAGTAAAGCTGCATGCCCTGGGAAAAAATCACGGCTGTAGTTTCCCCTTGCATTCGGATCTTACTTATCTTTTTTTTTTTTAAAAAAAAAACAAAGGACCACATGTCATGTAAGTGACTCTTTGCGTTTCATCTTGACCACTGCTTTCTGTTCCTGTATTACTTAACCATGGACCATGGACATTTGCGTTGGTAGGGAGGCTTGCGTGCCTCAGCGATACAGATAGCCGCACCGCAGGTGCAACCACAACGGAGGGGTATCTGTTGAGAGGCCAGACAAACGTGTGGTTCCTGAAGAGGGACAGCAGCCTTTTCAGTAGTTGCAAGGACTATAGCCGTATTTTTTCCCGAGGGCATGAAGCTTTACTATATGGTTAAATGATGATCGCGTCCTCTTTGGGTAAAATATTCCGGAAGTAAATTAGTCCCCCATTCGGATCTCCGGGCGGAGACTACTCAGGAGGACGTCGTTAACATGAGAAAGAAAACTCGTGTTCTACGGATCGGAGCGTTGAATGTCAGATCCCTTAGTCGGGTAGGTAGGGTAGAAATTTAAAAAGGGAAATGCGATAGGTTAAAGCTAGATATATTGGGAATTAGTGAAGTTCGGTGGCAGGAGGAACAAGACATCTGGTCAGGTGAATACATGGTTATAAATACCTTGTCAAACAGCCGTAATTGGAGAGTAGGTTTAATAATAAATAACAAAGCAGGAATGCGGATGACGTACTATGAACATCATAGTGAACACATTATTGTGGCCAGGATAGACACGAAGCCCACGCCTACCACAGTAGTACAAGTTTATATGCCAACTAGCTCCGCAGATGAAGAGATTGATGGAATGTATAATGAGATAAAGGAAATTATTCAGATAGTGAAGGGAGACGAAAATTTAATAGTCATGGGTGACTGGATTTCGACAGTAGGAAAAGGGAGAGAAGGAAACGTAATAGGTGAATATGGAATGGGGGTAAGAAATGAAAGAGGACGCCGCCTGATAGAATTTTGCACAGCGCACAACCTAATAATAGCTAACACTTGATTCAAGAATCATAAAAGAATGTTGTATACATGGAAGAGGACTGGAGATACAGGAAGGTTTAAGATAGATAGTATAATGGTAAGACAGAGGTTCTGGAACCAGTTTTTAAATTGTAAGATATTTCCAGGGCCAGATGTGGACTCCGACCACAATCTGTTGGTTATGAACTGCAGATTAAAACTGGAGAAACTGCAAAAAGTTGGGAATTTCAGGAGATGGAATCTGGACAAACTGACAGAACCAGAGGCTGTAGAGAGTTTCAGGGATAGCATTAGGGAACGATTGACAGGAATGAGGGAAAGAAATACAGTAGAAGAAGAATGGGTAGCTTTGACGGATGAAATAGTGAAATGGCTCTGAGCACTATGGGACTCAACTGCTGTGGTCATTAGTCCCCTAGAACTTAGAACTACTTAAACCTAACTAACCTAAGGACATCACACACATCCATGCCCGAGGCAGGATTCGAACCTGCTACCGTAGCAGTCGCACGGTTCCGGACTGCGCGCCTAGAACCGCGAGACCACCGCGACCGGCGAAATAGTGAAGACAGCAGAGGATCAAGTAGGTAAAAAGACAAGGGCTAGTAGAAATCCTTAGGTAACAGAAGGTATATTGAATGCAATTGATGAAAGGAGAAAATATAAAAATGCAGTAAACGAAGCAAGCGAGAAGGAATACAAACGTCTCAAAAATGAAAATGGCTAAGCAATGATGGCTAGAGGACAAATGTAAGGATGTGTCGTATCGGCCGCCGCACAGCAGCCGTCAACTCGGCGCGGCGTGCTACACACGAGTACCGCTGGCGCCGCACACGATGTCAACAACTGGCGCCAGTGAACGCGTCGTCGCGGGCTGGGGTTAGCGGCAGCGTACACACCACTACCGATACGGGTTGCCCCGGCGGCGCTGCCCTCGCCACCAGACCGAGCAACCGTATAAGGGCGCCATCTACCAACACTCTGATTGGCCGGACCTGCGGATTTAACCAGTTCAATCTTCGCCGACGACTGGGTTACTACCCGGCTACTCGATTCACTACGACCGAACCGTACTGGAAACTTTCGACGCATTGGTATCGACTGGTTGGCAGTGGTTTGGACTTGTATTCTCTACTAGTGACTCTGATTTATCCTTGTCGCTACAGCCACCGAAGTGTTGTGTTGTCGAACTTAAGTTTTGTTTTGAGTGACAGAAGGTCAAATAAATTTGGTTATCACGAAATATTTGTTGTGTTATAGTGCGGACATAACAGGATGTAGAGGCATATCTCACTAGGGGTGAGCTAGTTACTGCCTACAGGAAAATTAAAAAGACCTTTGGAGATAAGAGAACCACCTGTATGAATATCAAGACCGCAGATGGAAAACCAGTTCTAAGCAAAGAAGGGAAAGCAGAAAGGTGGAAGGGATATGTAGATTATCTATACAAGGGCTATGTACTTGAGGACAACATTATGGAAATGGAAGAGGACACTGATGAAGATGAAGTGAGAAGTATGAGATTGCCTGAAGAGTTTGACACAGCACTGAAAGACGTAAGTCAAAAAAAGGCCTCTGGAGTAGACAGCATTCCATTAGACGTACTAATAGCCTTGGGAGAGCCAGCCCTGACAAAACACTACCATCTGGTGAGCAAGATGTATGAGACATGCATATACCCCTAGACTTCAAGAAGAATATAATAATTCGAATCCGAAAGAAAGCAGATGTTGACAGACGTGAAAATTACCGAACTGTCAGTTTAATAAGTAACGGCCTTAAATACTAACACAAATTCTTTACAGGCGAATGGAAAAACTGGTAGAAGCCGACCTCTGGGAAGATCAGTTTGGATTCCGTAGAAATGTTGGAACACGTGAGGCAATACTGATCCTACGACTTATCTTAGAAGATAGATTAAGGAAAGGCAATCCTACGTTTCTAGCATTTGTAGACATAGAGAAAGCTTTTGACAATGTTGGCTGGAATACTCTCTTTCAAATTATAAAGGTGGCAGGGGTAAAATACAGGGAGCGAAAGGCTATTTAAAATTTGTACAGAAACCAGACGGCAGTTATAATAGTCGAGGGGCACGAAAGGGAAGCAGTGGTTGGGAAGGGAGTTAGACAGGGTTGTAGCCTCTCCCCGATGTTATTCAATCTGTATATTGAGCAAGCAGTAAAAGAAACAAAATAAAAATTCGGAGTAGGAATTAAAATCCATGGAGAAGAAATAAAATTTTTGAGGTTCGCCGATGACATTGTAATTGTATCAGAGGCAGCTAAGGACCTAGAAGAGCAGTTGAATGGAATTTCCATTGTCTTGAAAGGAGGATATAAGATGAACACCAACAAAAGCAAAACGAGGATAATGGAATGTAGTCGAATGAAGTCGGATGATGCTGAGGGAGTTAGATTAGGAAATGAGACACTTAAAGTAATAAAGGAGTTTTGCTATTTGGGGAGCAAACTAACTGATGATGGTCGAAGTAGAGAGGATATAAAATGTAGACTGGCAATGGCAAGGAAAGCGTTTCAGAAGAAGAGAAATTTGTTAATATCGAGTATAGATTTATTTGTCAGGAAGTCGTTTCTGAAAGTATTCGTATTGGAATATAGCCATGTATGGAAGTGAAACGTGGGCGGTAAATAGTTCGGACAAGAAGAGAATAGAAGCTTTCGAAATTTGGTGCTACAGAAGAGTGCTGAAGATTAGATGGGTAGATCACATAACTAATGAGGAGATATTGAACAGAATTGGGGAGAAGAGAAATTTGTGGCACAACTTGACTAGAAGAAGGGATCGGTTGGTAGGTCATATTCTGAGGCATCAAGAGATCATCAATTTAGTATTGGATGGCAGCGTTGAGGTTAAAACTCGTAGAGGGAGACCAAGAGATTAATACACTAAGCAAATTCAGAAGGATGTAGAGTGCAGTAGGTACTGGGAGATGAAGATTCTTGCACAGGATAGAGTAGCATGGAGAGCTACATCAAACCAGTCTCTGGCCTGAAGACCACAACAACATTACTTAACTTCTGAATCAATGTTAGTAAAGTCACATTATTCGAGATTACTCAGAAGTTTTTCGCATTGTCGTCCATAGTGGTCTGTTTTTAATGCTGCGACTGTAAAGTGAAATTAGAGAGTACGGAGAATTACTGCATCAGTCGTTGTACTTGATTAGCACAAAGTATTTTGACGTTCACTTATAATCTTCAGGTAGTGAGTGGATCAAAGTCATTGGGGAAACGACATTAGTTGCACTGTATTTAGTTGTTGATGTAATGAGTCCTCTTGAGCGAATAATATTGTATATTTCCTTGAAATTTTCCGAACGTCTGTAGCCGGATAATAGGATGAATCATTTTTTTGCAGTTGTCTGATATTTTTAAGTATCAAAAAAGCTTAAAACCGTAGTTTCTTAACTTTAAAGAGTAGGACCTCTGGGTCTTATTTCTCTTCTAGGCAGCGCAGCCACCCACGAAACTTCATTAAACCGCCCCTTCATTAATCACGTGTTAGTCACAATGCAAATGAGGAACAAACTGAAAAAAGTGCAGACATGGAAGTCAGAAAGAACAACAGAGAAAGAGAATGAAAACTGGGAGAGAAGATGACTGTCTTCTGCTAATCTGTGATATATTTGTGTCAGTTGTGTATTACTTCTAGAGCGTGCTCGTGTAGCGGCGAAACTTGTAGCACGCTGGGTGGGACGTAACGCAGACCCCGATCGAATCCGTGCAGCTGACTGACGACCGTTCATTTGGTACAAAGTCTAGCGTGGGTGTGGTTTTTAGGCGTTCTCGTGTTTGTTTAGGCAAATTCTAGGCTGGTCGGCAGTCTCCGCCTTACAAAATTACGATAACACGGACAGACGTCGCGCAGAACTTGGACCGTACTCACACGAATAACATCTGGTCATAACACTGTGATACAATAAATTTGCCAAATCGTGGGAGCGACACATCACGTAAGACGGGATAAATGATGTCCATACGTAAGCTCTCCGGGCAAAGCATCGGCTACCGCAGCTGTCACTTTGTGGCCTAAGCTGTTCAGACGTCGCAGAACCGCTGCCAGATTTGTTGAAGATTCTAACCGAAAGGGACGGAGACGCGTGTCGCACCCTTTCAGCGATGTTTTCAGACTCGATAGCAATTTCGGAAGGAGCGACATTTTAGTCGAGCTGGAGAGTCAAATGATTTACTGTTTAGAAAATAATTTATTGTACTACACAATCAGACAAATTTCAAACAAGGTTTTGACTGTGGTAAGACTGAACCGCAGCATATATTGCATCCGAGCCCGGTTGATGCCCGTCACAACCGATCACTTTTTTGGTGAAAATATAGTGATTCTGTTGGACAGTAAGTTATTTCCTGACAGGAAGTGCTGCTTGGAGTGAATGTCATTTTATTTTAAAGAGTCAACGATCGATAACTGGGAAGACACTGCATACAATGGATACTTTGAGTCGGATACCTCGCAAAGGGCTATTGCTCACGGCGCACATTAAGTTAAGAGACGCACAGACTAACGCGACGAAGGCTAACGAACGATAGCAGACCACTTCGTTGGACGAGATTTGCTCAGTGTGTAGGGCGGCAGATCGGAGCCAACAAAGCGGTTGGTCTCGGTTGCGGTTCTGCCTGCTGACGGTAACATCAAAGCATTGCAGTTGATTGGAGTAGGGACCCGTCTCCCAGTATGGACGCCGGGTCTGATGTTCGTTGGTTCAGTAGCGATCTGTTGTTCTTCTACAACGGGTGTGTATTTAAGTTTTATAGGAGAGACACAAACCGCACTTAGTATGTTTTATTGAATGATTTCCATCTTTAATTTAACAACAGCGTCATTTACGGTTTAAAGAAAAGTAGTTGGCTGTTACAAGAGCGAAACCAGTCAATGAAACATACTGAGTGCGACTTGCGACTGTCCTGAAAAACTTAATTTCAAAAGTCGCTGTTTTCCCTGCAGACAACACCTCCTCTCGCTAAGGGTGTGCATTTATTGTGTTTAAAATTACTGTAAATATAGAGTGTAATGTGGAGAGAACATCAAAGCTGGTAAAATTTCATTGTGAGGGGGAATGTTTTATGGCCCGCTACGAACTGCAATTATAAAAATAAACTGGAAAGACTAGACGTTTGGAGATAAATTAGTCAGCTATGAGAAAGTGATACACGCGATGCGAAAAAGAAAATGGTGTTTTCACCGAGATCATATCGGCATGGAAGACTAAGAGAAGAAAAAAAATTGAGAGTGATTATTAACTTTGCGCTGCAGTTACAGCTCTCCTAAAAGAGTTGTTATGTTTGGACATTTTAGGGCCTACGCAATTAGATAACAATTGGAAATCTGTAGCTTTCATTAGAGAAAAAATCATGAAAGGGGCCATGTTCCGATTCAGCTTTAAGGGAGACATTAATTTTGCCCCACCACTCTGTTACGTACTTTTTAAAAAGAGATTCTGCTGATCAGATTCTTACAGCAAAATGAATGCTGCAGAAGCGACGCCTGCTGAAACCACTTCTTTTCTCATAGTAGTAGCTGGTTAAATTGCAATTAAAACGCTACGTAGTAACAATAACAAAACGGAAGCAACGTTGGAAATTATCAGAGCCAAGTGTGATTCAGCACGGCTGAAATCCCCTGGCCAAAATCTCTTAGTTCGGTACGGTTGAGAAGCCGGACGTCAGTGCATTGGCAACCGACGTTCTTTGAGCTTCGTTGCCATAGTGTTCACGCTCCTTTAACTGAATCGTACGAAACTAGGAGTGTAGTCGGCCGAAGGCGTGTAATGAGGTCTGGCGAATCGCTGTTTGGATGTTTCCAATTGATTCACGTCGTGGAATTCGCGACGCGCTGTGTAGAGAGAGTAGTTGGGCTAGAGGTGGTTTCCAACTCATTCGGGTTACCGTGAACGTGGATGTTTATTTGAACATCGTCGGTGACCGAGGTTGCCCATCTTCACGACGAGTATGCTGTGGACAATGTACCAGTGTTCACTAGATTGCACGGAGGCCTCGCTGAGTCGTCCGATCTTCATTGCCTAAAAAAAACGTCTCTGACTGTCGACATCTACTACATCTATATTTCTGCATTTATACTCCGCAAGCCATCCAACAGTGTGTGGCGGAGGGCACTTTACGTGCCACCGGTATTACCTCCCTTTCCTGTTCCAGTCGGGCCGGCCGGTGTGGCCGTGCGGTTCTAGGCGCTTCAGTCTGGAACCGCGTGACCGCTACGGTCGCAGGTTCGAATCCTGCCTCGGGCATGGATGTGTGTGATGTCTTTAGGTTAGTTAGGTTTAAGTAGTCCTAAGTTCTAGGGGACTGATGACCATAGATGTTAAGTCCCATAGTGCTCAAAGCCATTTTTTTTGTTCCAGTCGCGTATGGTTCGCGGGAAGAACGACTGCCGGAAAGCCTCCGTGCTCGCTCTAATCTCTCTAATTTTACATTCGTGATCTCCTCGGGAGGTATAAGTAGGGGGAAACAATATATTCGATACCTCATCCAGAAACGCACCCTCTCTAAACCTGGACAGCAAGCTACACCGCGATGCAGAGCGCCTCTCTTGCAGAGTCTGCTACTTGAGTTTGCTAAACATCTCCGTAACGCTATGACGCTTACCAAATAACTCTGTGACGAAACGCGCCGCTCTCCTCTATCTCCCCGACATGGTACGGATCCCACACTGATGAGCAATACTCAAGTATAGGTCGAACGAGTGTTTTGTAAGCCACCTCCGTTGTTGATGGACTAAATTTTGCCAAGGAGTCTCCCAATGAATCTCAACCTGGCACCCGCATTACCAACAATTAATTTTATACGACCATTGCACTTGAAATCGTTCCGTACGCATACTCGCAGATATTTTACGGAAGTAACTGCTAGCAGTTATTGCTCCGCTGCGCGTCGCGCCGCCCCGCAGAGCTTGAGCTGCCCCCCCGCTGTTGCAGGCATCGCCAACGACTGGTCCGACCACGCCCTGTGGTGGCCGGCGCGCAACGTGTGGCTGTCGCGCACGCGCTCCACGCTCGACCAGTACGGCGTGCAGGCGGACGCGCTGCTCGACTTCACGCCGATGCACAAGACGCTGCGCGTCCAGCTGCCCGACCTGCGCTACCTCGACTGCCGCGTCGACTTCTCCATCAAGACCTTCAACGCCGTCGTCAACCTCTGCAAGGAGCTCGGTGCGTACAGCTGTATCGGTCATTTTATCCCTCTGAAACCGACAGTCGCTAATAAACTAACTAGTCCGGCTCTCTTTTGTATAACGCAATTCTTAACATTCCTAAAAGCTGACAGATACCGCCTACACGAAGTATCTACGACAGCTTTTGTTTGTCATACTTTTCGTCAATCTACGTAGCTTCTTATCCTATTTCTTATTTATTTAACCTTGTTAGTCCACATTCTCGGTGACAGGAATGCGCAGTTTCCATATAAAATCTCATTTACGTAAATCATTATAATTTTTTTCTGTTTTGATTACTGAGCTGCATGCCTACCTATACGCTACACTACACCACTTTATCCTTCACCTTTTTTGTCTCTGAGATCGGCCTTCCTTGACTGTGGCGCAACAACAGCTCTAGATTTTGCTTATTCAGTTTTTTGCGTTCAGCGTTATTACAACTGTATGTACTACCACAAATATAATAACAACGCATCTATTACAAATATAAAAAGACCCTATTACCACTACCACCATTTCGATTTTTCTACAGCAACTACCACTACTAATGTTACTGCTGAAACTTCTCTTACAAATATTAGTACTAGTACTTCTACTACTTTTATTTACGATATTGTTACGGGCACAGACTCTCAAACACATTTTATTGCTGTTGGAATTTATCTAGTTTCTCTGTACAGCGCGTACCAGATCGGCGATCGTCTCTTGTCCAGCAATATCTTGCGGCCTTCAGATAGCATGGCGACTGTTCAGAGTGAATCTCTTGAATTTCGCCGATCCCCGTTCGTCATCTGAAGTACGCTAGTCGGCTCCTCGCTCCACTCTTCCGTTACTGGACCAATCGATAGTAGAGCTCTCGGACTTCGTCGTCTACATTAGACCCATCTACTGGCCTTTCTCGTCTCTGCTGTGCTGGTTATCGACTGTACTTCCGCTTTTTTGAGCGACAGCATCCCTTTAAAGATTTAGAATACAAAAGCCCTCTTTTACTTTAAATATATTGTACGCAATTTCCGCTTTTAAAGCCTGTCCGGAAGTCCTTCCTACATCTTCGACTAGGCACGCTTCCATAGGAGATGATCTACTGCGCGGATTTCGCCACATTCACAGCTGGTCGTTGTCCTCGTACCAATTTTATTCAGATACGTAGTATATTGTTCTACTCGCCTACTTGGCTCCAAAACTGCTAGCTAGAGCCTTTCGTTTGCACCAGAAACAAATTGAAACGATCTACTTCCCATGTCTGAGAATCTCCATCTCTGCTGCCATTCTGGAAATATTAAATTCTTTGTTACTGACTGACTTCTTTCTCATTAGCCAAAAATTTCATTCAATATATCGCAGCCCTATTTTTTTATTTATAGCTCATTTATAGCCCATTAATATAGCCAGGATGTCCTTAGATGTGCTACTTAACGCTCCGCACCAGCCTAGCAGAATTCCTCGCTGTGCCTCTCCCACCGCGTCAGCATGTTTCACCAATGTGTCCGGCCAAACACTGGCTTTGTACCCACAAATATTGTCAATATGGACTCCTGCTACAGTTCAATTACATTCTCGGGCAAACGAAACCTCCTTTGTCCCATATCAATAATTCTATTAATTGTACAATTAACTTTACTTGCTGCATATTCTACGAGTATCTGTGTCTGCGGCCCTCTTCTATATCGTTCATACCGATCGGTGCGGTAAGTTAGTCTCGGTAATGACGTCATTTTCGGTTCTTTATCCGAATTTCCTATTCAGTAAGCTTCTGAGACCTGTTACGGAACAGTCCTCCCGCCGATTTTTCGACAGTTGTACCGAGAGGTTTTGGATTTTGGTATGGCCCTGTCGTTCCGTTAGCTGTGGCCTATTTACACCTATAATCTGTTATTTTAAACGTATTGAGCGGTTTTAGTTTTGGATTTAGTTATTGTGTTACTAAAGAATCACCGCAGGACGTGTCCGGTTGGAAAGTGAGTTCATAGTGCACTATTTTCCTTTGTTAGAAATATGGTTAGGTTAGGTTGCTACTGTGAATGATTGATTACAAAATCCAAATTTTCGGTCAATACACTCTAAAAATACCCGGTATTTTTATACAATTAAGACTTTAACGATCATTAAATATCAAGACATCGACTCTGCTTACGTGTCTCACATGAATGTTAGCTGAAATTACTAGTGACTTCGCGTACTATCTCCCGCAGATGGTTTACTTATTAATCATCGAAACGCGTTTAAAACTTTTAAGTAACTATGCAAGGGAATTTTGTGAAGTCTGATAGAGGAAACCTTCCAAAATATCATGCATTTACGACTTACGCCCGCATCATTCGGCAACAAAAGTCAACCTGCGTCTTTTTCGAATGGAATTACGTAACGACTTGTAGTAGCGTAGTTAGTAAGGCGACGAACCTGACTGCAATTATCTGTTACGTTATTTACATTGTAGGCTAGCCATTTTTGTTACTGTTTTTGTGGGATACAAAAAAACTGCTGTGGCAAAGGTTCGTAAACTGCTGGATGCGAAAATATTTTTTTTCCTCATTGTGTTTATTATGATACTTCGTTAATCGTCAAAGTTAAGGATTTTTCTGAAGTATTCGTTCGTAATTTACACGTAAGAGCTACCTTTCTTAGTAACGAGCATCTCCGATGTCGTGACTTCCATACGTTTAAGAAATGAAAGATAAAATTACTGTGGGTGAAACAACTGACAGTGACATTTATACTACTTCCTGTCACCAATAATTCACTTTTTTTTTGGAATACGGAGCGATTTCCGAGGGTGTGGTCAGACAGGAATCTAAGAGCACAACGTAAATTACTGCGAATGAAACTAGCAGAAATCGTCTTTATACTCCAGCTTGTCACAAGTATTTATCTGCGATCGAATCCTTGGTTCAAAATGCTTCAAATGGCTCTGAGCACTATGGGACTCAACTTCTGAGGTCATCAGTCGCCTAGAACTTAGAACTACCTAAACCTAACTAACCTAAGGACATCACAGACATCAATGCCCGAGGCAGGATTCGAACCTGCGACCGTAGCGGTCTCGCGGTTCCAGACTGTAGCGCCTAGAACCGCACTGCCACTCCGGCCGGCATCGAATCCTTAACAACATCTGTGCATGAAAGGTTCCCGCCACAATATTTTCAGACTATACCACCATATATGAAACATTTTGATTCATGAAATCCATGCTATAAACTACAATGAACTTCTAGAGCTGCACTCGCCACACACTCTCGAAAAGGCGATTTTTTAAATTTTGTTTTCATGAATCAAATCGATGATGTATCACGTAGGGAAGCAGGGTGCTCCATCATTTGGATCTCAAGAAGCGAGCTACAACCACATTCTATACATCTTCTTATACTTTTACACTCCCTTAAACAATTTTTCGAGTTCGTGGAGACGTGTGGCGTCTATGCAACTAATTGAAGGCAGTTTATTCCCATACGCGTTTCGCTTCTTTTATTTGTGAAGCATCATCACGAATAACGGAATCGAAACGCGTATGGCAATTAACAAACTACCTTCAATTAGTTGCATAGAGAGAACCTACCTCAATGAATTTTGAATTAACTCAGGAGTGAGGGAAAACAGAAAAAATGACGAATTTTAGGGTGTTCCTAAAGAAGTATTTGTACAATGTGGTACTACACTCCATTCCTAACCCATATTCCGAAACGTAAAATCCAAAACAAGATGTCGATGTGAATGAGAATAAAACGAGATAATGTGACATTTACGACAGTTTCCAGAACAATATTCTGCTTTCGAAATGCTCACTGAATAATGTTCGGGCTCTATTTCGAAAACAAGACCGCTCGGTGCGCTCAAGTGCCGAACCGATCGGCAAAATGGAGGAAAGATACAGAATAGGGGCCCTGGACTGTCCAGTGTTCGAGTATCTGTGAACGATTAGACTTCGAATCGAATCATTGGCTGATTTATTCTACTCAATGGGTCCCTAATAATTCTTTGTTTGAGTAACATATATGTTGATTTTTTTTGTGCTCATTAAAGGCGCACCACTCCTCCGGCATTTCAAGGATTTTCTGTGATTATTTTCTGTCAAATTTCAGCATTTGGAATGCAATAGAAGTAAAAAGCCGCCAGCGTATGTTGTGTTCCTAACAGTCTCTTATGGAGAAAAGTTTCCTCACGGGTATATTTCGCGAGATTATGGACCGTCTACTTATACGAGGTTTTGTTAGGAATAACCTAACTGAGATGATGTCTGAGTATTTCGTCCCAGTGAAAATGTGGTAAAGTGACTCTAAATGCGATGTAAGCATAGTCTGCGTGGTTTGACAGCTGCCACTTTCAGTTTTCCGTCGCTGAGAAGCTTAGACCAACAGCGAACATGCAGCTTTAATTCTTTTGGTCGGTACTCACATTCTAATGGCGGACGCCGCGATTTACGCGCGCGACCGTATCAAACATTAAAGTACGAAAACCCACTTTGAAAATAATACAGGACATGCGTTTATAAGACGCCCCCTCAAAAGGCATACAAAATACGTGTAACTGCAGCAGCATTAATTTAAAAGAAAGACAGTTTAAGTAAAAGAAAAATACTTACCACTAACGGTAGTTGAACAAGGCTACACAGAAAGTTAATACTTTACTTCAAGTAATTTAGTAGCAAAAGTTACGAAAAGAAAATAAAGAAAATAGTTTTACAATGAAACATACGATTTACAGTATGAACTGCGAAATTCCTTTAGTTTTCTGGGGAGAGCGCACAGCAGTGCAGCTCCTCTGTTCGTCATTAGAGAGGTGTGGCGACTTGTTGAGATGACAGCGGCCGCTTGTGATGTCGCAGATGAAGCTATCACAGCACCTCCGTTTGAAGCCTCTATTCGATTATGTTGAACTCTTCTCCAGTGGCGTATAACAGGCCACTGGCTGAATAGAAGTGAATTGTTGGCGACAATCCACAGTTTTAGCATGTACGCGCTCATTACTTGTTTTACACATCTCGTTCTAGTTTCAGTACTTAATGATAACTTCCGACCGCGATATAACTGTTCGTCACGTTTGCTTATGACTACCCCAATCGCAAATTCACAGCCAGTAAAACAGCTCTAGCATATGATCTACAATTGTAATTCTGTTCACCGCGACTGTTCACTATTCAGTAAGAATACGAATGCAATACGTAGTTTTATTATGAAGCCTTGGCTATTAGTAATGCTCAAACCGTACGATCTTTCTAAATAACACTTCAACTTTCACCACGCACTGCGACTGTAATCCCAGACGTCAGTCATTAAGTTCCAAGATTTACTGTCTCGGCATGTTTTTGCATATCAAATCAACAATGCGCGTCTCGTCAGATTACTCGCCCCCCTCCCCCCCCCCGCCCCCCCCCCCCTCCACACACACACACACTCCCTGAGTAACTCCTACTCACTGTATATTGTTGCTCAGCTGTTACTCTCGATATCGGTCTCAGTCAGAGAGCTCAAAGATAATAACCGATGCATTACGAAGTCGTGACGTTTGAGTAAATCGAATATTGGTGAGCGTATCGCTCTCTCTCTTTCTCTCTCTCTCTCTCTCTCTCTCTATCCAGTTTTCAGAATACAGTTTTCGCCGGCCGCGGTGGCCGGGCGGTTCTAGGAACTGCGTGACTGCTACGGTCGGAGGGTTCGAATCCTGCCTCGGGCATGGATGTGTGTGATGTCTTTAGGTTAGTAAGGTTTAAGTAGTTCTAAGTTCTAGGTGACTGATGACCTCAGATGTTGAGTCCCATAGTGCTCAGAGCCATTTGAACCAGCCATATACAGCTTTCTGATTAGCAAACAGACTAGCAAAGTTTTCTCCAACCTTTATCGGCCGTAAAATTACAAGTAAGAAGGCCTTCATTCGAAATAAAATGCGTTATGTGCTTACAAAACGTGTAACATTCTAAAAATTCTAATCATCCGCTCTAGTTGTTTTTGTGGAAAGGGATGTACAAAATTTAAAAATAAACAATATTCAATTCATCTTTATTTATTATTTCTATTCAACATTTGAAAAAAAGAAGATTTTTGGCGGCTTCTGTCGCACATAACAGTTTTTTCGCTAGACTTTGCTAGTTACAGTTTTTGCATTAGCTCTTAATCTAAGTCTAATATATATTGATGCAACCGATAATGAGTTTTGTTTCGTGCATATCTTCCAAGTCGACACACTGAATTCACGAACTGAGTGTAAACCCTGCCGAAATCTGCCACGTTTGCGACACTACGAAATTTTCTCTCACAACAAACCATAATTTTGTGAACAGCTTCAGAGACAGATTTAAGTCCACACCTATGAACCTGCTGAGTAAATGCAGTTGGATCACACAAAGGATTTTTGCAATATGTGGAATCACTTTCTTGGACATTCTCAAAAAGCTGGCACAATCACATTTTAAATTTTACAAATTTTTAATGACACATCCTGCCATGTAATACAAAATAGTAGGGAGAAAAAAAACAGTTTTGATTCAACACGAGGAACATTTGCCTTGCATCCAGATTTTATGCTCTTTTTCTTATTGTAGGCCTTAGAGAGCCGACTGGGACTGAACGGTGTTTGGATTATTGGTTTAAAAAAAATGGTTCAAATGGCTCTGAGCACTATGGGACTTAACTTCTGAGGTCATCAGTCCCCTAGAAGTTAGAACTACTTAAACCTAACTAATCTAAGGACATTACACACATCCATGCCCGAGGCAGGATTCGAACCTGATGGCCATATTGGGGCGTTCTCTATTGATCACGCGGGGCTTGGCCTCCGTACGATACGCGTCTTCTGCCGGCCGCGGTGGTCTCGCGGTTCTAGGTGCGCAGTCCGGAACCGTGAGACTGCTACGGTCGCAGGTTCGAATCCTGCCTCGGGCATGGATGTGTGTGATGTCCTTAGGTTAGTTAGGTTTAAGTAGTTCTAAGCTATAGGGGACTGATGACCACAGCAGTTGAGTCCCATAGTTCTCAGAGCCATTTGAACCATTTTTTATACGCGTCTTCGAACTCCCTTTCGAAGTACCACCGGACGTAGTCACCGCGGCTTTCCAGCCCTACGGCAGAGTGATCAGGCATATTGCCGAAAAATGGACCACCTTTACAACGGACCCCGTTCTTAACGGGGTACGACAGATTAAAATTGAACTGACCAAACATGTTCCGTCATATCTTGTCATCGGCGGATGTAGGGCGACCATTATGTATGACGGTCAGCCACGCACTTGCTCTGGTTGTGGCAAAGTAGGGCACTTCCGTTCGGATTGTCTCTGACGACGGCTAACTCAAATCCCGACAGGTGAATCTATGATTCCTTCTACGGTGACGACCCTTCCTCTCAATTACGCCGAAGTTACACGGGCAGCAACCCTTTCCGATGCTGACCACATTAGTCCGATAGCCGCCCCCGATAGCGAGACCATGATGGCTTCTGCAGTACAGGATCCGGCCTTTACAACGGCGCCCTCACCTGAAGATAATCACCGACCGACCTTGCAATAAGGCGTGGATGCCAGGATGGACATTGACCCACGGGTTGTGCCGACAGCGGCTTTTCTTCCAGACACCGGAGCAGCTGAAGAAATCCACCCACATTCAGATACTGAAACACATGTCCGTAAACAGCGTTCCCCGCGAAAACACAAAAGACGGTGGCGTGCTCCATCGGACGAGTGTTTGCAGCGATCGTCTGACATGGACTGTGGAAATTCCGACGACGGTACCGGCGGTACAGAGGCCGCTGTAACTTCAAACTCAACAGATCGCCGTGGTGACGGCTTCCGCCCCTCCGACCCCACAGAACAGCAGGATCACAAGCAGACAGCCGCTGCCGATTCCCAGCCAGCAGGGCCGATGGAGTCAGCGCCGAGTGCCGCAGCAGCCACTAACAGCCACCAACAGCCGATGGTATTTCAAGGCGAGTGGGCGGACGACTGTGAGGCACACTCCTTGTCCATCGTGTCGGACGACACGGGGGGAAATTTACCCCACCAGTGTTAATCCTTTCCCGCCATCAGTTAGAGTGACGAGACAGCCTTACAGGGGTACTGATGGCCAACACGGATGCTGTGGATAGACCTCAAACTTATCGCGTTGCAACCATAAACATCAACACTATACGGGCGCGCGCTTAGTTATCCTTGCTTCAAGCTACGTTGAACTCTGCTTCCATCGACATAGCCCTTCTCCAGGAAGTGTACGTCGACGACTTCCCAGGCATGTACGGTTACGATGCTTGCGTCTCTCCAGCTTCCCCAACAGGCAGCGGTGTCGCTGTACTTCTTCGGGAAGAGATAGTGGCGGACAGTATCCTGTTACTGCCTGGGCAAGAGGAATGGCACTCACAATACTGGGTGTCCGCCTTATCAATATCTACGCACCTTCCGGGACGGACAAACGTCGCGAACGTTCACGATTCTTTGCGAAAGACGTCGCCCCGCTCTTCCAAGGCCGCCATGACCATCTGATGTTTGGAGGTGACTACAATTGCGTACTGGCGCCCAGAGACCAACTCCCACGACATAATCCGTACCCGGAACTCGAGACGCTAATTCGAGACCTGCAGATGATGGACACTTGGTAACATCTTCACGGCCACCTACCGGGATTCACGCACCTCACGAGTCACTCTTCCAGTCGTATCGATAGGATTTATGTCTCACGCTCTCTCGCCGCTGGAACACAGGATGCGGAACTGTGGCCTGCAGCATTCTCGGACCTCTCAGCTTGCATTTGTGGCGTCACCCTGCGCGGCAACACGTGTGGAGAAGCCGCAGCCCGTGGAAATTAAACATCGCTCACCTGTCGTAACCGGATTGCCGCCACGCCGTTGAGGATACGTGGCATTCGTGTGAAAATCGCCTCCGTGCATATCCCACAACGATCCGCTGGTGGTTGGACTGCGCCAAACCGGCAACGAAGGCGAACGTTGATAACCTACGGTGACGACCACGCTACTTGGCGAAGACATACCCTCGACTTTTACTTCCGGGTCCTGCGCGACTGTGATGCTATGGCGCCGTCTCCGGAACGACAAACGGCGGTCCACCGTGCTAAGGCTCAGATCCTCGCTCATATGCGACGCCACCTAGAGGGGGTAGTCATCCGCTCGAGGACGCAGGATCGGATACCTAGCGAACGCCCGTCAATGTTCCACGTCCTTCGTGAACGTAAACGACGCCAACGAGCGCTGATACGCTTCATCGACACGGAGGACGGTCATCGCCTCACCACGCAACAAGACATATGGACATATGGACATATGGCCTGTTCTACAATCATTATTCCCAGCTCTATTCCGCTCAAACCCCTGATCCGACAGCACTGGAGGACGTCTCTCAGACGATTTACGGCACCGTCACCCCGGTAATAGAAGCGGCCTTGATGCAAGAAATTACTGAAGAAGAAGTGATCGACGCCATTAGAAAAGGAGCTGTCAACAAGTCTCCGGGTCCTGATGGCCTCCCCTCGGAATTTTACCGGACTTTTCAATATTTATTAGCCTCCCGATGGACGGACATCTGTCGCGAACTACTATCCCCGGACGTGCAGCTCCCTGCGGCCCTTGTGGAAGGGATGATTGTTCCTATTCACAAACCGTCCGGTGACTCACGACTGCAGGACTACCGCCCGTGATGCTATTGAGCTGCGACTTTAAGATCTTTACTCGACCGTTGGCGGCGCGGATACGCCAGACCCTACGAAATGTTATCTCACCCGATCAAACGTCATCAGGAGGCGACAATAATATTCAAACAGCACTCAGCGAATATCGCGACTTGATCTCACTGGCGAGGGCATGTCGTCTGAAGGGTGCACTGGCGGCAATCGATTTTAGTCAAGCTTTCGACCGAGTGGACCACAACTATTTGGAAGCGGTCCTCCAACATACGCGGTACCCCACAGCCATTCGTCACTGTCGTCATGCGACTACTCCGTGGCGCAACGTCCAAGGTGATCGTTAACGGCCGACCTTCGCAGCCCCTCACCATTTCTCGATCGATACGCCAAGGCTGCCCTCTGTCCACTTTACTTTACGCTGTGGCCATGGAACCTCTCCTCTGCGGCCTGCGCCAACGACTAACGGGTAAGACGTTACGAAGCCACACTTTCCGATGATGTAAAGCGTACGCTGACGACCTGGTGATTGTCATCCGCAACGGTGACGACATCGCTCGCGCACTAACTTGGATAGCGAAATATGGCATGGCCACTGGTAGTCGTATCAACATCGCAAAATCGGTGGCGATGAACATCGGGGTCGGATTGTCTGAGAACACTGTCTCCACCTTACAGCTCAGAGATAGTTTGAAATATCTTGGCATTGATTTTACAGACGATATACGACGGACCGCTGCTCACAACTTTCGACGGCTTTTACGAAATGTTCAGACTGGAATTGCCAACAACCGCCTACGAGCCCTGGACATCGTCCAACGGACCCAGTATGTTAACACACATTTAGCGTCACGCATTCCGCACATCGCCCAGATATTACCTATACCGGTGATGTTAGCTCGCCGTATACTTGCGGCTTTTGGGTCCTTAGTGAGTTCTGGAATGCTTTTCAAGATCAAATATGAGACTCTCACCCTTCCCCCGAATCGGGGAGGGTTTGGCCTTTATCACGTTTATGACAGAGCGGTCTCCCTATTTGTGAGCACATTAGTCAAACTATGGCACCGCCGTCCGGACAGTCTGACCAGTTTGTTAATAGAAAAACTAGCACCGCCCTCCCTGTTGCCGCCTGTGCCGATACACCACGTCCCCTCTTCACTCTTCTACATCGGTGTCTTTCACCTCGAACTCAGTTATGTTCGACTTGCCTTACCAGCGACTTAACTGGCGACGCCAAAGACGGTTTATAGGGTCCTGCAACGTCAACTGGCGAGTAGTGTGGAGGACAATTCACCACGTAACACTGGACACTGACGTCACGGCGATGTGGTATATCACTGTCAACGGTAAGCAGGTGACCAAATCAAGGCTACATGCGTTCCACATGGTAGGCTCACCCACGTGCACGAGCTGTGGCGTTCAAGACAACGATGAGCACCGTCTTAGCTGTGGCGAGTCTACGGCAGTGTGGCACTTAGTGAGGCAGATGTCAGCATACTTCCTTCGAGTAACGCCGAATCATATCGACCCCAAGACTATCTTATTCCCGGATGAAACGTATTACCCACGCACTAAAACTAATGCAGTGGCGTGGCTTCGTGGACATGCAGTGCATTACTTGTTTCAAGACTGCACTAAGGACACTTTAGAATTTTGGAACTATTTGCAGGAACGACATTGCAAGATCCTCCGTAACCCAAAGTATCGACAATATTTTTCCAATTTCCACGTAGCTGGAACATCACGGGTGAGAAAAGCTAAAATTACAATACAATGATAGAACACTGCACGGTACAACGTGGGACCTACTTTCATCATTACGAGAAGTCGTACCTGGATGATACAGCAGATGGATAGTTTCGTTGTGAACCCTCACACTCTGTAGCAGTATTTGCCCCATTTCCTCTTTTTGTCCCCGGTGCGAAAAGGTCTTCGCAGTTATAATTTTCCCGTCCGGTGCAAGATGTAGCACTGGTTAATGGTGGTATGGATTCCACCCTTCAGTTTTGTTTCATGGTTTCCTTCGCCCCGCACTAGTGCACTTACTAGTTTTCAGTTCCTTACTGTAAAAGAAATTAAAAGGAAAAGAATAAAAAATAAATAAATAAAAAATCACAAATTTAAAAAAAAGGCAACGTGCTTGCCTGTCAGGTGCACGCTGCCTTTGTTCGCGCTTTCGAGACTCGCTGAAAGCCAAATAAAAAAAAAAAGTGGTCAGCATGACAGAATGTCAATCCTAAGGGCCCGGGTTGGATTCCCGGCTGGGTCGGAGATTTTCTCCGCTCAGGGACTGGGTGTTGTCTTGTCCTAATCATCATCATTTCATCCCCATCGACATGCAGGTCGCTGAAGTGGCGTCAACTCGAAAGACCTCCACGAGGCGAACGGTCTACCCGACGGGAGGCCCTCGCCACACGAAATTATAATTTTATCTCTATGCTGATGCAATTTGAAGAATTCAGTAGCATGTGGCACGCTTGAACTCACAGTCTGAGCATCGAGAGAGACATTCGTCTTCTTACTGTGGAATCTGATGTGCTGCTTGGTGACTGAGTTGGCAAATTTCAAGCCTTCATCCTCCTGCAATTCATTATATTAATTATGTAACCCCGCTGTACATGACCAACTACAGTTTGTAAAATATATTTATCAACCAAAGTTTTTGGTGCCAACTTAAGCACGTGGCAAGGATCCAAAATGGTATAAACACTGCATTCAGCTAACGGGTGTTAGTATTGTCAGGTTAGTAGTTGCAGCCCAAGTTTTTCAAAGCTTGCAGGTTCAGAAGCGGGCCATCGCAAGTAATCGTATGGCAGCACCAACAGGAGGCATGTACGGAGTAATTTGGCTAAAAGGTCAGCTTGAATGCTATTTAAGAAATGGAACTGGACAGTTAAACTCTTTCTGTGTGATACAATTTGGAAGACTAATACCTCTCTTACTAGTTCATTAGAAGCTAGTAGCCTAATGCCAGCAAAATTGACATTACCACAATTCACTTTTGTAGTACTGTCCCTTGCTTTCGAATCATCATACTGTCAAAAATTAATGCACATTCTTTTAAGCAAGGTTCTTCGTCTACATTTTCTTTGAAGTAACTGAAGACTTCACTTACGAACACAGGTTCACAGTTGACAGAACAGATCCAAGATCTGATGCAGTTTGGACGGGGCAAACAAAATAATCTTGTAGGCTTTAGGCGAATGAAAATGTATTGTCCCACAAACTGTTTGGTGATATCAGAGTACGTTGTGGCTTATTTGTCACACACAAAAGTTTTTCAACTGATTGACAATGAAATGCAATGGAAAACCACTGAAATTAAATGTCAAATGTTTCTGCACGTCACTATTAAGGTGTCCTTTTTACTTAAGTTCATAAGTCAGCAGGGTCATCATCGAGATCTTTTTGTTTCTTCGGTTTACAGCCATACGTAACCTTCTTACGATCTTCATCAGATTTATTTTCGTCGGTAGCGTAGATTTGTTTGTGTTCGTTTGTTTTCACCGTGTGCTTCAGGAAACTTTGCCAAATGTATACCTGCTCGATTTACGTCCTGGAAGAGAGGTCGTTGTAATACTGCATACACGGTATTTCATAATTACGATAGCTTTTTAAGTACGCTGACAAACACTGCTGTACTGACAACAAAGAGAGTGTAGCGTCGAACCAGACGAGCTGAGTAATACGCGGACTTTTTTGGTTTCAGGCATCCGGCACCCGGAGGAGCTGTCGTTTTGCAAGCCGCTGGAAGCGAACCACCTGAAGTACAACCTGAAGGACATGCCGTGCGCCAAGAAGCGGTCGCAGGGCGACCCGCGCGCCTCTAACGGAGTGCCGGCCGACACGAACACGTTCGTGGCGGCGCACGCCGGGGGACCCAGCCCCTCGGGGTCCACGGGCAGCCTGGAGCGCGGCGGCGGCGGCGGCGGCGGCCAGCCCTTCCTGTGCGCGCCCGTCACGCCACACCGCGCCGCACACCACGCGCACGGATCGCCCATCGGCTCGCCCGTCACACCGGTCAGTCGCCCGCCTGCCTACGTGTCCGTACTCTTAAGGATAACAATGAGCTTTACTCGTATACGGAGAGCCACCTATCAAGGTGGAAGTCGGCTGGGCACGTGGCATTGACGGCTCATACAGAGGTGCAGTAGAAGACTCCGACTGAACGGCTGATCGAACACCAGACGGAGAGATGATGTCAAAGAAAACCTACGAAGTAAGGTACACGGGAATTGGGAAGCACCAACGTGGAATCGGGATATCTGGTAGAAAATCACTCAAGAGGCGAAGGTCCACGATAGGGTGTAGACTGTAGAGTCACCAGGGTCTGCCTTATACATATCCGAGCGGTTCAACTGCACAGACCCCTGCCCTTCTAGAGGCCCCACACCATGATTTCAAACTATCTCCTGAAATATTGGTATTACAGATAAATTGGCATCCTCTTGGTTAAAATATTCCGGAGGTAAAATAGTCCCCCATTCGGATCTCCGGCGGGGACTACTCAGGAGGATGTCGTTATCAGGAGAAAGAAAATTGGCGTTCTATGGATCGGAGCGTGGAATGTCAGATCCCTTAATCGGGCAGGTAGGTTAGAAAATTTAAAAAGGGAAATGGATACGTTAAAGTCAGATATAGTGGGAATTAGTGAAGTTCGGTGGCAGGAGGAACAAGACTTTTGGTCAGGCCAATACAGGGTTATAAATACAAAGTCAAATAGGGGTAACGCAGGAGTAGGTTTAATAATGAATAGGAAAATAGGAAAACAGGTAAGCTACTACAAACAGCATAGTGAACGCATTATTGTGGCCCAGATAGACACGAAGCCCACGCCTACTACAGTAGTACAAGTTTATATGCCAACTAGCTCTGCAAATGATGAAGAAACTGAAGAAATGTACGATGAAATAAAAGAAATTATTCAGATAGTGAAGGGAGACGAAAATTTAATAGTAATGGGTGACTGGAATTCGAGTGTAGGAAAAGGGAGAGAAGGAAACATAGTAGGTGAGTATGGATTGGGGCTAAGATATGAAAGAGGAAGCCGCCTAGTAGAATTTTGCACAGAGCACAACTTAATCATAGCTAACACTTGGTTTAAGAATCATGAAAGAAGGTTGTATACGTGGAAGAACCCTGGAGATACTAAAAGGTATCAGATAGATTATATAATGGTAAGACAGAGATTTAGGAACCAGGTTTTAAGTTGTAAGACATTTCCAGGGGCAGATGTGGACTCTGACCACAATCTATTGGTTATGACCTGTAGATTAAAACTGAAGAAACTGCAAAAATGTGGGAAATTAAGGAGATGGGACCTGGATAAACTGAAAGAACCAGAGGTTGCACAGAGTTTCAGAGAGAGCATAAGGGAACATTTGACAGGAATAAGGGAAAGAAATACAGTAGAAGAAGAATGGGTAGCTCTGAGGGATGAAGTAGTGAAGGCAGCAGAGGATAAAGTAGGTACAAAGACGACGGCTGCTAGAAATCCTTGGGTAACAGAAGAAATATTGAATTTAATTCATGAAAGGAGAAAATATAAAAATGCAGTAAATCAAGCAGGCAAAAAGGAATACAAACGTCTCAAAAATGAGATCGACAGGAAGTGCAAAATGGCTAAACAGGGATGGCTAGAGGACAAATGTAAGGATGTAGAAGCTTATCTCACTAGGGGTAAGATAGATACTGCCTACAGGAAAATTAAAGAGACCTTTGGAGAGAAGAGAACCATGTGTATGAATATCAAGAGCTCAGATGGCAGCCCAGTTCTAAGCAAAGAAGGGAAGGCAGAAAGGTGGAAGGAGTATATAGAAGGTTTATACAAGGGCGATGTACTTGAGGACAATATTATGGAAATGGAAGAAGATGTAGATGAAGACGAAATGGGAGATACGATACTGCGTGAAGAGTTTGACAGAGCACTGAAAGACCTGAGTCGAAACAAGGCCCTCGGAGTAGACAACATTCCATTAGAACTACTGACGGCCTTGGGAGAACCAGTCCTGACAAAACTCTACCATCTGGTGAGCAAGATGTATGAGACAGGCGAAATACCCTCAGACTTCAAGAAGAATATAATAATTCCAATCCCAAAGAAAGCAGGTACTGACAGATGTGAAAATTACCGAACTATCAGTTTAATAAGCCACGGCTGCAAAATACTAACGCGAATTCTTTACAGACGAATGGAAAAACTGGTAGATGCAGACCTCGGGGAGGAACAGTTTGGATTCCGTCGAAATGTTGGAACACGTGAGGCAATACTGACCTTACGACTTATCTTAGAAAAAAGATTAAGAAAAGGCAAACCTACGTTTCTAGCATTTGTAGACTTAGAGAAAGCTTTTGACAATGTTGACTGGAATACTCTTTTTCAAATTCTAAAGGTGGCAGGGGTAAAATACAGGGAGCGAAAGGCTATTTACAATTTGTACAGAAACCAGATGGCAGTTATTAAAGTCGAGGGGCATGAAAGGGAAGCAGTGGTTGGGAAAGGAGTGAGACAGGGTTGTAGCCTCTCCCCGATGTTATTCAATCTGTATATTGAGCAAGCAGTAAAGGAAAGAAAAGAAAAATTTGGAGGAGGTATTAAAATTCATGGAGAAGAAGTAAAAACTTTGAGGTTCGCCGATGACATTGTAATTCTGTCAGAGACGGCAAAGGATTTGGAAGAGCAGTTGAACGGAATGGACAGTGTCTTGAAAAGAGGATATAAGATGAACATCAACAAAAGCAAAACTAGGATAATGGAATGTAGTCAAATTAAATCGGGTGATGCTGTGGGAATTAGATTAGGAAATGAGACACTTAAGACAAACAACAACAACAGATAAATTGAAAAAATTGAAGTAAGTTGCTTCTGAAACAACTTTTAATAGGAATCCAATGTAATTGAAGTATATACCCATTGTGACACGACTACGTGACTACTAGTGTACCTCACAGAAAACTTTCGCTGCATCGTAATCGAGGTAACCGAGGGCTATCACAGAGATAATATCTACTGTTAACATTTGGCGCCCCCGTAAATTAAGAGAATGCCGTTGACACACTCTCGGGGCCTTTCCGCACCCTTGCAACGCGTTGTTACGGCTACGGTCGGCGGCTGTCTCTCACAGATTAATTTGTTCATTCTCGGGAGTTTAAATGTGCGTTTCCAGGTCACACCGTTTCGTGTTGTGTGTGCGTTCTGTGTTACGATGTGGTGTTTATCCTGTGCGTGTAGTCTGAAGTGCCGACAGGGAAATGTCCCGTGAGAGGGACACATTTAGGATATACGATTCAGGTGCGCAAAAGAGCAAGAAAAAGGTCCACCGTGAGCACTTTTTGAACTCACAAAGAGACGCTTTCGAAAAGTTTATTCGTCAAGCATTATCACAAGAGTAAAATTGAAGTATGCATAAGTGGCGATAACAGTAGTCCCTCATCATGTGGTGCTTTTGGTAAAAATGGAAATGAAGGAATGCGAACTTCCTGCTATGCCGCATTCAGTCAGGTATACAAACAGCGATCGTTAAATATTCACAAATCCAGACCTAGGCACCTTAACATCTTCCATGATACATGAAATTATACAGAAAGGCCCTTCTAGAAAGGTAAATTTTGAGGACCCTTTAATGAAATCAGAAGAAAATTTTCACCTCATATTTACTCAAGAACTTTACCCTACGGCGTAAAAAGGGATCGAAAATGGCTTGACTATTCGAAATCTACCGACGAAGTTTTTTTGCTATTGTAAAATTTTTGGATGCCCTTCAAATAAGCTGAAAGGTGATGGACTGTGTGACTCGATTCATTACGAAATCGGCTTCAAGAACATAAACAATCATTTAACTGCACAGATTGTACAAGAAAAAAAAAGAAATGGCTAGAATGTGGGACACGGTTGAAACAAAAAAAGCGGTGTCGATGGAACTGACGTTGAACTAGTAGAAAAAGAGACCTTGGCCTGAGGTTCTAAAGCGAATTGTACTCGTCATCAGGCACGTGGTTCAGCATAACATGGTCTTATGAGGAACCGGTGACAAGCTCTATCAAGACAATCTTGGTAATTTTCTTGGTTTTTTGAAATGATAGCAGAATTTGACCCCGTTTTGAAGAAATATTAAAGGTATGTAAAAAGTCAAGAAATGTATGACCATTATGTCGGAAAAACATTCAAAATAAACTCATAAATTTATTTGCCAACAAAATAAAAAAAGCGTTGTTAATTTTGTTAAAGAAAGTAAATATTTTTCAGTCACAGTTGATTGTACTCCTGAGACAAGCCACAATGAAAAGATAACACATTTTGTCAAGTTTGTAAACTTATCTGAAGACGCAGTGATTGTAGAAAAACTCTTTCTCGACTTTTTGAACGTCATTTCAATAACAGGAGAAAGTTTGACTGAAATCGTTTTGTCGAAACTAGGTCAGTTAGGTCTGTATGAAGGTCATAACTACAGAGGCCAGAGTTATGATAATGGTGAAAATATGAAAAGCTATCGATGTGATGTTCAACCCGAACTCTAAAGCGTAATTCAGAGCCATTTTATATGCCATGCGCTAACCACAATCTTAATCTAGTGTTATCAGAAGCAGCAAAACCTACAACAAAAGCGGTCAGATTGTTTCGTGTAATTAAAGGAATATACATTATTTTTACTGTATCCACTTAGAGATGGGAAATCTTATTGAATGGAGTACAAACTTTAACAGTGAAGAAGCTTTCAAATACTCAACGGGAAAATAGGGTGGAGGGTGTCAAAGTTATAATGCACCGGGCAAGAAAAGTAATAGATGCCCTTCTTGAGGTGAGCAACGTCACTGATGTATCTAAAACTAAGACTTGCAGTGAACGAATTAGAAAACTTGGTGATTATTGTAGGCGTTGTCGTTTAGTACGATGTTCACTTTGCCACTAACACGGCAAGTAAGCCACATCGAGCAGAAAACGTGGACGTGAAAAGCAACTAAATCCCACGATAGTGAATTTTCCATGTAGAAGGTTTTGTTAATGAGCAAACAACTGTAAAGGAGATTGTTGAAAGTTTACAGATTGGCCGAAAATTTCAAGAAAAGAGAATTGTCAAGAAGAAAAAAGCGATTGGATTATGAAACTAACGACACGGTTTGCTGGGCGCAACTTCCAGAGGAGAGATACAAAACTGATTTTTTCCACCGTATCGTTGACAAAGTATTAAAAAGTTTTAAAGATAGGTGTTGGGCAACTGGCTAAGTATTCCAAAATATTCGGCTTTTTGTTTGTTCCAGACAGTTTGAGACACATACAAGACGAGAACTGAAAATGCTGTGTAAAAATCTTGAGTAAGTATAAACATAAATGGTGAATGTTCAAAAAACATTGCTGCATCAGAGCATTTTGACCAAAATCAGTGTTCAGAGAAATGGTGCCCAAGGATATCAGAACTCCAGTGCTAATACTGAAATACGTGAATGAAACTGCAAACCCGTTTTCCAACATTTATATTGCCTTCTTAATTTTACTAACCAAGCCAGTGAGTGTCGCCTCCGCTGAAAGGAGCTTTCCATGTTTAAAGCTGGTCCAGAATTATTTCATCAGTAGCATCTCGCTAGAACACCTGTTGTCTCTTGTCGTGTTGTCAGTGGAACACGACGTGGTTTTGAAACTGAATTTTGATGGTATTGTTGATTAATCTGCTCGTCGACAAATATCGAAAAGTAACGAAAATATGTTTTTGTAGAGTGTGAAACTCAGAAAACAGTTTGTGTCCGTCACTCACAAATCATTTAATTTGAAGTGAGGCGACAAATACATTTAAGAGTGTGTCCTGAACAAGATATGTGAACATTATTCGGATTTAAATTTCATTAAATTCCAAGGATTCCCGTTACTTTTTATTACTAACAGTTTATTAATTACCATTCCTATTAAGATTCCTTCTCCCTCGAATTATTTACCTCTCGCAACAGTCGGTCCGATGTAATAATAGTCTTTTGGTATATTATGCACAACAGCCCCGCGCTAGCCGACGCCAGCTCTGAGAGCCACAGTTAAAAGACTACTTTGAAAGCTGCGCATTTGAAGCAATTTGAGAGGCAGTCTAAACACAGAAAGCATTTGTTCTTCCTGTTTTGTGGATTTAATGTCCAAAAACACACTTTTTTATTTAGATTCATCACCGAGAGCACTTAATCACATTAAAGAAACATTTGGCAGTGATTTTGGAAAGGTATCTTCTGTGTATTCAGAGACTGCAATGGACACAAAAACGAGTCTTCGAGATACATGGTCTCAGTGTACATTTCGGAAGACAATACTACCTTGAAGACTTCATTCAGGTGTCTACAGTATCACCTTCACTGAAATGTTATCACAGTGAAACCACATAGCTATGATACATTATAACAAATTTAAATGGACAAATGTGAACAAAATTATGTGGAATGTATTGAAAATTTTTTGAACTTAGAATATCTCTGTAAATGTCCTCTCACTCTTCCAGACAAACGGCTGCTCCTATGTATTTTTTTCTTCTCTACTATGTAAGAGGCATTTTCACTTGCGTCTGTTGTCTTGTAAGTTTGAAGACTGCTGTGTACAAATTTCTCAAAGTATAGAAAATTCTAAAATAAACTCGCCATAAACATTTTCACTACCTGCATATCGACAAACGTGTTTGTGGTTACAAGGGGAGCCCACGACGTTCGGATGACGGATTTACGTCTGACACTTTTAGTAGTGCATTAGGAAAACATAATATGCAAGTAGTAAGGCGTACTACCACAGTCTGACATAACACTTGCGACACTCCATTTCGTTTTTGTTACTCTCAGCGATAGCGGCGCCCCAAGCGGTCAGCTAGTGGCACTTCTGAATACGATGTCGGATGAGTGCGAATACAAACGTTTATATTGATTTGTAACAGAGTTTTGAAATAATATATGTATATAGTACCATAAAAACCGACAATGACTAAAAAATTAAATCACATCTGTGATTATTTAGTCGTCTAAGAGACAGCGGAAGATACGAAACGGTGCATTACGAGACATTTTATTTAGGTTTCTTTTGTGACGTACAGACGTTTGCTGAATAACGTCGTTTTCCTTTAATAACAAAAAATCGCTGGTAAACACTACAAGACCTGACCTTTTACAGAAAGGTGCCATGCATCTATCTACACTTTCAGCCAAATCAGTGAATATGGAACGTAGGAAACCCGTATTGAATGTAATACCTATGTTATTCAACGTATCAAATAAGCCACCACAACTGTAGCTTAAGAGAAAATCACATATATGTGATAAGAAATCGCAAAAAGTGATAAAACTGTTTCCCTACATATGAGACACGAATTCTACAAATGTTGCTCAATCTGAACCACAACCGGCAAGAATCCTCAGTACATTGGCTTGATAATAACAACCGATCTCAACAGAAATATTTGCATCTCTCTCTCTTTTTTATCCCTTTATTGAGTTTCGAACCCCCCCCCCCCCCTAAAGCTGGCAACAGCATAGTACGTCACTCTTCAGCCTAGAGAAATTTGTTCTAAAAAGATGATGGTAATAAATACTAAAAGCAGGCGATAAAATCAGTGACTTACATGGTAAAATGGCGGAAAATCGTGGAACTTAAAACATAAAACAAAGCCTTGGTGATGCTAATAAAATACATATGAAGCAGACAGGTAAAATAATAGACAGACAATTAAAAGACACGGCGACAGTCTCGTTTCTGTTCGCGAGAGATATAAAATTCACACTCAGCGACAGCATGATTTCTGTTCGCAACACTTTGGAAAGACGAACAACACTGAACATTCACTTGAACACTACACTAAAAAGTGGCACAAGTATCATATACCACAGCCGAGGGCAGACGGAGGAACCTGGACAGATGATGGGAAATAAAAGTGGGCAGGGACAGGGACAGGAGAGGAGAGGAAAAACGAAGTGGAGGAGAGGGGAAAGGAGCCGATGGAGGACGAGGACCCACAAGAGGGGGGGGGGGTTGCTTCTAACACATGAAATGTATTTATATAAGCTGCAAATATAGACACATTCGAAAGTATTTTTTCATAAATGTGTCGTAGCTTATTGAACAAGAGTGGCTTGGCTGTTTTTACATGTGTTTCCCGATAATTTATGTCCCCTGATAACTTACTAACCCCTATCCCATTAATTAAATAGAAAATAATTAAAGACGAACAATATCCTTAGGACACATGTATCTGCTTTCTACCGCTTAGAGCGCTAGTGTCGCTCCATCTGTCAAACGGTAACAACTTTCATACCAGTGTCGTGACTGTGGTACTACTAAGACGATTTCGAGAAAATCGCAAGAGAAGTTTTACGCATCAATGATATAGCGGGGTTCAGCGACCCTCAGCACGAGTTGGCGGCCGTCATGGGGTTAGCGCAGGATCAAGTCATACTCATCTTATTTTTCTTTTTTAATTCATATTTTTTCATGACTAGGCATATTATTTCGTACATATTGCATCTGAAAGGAAATATGACGTATAGGCACATATATTTGTATGAAATTATAATGAATTTCTAACGTTATTTCGCAATTTACTAATTTCTGTTATTGCAACAAATATTATGCGGCTTTTATTTCTATAACCAAGTTAAAAACTTTATCAAGCGCCTTCAAACTTGTTCATATTTGATTGACAGCGAACGAAAAATTGCCTGTCGCGAAAACGTTATTGAAATAGTCAACCGTGTATCGCAAATGTTCGGCACCGACATATAAGAAAATGTTGTTTTACGGACAGTTTGAATCCAGATTGTCTCAAGAAAAAGAAAGTTATCTAAATTTTAACTAGCTTTATTTTTTCTTACAAAATCTCAAGATTCCTTGTGCATACGGTAAAACTGCATTCATTCGATGTAGTAGGTACCGTGTCTATCCTGCTACTTGTAATGTCGAAAGCACATCTCACGATTAATCATACATTAGTCTCATCTCTGGAATATTGTAACTCATTATTTTATTCAATAAAATTATTTATCGAAGTGACTTGGGCGTTCCCAGTCTGTCCCTCGTTCTCGAAACCTGTGTCGCAGATCGAAGCAACCAGGGGCGAAACAGTTGTCTGTAGCTGACCGATTGTAGATGTAAGGGATTTCGGCAATCACGTCAACCATACATTTACAGGAAAACATTATGTGATTGGTCATTTACTTGTCGATGATTATAATATTTGTTGCGATAGTAAGCTGTGAGCCGTGGAGCTTGTCGTCGGTGGGGTAGCTTGCGTACCTCAGCGATACCGTAGGTGCAACCAGAACTAATGGTGAGGCCAGACAAACGTGTGGTTCCTGAAAAGGGGCAGCAGCCTTTTTAGCAATTGCATGGGCAATGGTCTGTATAATTGACGATCTGGCCTTGTATCATCAACCAAAACGGCTTTGCTGTACTGGTACTGCGAACGGCTGAAATCAAGGGGCAACTACAGCCGTAATTTTTCCCTAGGGCATGCAGCTGTGCTGTATGGTTAAATGATGGCGTCCTCTTGGGTAAAAAATTCCGGAGATAAAAAAATAAAATAAAAAAACTCAGGAGAATGTTGTTATCAAGAGAGACAAAACTGGCGTTCTACGGATCGGAGCATGGAATGTTAAATCGCCTAATCGGGCAGGTTGGTTAGAAAATTTTAAAAGAGAAATGGTTAGGTTGAAATTAGATATATAGTTGAAGTTAGTGAGCTTCAGGAGGAACAGGACTTCTGGTCAAGTTACTACAGGCTCAAATAGAGGCGATGCAGGTGTGGGTTTAATAATGACTAACAAATCAGGGATGCGGGTAAGCTACCATGAACAGCATAGTGAACTCATTATCGTAGCCAAGATAGACACGAAACCTACGTCTACAACAGTAGTACAAGTTTATATGCCAACAAGTTACGCAAATGATGAAGAGGTTGAAGAAATGTATGGTGAGACAAAGAATATTATTCAGATAGTTAAAGGAGTTCAGTAGTAGGAAAAGGAAGAGAAAGAAATATAGTAATTGAAAATGGAACGAATGAGGAAGCAGACTGGTAGAATTTTGCACAGACCATAATTTAATCGCCTCTAACACTTGATTTAAGAATCGTAAGAGAAGGTTGTATGCGTGGAAGAGAACTGGAGACAAAGGTTTCAGATAGATTATATAATGGTTACACAGAGATTTCGGAATCAAATTTTAAATTGTAAGACATTTGCAGCGGCAGATGTGAATTCTGGCCGCAATTTACTATTTATTGTATGAACTGTACATTAAAACTGACGAAATTGCAAAAAGATGGGAAATTAAGGAGGTGGGATTTAGAAAAGTTGAAAGAATCAGAGGTTGTTGAAAATTTCATAGGGAGCACTAGGCAACAATTGTCTGAAACAGGGGAAAGAAATACAGTAGAAAACGAATGAGTGGCTTTAAGATATGAAACAGTGAAGGGAGCAGGGAATCAAATACCTATAGGAGAGATACTGAAAGTAATTAATGAAAGGAGAAAATTTAAAAATGCACCAAATGAAGCAGGCGAAAGGGAATACGGACGTTTAAGAATTGAGATAGACGGGAAGTGCAAAATGGCTAAGCAGGAATGGCTAGAGGACAAGTGTAAGGATTTAGAAGCACACTCCACTAGGGGAGAGATAAATACCGTATATAGGAAAATTAAAGAGGCCTTTGGAGAAAAGAGAAGCGGCAGTATTTATATCAAGTACTCAGATGGAAAACCAGTCCTAATCAAAGAAGGGAAGGATGAAAGGTGGAAGGATTATATACATAGTATCTATACAAGCGAGATTAACTTAAAGGCAATATTACAGAAATGGAAATAGTTGTTGGTGAAGATGAGATGGGAAATAGGATACTGCAAGGAGAATTTGACAGAAGTTGAAACAAGGCGCCAGGAGTAGACGATATTCTGTCAGAACTACTGATAGCCTTGGGAGAGCCAGCCGTGACGAAAGACTTCCATCTGGTGTACAAGATGTATGAAACAGGCGAAATACCCTCAGACTTCAAGAATACTTAGTAATTCCAATTCGAAAGAAAGCAGTTTTTGACAGGTATGAAAATTACCAAACTATCAATTTAATAAGTCATGGTTGCACAATACTAACACGAATTCCTTACGGAAGTATGGTAAAACTGGTAGAAGCCTAGATTGGGAATGATCAGTTTGGATTCTGGGGAAATGTAGAACACGCCTGGTAGTACTCAAGCAGAGACAAATCCACATTTATAGCATTTGCAGTCGTAGAGAAAGCTTTTGACAATGTTAACTAGAATGTTCTCTTTGAAATCTGAAGGTAGTAGGGTTCAACTGCAGTGAGCTAAAGGCTATTTACAACTTGTACAGAAACCAGACGGCAGTTATAGTAGTTGAGGGGCATGAAAGAGAAGCAATGGTTGAGAAAGGAATGAGACAGGGTTGTAGCCTATCCCTGATATTCAGTTGAGCAGACAGTAAACGAAACAAAAGAAATTTTTGGGACTTGTAAGAGCAGCTGAACAGAACAGACAGTGCCTTGAAAGGAGGATATAAGAAGAATGTCAACAAAACCAAAACAAGAATAATGGAATGTAGTCAAACTAAATCAGGTGATAATGAGGGAAACGAGACACTTAAAATAGTAGATGAGTTTTGCTATTTGGGGAGCAAAATATGATGGCTGAAGTAGGGAAGATATAATACGGAGACTGGCGATGGCAAGGAAAGTGTTTCTGAAGAAGAAAAATTACTTATTACTGAATATAGATCTAAGTGTTAGGAAGTCTTTTCATAAGGCGTTTGTCTGCGATGTAACCGTGTGTGGAGGTGAAACAAGGATGATAAACAGTTTAGACAAAGAGACAATAGAAGCTTTTAAAATGTGGTGCAACAGAAGAATGTTGATGTTTTGATGGGTCAATCATCTAACTAATGAGGAGTTACTGAATAGAATTGAGAGACAGGAAATTTGTGGCACAACTTGACCAAAAGAAGGGATTGGTTGTTAGGACACATTCTAGGCAATCAAGGAATCGCCAACTTAGTGTTGGAGGGAAGTGTGGGGGTAAAAATTGTAGGGGAAGCCAGGAGATGAATGTAGTAAGCAGATTCAAAAGGATGTAAGTTAGTTATTTGGAGATGAAAAGACTCACACAGTAGTATGGAGAGCTGCACAGACCAGTCTTCAAACTGAAGACCACAACAGCAATGTGGTGCTACTTCAATGAATGTGGTGCCATATAGGGTGTGGGAAGAATGATTACTTAAGCAGTTCCTTGCTCATTCTAGTTACTCTCCTACAGGAGTGATATAAAGATGTTTGCAGCATATTTCTAGATCCTTTGATTGATACTGATTCTTGCCATTTTGTAAGTAGCCTTTCATGGGACAGTTGACTTGTATCTTCATATATCTGCCATTTCAGCATCTCCACCATTTCTGTAGCCATTTGTGTCACCCTTCTTCATATACATGCAATATCCCCTGTTAGTCCTACTTGGTATGGGTCCCACACACCAGTTTTCTTGAACAGGTCACACAAATGCTTTGTACAATCCCCTCTGTAGGCTGATAGCATTTTGCCACTATTCTGTCAATGAACAATAACCTGCTTTGCCTCAGACTGAGATTATGTGATGATTCCATTTCATACTGCCACAAATTGTTAAATGTAGGAGCGGCTAGATTTTTACGTTTTGTGAAGTGCAATATTTTACATACTGGTATTTCAATATCTAAGGCAAGATGCAAATCTTTTAAATCTTATCAAGATCTGGCTGATGATTTATGCAGTTTTTCTACAAAAGGTACTCAAGTATAGATAATTGTATCATCTGTGAAAAGTCTGAGGTTACTATTAGTATTGTCATTAAAGTCATAATAATAAAGCACGAAAACAAGCGTCCTCTTACATTCCTCTGGGACATACCAAAAGCTATCTCTGTCGATGACTCTGTGCTGAGGATAATAAGCTGCATCCTCTGTACCATTAAATCTTTATTTTCAATTGTACTTTCGTGAATAGCATTGCTGTACTTCGTGACAAATGTTAGAGTATTGGCAAGTCTCACAATGTACTATTTCTCACTCTCTCACAGACGGGAACGTGGAAGCGCAACAATCCTTCGCCGGGCTTCACGGACCTGAATGGGACATACTCCCCAAATGCGAACACGAGCGTGTCACTGGAGATGCTCAACGGTAGCCTCGACTCTTCGCTGGCTCACAGTCCGGCACACCCCAGCCCTGAGGTGCGCGCCAGGCAGCTGCGACCCCGCAGTCTGGTGGAGCGTGCACGCATGAATGTCGCGTGAGTATGGGTTGTTGCATCAGCCACAACTGCTCGAAATTTATCGTGTTACATGTATGTTGCATAAAATGGCTTTGTACGGCCACTCTCAGAATATTAGCAGTATACCTCTCCTTAGTTCACATTGTAAGTATACTAGCTTTTTCCACTGGACAAAGCTGATCATTTCTGTAATAGTCTTATGCACATGAACCATAATTATGGAAAATCATGCAAGTCTTTTGGTCATCCATACCTTTCTATTAGTCCAACATGATAAAAGTTATCAAAGTGATGAACAATGCCCAAGAGACAGTTAATGATATCTTTAAGCAATTTTAGTAATTTATTTATTACACCTCCTTTGATTCTTCCAGTGAAAAACTTTCCTGAAGCAAATGCTGGGTAATACCTTGATCCACAAAAATAGACACAGTAAATTTTTTTTTGCAACCAACCATAAGTGTTTCTATTTACACCTACAGCAGAATTACTCTACTTGAAAATAAATATGTTATACTGTACAACAAAGATAATGATTAGTATTTAAGCATAAATGTAATGAGACATCCCAGTCATAAAACTACCACAAACATGCTTGTTTATAGTTATACAAAGTTTCTGATATCAACTGGTAGATTACTGAACACTTTAATGCCAAAGAAATTTATCCCTTTCTGCATTAAGATGAAGTTAGTTTGGTTACTTTTCAAGTCTTGCTTTGACTCATATTGTCATCATGACGATATGACACTATTACCCAGCTGCTTCCATCTTGCTATAGCAGTGCAAGCTTAATCATATCATCTAACATCTCCCTTTTGCTGCTGTTGATAATGTGGCCCAACTTACAATTAATTATTTTTTGCTGTAGTTACTTATGATTGATATTACAAGGTTTAAATTAAAAATCACCAATACAAGAATAACTGATGAAATCTGGCATTTATTCATAGTTAGCAGCAAAACAGAGAACAACATATTTATACATTCCCAGTAATCCTCATACATTATGTCACTAATCATCATTACTTCGTTTCACTTTACTATGGCAGTTAACTTCCAATTACTGCTTCCACTAACAAACTCAACCGAATATACCATTGCCAAAGAGTCAGCATTTAGTGATGTCGAACCCCAGTTCATCATTATTATTCAAAGATTCGTCCAGCTTCATCATCAGAAGTGGCATAAGCTCAGAATTGGTCATCACTGATCAGTAGACATGTAAATGATATTAAAATTCTTATAATAAATTAATACTTTGCTTTGGAATATATTTGGGTCAAAAGTGATTCCACCAGCTTAATAAAAACACACATCTTCCCTGCAGGAGCCCTTCATACTGTCATAACTACAACAGGTGTATCATTTATGGAAATTTCAGTTCCACAGGCTTCAAAGTAGAAGTTATGTAAGGGATTTAAATATTATACTTGATTAAACATATCATTAGCTTCAACTGTTCTCCCTATAATTTCTAAAATAACTTGTTGTCAATGTGTAGCTGTCAATCTATGGCATTTCAGTCATAACTATTACATTGTGATCGGTGAGACATTAATACATGAGCACGGTTTTATAATTGTGGTTTTAGAAGCTCTAATTTATTGATATTTTGATGCAAAATACACACACACACTTGCAAGGTTTTTTGCTGCTGGCATCTATTTTGTTGTTGAAGTTACTTGCTAGCTTAGTGCCTTCTGGTACACCTCTACTGCATTTAGCTCTACTGATGGTGAAATTTTATGGGAGTTGTTTCATACAATCTTTGATTTCATCATTCTAGCATGATACAGTAAAATAGCATCACTTTTAATAACAGACGTTACTTACTTTCAGATGCTGTTTCAGAGTGGTGAGATATCCCCATATTGAGTAGTTTATTAGGTTTTGTACCAGGTATCTAGTTGACTTTGCTCTTGAGATTTGTCTTTTGAACTAGTTGTATTGTGGGTGCTTCCTTGCACCACAATAATTTTGGGGTGGCTCTGCTTCAGGGGCAGGAAATTGCACACTAGATTCCATTAATAACATGTCATTTTTGCCTTGCAGCATTACATTTCACCACTATTTTCTTATTTATTATATCTGACTTTTTTATTATTACAACTTTCTCACTAATCTATTGAGGTGAGAATAAAGTGCAGTGTGGAATATTTTCCACAAATTACTTGTATGTACAAATTTTCAAATTAGCTGCATATATTTCAGAACATGTTATTTGCCCCTTCCAGTTGTTTGTTTACACATAACCCCTCAGCCATGTAATGACACTTGTACTGTCAGCTAAAACAGCCTTCTTTCATGAGAAAACTAGATCTTGTTTTTAATTTCTTGCAACACTGTTTATTAATGCTAGAAAGATGAAAAGTCTTTGCTTCTTATTGGAAATATCTTTTCATGGCTTATTGCTGTTGCTGTACAGAATTTTGCACCAAGGTTTATTTTTCAAGTAAAATTTATATTGCTTCTACTTCAAAAATTCAGTAGCTATGTTTCTCCCTTGTCTACCTGCATATATTTCAGTTTTATTTATTCTTGTTGATTTGATGTTACAGATATTTGTGTATTGTCTTGCACTGTTTGTTTCATCGTTTTAGATCTGACAAGCTGATATTTCATCAAAACAATGTAAAATTGCCAAATCTCCTGAAAACACATTTCTTATTTACCTGTATCAACAAATTTTTTGTCCTGCATTATTCTCAATGTCCTTTTTCTTTTCACATATTTCACAAGGACTGCATAATGCACTTCCATAACCTGTAGTAGAAAGACTAGAAACAAGTTACGTGCAAAATGTACGTGCATGGATCCTCGACTTGCACTTTCTGTTTGCAGGTGTTGTACTTCACTCTTGCCGACATTTATAAAACAGTCAACTACCATGCAGGATTTGTAGTGTGTTCAGTTCACTACTTCCTTCTTGAAGTTTCATAAATTCCATTTTTTGAGCACCAAATATAAACTACATATATATTCATTCAGCTCAGTATTTTCCCCTTGTAGTTATTACACATTTTCTGCTTATTAGCAAAATTCATATTCCTACAGAGAAACACATACTGACATTTTATACTAGTTGCCATGTTGATATTTGTCAGTCCTAGATAGACTTCATTGAGTGTTTTTCATTAACTATCACCTCCAGCTAGCTATTGGCTTCCCATTCTGACACGAGGAATTTTTCTACCGAGCTCTCGAACACTAAATTGCAGCAGTATGCAGAATTCCATGCCTGCTCAAGATAAGGGTTTGCAGAACCACAAGCTACTTTAGAGAAACCTAAATTCTCTTTATAAATTGATGAAAAATTCAGGATGGAATACGTTTGTGTGATACTGTATTAGTAGCTACCAAATAAAAGAGAGGATGAGCAAGAGACATGTGCCTCATTTTTTATTTGCGAAAGCTGATTCTGATTTCTGTAGCAACCAAATGGACAGTCTTACAGTGTGTCCAAAAATTTCTTTTAACAGTGCACTTCCCAAGTGATGAAAATTATACCAATTATGATTAAAATCTGTGAAGAGACAGAAGGAATGCACAATAAATTTCAGTTATGTGTATGAGGATAGATCACCATTCACGAAGTAGAAGAGGCACTGAACACCCAGCAGCCAAATAGAAAATGAGGTACTTGTCTCTTGCTCATCCTCTCTTTTATTTGGTAGCTACTAATGCAGCATCACACACATGAATTTTTCATCGGTTTATAAAGAGAGGCTTCTCTAAAGTAGCATGTTGTTCTGCCAACCTTATCTCGAATTGGATAACTCAACACGGTAGCTCAGATATTGAGATATTGACTTATAGATAGGATAGGAAGGGGAGTTGGGGTTGGGGACTAATCAGTTCTTATCTGGCTGTAATGATTTGTTTCCTTACGCCACTTGAGGTAAATGCGGAATTAATTCCTACAATAAGACTGTAATTTTTTCCCATTCATCATCACCTAATTCACACAGGTGCTTCACTGTAATTGCTCAGACATGGACTGTCTTCCTTTCACAATTGGGTTCACTTTTAGTGCCCACAGAAATTTTTCCAAGTAATACATAAATGTTGGGACACTGTAGCACAAAACTTGTGTGTTTTCTTATATAGGAAATTAAAAAAAGCCAAACACAAGGCAAAAGTGAACACCTGTGTAAGATGGCATGTTCATTTTATTTCCAACTCATTACTAGCACAGTTCCCATTCTTGCATTTACCAAATGGACAGTACTTTCAGCATGTGAAATTTAACATCCTGTTTTCTTTCAGGTGGCTAGACTCGTCTCTATCAATTATGGAACAGGGTGTCCGTGAATTTGACACGCTTTGCTTGAGATTCAAATTCTATTCATTTTATGACCTTAATGTGAAATACGATGCAGTCAGAATCAATCAAATATATGAGCAAGCCAAGTGGCAGCTGCTAAATGAAGAAATTGACTGTACTGAAGAAGAAATGCTGATGTTTGCAGCCCTACAGGTAAGCACTGGAAAAATTTCACACATATATCACAAACACACACACAAAATTTCTAGCTTTCACAACCAACGGTTGCTTCTTCAGGAAAGAGGGAAGGAGAGGGAAAGACGAAAGGATGTGGGTTTTAAGGGAGAGGGTAAGGAGTCATTCCAATCCCGGGAGCGGAAAGACTTACCTTAGGGGGAATCCTGTATATATATGTATGGATGGATGTGTGTGTGTGTGTGTGTGTGTGTGTGTGTGTGTGTGTGTGTGTGCGAGTATATACCTATCCTTTTTTCCCCCTAAGGTAAGTCCTTCCGCTCCCGGGATTGGAATGACTCCTTACCCTCTCCTTCCCTGTTTCCTGAAGAAGCAACCGTTGGTTGCGAAAGCTAGAAATTTTGTGTGTGTGTTTGTGTGTTATTTTATTGTGCCTGTCTACCAGCACTTTCCCGCTTGGTAAGTCTTGGAATCTTTGGAATGACTCCTTACCCTCTCCCTTAAAACCCACATCCTTTTGTCTTTCCCTCTCCTTCCCTCTTTCCTGAAGAAGCAACCATTGGTTGCGAAAGCTAGTAATTCTGTGTGTGTGTTTGTGTGTTTTGTTCATTGTGCCTGTCTTCCAGCGCTTTCCCGCTTGGTAAGTCTTGGAATCTTTGTTTTTAATATATTTTTCCCATGTGGAAGTTTCTTTCTATTTTAGATGTGACTTACCAAATAAAAGCGCTGGCAGGCTGATAGACACACAAACATACACAAAATTCTTTGTAAGTGTCTTAATTCTTTTTATTATATTATGTATGTATAGCTTTCCAAATGTAACTTATCACTGAATTCCTAGAACTGACCTTTGGAGATTCCTTAATGACAAAGAACAAAAATTTGTATTGAAAAACTGCCACTCTTTTAGAGAATGGACACAATTCGTATGCTTGAATGAGGTGTGGTTGATCTCATTGCATTCTTATTTTTCCTCTGTCATTAATCCAATTTTTAAGATTACTGATGAATTTCTTTACTTGTGCGGCACATCTCAAATCAACAGTTTTCCACATTCACTACATAAAACGTATGACCTACAAATGCCAGTGTAATGAGATGGTTGTACTGTTTCACTTGACCAAGGCAATCCCTGTTTGTCACTGATTTTAAGACTTATGTGTAGAACACTGTTATCTTCATTTCAATGCAGTTAAATCAGAATTTCACATTCTACATTATTTTATATTATGTAGGTATCTCAGTGATTAAAATAAATTTTAGGCATAAATGTAATTATTGTAATTATATTATTACTGCACTATATTTTCATGAAACAAGAGAAATGTCACTACTGTCAATATAATTATACACTATCCTAGCTTTGGGAATTAATTGTTTCTTCTTCAGGGGAGGGAAAATGATAGGTTCAGAAGGTTTAAAAGGAAGAGCTGGTCACTCACACTGTAGGATGAGAGAAACCCATAGGCATGATGTGCTAAAGTATTGAGGCATCAAGGACTGATTGATATTGGGTGACAAGGGGTGTTTCTGGGACTTATGGAAATGGAAACAGCACTGGTCAGAGGGGAATAGGAAAATAATGCTCAGGAAATAAGCTTGTTAAAAAGATGTGTGTTGCAGTTGTGAGGATGATGTGTTTGACAAAGATAAAAGAGGACGAGACCAAAGCAGAGAGAGTAGAATAGCAAAGATAGTACATTTTTCAGCACTGTGTAGCTTCAGTCCAGAGATGACAGATGATGATGAATAAAGAACAGGTTACAGGAATATAAATGAATAATGCAAATTTCACACACACACACACACACACACACACACACACACACACACACACACACACACACACACACACACACACACCTGCGGGAGGAGCCGAACCTCTGGCAGAAAGGGGCCACAATCCGTGACATGGGGCCTCTTCTGTGCCGTGGCAGAATGCGTAAATGGAGGTAATTACCAGGGGGATGTCAGGATGCAAGGATAGTATCAGTAAAAGGATCTGTACAGCTCATGTGGTGTAGCAGGCACTCAGGTCCCATGAATCATTCAGTAGAGTATGCTCAGCAACTGGATACTGGGTGTACAAAGACCTACAGTTGTTCTTTTTGCCTATTATGCACTCAAACAGTTTAGGGATGTTCATTCCAATATAAAACAATGTGCAGTGGATGAAAGTTAGTTGATAAACAAATCTGTGGTTTCACATGTTGCTTTACCTGTGATATTGTAGGATTTACCAGTGGTGGGACTATAGTATGTTGTAATAAGGGAGTGGACAGAGCAGGTTTTCCAGCAGGAATGATTGCAAGGAGGGGGATAATGGTTTGGGAATGTTATATGATGACTAAGATGTTGCAGAGGTTAGAACAATGATGGAAGGTAAGTGGGTGGTTTGTGGAGAATACTGGAGAGAAGGGATCCAGTTTGAGGGACTGACTTGAGAAAGTCATAGCCTTAGAAAAGTGAGGTATTGAGGCATTCAAGGACTGGTTGATATTGGAAGTGGAAACTGGACTGGTCAGAGGGTGACAGGAGGATACTGCTCAGGAAATATGCTTGTGAATAAGATCTGTGGTGCAGTTTTGAGAGAAGAAAGCATGAGAGATGTTGTTGGTGTAGATGTTGAGGAATCCAGTGATGGAGCAGATATGTTTGTCACAAATGCCTAGCCTGTAAGAAACGAAGCATTTGATAGGGAAGGGATAGGCAGATGTCAAAGTGTATATATTGTAGTTTGTTGGTTGGTATTATGTCTTCTGATGTTTGGATGAGTGCTTCACTGAGAAGGATGTTGACTTCAAGGAAGGTAGCATTGGATTTAGGGGGGGGGGGGGGGAGAAAAACAAAAGAATCTGAGTTGGGAATATGAGTTGAGCTGAGGCAAGAAGTGGATTCGTACTTCTTCCGCACGAGTCCAAACTACAAAGATGTCGTTAATGAATCTGTAGTGAGCAAAATAAGTGGCCCAGCTTCTGGGTATTGAGAAATTCCTCTTGCATGCAGATTTTTAAAAAGGTGACACAGAATGGTGCCATCATGGTTCCTACAGTGTTCTTTTTGTGTTTGTGCAGGTCTGATCCTCAAAGGTGAAGTACTTATGAGTAACGATGAAACTAAGTGGAGAATAAATGAGGCTTTATGAAGAGTTTCAGATTCCTGTTGGGAGAGGCACTGTGTTATGGCTGAGAGGTCATGTGGATGAAACTAAGTGGAGAATAAATGAGGCTTTATGAAGAGCTTCAGATTCCTGTTGGGAGAGGCACTGTGTTATGGCTGAGAGGTCATGTGCATGTATATTGCCCAAAGGCGAGTTTGCATTGATAGAGATTAGGAGGGTATCTAATAAGAGGTGTGACTGGAAAGCTTTAAGAATGGGCTTGTAATTGTACAATGGTGGTACTTACATGCTACTGTGATGCATCTCCTTCAAAATAGTCCCCTTCTGACTGAACACACTAACTCCAATGGTGTTTCCACTTTTGGAAACATTCCTGGAGATTTTTTCCTGAAGTGTGTTAAGGATGCTCTCAATCGAGTCAAATCGCTTCCCTTTCAGTGAAAATTTCAGTTTAGGAAACTGGTAGAAGTCTGCAGGGACCAAATTAGGGGAATATGGTAGTTGTGGAAGCAAAGGAATTTTGAATTTGGTCAAAAATTCAACAATGGAGATGGCATGATGAGCCAGAGCAGTGTCGTGGTGTAGCACCCAAGTCCTTTCTTTCCACAATGCAGGCCTTTTCTTCCACACCTTTTTGCGCAAACGCTCAAAGACACATTTGTAGTATTCCTGGTTAATTGTCTGTCCTTCAGGGCTAAATTCATGATGCACAATATTGGTAGAATCGAAAAAAATCAGCAACATTGTCTTCACCTTTGACCAATTTGGCTGTGCTTTTTTCGATCATGGTGAACCTGGAGTATTCCACTGCGAAGACTGCACTTTTGTTTCAGGATCATATCCATGTACCACAACTCGTCACCTGTAATTACCCTATTTAACAACTCTGGGTCATTTTTAGTCCTATTAATCAGTTATTGGCACATTTCAAGTTGGTATTGTCTCTGGTCACTTGACAACACTTTTTTAATGAGTTTTGTGAACACACGACACATGTTCGGGTCTTCGGTTGAAATTGACTGAACTACATAGAAACTTAAATTAAGTTCATCAGCCATCTCCCTGATTGTAAGTCTACAATCAGAGCACACTACAAACTTTCACAACATTTTCATTCATTTTTGAGGTGGAAGGATGTCCAGACTGTGGTTCATCTTTAAATGATTCACAGCCATTTTTAAATATGTTGACCCAGACAAAAACATATGACTGGCTCATACGATTATCTCCAAAAGCTGTTTTTAATAGTTCATAAGTCCCAGAAGCTGATTTCCTGGCTTAAAACAAAATTTCACACAAACTGTTTGCTCCATTTTTACATCCATTTTCACACAGACAGAATCCAGCAACAATCCCTAACAGACCCACAGTCAACCAGGTGCCACAACAAACTGAATAAAGGAAATGCAGTTTCCTATCAGACGGCATTCAAGGACAAGGCAATGATTCACTCCCCACCCTCCGTGTACCTGCTCGCTGAACCACTAAGCAGTAGCGGATCCATTCTTAAAACTTACCAATCACACCTCATAGAACAGGAGTAGGAATGGATTTTAGATGTTCCAGGAAATGGGTGTTATGTTTTCTGTTGGATGGGAGGCTATGTGATTGATTGGAGAGGCTGGTCAACCAAGGGTGACATGCGGTGTGTGGAAACTTTGAAGTCAGCTACTATGTTGTGGCTGGGATTATTGATTTTGTGTATAATGGGAAGCAGGTAGAAAATAGGGTCATGTGAATCAGAAGGGAAGGAGCTCCATTTAAGAATTTGTGAGCCCTTGTGAGGGGCCTAAAGTCTTAAGGATTTTATGGAGCTCAGCCTGGATGGAACAAATGGAGTCATTAAGAACAACTTTGTATGTTTAAGTGTCTGGGAGCTGACAATTCCCCTTGTATATTTTTCAAATTCAGGTTCGACAACAGTAGAGCTTTTGTCCACAGGAAGGATAATAATGGTAATAGAGTGGTCTGGCCTCAGGAATCTGGAAGAGAGGTTAAGGACTGAATGAAGGACATGGATGTGATGAAGGTGTTTTTTTTTTTTGTGATTGGGACGAGATGTGCTGGGGTCAGAGGTAAGGTGTGGATGCCAGGCTGGTCTTGTTTGCTATGAGGGCTTGGGAGAGTGGGTGGGGGGTTGGGGGTTGTTGGCAGCATTGTGGATGGGAGGGACACCATTTTTGAGGTATTTGATGAAAGGCTGGACAATTTCTTTAGGTGGAGTGGAACATTTTGTTCATGTTTGCAGCTGACTTCATGATGAATTTTACTGACTGTACTAGCACTCATAGGGGCTGGAAAGAGGAGGATTTCAAGCAGAGACAGCAGCTGTTGGGATTGGTGGATAGCAGAGGCAGTGCATTGGTAGAGGACAAGGTGGGTAGGGACTAAAAGATTTATCAGTCTGAAATTTAAGAAGAGGTTTTTAGAAGGTTCGGTTGCAGCTGGAGATGAGTATCTTAAGTGTGAGACCTTTGGGACCAAGTACAAAGGTTTAGCAAGATTGGAGGAAAATTATGTGGGGCTGTTGTTTGGCTGTGATAAGACTATGTTTGCCAGTGGAATGTAGGTACTAAGGAATGGGGTTCATAAATGTTATAAGATAGGCGAAGAAATGACTTAGACTGCTGATCGAATCACAGAAAAGAGAAAGAAAAGGTGTTTATACACAAACAAATTTGATGCTGAAAGAGCATACATAGAATAACAGGCATGAGAGAGTCATTAATTATGCTATGATGATTGATGAAAAGCAAATAAGACAGTAAGGAAATTGGAGAACATTACTGAAGATATTAAAATAGTGGCCAAATAAGAAACAAGAAGAAAAATAACCATCAACAGTGAAAGAAGTTCACCAACAAAATAAAAAAATATTGCCAAATAGAGAGAAAGGTCGCAAAGAAGAAAAAAAAGTTGTCAGACAATAAAAAAGGATTGTTAAACACATAAAACAAATTGAAAGGCACGGAAAAATAACAACACCCACACTTACAAACAACAACAACAACAACAACAACAACAAACTGAAGACCAAAACAACTGTAACTACAAGAACAGCAACATATGTTTGATATTATTATTATTTTTGCAGCAGTGTGTGTGTGTGTGTGTGTGTGGAAGGGGGGAGGGCAACAAACCAATGACGTATCGTGCAATCTGGATAAGTAAATAAACAAACTTAATACACTGTAACCAAAAAAGCAAATCATATAAACTTTGTGATTTGCGAGATCAAACATTGTACATATTATGGATTATAAGCAGGAAATAGCTCCAGAGTGTGATGTGACAACTGTTAAACTAAATAAATGAATACAGCAAGATTCTAAGATTCTGGAAGAGTGATGTATCTGCAGATGATGTTTACATACCATCTTTTGGTGACTTTATCACTGCAGAAAACATTTTCGTCTCCAAGTGTTATTTCTGTTGTAAAGACGTTTGTGGGCCCCTGATTTATCCCTGTGTGGAATCTCTTTTTGGACCCAACATTTGGGTTTCGTATTTCTTGTATTTAACTCTTGTCACAGCTCGAAAAGACCACAACCTGCACTATAACATTCATATCTGCTCATATGATTGGAATTGACACCATATGGAAAGCTGGTCAACTTCATAGAATTTGTGGTGCCCTGTGTGAAAGGTAGCTCATGATGACACTAAAGAAAGCCATAAGCTATTAGAAGTGTGTGTGAACCTGGCTTTAGGCAAAAGTATTCGGCCAGTGCTTGGTGGGAAAACTTGTGTAGATGTGTTTGTTTCTTGCTTTTTTGTTCTAATATACTTATATTCTTTGTATCGTCCCTTCCCACATGCTCAGTTCTTACTGTGCCGAGTGTGTTGTTGTCAAGTTTAGTTTGATACACATCGTCAATATATCATTTGAGAAATAAACAAAAGGATGATCATCATAAGTTGCAGCCTACGCTACCTAAGGGCAACAAATTATGGATCAATATATGGATGTAAGTAAGTCTTTGCCATGATAAAAGAAACTGAGTCTTGAAGAATGCACTGAAATATGTCAACCACAGGATATTAATGATCCCAAAGCCAAAAAATTCCATCTCTTAACCAAAATGATAGCACTTCATGTTAGTGAGTATGTATAGTAGAAAGGGCTGATTTTACAAGACTGATTAATAGTGCTGTGCCACAGTAAAATTACAAAGCCACCCTTACTTTTCAGATAAAAGATTCCAGAAATATATCACAAGGTAGTTGAGACAATAAAGGATTACTTTCAGAGACAGGCTATATTTCCGTGACATGCGACTTGTGGATGTGCTTGCATAATCAAAACAGTTTTTTAAGTTTTACTGCCCATTTCATTAATTGTGAATTCAATATCAAACATGTAGCATTGAACATCAAACATTTTGAGGGACAACACACAGCGGAAAACATAGCAGTTAGTTTATAGGAAATTTCCAGTTTGTGGGACATTCAGCTGGGAAAAATTCATGCCATTATTCATGATAATGAACGAAACATAGTAAAAGCTGTGAGTAATGAAGAGTTGACCTTAGTGCATTGTTTCATTCATACCCTTCAGTTAATTGTTAATGACTGTCTGAAGGCACAGTCAAATGTGACTCAAATTATAGCAACAAGTAGGAAGATCGTAACTCATTTCAATCATTCTGACATGGTACAAGAAAAAGTGCATTCTATCCAAAGAGATTTGGATTTTCTCACCATGAATTCATGCAAGATGTCAGTATGTGGTGAAATTCCATGTATTAGCTTACAAGGCTAATGGAACACAAATGGGCCATTTCACTCTATCTCATGGGCTGTGATATTGAAAATCTGTCTGCTGCACAATGGGAGCTTGTAGAGAATCTTTTAAAATTAATACAATCATATGAGGAAATAACAAAAATTACAAGTTCCGAATATGCTTGCATTTCTGAAATAATTCCATATGTTGTTACATAAATGCAATATTATGATAAAATGAGCTCATTAGAGCTAAAATCCAAATTAACCCAGGTGAGGCTTTGCAAGAATGATTTGAAGACATCACAACAAGTAAAAATTATTAGACCCTCCACATTAAAAGTAATGTTTTCACCAGTCAACAGAAAAGAGAAAAAGTAAGACAGTATATTTTGATCGATAGCCTAAGCACGAACTGTGAAACAAGCAGTGATGATAATGCAAATTCATCCCCTATTCATGTCAAGAGGTTGAGAACCAAAGAGCAGAGTCTAAGCCAGATGATTTACTCATCTTTTACGGACTGCTTCATAGAGATGGTTGCAGAAAAAAACACAGCTCATACCAGGACATCTAAAGAAAAAAAAAATGCAGTTGCAACTGAAATAGACCTTTATTTAAGTATTAAGAACATATCACATCATGACAGTCCATACAAATGGTGGCAAGCAAGATGAGAGAAATTTCCGCATTTGGTACATCTTGGAGCAAAATATTTGGTGGTGCCAGGAAGTGTTTATTCAGAGCATCTCTTCTCTGAAGTTGGGGATATCTACAAGAAGAAAAGGACTAAAACTAAAACTGGTGCCTGGAATTGCAGAAGAAATGGTTTTTTTGCACCATAATCTTCCATTTATAAATTTTAATTACAAGAATTAAAGTGCATAAATATTTATTATTTTTTAAAAAAATGTGCCTGCAGAATACACAAATTTATTTTATATGAAATGAGGTTTTTGTAAATTTTTATAATAGGGAAGCCACTTATGTAGCTATGACTACTTTAGTGATTACAAGAAAAATATATTACCGTTATAAAATAAATCAATATTTTCATTTTACCAATTTATTTGACTACTTAAGTATTCAGTATTTGGCCAATACTACCTAGATATTTGGTATTTGGATGAATAAGATGAAAGTAGCTGAATACCAAATAATGGATGAATATTCATTCAAGTCTAATAAATATTGATCATCACTTGGTTCCAAGAGCTTTTTGGGGGCACTAAACAAAATTTCTTACTATTGGCAGTTCTTTGTTGTACTTTAAAAGAGGTATGTTTAGTAACATAATTCAGATTTGACATTGAAAGGGGGCAGGTCATAGTAGACCAGCTTAAATAGGGACAAAGTTAAGTAAAGCTCTTCCAAATTAGAACCACACCTCATGCTTTATAAAATTAAAATTATGTTTTTACAGACTCAGTAACTTAAGACTCTTATTGTTACAACCTAATGAATGAATGATCTTGTATTATTCTTGTAAAATGTTTGTTCAGTCATTGTTTAAATGTACTCACAGCTATGTTTATTCTGAAGGTGCAAGTGACACTTCAGTCCAGTGTGCCACAGCCAGCAATGGATAACAGCAACAATGTAATAGAGGATGATATTGATGCAGCTCTCACAGATCTTCAAGTGACACTTGAGGGCACATATATCAACAACACTCATGATGACATCACTCAAGTGCCAGAGCTAAATGACTATCTTCGGTTTCTAAAGTATGTATAGATATCAAGATACATTTTGTGTCCATTGTAAAAGAAACTACAAATAGCTCTTATGTACTGTCAGTTGTCTTTAAGTTGTAGAGCTTGGATATGTCGTTGACCACTTCTTCCACCTCATCATCACAATACACGCTCATGCATGCAAACACACACACCCACACCCACCCACCCACAGACCCACCCACCCACACCCACCCACCCACCCACACACACACACACACACACACACACACACACACACACACACACACACACACACACACAATATTTTTATGTTAGTGATAATGATGTCGTGGTTTGTTTCCTTAACATTCAGTAATGGTTAAAATTTAATGTTTTGACTTACGTTACCTTTACACTATCAAAGGCAACATTTACTTCGCATCTGCACCTCAGGCTGAGTAATATATTTTTCAATATTGTTTGCTAGTACTGTATCCTCTTTGATGAACATTGCCCCTGGCTAACAAGGGGAGGCCACCAATTGCGAAATTCAGATTCGATTCATACTGCCCATAATAAAAGCTCATGGCCAGAGGTGTAATGTGGCAAAGCACCAAGATGCACTTCTCAGCCGTTGTCGAGAAAATCGACAGTTAAAAGAAACCATTGCGGTGAAATACTCTCTACAATTAATAATTTTCTACAGCGTCGTGGCGCAGCAGTAAGCGCTCGGGTTCGTAACCCGAACGTCGCTGGATCGAATCGTGCGCCATGAAACATTTTTTTTATTATTAGTTTTTTGTAATTCATATATATATATATATATATATATATATATATATATATATATAAAAACAAAGATTCCAAGACTTATCAAGCGGGAAAGCGCCGGCAGACAGGCACATGAACAAAACACACAAACACACACACAGAATTACTAGCTTTCGCAACCGATGGTTGCTTCTTCAGGAAGGAGAGGGAAAGACGAAAGGATGTGGGTTTTAAGGGAGAGGATAAGGAGTCATTCCAATCCCGGGAGCGGAAAGACTTCCCTTAGGGGAAGAAGCAACCATCGGTTGCGAAAGCTAGTAATTCTGTGTGTGTGTTTGTGTGTTTTGTTCATGTGCCTGTCTGCCGGCACTTTCCCGCTTGGTAAGTCTTGGAATCTTTGTTTTTAATATATTTTTCCCATGTGGAAGTTTCTCTCTCTCTCTCTCTCTCTCTCTCTCTCTCTCTCTATATATATATATATATATATATATATATATATATATATATATATACTATTAATGAATTGCTTATGCATGTTTCGTTTGTTTAACAGGGTGTACCAAAGCTCTGACGTCCGCACTGATTTTCGACGATGTTATAAGTTGCGCTAGGGACCGCATCTACCGTCATTCGAAGTTAGTAGGCAACTACGCTGTTATGCGGCGGCTTATTTCGGCCCATTCAACATCTGTCCTTTAAGTGTAACGAGCGAGTAACTGAGTTTATATTTCATACCTGCCACAGCAAATTTGTGTTCGTAGGGTCTCTATTCTAATTTGAACATTTACTTACGCTATACGTATTCGGTTCGGAATATCGTTTCTACGTCTTCCGTTAACTATACGTGGTTGACACTATGAAGACAATTAATAACATTTGTAAAATACAACTTTGTTTGCGGAAAACATAATGATGTTCAAAGTTGCCAGTTTTTCTACGACAAATGACTTTCAACAACTTATTATATGCATAATTGTTGCAACTGATTGCCGGGAATTACATATATATCATGCCACCCTCCACCTCAAAAAACTATCCAATCTCCTGGTTTCCCACCTCCAGAAAGGCAACTCAATCACCCTTCACAACCTGTCCATCAAACCTCAACGTCCTCTCATTGCACACAAACCCAGTCTCTCCCATCTACTCAATCTCCCACTTCCAGCTCCACTCCCTCCAAAACCTCAAAATTCCAATCAACACAATCTGGAACCACAACACCCTAATTCAATAGTTAACCTTTCCTCCAAACCTCTCTCCCAATCTGAAACCTCTGTCCTTTCCAAAGGCCTCACCTTCAGCCCCACTCCCAGGTTCAACCAAACAGCCCTCGTCAAAGATTTACTGTCCTACACTCGTACTCTCTGCTGAAAATATCATTTTCCCATGAAGAAAAATGATCCTAATCCTACTCCTAATGATCCATCTCCTCAAGACACTATCCAAATTGAACCCTGCCTGGAACAGTTCCGTCCTCCGTCACAGCGGGACCCACCTCCACTTCCTTAAAATCACCCTCTCCAAACCTTCCAGGAATTTCTGACTTCCAGCCTTGCCTCTCAATCCTTCTTAAGAAACCTTAATCCTACTCCCAACATCACCACTGCTGAAGCCCAAGCTATGCGTGATCTGAAGGCTGACCGATCCATCGTCATTCTTCCAGCGGACAAGGGTTCCACGACCGTGGTACTTGATCGTCGGGAGTATGTGGCTGATGGTCCCCACAGAAAGTATCGCTGCCTACGTAGATCAACACCTCCAACCCATTACATGCAGTCTCCCATCCTTCATCAAAGACACCAACCACTTTCTCGAACACCTGGAATCCTTACCCAATCTGTTACCCCCGGAAACCATCCTTGTAACCATTGATGCCACTTCCTTATACACAAATATTCCATACGTCCAGGACCTCGCTGCAATGGAGCACTTCCTTTCACGCCGATCACCTGCTACTCTACCTAAAACCTCTTTCCTCATTACCTTAGCCAGCTTCATCCTGACCCACAACTTCTTCACTTTTGAAAGCCAGACATACCAACAATTAAAGGGAACAGCCATGGGTACCAGGATGGCCCCCTCGTACGCCAACCTATTCATGGGTCGCTTAGAGGAAGCTTTCTTGGTTACCCATGCCTGCCAACCCAAAATTTGGTACAGATTTACTGATGACATCTTCATGATCTGGACTCAGATTCACCTGGTCCTACTCCAAATCCCATGCCACCTTCCTTGACGTTGACATTGACCTCCATCTGTCCAATGGCCAGCTTCACACATTCGTCCACATCAAACCCACCAACAAGCAACAGTACCTCCATTATGACAGCTGCCACCCATTCCACATCAAACGGTCCCTTCCCTACAGCCTAGGTCTTCGTGGCAAACGAATCTGCTCCAGTCAGGAATCCCTGAGCCATTACACCAACAACCTGAAAACAGCTTTCGCATCCCGCAACTACGCTCCCAACCTGGTACAGAAGCAAATAACGAGATCCACTTCCTCATCCCCTCAAACCCAGAACCTCCCACAGAAGAACCCTAAAAGTGCCCCACTTGTGACAGGATACTTCCCGGGACTGGATCAGACTCTGAATGTGGCTCTCCAGCAGGGATACGACTTCCTCAAATCCTGCCCTGAAATGAGATGCATCCTTCATGAAATCCTCCCCACTCCACCAAGAGTGTCTTTCCGCCGTCCACCTAACCTTTGTTACCTCTTGGTTCATCCCTATGAAATCCCCAAACCACCTTCCCTACCCTCTGGCTCCTACCCTTGTAACTGCCCCCGGTGTAAAACCTGTCCCATGCACCCTCCCACCACCACCTACTCCAGTCCTGTAATCTGGAAGGTGTACACGATCAAAGGCAGAACCACGTGTGAAAGCACCTACGTGATTTACCAACTGACGTGCCTACACTGCGAAGCTTTCTATGTGGGAATGACCAGCAACAAACTGTCCATTCACATGAATGGACACAGGCAGACAGTGTTTGTTGGTAATGAGGATCACCCTGTGGCTAAACATGCCTTGGTGCACAGCCAGCACATCTTGGCATAGTGTTACACCGTTCAGGTTATCTGGATACTTCCCACTAACACCAACCTGTCAGAACTCCGGAGATGGGAACTTGCCCTTCAGTATATCCTCTCTTCTCATTATCCGCCAGGCCTCAACGTCCGCTAATTTCAAGTTGCCACCGCTCATACCTCATCTGTCTTTCAACAACATCTTTGCCTGTGTACTTCCGCCTTGACTGACATCTCTACCCAAACTCTTTGCCTTTACAAATGTCTGCTTGTGTCTGTGGATGGATATGTGTGTGTGTGTGTGTGTGTGTGTGTGTGTGTGTGTGTGTGTGTGTGTGTGGGAGTGTACACCTGTCCATTTTTCTCCCTAAGGTAAGTCTTTGCACTCCTGTGATTGGGTTGACTCCTTACCCTCTCCCTTAAAACCTACATCCTTTCGTCTTTCCCTCTCCTTCCCTCTTTTCTGAAGAAGCAACCGTTGGTTGAGAAAGCTAGAGTTTTGTGTGTATGTTTGTGTGTTTATCGACCTGCCAACACTATATAAACAAAATTGATGTGACTTAGCAAACAAAAGCCCTGGCAGGTCGATAGATACACAAATAAACACAAACATACACACAAAATTCAATCTTTCGCAACCAACGGTTGATTCTTCAGGAAAGAGGGAAGGAGAGGGAAAGACAAAAGGATGTGGGTTTTAAGGGAGAGGGTAAGGAGTCATTCCAATCCCGGGAGCGGAATGACTTACCTTAGGGGGAAAAAAGGATAGGTATATGCTTGCGCACACACACACACACACACACACACACACACACACACATATCCATCCATACATACACAGACACAAGCAGACATATTTAAAGGCAAATATATATATATATATATATATATATATATATATATATATATATATATATATATATATATATATTAAAAACAAAGATTCCAAGACTTACCAAGCGGGAAAGTGCCGGCAGACAGGCACAATGAACAAAACACACACACAAACACAGACAGAATTACTAGCTTTCGCAACGGATGGTTGCTTCTTCAGGAAAGAGGGAAAGATGAAAGGATGTGGGTTTTAAGGGAGAGGGTAAGGAGTCATTCCAATCCCAGGAGCGGAAAGACTTCCCTTAGGGGGAAAAATGGACAGGTGTACACTCGCACACACACACATATCCATCCGCACATACACAGACACAAGCAGACATATTTAAAGGCTAAGAGTCCTTGTACAAACAAAAAGAGAAAGTAAGATGATAGAGAAGATTTCGAAATGCAACAGAGTCAATAACAAACGTAATTGTTGGGTTCAAATTAATGATGATGTAAATAAAATTGAAAGAAACTTCCACATGGGAAAAATATATTAAAAACAAAGATTCCAAGACTTACCAAGTGAAAAAGTGCCGGCAGACAGGCACAATGAACAAAACACACACACAAACACACACAGAATTACTAGCTTTCGCAACCGATGGTTGCTTCTTCAGCAAAGTGGGAAAGACGAAAGGATGTGGGTTTTAAGGGAGAGGGTAATATATATATATATATATATATATATATATATATATATATATATATATCTGTGTGTGTGTGTGTGTGTGTACACACATTTGAATTACGAAAAACACATACTAAGAAAAAAAAGAACGTTGCCTTGTGCGAGATTCGATCCGGTGACCTTCGGATTACGATCCCAAGCGCTTACCACTGCGCCATGACACTGTAGAAGATTATTAATCGTAGAGAGTATTTCACCGCAACGGTTTATTTTAACTGTCGATTTTCTCGACAATGACTGAGAAGTGCATCTTGGTGCTTTGCCCCATTACACCCCTGGCCATGAGCTTTTATTATGGGCAGTATGAATCGAATCTGAATTTCACAATTGGCGGCCTCCCCTTGTAAGACAGAGCATCAAAAGGGAAGTAATCGATTTTGTGACTCTATATGAGTTCTTTACCAGGAGGAAATTATATAGTTTCATCTATGTGATTTGGTAGTTTAGTTTTTGGATTTCTGTGTGGTAATTTAATATTTACTACACATAGTAATTGCGTTTTCACTTGTGTCAGAAAGTAAACCGATTTTGTGATATATTTCAAGTTCCTATCAAGGAGCAAATTATTTAATATCACCTGCGTGCTTTGATAGTTTAGTTTCTGAATCTCTGCATGTTAATCTAATTTATTAGGCACAGTTCTTGTGTCTACAGTAGAGTTCCACAGTGCCTGTCAGTAGTCATTTGTCTGTCTGTGTAGTGTAGTTTTCCGTGGTCTTTAGTATGGATAGGGATTGTGATTGCTGTGCGTGGTTGCAAGCCAAGTTGGTGACAGTTTGCTCTCAGCTCCAGCCTGTGATGACTTCAGTTAAACAGCTTGAGACTGCAGTGGATGGGCATCACTGTTGCGGGCCGGCTGTGGGGTTCCATTGCACATCCAGCAGGACCCACAAGTCTTCTGACTGGTCCACACCAGTAATCAGCCCAGTTACTGCTTGTATTGAGACTGACCTCTCACCTGTGGTCGAGTGGGAAGCCACCTTGTGGTGTAGCAGGAGGCGAAAGACTTCCTAGGGGGCTGAAAGTAAATGGTTAGTCTGACAAACAGGTGCTGTCTATCGCTGACACTGCTCTTTGACCAGATGCAGTTGCATGTTCTGTTTCAGAGGAAACCTCTTAGCCTGCAAGAGGTGGACAGTTACTGAGGGTGGAATTATTAGTAATTGGCAGCTCCAGTGGTGGGCCCATTATGGGGCTCTTAGGGGAAGAAAATCAATGTGCACTATGTGTGCATACCAGGTGGAGTCATTCCAGACATGTAGTGGGATTTTCAGGATTCCATGAAGAGCACAAGGTGTAGCCAACTGCAGGTTTTGAATGGCTATCAGATGTGATGAAGGATGCCACTTGTGAGATGAAAGCAGAGCTCACCATTTGCAGCAGTCGACAGGACTGAGTGTGGACTTCTGGTACAGAGCCGAGTTAAGGGTCTGAATCAGAGGCTCAGACAGAAACTGTGCTCATGCGTGTGTTTGTTTGTTTTGTATAATTCCGATGAAGGCCTTTTTGGCCAAAAGCTTACTTGTTTGACAATCTTTTTGTTGTGCCTATCTGGGACTCAGCATCTATGCTATATAGTGAGTCACAATCTATCCTTTGAATAATACTATCATTATTGCATCCTGGATTTTCCATTGTTGGATTGCTGATTGTGTAAGACTACAATGTGCCAAACCACAAGTGAAGATACATGATCATTATTTCATCATCAAACTTTACTCTGTAACTTACAATGCCTGTGTATATGTTGCAGTACGCTTGGGAAAAAACAGGTTATGATATTGACATACCCATATCATCATTTGAAAATGTTATTTATGTGGCTTTTGATGTTAGACTTCTTGAATGCAAAAATGATTTTGAATGGAAAATGTTGCTTTTGTGAGGTGTGCTCATTGTTCTCTTCCACTTCATTTTACCTACTTCACTGAAATCCCACATCTGCACTATAAGCACTGAAATAAGCACCATTAGTCAAGTAGGATATGTGTATTTTGAACTACTATTACTACTTTAAGCAAACGGTTTTTGACATTGTTGATTGAAAATATAATGATACACTGACATCATCCCGCCTATGATATTGATGTCTTATTACTTTATTTCTCTCTATTAAATTGTAACTTGTGGTGGAATGAAGCATTTTGCATGAAAATGATGCAGAAAACTATTTTTTATGGTTTTGTGTGGTTCTGAGTGTTCAGTGCCATAGGTGTTCCTTGTCACTCATACAGTTTCATCCCTTCTGCACAGACAGAAAGTTCTCATAAAGGAATGTAAGAAAATCATGATAAACCCTGAACTGCCCTTCCACCTTGCTGAAGAGCTCACTGAAGACAGCTTCAATCTAAAAAATAAATGGTTGGAATTGCGGAATGAAAATGCCCTCTATTATCTATGTGAGCTAATAGCACCATCAGACTTCAGACATCGCCAGTGGTTTTGAACTACCTAGTCATATATGGAAATGTTTAAACAGGATTTACACAGGGCACAGTATATATGCAGAAAACCTGTAGAAGTGGGGAAAACTTCTAATACCAAACTGCAACTATGCAGCTCCAAACAATCCATCTGCCACCATGTCGAAGAATGTGAGCTGACAGCATATCCTGGTGTTCCAACAGAGTTCCTTGTTCCAACACCACTGTGCCTTAAGTTTATGGGTGCATGTAACACAGCATATACACTGTATATTTAACATGTTTTTCTTTCTATAGATATCTTTTAATATAATACTACATATGTCACACACTAAACAAATAAATGTGAAATTATCTACTGGAACCATACAGCTAAAGTAAAAAACATATTTATTCAGGGAAAGTGAATAATAGGAATGTACATAAATAGTCTTCAGGGGTTTGCCACCAAACACGTTATGCAAATTCCACAACATTTCCTTGGAGCAACTGTCCGACATCTTCAAGTGGTTAATACTTGCTTGTGGTTATGTATGACTGATGGTATTTGCACGTCGACACCCCATTTCTAGAACACAAATGCAAAGAATGTGCAGGCATGGAAATCGCCCACACGTGATAATTTGCAGCTATATGGTGCCATATTCAAACTCCAAAAATCACAGAGAGGCTCTCTTGCACGTGTGCAGTACACTGCATTGCCAACAGTGCAGCCAGACATTATTCACCAACAGCCGCACAAGACCATTGTTTTGACGGGACTATTATTGAAGAATCTTGATTTTCGTGTCGTGATTTAATAGCAGCCAATTCGGGGTTCCAGGCTGTGCTCAGTTGAAATCCCGCATCCTTGTTGATGAGATTATTGGCTGTACGAATATGTATTGCTTCTTTAACTGCCCCACATTAACAAGAAATCTTTTACATGCCACATCTCCTCAGCCCAAGGTCATCCTTAACCGAACCCAATAGTGTTGCATTTTGCAGATGGTTGAAAAACACTTTTAATTCCATATCTTCTGAGGACTCTCCCAATTATTGATGACAGAGACCCAAAATATGGCAAAAAGGCCAAAGTGGTGGGTGTCTACGTAAATTCATTCTTCTCCATAGATTGAACTTGCCTGGGCCTGAATGCATTACGTATCTGTCTCTCAGAATAACGGTTTTGTCGGAACACTGTCTTCAAATGTTGTATTTCACTTGACAGGCTTTCAGGATCAGATACCAAATGTGCTCTATGAACTAATGTATGTAATGCACTACCGCATTGTGCAGGATGATGGCAGCTTGTGGTCTGAAGATATAGATCTGTATGCGTTGCCTTGCGATAGACACTGTGTCCCGAGGTGCCACTGGTGCTATACACATCAAGAATTGTGCTTGGTGTCCAGACAATTACTATGACTCCATTTGAAGATTCCAGTAAACCTTTCAGTGGTATCATGGAACTGTGTAGTCAAAGTCACTTGGGCACTGGCTGACTGGACTGAACGACAAGTTAAGGTTCGTCAAATGACTAAATACAATCGACTTGAAGCCCGAATGCAAGAAGACGTGCCAAGAAGACATACCATGTTTAATCTTACAGAGAAGACTTTGGACAACACTGCAGTTTCGGTGCTAGAGAAGGGTCTGAATTTTGCACCGACACCAGGGACGATTTCTGTTCGAGATGTGATTAATGGAATAGAGCAGGCTGTTTCGAAACTTCCTAAGGATGCTGCTGGAGAGATTAGGCATGACACATGCTACATCTTGACTCAAATTCATCTAAAAAGGTTAACTTTAACATCACCTCAGCTGAAAGAAATGTTCTACGAGAATTGAGAGAAGACCAAGATATCATCATCTTACCTGCTGACAAAGGAAATGCCACTGTGCTTCTCTCTCACACAGAATATTACAGCAAGATATACAAACCGCTCAATGATCCTGCATACAGTAAATTTAAAAATGAACTGAAGGGTAGGATCCAGGGAAAGACTGGAACTCATCAGGAAGAGCTCGATTGCAGCGAAAGTCACCAAGGGTTTGTATCAACAGGCTGCAGTTCCTCCTAGATTCTACAGCCTACCCAAGATCCATAAGAATGGGGTGCCTCTCTGTCCCAGTGTAAGTAACGTAGGAGGACCTACTTATTTTGTTGCCCAATACCTGACATCACTTTTGGGATCTCTCGTAGGCAAGTGCAAACATCTCATTCGAAACTCTGAAGATTTCATAGGTCGCCTGAAGACTCTTAGATTGCAATGCTCAGATCTCTTAGTAACTTTTGACATTGTTTCCTTACTTACAAAGGTGCCCTTGCAGGACTGTTTGGAGCTCATTAGCAACAAGTTTGAGGAGAACATAGTAGCAGTATTTAAACATATGCTTACTTCAACATACTTCTTATTTCATAATCAATATTTTGAACAAGTGGACGGTGTCGCCATGGGAACCCCTCTGTCTCCTGTGGTGGCCAATTATTTTATGGAGGCCTTTGAAGAAGAAGCACTACAGACAGTCATTCTCAAACCCTCTTGTTTTCTGCAGTATTTGTTAGATACATTTGTGGTGTGGCCACATGGACTTGATACTCTACCTATGTTTCTTCAGCATTTGAATTTGCTCCATCCAAATATAAACTTCACATTGGAAGTGGAAAAAGACAGTATTTTACCTTTCCTTGGTGTTTTGGTATGAAGGAAAGCAGATAGAACCTTGGGACACAGCGTCTATCCCAAGCTAACGCATACAGATCTAAATCTTTAGGCCACAAGCTGCCATCATCCTGCACAATGCGGTAGTGCATTACATACATTAGTTCATAGAGCGCTTGTGGTATCTGATCCTGAAAGCCTGTCAAGTGAAATACAACATTTGAAGAAAGTGTTCCGACAAAACCGTTATTCTGAGAGACAGATACATAATGCTTTCAGGCCCAGGCGAGTTCAGTCTATGGAAAAGAATGAAGATATGAAAACACCCACCACTTTGGTCTTTTGCCATATTTTGGGTCTCTGTCACCAATAATTGGGAGAGTCCTCAGAAGATATGGAATTAAAAGTGTTTTTCAACTATCTGCAAAACACAACCCTATTGGGTTCGGTTAAGGATGACCTTGGGCTGAGGAGATGTGGCATGTAAAAGATTTATTGTTAATGTGGGGCAGCGTATATAGGCCAGACATGCTGCACAGTACAAGAATGCTATAATGAACATCAGTGTCAAACATGCCTTTATCAACCACGAAAATCAGCAATTGTGGAACACTGTCTGAATACAGAACATCGGATGATTTATGGAAAGACAGAAGTTCTATCCCTGGAATCATCTTTCTGGGATTGTATCATTAAGGAAGCAATACATATCCATACAGCCAATAATCTCATCAACAAGGATGTGGGATTTCAACTGACCACAGCCTGGAACCCTGCATCGGCTCCTATTAAATCACAACACAAAAATCAAGATTCTTCGCTAACAGTCCCGTCATAACATTGGTCTAGTACGGCCATTGGTGAGTAACATCTGGCTGCACTGTTGGCAATGCAGCATATAGCGCATCTGCATTAGAGCCCTTCTGCAGTTTTCGGAGTCTGAATATGGCACCGTCTATTTACAAATTATTGCGCATGCACAATTTCTGCAGTTGCTCATTCTTTGAGTGCATCTTCTAGAAACAGGGTGTCGATGTGCAGATACCATCAGTCGTACCTAGCCACTAGCAAAGTTGAATCACCTGAAGATGTCAGACAGTTGCACCGAGCAAATATTGTGGAGTTTGCAGAAACTGATCCAGCGGCAACCCTGTGAAGACTATTTACAACATATCCACCGTGAAAGCGTGAAGAGTCACAATAGGAATGTATCTTTAAAGACCCTGGCATTCTTACACTCATTTCCAAGTATGTTTACACCTGTACTATTTTTATTGCTAAATCATTTCAGATGAACTGTAATTGGCACAGCCACAGCCACAGGCTCAACAATAATTGCCATTGATTAAGTTTCAGAGTTGGTTTCTGTATTCTGCTACAAAAACTCCCTTTGGCTACAAGCAATAAACAGGAAAACCTCTACAAATTAACAAAAATGTTAAAAAATATCTAATTAACCACCCTTACAGATAATCAGAATTTAAGATTAGTGGCTGGGTGACAAGTAACAGTTTTCATTGTAGACAGGTCTACATTTTACAGCATATAAATAAATAGCATTATATGGCAGTACCAGTGCATCCTGTTACCTAGCAGTAAGAGATAAACAAAAAAATTATGTTCTTTTATTGGCAATTTCATGATGCTTAATTATTGTTGAATTTTGTAATAGCTGCTTCTATACACCAAGACATAGCTGAAGATAGTTCTTTATTATGGGGTCGGTGGAACATTGATGAATGGACAAATGAGTCTAAACTTAGTTTGTTGGAAAAGTTTACTATTTTGTATTCTGAAATGTGCTATTTTTTAAAATTAATGCTTCTTTCAGACCAAAACGTTTTACACTAAAGGCATTTAAAAAGTATTGGTTTACATGTCGAGATCTACATCTAGCATACTACAAAAGTCATGAAGATGCACACACAGGACAGCCAATACAAAAAATTAATCTAAGGGGCTGCGAAGTAACTCCTGAAGTTAATATTGCCCAAGGAAAATATGGAATAAAACTGGAAGTACCAAGTGCAGAAGGAATGACAGAAATGTGGATTAGATGTGATTCTGTAAGTGATTTTGTACTGTACAGTCTTGCGATAATTTAATACAAATTTGTTGTTAGACTATAGAGGACTCAATATTTTTATCTTTGTGACCTGACATAATCACTGACAGATAGTTGTACATAGAGGTTAGATTCAGGAGGCATAGTAATACATTTCAATATAAGATATTTCCTTTACATCTCTTGAATATTTTTTGGAACAAAATTAATTTTATTGTAGATGTTCAAATTTATTATAGCAAAATCAATGCAACTTGCATGTTTGAAATTGAATTATCAGGTACTCAATCTATACATAAAATTATTCTCCATATTTAACACATATTTTAATAGATATTTAATATAATAGGAAGACCAGTATGCAAGATGGATGGCAGCATGTAGACTAGCTTCCAAAGGGCGTTCACTTGCTGACAGTTCATATGAGGCAGAAGTTAAATCCATAGAGGCTTTCCTACAGATGCAGCATCCTGCACCTGCACCTGCAATAAACCCATCTTCACTGGATATTGTACCAGAAGACTATGTCGCACCACGATTTTCTCGCAAGCTTAAAGGAAAGGTAATATAATTGATATCTGTTAACTATACTGTTCGAGCATGAACGCAGATAATGGTCCATCTTTTCTGTGACATTTATTTTCTGATATTTTAAGCTAATCATATATTTTAACTTTACCTGAAGAAATGAAGTAACTACACACACAAATAAGTACGTGTCCCGAGGGTAGATCATTTCAATGAGAAACCGGTCCATAATTTCTACACACAGTCCAAGCACAATGACAAGCTGAATCCGATACAGCGTAGAGTACCTTAGAGCAGAGTCAAGTTAACTGAGAACACACAATAACAGAATGAGACCAAATGCCCTTCACTCCGGGATTATATCAGCTAAATTGCCCGTCAGTCTCTCGAGGTGGTGCTGCACGTCTGCTGTGCGCACCGCCTCGAAGCAGTACTGTCTCCGATAGTCAATTGTGCCACCATCTGGTGCCTGTACCTGCACTGCTGGGCAGCAACAGTCGAGTTGCATTGTGACAGTTTGAACCAGCACCTCGCATCCTCATCGTGTTACAGTAGTGGCCACGAGGTGCCGGTGTGATACGAGTCGTAGTACAGAGTTGCCACAGTCATCCCCCACTCGAAGTGTGAGGTGGGTGAGGGCAAGGAGGAGGTGAGACCAAAAATAGGGAAGGGGCCCCCAGAGATGGTGGAGAATACGGAAAACAGACTCCAGGAACAGGGAGGCTCTGGATGTGTGTGGAGACCAGTCACCCAGCTGTTAATGTAATTTGTTGCATTGACAGACTACCAACTCATCCTCTGTCTGCAGCACAAAGACTCACCCACCCCATTGGCTGTGGACTACTGCTTGTGAAGCAACCAAAAGTGCAACCCCAGGCAGGGCACCCACCACATAGTGTAGCTACGCGGGTGGCTGATGTGTGTGTGTGTAGGCGGGGGGAGGGGCGGGGGTGTAGGCAACAGGAAGTGCAGCACTGTGTGCACCTGGTGGTTGTGCAGCTCTTCTCTCTTCTTCTCACCAGTAGGAGTGGGCCTCTAAGAACAAAGAAAACATGTCAGTGCATCTTCCATTGGGGCATCTCTGATGTGTTTCCTCATCTGCATTTTGAACGTGTGTACATGACATTCTGTCGCCACATTTGACAGTGGACGGCATGTGGCATTCTGATGTCATGGATACTGTGCTGCTAACAAAAATCTTGATAGATTTGTGAGGTAAATGGCAGGCTGTTGCCCGTCACTGGGATGTGTGAGTATGTGAGGGCCTTCACCGATGACTCTACCGTCATGGAATGAGAGTTTAAAATGTACGGAAACTGGGAGTAGGCATCGGTGACATTCAATCGATGAGCATCCAAAAAAGGGGCCACACAGGTGGATGCTTTCTGTGGCCGTCTAGGTGCCAGCCACAGTGAGTAACATTGCTGCCAAGTGGCTCAGTATCCTGGACACTTGGGGTGACCTGAAATTCAATGTTCAATTTCACAATTGATCTGTGGCCAGTAGATGTGACAGCAAACCAGCATCATCCTTCTCAATGCACTCCAGTGACTGTGGTGCGAGAGTCAAAGGATGTCCCACTAGGAGAGATGCTGAAATGATAACCTGTGGCAATGCATGTTCTATTGTCAACAAAATTACACCAGCGAGAAGAGTAAGTCTGTGGCACAGCACAAAGTAATTGCAGAGAGAATCTAGCCCTCGGGCTAGATGCTGTTCTGGCCACCTCACTCGTAGGTACTACTGCACCTGCTGGAAAATGGGATATGAGCTGACCACTGAACAATGCAGGAGCTCACAATAGGAAACTTGCCCACAGTCTGCTGAGCTGCTTCATCGAGGTAAAAACAAAGGATTTATTCCCATTTCAAGCTGTGGTCAGGACCTGTAGGAAGACATGAGAGTGCATCTGCATTGGAATGCTGAGCTGGCAGGCAAAAGTGAATCTTGTAGTGATGATGATTGAGGAACAAGGCCCACCTTTGAAGTCTCAGATACCTTCTTGTCCAGCAGATGTACTGTTCGGCTAAAAGGGAAAGGCTAAAGGCTTGTTATTTGTGACCAGGTGAAGCTTGATACCAATGAGAAACACATGAAACTTCTTGAATGCTTAAATGATAGCAATGGTCCCCTTCTCAGTCTGAGAATAATTTTTCTACAGAACACTGAGCACATCTGAGTCAAATTCTATCAGCTGTTATGAACAGTCAGCCCCAGGCCATACGGAGATACATCTGTAGCCACAACAAGCTGTTGACACAGCAGGTGCAGGGCCAAATAATGATTGCCCTTTAAACTCTAAAATGCTTGGCCCCATGGGTTTGCCCAAACAAATGACGTGCACTTTTTGAGCAACTAATTTAGAGGATATTCCATGATAGCTAGTCTTGGAATGAATTTGTGGTACTAAGCAACCCTGTCTAAATATGTCTGGAGCTTCTCCATGATGCTGGTTGAGGGAGGGCCTCAGCAGCCACAACATGACTGTTTGTTGGTTACATTCCCCAGCAGGCAATGACATGTCCCAGAGGTTCAATAGAAGGCTGGGAGGAATGCGATTTATCCAGCTTCCAATCGAGACGTCCAGCATGGTGAAACCCGAAGCCTAAGGTACTGCAGATGTTCCTGTGACTGCAGTATTGTCTAGGTAGTTTATATAACAAGGAACATGTTGCATGAGTGACTCCAAAATGTGTTGAAAAAGGATCAGAGCGCCCACAGCCCCAAAAACCAAGAGGTTGTAGAGATAAAGGGCATGTTGGTTACAATTGCCATTTCTCCTCATCAAGTGGTAGTTGTTAATATGCCTCTGTCCCACTCCTTCTTCCCTTTCATGTTGTTTGACCCTTGTAACAGCAGTCTGGTTTCTGTGTAAGTTGTAAATAGCCTGACACTCCATGTATTTTAGCCCTCCTACCTTTTGAATTTCAAAGAGTGTATTACAGTCAACATTGTCTAAATCTTTCTCCGAGTCTGTAAATGTAAACATAGGCTTGCCTATCTTCCAATGTAAGTCTCTGGGTCAGTATTGCTTTCCACGTTCCTTTATTTCTCTGAAACTCAAACACATTTTCCTTGAGATTTGCTGCTAGTTTTTCCATTCATCTGAAAATAATTTGTGTCAGTATTTTGCAACTATGATTTATTAAATTGGTAGTTCAATAATATCCACACCTGCCAGGATATACTTTCTTTGGAATTGGAATTATTACACTATTCTTCAATTCTGAAGGTATTTCACCTGTCTCATATATCATGGTGACCAGATGGAAGGGTTTTGTCATGGCTGGCTGACCTGAATCTTTCAGTGTTCTATCAAATTATTCTCCCATTATCATATTTCCCATCTCATCTTTATCTACTTCCTCTTCCCTTCTGTTATTGTCCTCAAGTTCATTTCCTTTGTAGAGTCCCTCTATATAATACTTCCACTTTTCAGATTTCTTTTCTTTGTTTAGTACTGTCTTGTCACCTGAACTTTTGATATTCATAGAGTTGCTTCTTTTTTCTCTAAAGGCCTCTTTAATCCTCAGGAAGTATCTCCCCATTCCTGCTTAAACATTTTACACTTTCTGCCACTCTCACTTTATAGACATCTGTATTTGGCTGCTTTGTTTGTTGGATTTTTTTATCTTCTCCTTTCGTCAATGAAATGTTGTCTTTATTATCCATGGACCTTGTGTTTTTGCCAATTTGACCCACAGCTGCTTTCACTATTTCATTTCTCATGCTAACCATTCATCTTCTACTGTGTTCCCTTCTCCCGTTTCAGTCAAATGTTGCCTAAATGGTTCGCCAGAAACTCAACTCATCCAGATCTTACCTTATTAATTGTCTATGCTTTTGCAATTTTTTATATTAACTTCAGGTCACAACCAATGCCTTACCATCTAAAATATGGTTTTGAAATCTCTGCCCTACCATTATACAATCAATCTGAAACCTTCCAGTGTCTTCAGGTCTCTCCCACATATACAAGTGTCAGCAATGATCAAATTACGCCCTGTGCAAAATTCTATTGGGCAGGTTCCTCTTTCATTCCTTTTCCTGAGTCCATATTCTCCTACTGTTTTTCCTTCTTATCTTTTTTCTACCAACATATTCCAGTTTCCCATCAAAATTAAATTTTCCTCTCCCTTAACTATCTGAATGATTTCTTTTACAACATTACACACGTTCTGAATCTCTTCCTCATCTGAGGAACTAGTTGGCAGTATAAACTTGTACTATTATGGTGGGTGTTAGCTTCATGTCTATCATAGTTATGAAAATGAGTTCACTATGCAGTTCATAGTGGCTTACCCACGTTCCTATTTTCTTATTCATCAGTGGATCTACTTCTGCATTAACTCTACTTGATTTTGTATTTATGAACCTGTTCTCATCTGGCCAGAAGTCCTGTTGTTCCTGCCACCACACTTCACTAATTCCCACTATATTTAACTTCAGCCCATCCATTTCTCTTTTTTAAATTCTCCAACCTCTTTTATTTGATCAAAAGAACAACACTCCAATCCTTAAGGGTGTTAGTTTTGTTTCTCCTGATGACAGTATCCTTCTGAGTAGTGCCTGCTAGAGATCTAAATGGGGAACTATATTACCTCAGGAATATTTTAGCCAAGAGCATTTCATTGTCTACGAGGGTTGTTTTTTAAGTAAGCGCCGTTCGCGCGTGTAGTCCCGTAGTTCGCGCGGATGCTGCAACAAGCCACTGCGCCACTTGCCGGCATCCTTCCCGGTCACACTGATGCAGGTTGAAGCTCTATAGCTGATGTGTACGCATCGCTGTCGTACTTTATAATGTTTATAATTATTGAATTGCCCGCCGCATGTGAAATATGGTCAGTGATACGTTTTTTGATTGCGAGAAACCTATCAGCTGCAGAAATTCATCGTCAGTTAACAGAAGTTTATGGCTTGAATGCAATGAGTGAAGGTAAAGTGCGTCAATGGGTTACAGAGTTTAAAAATGGCCGTCAAAACATCCATGACGTAGAATGCTCAGGCCGGCCCTCTGTGATCACTGATGATTTGGTGGCTGTGGTCGAAACAAAGATTTGTGAGGACAGAAGATTCACAATTTCCACTCTTTCTTTGGAATTTCGTCAAGTTTCAAGATCGGTTTTGTACAAAATTGTGTCTGAGAACCTAAACTTTAAGAAACTGTGTTCTCGGTGGGTACCCAGACTCCTCACAGAGGACCACAAAGGAAAGAGATTTGCCACTTCATTGGACCATGCACCATACAGCCCCGACATTGCTCCTAGATTTTCACCCTTTCTGGTACCTGAAACACCATCTTGGCGGGCAGCGCTTCAATGATGCCGATGAAGTGAAAGCAGCTGTGAACTCTTGGTTGTCGGAGCAGGCAGCCGAATTCTTTGAAGAGGGAATTAAAAACTTAGTTGTACGGTATGACAAGTGTTTAAATAAACAAGGCAACTATGTAGAAAAATAGGTAAAAGTGTGTAGAATCTGCTTAAATAAACAAGGCAACTATGTAGAAAAATAGGTAAAAGTGTGTAGAATCAGAAAATAAAAGTTTTTTTACCAAAGTATTTGTATCTTTTATAAAAAATAAAAACAGCGCTTACTTAAAAAACAACCCTCGTAATCATACAGAGGAGCTGCATGCCCCCAGGAAAATATAATGGCTGTTGTTTCTCTTGGCTTTCAGCCGTTCCCAGTATTAGAACTGCAAGGCCATGATGGCTAGTGTTACAAGACCAGATCAGTCAATTATCCAGACAGTTGTTTTTGCAACTACTCTCTCTTGAGAAACCACATGTTTGACTCATCTCTCCACAGATAACCTCTCTGTTGTGGCTACAATTACAAATGCCACTCAAGCCAGCCCATCTCAGCTACACCCAGTGTTGTTTTTCTGGGGTAATGCTGGAGGCTGCGTACCTCTAAACTTTCTCGTTGACAAAGTAATTTTTTTATGTTGAGAAATTGGAAGAGTGCCAAAGATTTATTTCACGGACATAAATTTTTTATTTCATTTTTTCGTATTGGTAATTGCAATACGAACGATACCAGTACAGTTTTTGGTGGGAAAAGCGATGTCATTGACTGGAGGGTTGACTGGACTCACCTGTTTCATCTGAGTTGTATTATAGGCCAATTGAAGTGTACGATACCATTTTCTTTTATTGTTCAGGAGTAGATGGGAATTGCATGCTTCATTTGAAGTGATGCAAACTGAAGTGTTTGATACATTCTCTTGTATGTTTGGGTATTTCTTGGTATCGCGTGCTTCATTTGAGCTGGAGTCAACTAAAGAGACCGATACCATTTTTATTTATTTATTTATTTTTTATTTATTTTTTAGTTCGACATGTTGATGTCATCATGGCTAAAAGCAGACTGGTAGTATCCCATGCTTCAGTATTAAGTAATTTTCGCTGCATTATACCCAATGTTGGAATAGCCTCAAACCTTTTTTAAGAAAAAAAGCACTGGCTACATCTATTGTTCATAAGGGCATCAAATTAAATATTTGTTATGTTCTTTTTTTCTGTCCTAATTCTAATGCACTATCAATCTGTCTGTCATTACCTTCCCTGGACTGAATCTGCTTACCAGTACACCATATGCCTTTGATGCATCTCCCTTCACCTTTACCTACCTCCATCCTCACTACAGATGGGTCTCTCTCATCCTAGGGTCAGTGACCTATCCTTCCTTTTAAATGTTTCCAATCTATCCCTCTCTGTTGCCCAAGGGAGGAACTATTACTTCCAAAAGCTAGGATAGTGTATGTATGTTTATATGCATAAACTGACGTTTCTGCACATACTACTCCCTGAAGATAAGTACCGGCAATCAACTCTGTTTAGCAGTTTATTAGTTTTCAGCATTTTGTTTTTGATTCAAGGGACAGAAGTATTTTATTCTTGCAATTCAATTCTCTGCCTGTTTCACAGTAACCCAGTCACCTGTATAAATTATAGGACCAAATACTGCAAAGCCTAGGTTGGAATGTCAACAGTATTATGGAAAGGATAGACTGCTGCTTTTTTTGCCTGTGTATTTATTGAGTTCACTTACAGTATTTGTTGTCTAACTTTCTCAGTACATTACTACTATGCCCTTTGTCTTTTGCATTTTTGTGTAATGATGATTAGTTCTTTCTGGCAGTTTTCTTTTCTTCCCTGAAACCCCTTACAAAATAATGAAAGGAAAAAATTTACTAACTATATTTGTGACTTATTTCTCAGACAGTATTCAAATATACCACTGAATGCACTTGCAGCATTATACCATTCTACAACACATACCTCAGGAGATATGATGTTGTAATAACCAACATAATTAGGGTTTTGTGTGTTCAACCATAAAGGTTTTACATGCTTAACTTCAAATATTTAACACATTAAGTCATTTGTAAAATAATCAGACATTTGAAGCTGTTTTATACATGGGAATTTGATCCTTTAAAGAATTGGATTGACACGAAGGGGGTGGGGATCATACTAATTGAAACTATAAGATGCAGTTTTTACAAAAATCAATACCAAATTTGACACTTACTTTACACTTCTTCTAACTCCTGATCCACAAATTGTTGAAAAACATATATTCCCTGTAGTTGTATTAATAATTGTGCACTCAAAATAAATTTATTATTACATTTGTGGAATCTTAATTGTTCACATTTTAGATTCTCATAATTTTCTATTGCACTACAAGAGACACTGACATCAAAATGGAAAAGAAAGAGTATTTATTACAACTGATTATTTTTGCTGATGCAAAAGTTGAAGGAATGAAAGAGTAAGGTAAACTGTATGAAGTGTAAGAGTAAGAAACTTCCTTTCTGGTTTTAGAAAAAATATTTGCTATAACTATTTGAAATCCATTGTAGAGGTTAAGAAGGCTCATCCTTCACTTTCTGCAGTCCTTGTTCACCAAATATTTTACATCCATTTCTCTTTCGTGCTCTGCCCATCCAAAACTATTAAATGTTCATCCCCTGCCCTGTATATCATCTAATTATATTCTGAAAACTAGAAATGCTTATTCTAGAGGATAATAAATTTAATCACTGTGTTGACCATAGTAAATTATTCTAACATTAACAAATTCATAATATATTATTTTGCAGCTTGTTCAAAGAATTTTGGAGGCTCATGCCAATGTGAAAGATCTGCCACTCATTGAAGCAAAAATGAATTACATCAAAGCTTGGCAGTCACTTCCTGAATATGGAATCTCATTGTTTATTGTGAAATTTATGGGCCACAAGAAAGAGGAATTGCTTGGAGTTGCTTACAACAGGTTAATGAGAATGGAGATCAACACTGGAGATCACATCAAAACTTGGAGATACAATACAATGAAGGTAAAAAGAAATAAATTACTTGCACATGTGAGCTTTTCAAGGAAACCACACCATTTACCCTCTGTATTGTTGTTTCATCCCTCACACTCCAACGTGGTGGATAGGCGGGGTGTGGGGCTGTCGTCAGCAGTACAAATGTCCCACTCCTCAATGAAATAGTTTGAAATACATAGATTTCTACTATAGTAGACAGGTGACACATTTACCTATGATTTTTAGTTATTAAAATGATTATTTTCATTTATGGCATTAAAAGTAACAATGTTGGCTACTTTTCTGATTTTAGAAGGAAAAGATAATAGGGAAAGGGAAGTACCTTAAATTGAAGCTCTTTACTTTCACTGAAATTGGAAGGACCTGCACTGGGGCTACCAGTTCTGAAGGGCTGTAAGCTGTGATTAAAAACAAAGAGGGGGGGAGGGGAGAATTATGTGAAAATGATGATAGGGGTAGGGGTGGAATGTCTGACACAGTAGTGGAAATAAGAGAATGGGATCGGGATGGTACAAAGCAATGGTATGAAAAAGAAAGGAATAGGAAAAGAAGAATATAAAGAACATTAATGTATGTGTGTGGGGTTGGGGCGGGGCAGGGAAGAATTAAAGCTGTTGAGAGGGAAATATTGGGTGAATTGCAGTTTTGTTAGGAGAGAATAGGGAGGGTATTCAGGTGTAAGGTTGGTGGGATGTGTTAGAGTTCACTCATATCGAGATTGAAAATTAGAAAGGAAATAGTGAGGTTACTGAAGTCGAGTTTGCGGACAGTGTAAGATACACAAAGGTGTTCATTGTGGCTGAGGGGAGCGGGATTTTGTTTGGGTGGAACCACTAGTCAGAAAACATGATGTTATTTTATTCTGTGCATTGATAGTAGTTTAAATGAGAAATATAAGACTTTAATTTCAAAACTGTATTATCCACATATATTTAACATCATAAGAGTGAAACTACTAAATTATGAGGACATCAGACTGAATAACTGTTTAAAATTTTTTGACTCATTTCAAGAACCTCACAAATCCTGCAATTGCTCCAACCTTGTATTTCAATTATCCTGCAAAGAGATGGAACTGAAGTCTAAAAATTGGCCTCTTTCATCTGCTCTGTACGTATTTATTATCCCATAAATTCTGTCTATCCAACTTAAGGTGTGTTTTACTGGAGACTGTTACATATGTCTATGAATAACTCTTTATTGTTGCAACATTAAATATTATGATGAGAGGCAATGTCTGCTGTTAGTAAACATGCAATGGTATTTTTGGCAGTATTATCTGATCAGTCGTACATTATGATTTGTGTTTAATTTAGAAACTGAATCGATACGCAGAACCAAAGGCAAGTATTGATTCCTGAAATTTCACAGAAAAATAGTCATAAATAATGCCAAACAAGATAAGGGTTGTGGGAGAAGAAGGAAATGCAGTCAAGGCCCAAGGAAGGTGACTGATACTATGAAGAAAAAAAGGTGTTGTGGGTGGAATATGTGACATCCAAATTAATGATAAAAGTAAGGAAATGATCACTCCAGAGATGAGTTTTGACTGATTGATAAGTGCTGAGCACAATAATGTCAGATGAGATAAGTGTAGAATAAGGTAGAAAAAATCTGAAAAGGAAAATAAGAACATATGAGATAAAAGATGAAAAAGATACAGAAGGAAATGTATGTACTCAAGGTACCTTTGTTACCGCTTTGTAAAGCCTGTGAAGTTACTGATTTCTAATTATTTCTATTCACTACATCTCTGGAACTCCATTTATTTGTGTTTATGAGTAGATTTTAATTGCCAGGTTCTCTTCTATCTTCACACAATGTAGAACTTTTTCCAGTTCATGACAAGATGCAGCAAGCAGTGAGAAATGTTTTCAAGAGATAAATAATCTTAGGTGGAAAACATTCTTTATTATTTTATATTTTGCCAATAACACATTCCTCCACCTTTAAGGCATCTTAAGATTTGCTGGTACAGCAAGTGGTAAACGCATGGACTACTGTCCATGCAAATGTGTTAGCAGGCAAACAACAATTGACACTATTTTCAGAATATGTTTGGTGCCCTGATACAGAGTAGCATTGAGTACATAAGAAGTCACATAAGAAAAATAACACCTCAGTTTGTGGTTGCCCTTGTCAAGTTTTCACAGGCTTCAGGCAGTGCCATATGCTCCAGAAGGGCACTGCACAAAGTCTCTTGAGATATTCTGAAAGAGCAAATCTGCTACCATTATCACACTGGTATCACACCTACATATAGATCACATTGCTATTGCAGCTACAGATAGTTCTTATGAAAACTAAAGTGCTTCCTCAGTAGTCTGAAGTCTGTCCTGTACTTAAAGACCATTTTTTTTTCACTGAAACTACCATAACAGGGATGACATATATGGATATGCTGCATGAATGACTCTGTCCAATTAGAAGGTGAACCTGAAAACTTTACTTGGCAACAAGATGGAGCCCCATACCATTGCCATCTCTTTGTTCAAGAGTGACTGAGAGTTAATGTCAGTGACCGTTGGATTGGTTGTAAACAGTCTGTATGACAAAGGTCTGTTCCACAGGCCTCCATGTTCACCTTACCTCACACTGTGTGACCTTTTCCTTTGGGTCTTTATAAATGATCATGACTACATTCTGCTCCTACCTAATGATTTGCCAGTGTAGAGACACAGTACTGAAGCAGCTATTGCTCCTGTTACTCTGAGCTTGTTAAGCACAGAAGAACTGCATTGTATATTGGATGTGTGCCACATAACTAAAAGTGCACACAGTGAACATTTGTAATAAAAATTATGTTAGTTAGCTTTGGTCGGGAGGGGGAGGGATAGCAGGGTAGGGATGTGGGACAGTGAAGTGCTGCTGGGAAGCACACAAGAACGAAGTGGAAAGAGGGTAGGCCAGTTAGGTGCAGTTGGGAGGTTAGACAGAGGCCAGAGGAGAGTAAGGGTGGGGGGGTGGGGTGGGGTGGGGGGAACCCACAAAAGGAGAGAAGTAAAAAGACTGGGTGCATTGTGTATGCTGGAATGGGAACAGGGAAGGGGCTGGATGGGTGAGAAAAATGACAAACAGAGGTTGAGACCAGGTTACAGGAACATAGAATATATTGCAGGGAGAGTTCCCACCTGCGCATTTCAGAAAAGCTGGTGTTAGTAGGACGGATTCATATGGAACAGGCTGTGAAGCAGTCATTGAAATGAAGGATGTTATGTTGGACAGAATACTCAGCAACAGGGTGGCCCACTTGTTTCTTCGCCACAGTTGCCATTCATGCAGACAGACAACTTGTTGGTTGTCATGGCCACATAGAATGCTGCGCGTGACTGATTTGACAGGTAGCCCTGCCTTTGATGGGATAGGTGATGTTTGTGACTGGACTGGAGTATGTAGCTCCACCACTGTTGTTTGGAACCACAAGGATTACCTGGCAGAAGGACCCTGCCAGCTGTCGGATACATCCACTTACAAACATTGCCACAGCGACCCCATTCCAGAAATCCAGCAGGATCTTCAGTCCCTCCTCAAATCCTTAATCTTATCCCAGAACCTCTCCCCGTAGTCCACTTCTCTGATCAGCCCTACCAATCCGCACACTCCTACCTTATAGATGCTTCCTAAAGTCCACAAACCCAACCACCCAGGATGCCCCATTGTGGCCACTTGCCGTGCCACCACTGAGAGAATCTCTGCTCTTGGGATCAATACCTTCAGTCTATTAGCTGGAACCTACTCTCCTACATAAAAGATACCAAAAATTTCCTCCATCGTCTCTCCACAGTTCCTGTCCCTTTACCACATGGTGCCCTGTTCATCACTATTGATGCCACCTCCTTTTACACTAACATGCCTAATGCCCATGGCCTTACCACTGTTGAACACTAAATTTCCCAAAGCCCATGGATTCCAAACCAACAACCTCCTTCCTAGTCACCATGTCAAACTATGAGGTGCTATCCAAAATTTTCGGGACTGGTGCTGCCATCTGTTGAAAACCTTACCTCTGAACTAATGGTCACCATCACTTTCGAAGTAGCTCCCACCCACACATACACAACAGTCCCAGCACTTCTGCCCATGGTCAAACATTTTCTGAAAATCCTGTTCTTTGAGGGTGTTTATCACCGCCAGCAATGCTTCTTGAAACCTCTTTAGTGTCTAACCGACAGCGTTTCTACTTGAGTTTCAGTTTTGGGAATAGCGCAGAGTCGCAAAGTGCCACATCTGGCAAGTACCGTGGGTGGGATACAACTGCCATGTAGTTTTTTGCAAAAAGGTCCTGGTGAGCAAGGACGTGTGACGGTGCGCATTGTTGTGATGCACCAGCCAGTTCCCTTGACGCCAAAGTTCGAGTTGTTGTCGCTGCGCAGAGCCATCACAAAACATCACAGTAGAACATGGAATTCACTGTTTGGTTGGGTGGGACAAATTCTTTGTGCACAATTCCATTGATATAAAAGAAAATGATGATGTTGCTCTTCACTTTGCTTTTCACCTGTCTTGCTTTTTTCACTCTTGGAGAGCTTGGGACAATTGTTACTTTGTCTCTTGGTCATAACTGTAAATCCAGCTCTTGTCGTGATAACCCATGACAAAAAGGTGGGATCATCAGAGATTTGCACAAAATTTGATACACATGCACTGTTCTGTTTGCGGATCCGTCGTAAAATCGCCACACAACAAATACGGAGTATTATGGAAATCGCTGTGGACACACAACACATCCTCCAAGCTGAATGCCACTCCACACACTGATTCATCAGATATGCAGCTCTTGCCACCTAGTGGTGCAAAGATCTAATACTCCTACTTTCCAGATGGCAGCACCAGTCCCAAAAATTTTGGATTCCACCTCGTGTATCCTCACCCACAATTAATTCTCCTTTGAAGGCATTACCTACAAATAAATCTGGAGTGTGGCTATGGGAACCCGCATACCACTATCCTATGCTAACCTATTCATGGGTCATCTAGAGGAATGCTTTCTAAACACCCAGAATCCTAAACCCCTCACCTGGTTTGGATTCACTGGTGACCTCAACTGCTTCTCCCCCATTTGCTTCACCTGGCTCTACTCAATCCAACAAACCACCTTCCTAGATGTTGACCTCCACCTCAAAGATGGCTACATCAGTACCTCTGTCCATGTCAGTCCTACTAACCACATACAACACCTATACTTTGATAGCTGCCACACACATTCCATGCCAAGAAGTCCCTTTCATACAGCTGGCCACCCATGGTCGTCGTTGCATCTGCAGTGATGAGCGGTCCCTCAAAATATACTGAGGGTCTCACTGAAGCCTTCACAGACCATAATTATCCTCACAATTTTGTAACAAAACAAATCTCCCATGCCTTATCTTCCCAGACGTTCACAACCTCCCAAAGTCTCACTGTCTGGCCACAGAGGAGCATTCCCCTTGTAACTACCACCCAGGAATGGAGCAACTGAATTACATTCTCTGCCAGGGTTTCAACTACCTCTTGGCATGCCCTGAAATGAGAAATGTCCTAACCACTATCCTTCCCACCCCTCGCACAGTGTTATTCTGCTGTCCACCGAACCTACAAAATATTCTTGTCCATCCCTACACAACCCCTACTTCAAAACCCTTACCTCATGGTTCATATCCCTGTAATAGACCTGAATGCAAGTCACGTCCCATACATCCTCCCACAACCACCTACTTCATCTGGTCACAAGCATCACCTATCCCACCAAAGGCAGGGCTACCTCTCAAACCAGTCATGTAATCTACAAGCTAAGCTTCAACCACTGTGCTGCATTCTAAGTGGGCATGACAACCAACAAGCTGTCTGTCTGCATGGATGGCAACTGTGGCCAAGAAACAAGCACCCTGTTGCTGAGCATGCTGCCAAATATGACATCCTTCATTTCAATGACTGCTTCACAGCCTGTGCCATATGAATTCTTCCTATCAACACCTGCTTCTCTGGATTTTGCAGGTGGGAACTTTCCCTGCAATATGTCCTATGTTCCTGTGACCCTCCTGGCCTCAACCTTTGTTAGTCATTTTTGTCTCCCATCCAGCCCCTTCCCTGTTCCCGTTCCACCAAGGCACCCAATCTTTTTACTTCTCTCTTTTTCCACTACCCCCCCTCCCCCCTCCCCTCCTCTTCCCCTACCATATGTGTAACCCCACAACTGCACCTAACAGCCCTACCCTCTCCACCTCATCCTTACTTGCTCCCCAGCAGCACTTCACTGTTACCGACCCCTACCCTGCTATCCCTCCCTCTCCCCACCCCAGCCTCCTCCTTACCCCCACCTAGTTGCCACTCCCATCATGCACTGCTGCCCCAGCCTCCTCCTTACCCCCATCCAGTTGCCACTCCCATCATGCACTGCTGCCATAGGCTGCAATTAGGTGTGTATGCGTGTGTGTGTGTGTGTATGTGTGTGTGTGTGTGTGTGTGTGTGTGACTGTCATCTATTTTCGACAAGGGCCTTGTTGGCCGAAAGCTTATATTGTGGCAGTCTTTTGTTGTGTCTAACTGCGACTCAGCATCTCCGCTATGTTGTGAGTAGCAACTTTCCTTTTCATAATATTGCTACAGGATAGTTATTTAGTTAGCAACTTTTTTTCCATTCAGACAATTTGATGATGCCTAACTGTGGTGAAACATGTTATTTTTAAATAAAAATAACTTTGCAGCTGTTTTTCAATATAACCATGAAAACCAGTTGATGTATCAATGAACCAGCAGTGAAGTGGAATGAATACTATATTTACAGGATATCCAGTGAAGGAGTCCATGATTTCAAAATTAAATATCTTTGAAACTAAGATCAATAGATGAGTGCAACAAAAGGTATATTTTTTGGGAAAGCTGTGTATAGAAGTTTTGAAATAGTTCAAAAAGCTGCTGACAGATGGTGCTGTATCCCGTGCATTATCAGTGTGCATAATGAAACTCATCACATCACAATTTTTTCAAAATATCCACCACAAAGAGTAGGGAGGTGGAGCAAATGGACAATGAAGTTTTCTATCACATCCTGTAGTGTCTCAATGGAAATGGCCTCAGATGCAACAGAGATCACCAATTCATGCTCATTCATCATGTTGGGATGGTTCCAGTAGAGAGTGTCTTTCTATATGCCCACAAAATGTAGTCACAAGGAGTCAGATTGGGTGACTGTGGAGGCCAATCCATCACTGCACCAGTAAATTTGCAATAATCCAACACACTGAGTCTGTTGCCAATGTATTAATCAAGAAAGTGTAATTCCTGTTTGGTGTGATGTTGTCTGGCTCCATATTGATTAAACTAATTGGGGCCCGGTTGGTCGTCCAACGCTAGCTCTGTGGTGAGAAACTGTTACAAAATGGCAATTAATCTTCTCTATTGAGAGTTTCTTGCTTGACAAAAAGGCAAAAATGCTTTTGCTGTGTACCACAGCCCAAACAGTAACTATGGGAAGAACAGTGGCTTCATTTCACACAAATGGGGATTTTTGGAATAGCATAACTTTTGTTTATTCACAAACCCATTCAGGTGGAAGTGTGCTTCATCTGTTAACCACATGAAGTCAACATCAAATTCTTCATTATTAATCACTGTGAGAAAAGTCACCCCTTTGCACACAGGTATGGCCTGGTGGCTTTGGATTTCGAATGGAAACATGAGTAACGTAAGTCTCAGAATTTGCTGGGTGCTGGAATGCTTCAAACCAGTCTCTGCTGCAATTCTTCAAATGGATTTTCATGAATTTTGCTGAATAATTCCAGAAACCGTGGCGACATTTTCAGGAGTAACTACAGAGACACACTGCCTGTGTGGTGGAATTTGCTGAAGAACTCTCAAATGGTCTTGGAACATTAAATTGCATTTCAAAACTGTGCCTTGTTCCGCAGGACTGCATTCTAACCTGTGGTATTCCACTACCACAAAAACCCATTGTTCAATGGAATACATGATTTCAACCTCTTCTTTCAGTGTGCTAACCTCCTGTCATGTTTCAGCAGGGGAACTGATTGCTCTGACTTGCAGCACGCTATTTATAGGCACTGTGTATTTTGCAACGTCTGTATAAAATTCCTACATCTTTCACAATAAAGATACCATTTGTTACACTCATCTATTCATCTTAGTTTTTGAGATATTTATTTTGAAATCGGAGACTCCTCTGCTGAACACCCTGCTGTCAAAAAATCATGATTTCACTATTATTAGGTGCATGCCAAATATCAAATTACACGCTTCTACATATTTTACAGGCATGGAATGTTAACTGGGAAGTTAAACACATGATGGTCCAGTTTGAAGAGGAAAACATTATTTTCAGTTGTCTCTCAGCTGACTGCAAAGTTATTCATGAATTCATTGGAGGATATATATTTTTGTCTATGAGATCCAAGGAAGCAAATCAGACACTCAATGAAGAAATGTTCCACAAATTGACTGGTGGGTGGGTCTGAGTCACCAACTAGAACATTTTTTTACGTAAATGCAAGACACAAGTAAACATGCAACAAGGTGCCTTCTACAACTGTGAACATATATATGATCAAAGTTGAAATATGACATTTAATATGAGCTTTGGCAACATTATTTTTAAAAGAGAAGTATTTTTAATGTTTGAAAATTTTGAAGTTTAAATAAAGTTTACTGTAACAAAGAGCAATAATATATTTCAAATTGTTGGATGTTCATCAGGCTGGTTTTTTAAAATGAGACTTGCCATTATTATATTGTAATGTTGGCTTCATGTTTTTTCTTGTTGTTGCATTAGCTTTGGTTTAAGAATCTGATATAAAATCAGCTACAAGAGCTTACTAACCAAATAAGATTCAGTCTCAAATTGGTGATACAACTAGGAAGTAACTGCAAATATGTTTATTTGTTTAATGAAATTTCTTAGGAGAGAGAGAGAGAGAGAAGAGAGAGAGAGAGAGAGAGAGAGAGAGAGAGAGAGAGAGAGAGAGAGAGAGTGGTGCTTGTGTTGCAACAACCTCATAATAAAAAATAAAATGAACAGTTTCCTTAGTAATGTGTTATATCCAGTGATAGGTGAAATTGACTCCATAGGACAGTTGTTTTCAGTGTTTGTCACATTCAGTGTTCAGCCAGTGACTATTGTTCTCCTATATTCATGAGCTGTGTGTAGCAATATTTATGGTAGTTACCATTATGATTCTGTAACTGAGTAGATTTCCTGATAAAAAGTCTACAAATGAGGTTTGATTTAAGTTGTAAGTATGCACCAAAAAGAGCTGCCATTGTTTATGTTTACCTATAATCGAAAATGTATTTTTTTTCTATGTTCACCAGAGAATTTATCGTCCTGTGAAAGATTATGGACAAAACATTTTCATTAATTTCATCAGTTCATTTTGTAATGTATTATGGAAATGAATTGTAAAAGAAAAGGATGGGATGAGTCAAAGATATTTTATTTGGAGATTCATAAGATATTTTAGGTTCTGTGGCTTGCATTTTGCTTTTTAATTACTGTTTATCTTAGTTTCACACCTTTAACAAAAGAACAGACCAAGCACCCTGATTATGAAGACCAGTATAAGACATGTCAAATGTTGTCATACAACACTTTGTTCGAAGTACACTTCACTTAAACTGACAATGGTCACTAACGACATTTCAGTGGGATTACTGCAGTTAGGCATTAATAATGAAATGGAACCTAGTGAAGCAAACACAGAATCTGAAATGCAATGTGTATGAGTAAACAAATTATCTAAGTGTAATCATCTTTTCATTACATTGAAAATTTTCTCTGTCAGTAATGTCATCCCCATCCAGTATGCATCAGGTAATGCACAAGAATATTTCTAAATTTGGTGACAGTTGTTTACAGTCATTACTTGGAAGTAATTATTTCATTCAAAGTTTTTAATTTTCTAATAATAAATGCAATAATAATAAAATAACTTAATGTATAAGAGTTTGATAATGTTATGAGCAAAACCTGTAAATGATAACATCAATTCCCGGAAATGATTATAGTGAATTACAATGAAAGAGATATTCTGATTAATTGTATTAGTGAACAGTGTTTATATGTAAATATATTTAACATATTGTAACATAAGTTTGAAGTAAATTGTTATTTATATTTGTTAGATTTTGGTGTATATCTGTTAAAATATGGCATTTTATATTCCTGTTAATGTAACTGTTACAATTGTAAGTACTTGGAACAGAAATAAAAAAATGTACACATGAAAGAGCATCATGTATGGTAACAGTGAGAATGGAAGCAACAGAAATAAGTACTTAGCATTTGTATGAAAATGTAAACAGTAGTAAGATTCCTCTATATACTGAGCTGACATCCACTTCTCGAACACAATTTAAGTGTACTTATACAGAGACCAAAGAGGCAAAATGTAAATGGAACAGTATTTTGTGATGTTACAGTACTTTTGAATAAAGCCTAATAACAACAGTTTAGCTGGCCAGTTTTTCAGTTGCAATGATTTTGAAAAAACCTCCATGTCAGACACTAAAATCAAGGTTAAAATTTATAATTAACATGTAATCAAGTAGGATGGTAGCTGTATGGGTTGGAACATCAATGTACTCTGTTTTTTCAGTTCTGGATATTCAAAGGTTCTATAATTCGAAATATTTTGATAAAAGTGGCGAAAATTGTGACAGCAGCATTTGACGATGTAATTAATGGTGCACTAACTCAGAAGTGATTGTAACGTTTCCCAAAAAGAAATTCTATAAGCAGTTCTTAGCTTTGCGTTTGTGTTCCATGCTTCGAATGATATTACTGTTATTCAGTTTAAGCAGTGTGCCTTATAGTTGAAAGAGCACTGATTTCCTTCAGGAATTATGCTTCACTTTCCGGTTATTTGGAAGAACTGTTGTTGGCTTCAGCTCAGTGTTTTTGTGACAGACAGCTTAATCATGCAGATGTGAGAATAACTGCCAAGTATAACACCGATATAAGCTGAATGTGGGTACCACGAAAACTCATCAGAGATGGGTGAATCTCCAAGTCTTCTCCAATACGTGCTAGTGTAAGTTCATGCTCAGACTGTCATCAAAGTACTGTTAGCACACGTGTGGGGGAAATGGACGGAGGGACATTACATTTATCTTCAATGAGCAATCAGATACCATAACATTCAACATTATGTCACAATTTGTAGCCAGTACTTACCTCTAGGAGGTGAAATACATTGCTAGACAAAAAATATGAAGCACCCAGAAGACACGGTTGGATGCCAATGTAACGTCTCATGGGTACACAGCATTGTTGGCTACAAAACAATTAGAGTTGCAATTCTCTGTGACAGGTAGAACTGCCACTGGTATGCATTAGCGTTTTTGTGTTTAAAGTTGTCACCAGAACTGGTGAGGTGTATTAGGACACAAACAGTGTCGCATATTAAGTGATCACTGTGAAGACTGTGTGCTCATGTGAGCTGGCATAATCATCACCTTACAGAGTTTCAAAGGCATCTCACTGTATGTCTCCAATCAGCCGGCTGGCCAAATTGTGCAACATCCAGATCTGTGTGCCATTCAGCTACCTGATGACAGACTGCGTGGGATAGTCAGTGCGGGCCCACAACCGCCGAGGTTCAAGTCAACCACATTTGACCATCAAGAGGGAAGATCAATGTATAAAGAGACAAGAACATTCCGATCCTTTCACATCTTCACCTGCCATCTGAGAATGAGTGATGGGCTTCCTGCAACGTTCTGTGTCATCTCACACTGCCGGTTGGAGACTAACAGCGTCTGGACTAGGGAATTACTGTCCCATGCATAGGGTGCAGTTAATGCGATGACACAGACGGCTGCATTCGGAGTGGTTCTGTGACTTGAGAGCACAAACTGCTTACGAATGGCAGCACACTGTGTTCAGTGATGATCTGCAGTTCTTCAGTACCCCGAATAACTGCCACAGGCGAGTAAGGTGACAATCTGGGGAGAGGTTCCATTCTTCCAATGTTTTAGGAAGGAACAGTGGTGTCACTTCTGGCATCACAGTGTGCGGAGCCATCGGATATGACTTCAATTCACAGCTAATAACTAATGAGGTAGGACTGATGACACGACGGTATGTCACAGACATCTTGTGCTCTCGTGCGCTACCTCTCGTCTGACAGTGCCATTTTTAAACAGAATAATGGTCATCTACACATGGCATGTGCTTCAGTGAACTGTCAGTGTAATGATGTGGTACTCCTGTGTCCAGCGAGATCCCCAGATCTGTCCCCGTGTCCCCGACAGAACGAGAATATGTGTGGGACCGGCTCGGACATCAACTGTATCCCAGTGCCAGTATCTGGGATATCGAGGACCGATGACAGTTGTGGGCCAGATCAGCTCAGGAGAGGATACGGTGCCTTTATGACACTGTGGGCGAGAGGAGTGGCAATGACATACTAACAAGCTGGCGCATACTGTCAAGATGTTTGTAAATTTGACTCCAATTTGTTATCACTGAAATAACATCATGTACCCTCTCAACCCCTGATGTTGCATTTCATTTCCTCCTCCCCTTCTAGGTGCTTCACTCTTCTTGTCACACAGTGTATCTGCATGTCAAACAGGCACACCTAACAACACATGACACTATCCTAGCTTCTGGAACTTCCTTCCTCAAGGAAGAGTGTTTAGGGAAGGTTAAAAAGGAAGGGCAAGTCACTTTGACATTAGGATGAGAGGGATCAACCTGTTTTGAGGACAAGTTTATCTAAATTATTTTTAACCTTCCACAGCCTATCCCTCTGCCATTCCTTAAGAAGGAACTTTTGATTTTGAAAGCTAGGATAGCGTTGTGTATTCTTATTTGTGCTAGTGGCACCACTGATTAAACATCATTCACGAGTTAATAAGAGAGAAAAGCTAATGCACTTAACTTTTCACTGTTATTAATCCATGCATGATGTTTAAGCAGTAATCTCTGTCTTGCATGTTATCCTGTCTTACATCTTTAAACACTCAGATTTTCAAATCTCATCCAATGCAGTTGCGAACCATCAATCAGTCCCCAACAATCAGTCTCCCTTCTCATCCCATGCAGTAAGTCTCCCCTGACATGTGGTTCTGGATGACTTTCCTGAAATCTGTCTCTTTTCCTAGACCTCTCCAGTCCTTCTCCTTCACCATTCATACTTTCCATTTAATCCTTCTGCCTCAAGAAGGAGCCACCAGCTCCAAAAGCTTGCCTAAATACTATCCTCTTTTATGTGTGTGTCCTGACACCTCTTGTTGGGTAGATTTTCTATCTGTCCAATTAAATTAATTTGACAATATATGATATGTGTGATGCAATGGTTCAGATGGATGATTAATTGACTGTAGAGTAAGATGTAAATTTATGTGACAGTAATTCAGTCATGAAAGTCAGCACCTTACCTAAGCTATGTGCGGTACTGATACTGAACAGCTTGGCTCAACTGAAGACCAATGTCAGGTAGTGTTGGCCACCCTCTGTCAATTTTTGGGTACATTCAAATCCAGAAGGAGACAAGACAGAGCAGGAGACCCAATGACATTTACGATATCAACACTGGGGTAACTAATCATCAGTCAGCACTCATATAAGGTCCCTCCACCTAAAAACCAAATAATTTAGAAGAAATGGAGAAGATGCTGGGAGACTTCATCATTCAGCCATCAGAGAGTTCTTTGTTTTCCCCTGTGGTTCTCATGAAGAAAATGTATGGTACACAGTGTTACTGCACCTATTACTGGTGTAAGAATAAATTCACCAAAAAGGGTATATATAACCACTACTAGGTGATGACGCCCTGGATGTATGAAGGCTGCAAAGTGTTGTTGTACTATTGATGCTTCTACAAGTTTGAAATTATGCGCTTTGGACTGTGCAATTCTACAGCAACCTCTGAACCCACGATCGACAACCAACTCTGCTATCTTAAATGAATGACATGTCTTTACTGCATTGATGATGTTATTTTCTCAAAGACATTTGAAGCAGATCTAGGCCATTTGACAACTGTGTTTAAGTGTATCCAAGTTGAAAGGCTCTGTATGAATCCAAGAAAGTGCTTCTTTATAAGCCAAGAAATCTTGAGACATAATGGAGTCTGTTCTGTCACATAAAAAGTAAGGGCCATTACAGATTTTCCAGTTTTTTGGCACATTTGTGATGTGAGATGCTTCACAAAGGCTTTCACTTGCAAGGTAGGATAATTACCAGAACTGCTGAGGTAGATGCCAATTACTTATTTATTTATTTATTTATTTATTTTTGCATCAGTTAACATGAAAGAGTCTGTGCTCTTAAGGAGGCATGATTATTTTCATGAGTTGTAGCACTTTTTGATGCGACTGTGCAGCAGAAACTAGACACTGTGCGAGGGTCCTTTTGCATATTACTTTAGATCCCAGTTTTAAAGTTTATTTCTTAACTCAAGTTTCAGACTAAACGTCTGATTAAACTCACTTAATTCCTTCATTGTGGAATCTTACTCGATTACTTTATTTCCAGTTGTAATATAATTAAATATTTCTTTTAATGTACCAATGACTACAAAAATAAATTACATAAATGACATTAACTATTTATTATCATACACATGAAGCTTACACAAGCTCTGCTCAGCACATGAAGTGATGGAACATTAACTGAAAAATCATCATATTAAAATTATTTTCCATTGAAGTTATGTTATGTCATCACACTCAAAATTGCTTTCTCCTAGACTATCATTTCAGAGCCTCAATCTGACCACCCAGCAGCAGCCAGCACCCTCAGCTTGCATCTGCTGTCCACTACTCTTTTTTATGGGATGGGAGCAGTGCACATTGAAAAAGGTACTAAAGTAACGATTGCTTACACATCCAGAGTTCTCTGCTAGTGACTTCAGTTGTCTGGGCAGTCAGTAAGTTCTGATCCTGTTTAAATGACAGGGCATTCATTATTGTGACTGATCATTTTCTATGCTCGCTGACAAGCTGGCAGGCTTGTTCAGGACTGTTGGCTTCAGGAATACTTCACAGTAATACACAAAAATGGGCACAAAAACAAATATGCCAAATGACTTTTGCAGAATCCATTGGAGGATCATTACAGTGATGACAATACCCCAGTCACGGGTGCAAATCCAGCATTACTGAAGAACATAGAGGCCTTACAGCAAGGAGAAGATGCCAAAGGAGAAAGTGAGATTAATAGATGAAACATGAAGGAATGATGACCCAATGGCAGGGAAATAGTTGCTTGCCAGCTTATTTATCAGCAGCCTTATTTGACTTTTTTCTTGATGCTTGGACATCAGATCATCTGGGATTTTTAAAGGCCAAAGATAGAACCAAATGTAAGTCTCATTGGCCAGACATCTATCAGTTAGTTGGACAATAACTTAAGTCACTGTAATGAACGCCAATAATGGAGGTATGTTCCCCAGTTATCACCAGACCATCCAGTACCAGCTAATTTGGATTTCATAAGCTCTCCTTGGCAGCACCAGCAAAACTGAAAATTTAACTGAATGTAAGATGGTTTTTGTTCATTGATGTACGTCACACCATATTTTACATGACAATGATACACTCATTTTATTCCATGTCAAGGTCACTTAACAAGTATGGTGACCAGCTTTTACACTATGACAAATTATTAGTGCAATTATCCACGTCCAAATCCACAAAGTTTAATAGTCACAATGGCAATGTCAAATTTCAGCTGAGGCACACAAAACAATGTTCACAGTTACAAGAAAATGTCACAGTTCTCACATATCACAGTCCTACAATAATTTATTAAAGTGATTTACATTTTGGTAGGTCATTTAAATTAGTCCATATGATGAGTCACTGGATCTGACAACAGCTCAGCATGACGACCACCTCTCATAGTACCTGCTATCGCTACACAGTTAACTTAAAAAAATTAGGTAAGAGATATGACTTGAAAGTAATTAAACTATAATGATTGAGTTTTGTGTAAAAATCTGGGTGACATCCACTAAGGACAAGCTGTTGTTTTAAAAACTACATAATGCTCTGAAATGTGCCTAGGCTGGAATTTACTGTTTGTGATGAGGTGTTAGAAGAAAAGGATTTTGAATTACAAAAAATATTACTGGTTACAAATTTATAAAAATATATCGGCACTATTTTTCTTCTGCATTGTGAATCCCCTCATTTACACGAATACACACATATTACAAATAATGGTAAATTACATGCGTTTCTTGATTAGTGAGTTATTTAATTTATACTGTACTTCATTTTGTACTGAAAAATTAAGATAATTTAAACAAGCAGCCAAAGTTCAGTATTTCATAGTGTTTATTACAAAATCTGGAACAGTATTGGCAGTGGCTCTGAACTTCAAGTTTACTTATTGTGTTAGATAATTAATTTCCAGTAATTTAAAACACTTGACATGAAATTTGGAATGTTTAGTTTGAACAATTGTGCTAATTTTAATTAACTATAATCTTTGTTCATAAATAGGAATAAGTCAATAACAAGGAGCATGAAAATCTGTTTGATAATTGCTTTTTATTAAGAGACAATGCCAAATTTCACAGAAACATTGTTTTCAGATGAAGCTAGTTCCCAACTTTCGGTGTCAGTTGCTAGACAAAATCTGATTTTAAGATCCAAATCATCACTGAGCACATTCAGGATATTCTTATCTTGCATCATTGTCTAGGATTCAGAGTGGAGGTATGTTTATCTGGTGCAGAGCTATCCAACACTCTCCCATGTAGCATAAATCAAGAAAGTTGTAATTGTTAATAATTGAAAATTAAATTGAAAATATACCTCATTAACCACTCCTACAAATTATCTGATTATTTAAAATTATTTTCTGTTGGTTACACAGTAAGCAGCAGTGTTTATTTTAAAGCTGCACAAGAAGCACGAGTGTACTGCAAATGGGCCTCTTCACAGATCTGTTGATACCTTGTATTGTGAGACATTACTTTTACTGCTCCTATTATTTATATTGCTACATCACAGATACATGAGGCAGCAACTTTTTTCAAAGTAGAGGTGTTCAGCTGGTGTAATCACAAATAGTTTATTGTTAATGCAGTGTGTGATTAGGATTCAATGATTTGTTCATGTTTTATTAATGTATTTGGATCTCAAATTATTTCTTACTATTGGCAAAGACAGGGCAGTAGCTGTACTAGTGTGACATAGTGGACTGCAACACAAGACATGTTTAATAGCAGAAACATTAGACTTTCAGATCTGTGTGTGACTTCCTGGTGGAGTGTAAAGAACATACGTCTTAATGCCCTGAACTTGTGGAAAGTGTTACTCTTCTGGTTTTATCTAAAAAAACATCTGCTTCAGAAAGTCATTGTTTGCCAGTGGAAGTATAGATTCATTGACAACAATTCTGACATAATAAAATGTTTGCTGCTCAGTAAAGTATACTGCAAGCTGCTGTAACCAGATAAAAGGTGAAGCTAAATGCTACACAGCACAGCTACTCAGTTTCACTCATTCACTGCACCTAAAGACAGGCACCTATAATACGATTAGTGATGTGAAAGTCATTTTGCTTTGTGACAATGTCAAATAACATGTTCCAAACTGAGTGAAGGAAACCTTTAGGTACCCTGATAGGACAACTTACCTGACACACTACATTCACCAGAATCACCTCTCTCCATTGCTATTTATTTTGGTCAATGCAGCACAGCCATTCTGAATAACACTTCACATTTTTTAACAATCTCAAAAACTGGCTTCACAAGTGGAGTTTAGAAGAACCAGAATCTTTTTATCATAGAATCCATTTCATTACCCGAAAAGTGGAAAAAGTCAAAGGTACTAAGGCCCACTATTTTCAGTAAATTATTTTACACCATTCTATTAAAATAAATGTGTTTTCTGTCCAAGATACACTGTGGATTAATTCACTTACAGGTACCCTATATAACTTGACTCAGTCCATGTTCTTGAAAGTTCTCCTTTGTGACGGGAATCATGCCACATGGTGAATGAATGAATGGACGCCTGGTGTGCACTAATGAAACACTGTTTTGTTGGACTTATCTTCTTTGCTGAAGAAAGAGGAATTGTGCAATGTGGCTCAACTTTTTGAAGAGATATGTGTAACCTCAGTTAGACATTTCCAATCAAATTTTCTGTTTCTTTACCCCTCACTACTCAGCTAAAACTTTTTACGAATTCCTGAGTGATAATTTTCAGACAAGTAGATAGGATATGTTGAAGCTATTCTTTGTCTGACATGTTATTCAGAGATTATCTAGCTGTATTTTTAGTCTTTGGTTATCTTTTGAAGAGCCATGTGTACATCATTAGGAGATCATACATGCAGTTTCTAGTGTGATAGCGTGAATTTTGACAAGAATCTGAACACCCACACTCAACATTGTTCATACCGCCAGCAATCAACGTGTGTGTGTGTGTGTGTGTGTGTGTGTGTGTGTGTGTGTGTGTGTGTGTGTGTGTGTGTGTGTGTACAGTAGTAATTATTTGAGAGAAAGGTTATGCTATTTTTGTAAAATAATGATGTACAGCTATAAGACATGAAATAAAATATATAAAAGAACAAAAATGGAAATAATAATGATGAGTAAAAAATACAGTTGTCACAGATATTCTAATCTTCATCTTCCTCCTCTTCTCCTTCCTCTTCCTCTTCTTCTTCTTCTTCAGGTCGAGCCTTCTTTTTCTCGTGAGCCAGTCTCCATGCTTCTTCTTGTTCTACTGATGGGTCCTCAATTTCCATTATTTCTGGCCCAAGGGGGTATTCTGTTTGAATAGACTCCATCCCAGGAGGAGAATAGTTATGAGCAACATATTTGTGGCCCCATCCCAAATAAATATTGTCAGATTTCCTGTAAGGAAGTAGTTTATAGTATGAAAGATTCTGTACATAAATCTTGAAAAACAAAGTTACAAACAGCAACATTTTGTGAACATCATTTACTGGTCTTTACACTAAAACTATATTGCAGGATGTGCTTCCACTTATTGAGTGGTAGCAGATGTAAACATCAACAAATAAAAGATGATACAATGTTTGGTTTTTGAACAGAGCTCACATTCATTGAACAAGCAATTTGGCAGATCTGGCAATCTCATTTTAATCAAGTAAACTCTGAGTCATCAGAACAATGTAATATATAGTTTTAGAATGCTTGAGTAAATAGCAGCATTTCTCGAAGCAGCAGCTTTCTTGCTAAATTTACATCTGAAATTCAGCTTATGAAAACAGAAGCAGTAAACAGCAGTGCAATGGTACTTTACTGTTAGTATAGTTCATTCTGGGGCTGCTTCCTTGTATCTCCTTCCAATGACAACTACCTCTTTCACCTTTTTGTTGTATAACTACCCTCTGTTTTCTATTTTTGCGAGAGGATGAGAACTATTTTGAAGATTTGCCATGGAAACCATAAACAGCCACTTGTGAAAAAGCAGCTTTCAGTTTACCTGCTCTAGTGCTTTAGTGACATTAAAAAAAATGTGCCAGATATACACAGCTTGTTGTCAAGGCATTTGCTTGTTTTAGTGATTATGTCACTAATAGCATGCACAGTACTTCATCCATCCCAAAATCTGTACTGATTATTCAGATTTTTTAATTTTATTTATTTATTTATTTTTTGATTATACACTGCTAAAATATTTTAGGAAAAATTGATAATATCAATACTGGCTGGAAAGTTCCTATTGCATCTTGTCTTTCTCTTTTGTGGACAGGTCGAATTTCTATGTATTTCAGCTTGTCAGGGAAGCAACAATCACGAGATCACTAATTGATTATGTGGCACAGCTAGAGAGCAATATTATGACACCCTGCTTTTATTATTTTTGTTGGAATTTCATCCAATCCCACAGATTTAAAGATTTTTTAAGGATTTTATAATGTTAGCCATTGCATGACAGCATACACGAGTAAATTTAAATTCTATCAATGTGTGTTTCATTGTATTGGGACTTATTTGAGGAGAAGATAATTTATCCATTTTATTTAAGGTTATAAAGTGTGTGTTGAATTCTTCACAGATATGTCTGGAATATGTAAAAGATTCCACATTAGTTTCTAATCCAGGCTTAAAACGATTAGTTTTTTCAGAAACTATTTCAGTCTTGCTATCTCCTATAAGGCTTTTGTTGTTATAAAACTTAAGATGAATTTACTTTTGGCCATTTGTTTTGCCTGTTTAACTACAAGCCGACCATGGTGTTATTGCACTTGGCCTCCTGTGGCTATTATAAGAAACACATGCGTACGTTACAGTTAACAAGTACAGTGCATCACACTGGGAATAATTTCAAGATAATTGTGCATATACTATAAAGTGTTACAGTGCACCCTAGTTGAATATCATGATAAAAACTCATGATAAGCAAACAAAAGCACCATCACTCCTAGGTGCAATAATATTGTTGTTGACTAATACTCCTTTAAAAATTCTTTTTATCTACATACACGAGAAACTAGATGTCTTTGCTTCAATGTGCAGTTTCCTCTTTCTAATACAAGAGATACTCATCTTTCACTTACCCATGAATTATTTTACTGTACCAGGTGTACAAGTATTAAATGCGGACTTTTTTTTGTCTAAAAACATGTTTTTGTCTAAAAACATGTTAAATTCAAAAGAATGATAAATAGAGCTTTATTCAAAGTGTGATTCATCGTTCGTTATACATTTTTCCCATCTTTTGGGCAACTTGTGAATACCGCACCAGCAAAAATTCTCCCCTTCTGCTGCAAACCATACATCAAGCCATTTTTTCACACCTTTTGTACGAACTAAAGCACTGCTCAGCAGGGGCATGACCCATCGATGCAAACAAGTGGTAATTGGAAGGAGCCAAGTCTGGTGAGTAAGCCACATGGGGTAGAACTTCCCAGCTGAGTGCTTCGAACATGTTGTGAACCAGTTTTGCTATATGTGCCATGAAGAAAAATGACACTGTGTTGCCTTCTTCGGTACTGTGGACATTTTTAAGCAGTAAACAGTTCAAATTAGTCAGTTATTGTTGGTAACATTTAGTATTCACTATTTATCCAGGTTTTAATAGCTCATAATAGACCACACCCCTCTGGTCCCACCAAACACGGAGTGGATGTGAATGGTCTATCCATGACTTTTTGCTCTTAGGATTCTCAAAATAAGTCCACTTTTCATTCCCTGTAACTATAAAACACAAAAATAACTTCCTACTGAGTGAGAAAAATCTCACATGTGATTCTGTGCTTTTTCACTTGCCTGTAATACACCTCGCGCGGTACCCGTCTTCCAGTCTTCTGAATCCTGAGTCTTTCCCATCTTCTTCTTCTTCTTTTTCTTTTTTTTAATGCCAAAACCATCAGTCACGCATAACATGTAATGGAGCATGTTCATCACAAGCCACTTGAATCAGTATGACTCAGCAGCAACTTTCTTCAAATGAAAACAAAAAATTAATGCTGTCTGCGAATGCTCTTTGTTCAGTATAAATTTCAGCATATTAAACATAACAACACAACACTATGCACATGCTATTCCAATTTATCACTCATTTGCAAGTGACACTTGTTGATGACATGAGAAAATGGTGCAGTGTCAAATCTTAATGGCACAAGCTGCATTTTTGCAACATGCGTTGTGCAAAATCTGCATTTCATACTTGAACACCTGGTGTTATTCATGTACTGTTATAGAAAATCCTCATGAATTCTGAACCAAAAGTGTTGTAGTTACTGTTTACTGAACAATGGTTGCTGAGTGAGCAAGAAGTTCCATTCAGTTTTGAGACAAATATACTCACATTTTGCTGACTAAAGTTCCTGACTGTATTTACAGTATAGATATTACATAAATATGGTAAAGAGACAAAAAGGGCTGAATAGTCAGATATATACTATCTATACATTTTGTAGAGGATTCTGTTACTCCAGTGTGTTCACTAAAACTTAGTGTCATGCCATTTGTAGATAGAAATTCCTTCAAAGGAATGACACGTCTGTCATCAGATCTTACATCTATTTTGAAGTCAGCACAAATTATGACCTTTTCATCCAACGTTTCTGCCTATGATGTACTCAGCAAAGCTTAATATTTGTCTAGAAATGCACATATGGATGCACAGCCAGGGACATTATATATGCTAATAATTAATACACGATATTCTAAATGTATGTATGTATTGTATGGTAGTGAAACATGGGCTGTGGGGAAACTGAACAGAAGAGAATCAAAGCATGTGAGATGTGGTGCTACAGACAAATGCTGAAAATTAGGTGGATCGATGAGGTAAGGAATGAGGAAGTTCTGCACAGAATCGGAAAGGAAAGGAATATGTGGAAAACACTGATAAGGAGAAGAAACAGGATGATAGCACATCTGTTAAGACATCAGGGAATGACTTCCATGGTACTAGAAGGAGCGGTAGATGGTAAAACCTGTAGCTGTAGGGAAAGACATAAATTGGAATACATCCAGCAGATAATTGAAGACATAGGTTGCAAGTGCTACTCTGAGATGAAGACGTTAGCACAGGAGAAGAATTCATGGCGGGCCACATGAAACTAATCAGAAGACTGGGGGGGGCGGGGGGGGGGGGGAGAGGGGACATTAAAAAGTTCATTGCAGCAGCTTTCAAATAACAGCTTCTTATTCAAGCAATTAAATGTCTAGCTGACTTCAAAACTTATTGATTGCTGTACTGGAAATCATGAGGCACTAAATCTGTTTTTCGTACAAAACCCTACTGCTAAATTTTAATCTGAAAGTGAATTTATAAAGTTGATATTGTCACTTTTAACCAAGTGTTCATTTAAACATTTAACTCACACAGAATTGGTGTTCTCTAGAAATATTTAATATAGCTTGGTTTCACTTAACAAGCACTGAATTAAAAATTAATTGTTGTATCCTTTTCATGCCCTCTATCATACGTACAAACAATGTAGTTCATCAGTTTATATTAAAATGTATACTGATTGTGTTCATCATGTAGTCTCACTTCATTACTATAATTATAAATGAATTATGTCAAGAGGTGTCTGCCTCATCCTATACCATATGTACAAATAATGTCATAAAAATAATCTTTCCTATTCAAAAGCCTACCTAAGTTTAAGTGCATTATTAAATTCTTTTATGAACTAAATCAGATGCAGAATAAATTAAACTGCTTAACATTTCTTGTATCTGCATGAGTTTGTATTACTACATTGCATTCTCAACATATTTTGTCATTTTTGGACCCAATTCCATGCAAACAGGTCCACTTTACTTTCCATGTGCTACAGTGCCCAGCACAATAAAGATTTATTTTTGCATTAATTAACAAGAGATATCTCCTTGAGAGCACCATTTGGGATGCAGATGAGGATAGAATGGGTGTAGTGATACTGTGAGAAAATTCGAGACAGCTGTGAGACAGGCATCTATAGAAGGCATCTAGAGTAGATGACAGTCCATTAGATTCTTAGAACCAGCCATGTCAAAATTATTCTACTCAATATGCAGGATATTCAAGACAGGAAATGAATGAATGGTAGAAGCTGTCTTCAGATAAATTTTGGTTATAGTCTACCATGGGTTGTTTGTGAGAATGACCTATGTTCCACGGAGGATACTCCCGGGGGCAAAAGATGGTTGAGTCTGTAATAAACATTTTATGTAGTGGGGAAAACACACAGTGTACATCCTGATCTGTAATCTGTGCAGATGGTGTGTATGCCGTGATGTAACACTGTAGGGGTGAGTGCAGCAGCACTTGCTGGACGTGGGCATTCATGACTCGATGGTGTCATGAACACCTCAGAGAAAATGGACATACTACAACATAAATGCTCAAGACAAATGAAGATTGTAAATCTCAGGTCTCAAGTCTATTGGTGTGTTCAGACATATTGATTGATGTATCTGAACTTATGAGTTACTGATGTGTCTTCAAAATTGATGTATATAGTTAAAACAATACAGAAGATAATCATTGACGATGTGTTCATCATTCACTAGCTGGAAGTTGTGAGACACTCTCTTACAGCATCGACCTGCCTGTAAATGAAGTCAAGACAAATAAATTCATACATGGCCATCAAAAGTAACTCACAGCACTTCACAGATCTGCCACACAGTGTTCCCTACTCATGATGGTACAGTCAAGTAGCAATACGCACACAAGAAAGGGAAACAGTGCATGGTATAGCTGAATAGCAGAACATATGAGGGAATACTGCTATTATAGCTTATCTTGGAAAATAGTTTCGAAAAAAAAGATGAATCAACCTTTACAAATTAGTAAATTTGGAAAGTGAAGCACTTCAACTGAAAGACAAACTTTGAAATTATGAATGTAGCATGGATGAAATACAGGGAAAGAAAGGTTATGAACAACTTTTCATTCACCAGACTCCAGATGTGTGTGCAAGTTGCGCTTGTTTGAGTGTGTGTGTGTGTGTGTGTGTGTGTGTGTGTGTGTATGTGTGTCTACTGCTGACAAAGGCCTCAATGGCCGAAAGCTATGATTGTGTAAATCTTTTTGTTATGCCTATCATGGCTCAGCATTTCCGCTATATGGTGAGTAGCAATTTTCCTTCTCTCGTATTGTTAGATTCCAGTTATAATAGTCAAAGGACATGAATGGGAAGCAGTGGTAGAGAAGGTAGCGAGACAGAGTTGTGGCCTTCAACATCAATCAATCTATACATAAAGCAAGTAGTAAAGTAGTAGAGTAAACTGGAAAGTCCATAGACTAAGACTGGAAAACAGATTCCTGAAACCTGTTAGGTTTTCTTTGAAAATTTTGTAAAAATTTCTGATGTTGTTCTTGATAAATTCTTGTTCAGTTTATTTAAGCAGGCAATGAGAAAGCTCTGGTAGATAGACACAATAAAAAACACAAACAAATTTCTAGCTTTCGCAACACACGGTTGCTTCGTCAGGAAAGAGGGAAGGAGAGGTAAAAACGAAAGGATGTGGGTTTTAAGGGAGAGGTTAAGGAGTCATTCCAGTCCCGGGAGCAGAAAGATTTACCTTAGGGGGAAAAAGGGACAGGTATACAATCGCACACACACAAATATCAATCTGCACATATGTGTCTTTCCACTCTTGAGACTGGAATGACACCTTAACCTCTCCTTTAAAACCCACATCCCTTTGCCTTTCCCTCTCCTTTGCTCTTTCCCAATGAAGCAGCCATGGGTTGCGAAAGCTTGAAATTTGTGTGTGTGTTTTTTATTGTGTCTGTCTACCAGCACTTTCTCATTGCCTGCTTAAATAAACTGAATAAGAATTTATCAAGAACATAAGAAATTTTTACAAAATTTTCAAAGAAAACCTAGCAGGATATCAACTATATAACCTGTGCTTTCGCTGGCCTGATGGATCACTGAAAACCAACCCTAAAAAGAACTGTCAAATTTTAGCTAAACTTTTCACTCACTTCTCAACTGTGAACCTCTGACAGAACAACTAGATTTTGAAAAACCCACATCCAATCCATATTTAAATCCACCATCACTTAAAGAGGTAAAGGAAATAATCAAGTCTTTGAAGAACAACAAGTCTTCAGGGGAAGACAAAATCATAGCTGAAGTATAGAAATTAAATGACAATAATCTCACACAAGCAACCCACAAAATTATATCAATTATTTGGAAAACTGAACAAAAACCTGAAGAGCGGAAATGTGCATTAATTCCAGGGGAATTTCACTGCTCCCTGTAATATACAAAATTCTTTCAAAGGCCGTATTAAACAGACTAGAAGAACAAGCACACCAGTTAATAGGTGAGTATCAGACAGGGTTTCGCAAAGGTCAATCTTGCATCAAACAGATATGGATCTTAAAAACAATTTTGCAAATGAGAAGATGTAGAATACTGTGGTAACTTTTGTCGATTTTAAAAAGGCTTGTGATTCAATAGATAGATAAACATTATTCCACACTTCGGAGGAGTTCAGGATTGACAGGAAAACAAGGTCGATCATTCAAAAGGCATTAACAGATACTGCCTCCAAAGTTAAATGCATGGCAGAAACATCAGAAGCATTTCATATCCATACTGGAGTTCACCAAGGAGATGGAATGTCCCCCTTTCTATTTAACATGGTTCTCGAAAAAATTGTGAGGATTTGGGAAAAGGAAATGAAAGGAATTCAGGGTGAAGGGTCTGGATTTCACAGCTGATCTTGCCATTGTAACAAACAATAGAGAGAAGCCAAACCAACATTGGAAAAACTACACAAAATCTCACAGAAAACTTGCCTACAAATCTCCTATGAGAAAACACAATACATGGAAAACAAACCTGTACATAATCTCCCCATTCCTACTCAATACCGGAAAATGGCATAAGTTGCCCACTTCCAATATCTGGGAGAGGACTCAATAGCCAATAAAGGTAGAATCTCCAGATTACAAAAAGCATACAAGCTCACTTGGAATCACCATAATAAGAAATCTATTTCTGTCAATGTGAAACTAAGACATTACAACACAGTAGTACTACCAGAAGCACTTTATGCTGCAGAAACTACAGCGATTCATGGTCACATAAAGATCAGAGAGACTGAAAACCAGGAAAAAGAACTTCTGAAAAAAATATATGGGCCAGTGTTTTGGGGAGGAATTTGGATGAAGAGGCCATCTACAGAGATTTACAAAGACACAGAAACAATAAGACACCATTATAAAGAGAAAGATGAAATTTTATGGACATATCAGGAGGATGAATAAAAGCAGGCTCACAAGGCAAATCTTTGAGGAGTAAACAAGAGCAAAAACAAGACAAAGTGGATCACTGAAACAGAAGAATACATTAAAGAACTGGAGATCACACAAGACAGCATAAACAACACAGAACAGTTTAGAAACATCATAAAGAAACACACACTTAAGCAAGAACATATGGAGAACAGAACAGGAAAAAGATAGTCAGAAGAATGCAAGAGAGAATGTATGAAGAGAATTTGGGAAGAAAGAAGAAAGAAGAAGAAATCATGATTAGTCAAGTTCAATCACTCTCCTAAAGAGAATAATCGAAAATAATAATATATAGACACACAAACTCATGGTGATTACATATTACATCTTGTCAACATCCAACTACCGTTTGTCCAACTTTGATTGTTGTTGTTGTGGTCTTCAGTCCTGAGACTGGTTTGATGCAGCTCTCCATGCTACTCTATCCTGTGCAAGCCTCTTCATCTCCCAGTACCTACTGCAACCTACGTCCTTCTGACTCTGCTTAGTGTATTCATCTCTTGGTCTCCCTTTATGATTTTTACCCTCTACGCTGCCCTCCAATACTAAATTGGTGACTTCACTGTATAAAATAGCATCATGTGGAAAAAGCCTCTTGGAGCTTTCGACATTATCTCCTAGGTCATTTATATATGGGGTGTCCCACAAGGAATGATCAACATTCAGGGATATCAGGAATGGTCATTTGAAGCAAACAATTTGATATGACACATGCCTTATTCCAAATGGGTTCTGAGATAGAGCATTTGTAATGTATGTTGGCATTTGGGCTAGTGGTGCACATGTATGTGTCTTATTGACCCAACCTCTTTGATGTTTTACTTTAGGCCAAAGTACAGAATCTTCATTAGTGTATGTGTGTGGCACTTTAGCCAGAATGTGTGAAAATACAGTTGACTGATGCTTCTCTCTGATATACTCTCAATCCCTTGCGCTTCTTCGCTCACAACTCACTGTGGAGAATTATAGGTTCAGTGGACTAGTTTAGTAGCAAATGACAATCAAAGAAAAGAGGTTGAAAGCAATGAAGTAGATAGGGCTGGAATAAAACATCAAAGGAGTTGAGCGACTAGCACACATGTGTGTGCCATTAGCTCAAAAACAAATGTACACTAAATGTGTTCTGTCTCAGAAACACATAACATTTTCTGCTTATAATGAGCATTCCTGTCATATTTGTGAATACTGACTATTCCTCCTGAGAATTTTGTGAAAAGTAATAGTCCTATCAGGACATACATGAAGTTACTTTTACACCTGAAGAGTTATTGTTGTTGTGGTCTTCAGTCCTGAGACTGGTTTGATGCAGCTCTCAATTCTACCCTACCCAGTGCAAGCTTCTTCATCTCCACGTACCTACTGCAATCTACGTCCTTCTGAATCTGCTTAGTGTATTCATCTCTTGGTCTCCCTCTACAATTTTTACCCTCCACACTGCCCTACGGTACTAAATTGGTGGTCCCTTGATCCCTCAGAACATGTCCTACCAACCAACCCCTTCATCTAGTCAAGCTGTGCAACAAATTCCTCTTCTCCCCAATTCTATTCAGTACCTCCTCATTAGTTACATGATCTATCCATCTAATCTTCAGCATTATTCTGTAGCACCACAATTCAAAAGCCTCTATTCTCTTCTTGCCTAAACTATTTATCGTATATCTTTAACTTCCATACACGGCTACACTCCATACATATACTTTCAGAAATGACTTCCTGACGCTTAATTAATGGAAAATCTTATATAAAGATGTGAAACAATTACTAACAAAGAGATAGAGGGGCTGGCCAGTACCCACCTCAGCTCAGTACAGCTGATACAAATACAAAAAACAACCGAAAATTTAAGTTCCTAGCTTTCGGAATAAATGTTCCTTCATCAGGGAGGAGAGAGGGGAAAGAAAGGGAAGAAGGGAAAGTGGATTTAGTTACTCACAACCCAGGTTATGAAGCAACAGGGAAAGGAAAACAGGAAGGGTAGCAAGGATGGAGGCATGGTTGTCAGAGGGAAGCCAAAGATATTCTACTGTAGGTACTGTGCCAGCTTCAAACCAAAGAGGATGCATACAGAAGTAAAGAGATGTATAGTATAAAGCTGTAGGATGAAAAGATGCATGAATGGCTAAAGAGGAAAGGGAAATAGGAGAAGACTGAAAAGTAAATGGGAGTGAGGTTGTTTAACGTTGGTTCAGTCTAGGGGGATGGTGGGATGAAAGGATGTGCTGGAGTGCAAGTTCCCATCTCCGCAGTTCAGAGGGACTGGTCTTGGGTGGGAGAAGCCAAATGGCTCATACGGTGTAGCAGGTTCCTAGGTCCCTAGAATTATGCTGGAGGGCATGCTCCTCTACTGGGTATTGGACATCTCCTAGGCGGACAGTTCGTCTGTGTCCGTTCATGCGCTCAGCCAGTTTAGTTGTTGGCATACCAATGTAAAAGGCTGTGCAGTGCAGGCATGTCAGCTGATAAGTGACATGTGTAGTTTCACACGTGGCCCTGCCTTGAATTGTGTATGTTTTACCAGTAGCGGGGCTGGAGTAGGTGGTTGTGGGGGGATGCATGGGGCAGGTTTTGCAGCGGGGTCGGTTACAGGGGTAGGAACCGCTGGGTAGAGAAGGTAGTCTGGGAATATCGTAGGGTTTAACAAGGATGTTACGGAGGTTAGGGGGACGACGAAAGGCAACTCTGGGTGGTGTGGGGAGAATTACCCAGGATCCCATTCCCTCCATCCAAACTGAGCTGCAGAAAATCCTAAAAATCCAAGGTCCCTCACAAGGCCTCACTACGGCTTCCATAGACTTACTCACTCCACCTGAGCTACGTACCCCTTACTTCTACCTATTACCCAAAATCCACAAAGAGAACCATCCTGGCCATCCCATTGTAGCAGGCTTCAAAGCCCCAACAGAACGTATCTCAGCTCTGGTAGACCAACACCTCCAACCTATCACCCACAGACTCCCATCCTACATCAAGGACACAAACCACTTCCTAGAACGCCTCAAATCCATTCCCACTCCTCTCCCACCTGAAACCCTTCTTGTCACCATAGATGCTACATCCCTTTACACAAACATCCCACACACCCATGGTCTCTCTGCCCTTGAGCACTACCTCTCCCAATGCCCACCTGAAGACCTTCCAAAAACCCCGTTCCTTATCACACTTACCAACTTCATCCTCACCCATAATTACTTCACTTTTGAAGGCCAGACCTACAAACAAACCAGGGGAACTGCCATGGGAACCAGTATGGCTCCGTCCTATGCCAACCTCTTCATGGGCCGCATGGAGGAGGCTTTCCTGAAGACCCAACAGCTGCTTCCCCTGGCCTGGTATAGGTTTATAGATGACATCTTTGTGGTCTGGACTCATGGTGAAGAAACACTCCTTAATTTCCTCCATAACCTCAACTCCTTTTCGAATCTGAATTTCACCTGGTCCTTCTCCAAAACCCAAGCCACCTTCCTGGATGTTGACCTTCATCTTGTTGAAGCTCACATCCACACCTCTGTCCATATCAAACCCACCAGCAAACAACAGTACCTTCACTTTGATAGCTGCCATCCATTCCACATCAAACGCTCCCTTCCCTACAGCCTAGGTATTCGTGGCAAACGTATCTTGTCCACAAACAGATCTCCCAAGCAATACATTCCTCCCCGTCCAACAACAACATTCCCACCCTCAGACCACACAGAAGAATCCCCCTTGTCACCCAATATTATCCTGGCCTCGAATACATCAATAAATTACTCCGCCAGGGATATGACTTTCTCAAGTCAACCCCTGAAATGAGATCATCCCTTGACAAAATTCTCCCCACACCACTCAGAGTTGCCTTTCGTCGTCCCCCTAACCTCCGTAACATCCTTGTTAAACCCTACGATATTCCCAGACTACCTTCTCTACCCAGCGGTTCCTACCCCTGTAACCGACCCCGCTGCAAAACCTGCCCCATGCATCCCCTCACAACCACCTACTCCAGCCCTGCTACTGGTAAAACATACACAATTCAAGGCAGGGCCACGTGTGAAACTACACATGTCATTTATCATCTGACATGCCTGCACTGCACAGCCTTTTACATTGGTACGACAACAACTAAACTGGCTGAGCGCATGAACGGACAAAGACAAACATGAACGGACATAGACGAACTGTCCGCCTAGGAGATGTCCAATACCCAGTAGCGGAGCATGCCCTCCAGCATAATTCTAGGGACCTAGGAACCTGCTACACTGTATGTGCCATTTGGCTTCTCCCACCCAAGACCAGTCCCTCTCAACTGCGGAGATGGGAACTTGCACTCCAGCACATCCTTTCATCCCGCCATCCCCCTGGACTGAACCTACGTTAAACAACCTCACTCCCATTTACTTTTCAGTCTTCTCCATTTCCCTTTCCTCTTTAGCCATTCATGCATCTTTTCATCCTACAGCTTTATACTATACACCTCTTTACTTCTGTATGCATCCTCTTTGGTTTGAAGCTGGCACAGTACCTACAGTAGAATATCTTTGGCTTCCCTCTGACAACCATGCCTCCATCCTTGCTACCCTCCCTGTTTTCCTTTCCCTGTTGCTTCATAACCTGGGTTGTGAGTAACTAAATCCACTTTCCCTTCTTCCCTTTCTTTCCCCTCTCTCCTCCCTGATGAAGGAACATTTATGCCGAAAGCTAGGAACTTAAATTTTCGGTTGTTTTTTGTGTTTCTATTGGCTGTACTGAGCTGAGGTAAGTACTGGCCAGCCCCTCTATCTCTTTGTTAGTAATTGTTTCCTGGCACTTAAATCTATATTTGATGATTTCTCATCTTCAGAAACGCTTTTCTTGCCATTGCCAGTCTACATTTAATATTCTCTCTACTTCAACCATCATCAGTTATTTTGCTCCCCGAATAGCAAAACTCATACACTACTTTGTGTCTCATTTCCTAATCTAATTCCCTCAGCATCACCAGATTTAATTCGATGTCATTCCATTATCCTCATTTTGCTTTTGTTGTTGTTCATCTTATATCATCCATTCAAGACACTGTCCATTCCGTTCAGCTGTCTTCCAGGACCTTTGTTGTCTCTGACAGAATTACAGTGTCATTGACAAACCTCCGAGTTTTCATGTGTTCTCCCTGGATTTTAATTCCTACTCCAAATTTTTCTTTTGTTTCCTTTACTGCTTGCTCAGTATACAGATTGAATAAAATTTGGGATAGGCTACAACCCTGTCTCACTCCCTTCCCAACCATTGCTTCCCTTTCATGCCCCTTGACTCTTATAACTGCCATATGGTTTCTGTACAAATTGTAAATAGCCTTTCGTTTCCTCTATATGACTCCTGCCACCTTCAGAATCTGAAAGAGCATTCCAGTCAACACTGTCAAAAGCTTTCTCTAAGTCTACAAATTCCAGAAAGTTAGGTTTGCCTTTCTTTAATCTATCTTCTAAGATAAGTCGTAGGATCAGTATTGCCTCACATGCTCTAACATTTCAACGGAATCCAAACTGATCTTCCACAAAGTTGGCTTCTACCAGTTTTCTCATTTGTATGTAAAGAATTTGTGTTAGTATTTTGCAGCCATGACTTATTAAACTGATAGTTTGATAATTTTCACACCTGTCAACACCTGCTTTCTTTGGGATAGGAATTATTATATTCTTCCTGAAGTCTGACAGTATTTCACCTGTTTCATACAACTTGCCCACCAGATGGTAGAGTTTTGTCATGGCTGGCTCTCCCTAGACTATCGGCAGTTCTAATGGAATGTTGTCTACACATGGGCCTTGTTTAGAGTTATTACTGTTCAGAATGACATATCATATTGACATAAGGGGTGTCTGTTTATTGGTCACGTGTTCTGTTTGCTAAAAAGTCAGTCTGATAATCTATACACAAATATTTTGTTAATTAAATGGCATTGTGGAAATGTATCAAATGCCTTCCATATGTTGAGGAACAGAGCATCAACCTAGGTGCCTGTATCTACTGCTTTTTGGGTCTTGTGTGAGCTGGGTTTACATGATCATGTTTTTGGACCCCGCATTGATTCCTACAAAGAAAATAAATTGTAACTTGTAAACACTGCTATTACTCCAAAATTCGAAATCAGATCTTGAAGAGTGAGACATCATTGAATTCGCCTCTTTTAGAACTACGATACTGGCAGAAGTATGGTAGCTCCATTTGAAAAACAAAAGGTGATACCAATATCTCTGTAAGTAATACATGTATGAAAACAGACATTTAGTGAGGACATTTTCACTGCTCATCTGGGTGACAACAGAATTATATAATATTTGCAGTGATATGCTGCATAATAAGAAGTGAAGTATGCCACTTATGATTGAGCCTGTGTGTTCATTCCAGTTAACATCCCCACAAACTGTTATACCCATACATTTATGTGAGTTGCCTAGGAACAGTTGTGACTGTTATAGTCATAGGATACTACTTTTATGCATTTTGTAAAGTTGACAATTTTTCATTGCTGACCACTTACAACAAATTGCATCTTTGCACCACTTTGAAATCATATTAAGGTCTGATGGGATATTTGTGCAGCTTTTTCTGATAGAATTTCATTAGAGATAACTGCATCATAATTATGCAAAAAGTCTTTGGTTACTATTAACATTGTCTGCCAAATCATTAACATACAATACTAGCTTAGTACCCACTACTTCATTTGTGTGGACTGTATGGACTGCAAAGGTGTTTTTCATTTTTCCGTAATCGAATTTTTATGTTGTTCACAAATAGCTACATCTTCTAAACTTTTCACATTAATTAATGCCATAGAAGCATGGTACTTTCCATAGGTAATTCTGACCACCAAGCAGTTCCGGTAGCTGAAGTCCGAGTTTTTTTTTAATCATGCCTTTTGCTTTCATCTAGGGAGATTGCCATAAAAACTTTCATCCCCTAATAAATATTTCTTTATATCTAACTGATAAGTGAAATAACCATTTTATAGACTTACTTTATTACTTTTTTAAAATAATGGAATATTTCTTAACAATTTTTCATCCCCATTTCACCCTGTTTGGGGTTGAATTTTCAAAAAGAGTGAAACAAACAGTATTTTATTTCTAGCTTTCATTGATTTAGCTCAGAGAATGCTATCATAATGAAATAAAACTTTTCATCCCCTATTTTACTCCCTTAGAGGGATGAATTTCCAGTAACACAGACGTATTTTTGTATTTATGACTGAGAAGACAAATACCAGTTTTCATATATGTAGCTTTAAAAATGCTCTAGTAATTCTTTAACAATGATTTATTTTCAAAAATACTTTCACTCACTATTTTACACCTTAAGTGGTTGAATTTCCAAAAATTGTAAAACATGTATTTTCTTTTTATTTCTGACTAAGGAACCAAAACCCAGTTTGTGTAGCTCTAGCTTCAAAATTGCGTTAGTGGTGATATATAAGAGCTTTCCATCCTCTATTTCACCTCTGTAGGAGTGAAATTTCAAACAATCCCTTCCTAAACAATGCCTACAGTATAATAACCAAACCACTTCCAAATTTCAAGTTTCTGTCACTAGTGGTTTGGGCTACAATGAGGATGAGGAGTCAGTCAACCACTCTGGCCCTTTCTCCCCCCCCCCCCTCCCCCCTTCAGGAGTTGAATTTCTAAAACAAGAGGAACACACATTTTTTCATTTCCAGCCAAGAAGCCAAACACCAATTGTCAAAGATTTAGCTGTGAAAATGCTTTCACAATGAAATATTTTCATAAAACTTTTCAGCCCCTTAGGTGTTGAATTTCCAAAAACAATGAAACACATATTTTATTTCCAAACAAGAAGACAAACACCAATTTTCACAGATTTAGCTTCAGCAATACCATAGCGTTTCTTCAACAGTGATTTATTTTCGAAAAAATTGCTCACCCACTATTTCACCACTATAGAGGTCAAATTTCCAAAAATCCTGAAAGACGTATTTCTTCACTTCTGACTAAGAAACCAAACATCAATTTTCATATGTCTAGCTCCAATATTGACTTAAAAGTGACATTTTTCAAAAAACCTTTCAAACCATATTGCTCCCCCTTAGGGGTGGAATTTCAAAAAATCCTCTCTTAAACAACATCTACAGCGTAAGACAAACACCTTCTCCAAATACCTAGTTTCCACTGTTAGCTGTGCGGACCAGGTGGTGATAAGTCAGTCAGCCAGTCAGGACCATGCCTCTTATACATGTGGATGAACGAAAAAGGTCCAACCACACTTCTTTGGGATACGTATGACAAAACTTCTACATTTGTTGATGATTTTTCACCCAAGAGAGCATGCTGCACTCTCCATGTGAAGAAATTCTCAATCCATTACAAATTTTGTTTAAATGTCACACAATCATACTTCTGATAATAAGCATACTGAGTGAAATCCGCTTTGGAAATCAAGAAATACTGCATATACATTTCTCCCTATATCAATGGGGCTGTACAAATACACTGGGAAACACTTTTCCTTCAAATTTCGAAACTTGAGCTTTTTAATTTCTGAATAAAATATGAAGCAAGAGCTTTAGCTTGTGGGGACAAAATGGAGAAAAAGCTTTTCCTTTACTTTGAGCTCTGGCTTTAGAATCAGATAAACTGTTTGAAAAAGAGAAGCTCTGACTTCATTTTGCAAGCAATAGCCTCAAAAATGGGAAGGCTGGTCAACAGTAGACTCATGTTTCCAGAATGCAGATATAGCTCAACTAGAAGCATGCGTACACCATGAAAAATGCTACAGGCCACATCAGTGCCCACTAGGAGAACATTATACAACTCTTTATTGTTTCAGTGAAGAAAATGTTAATCAGACTGTGAATTTTTTTCTGCCAGGTACAGGAGAAAGAAGAGATGGAATACTATTGTCAGAACTGAAGATGAATATTTTCCTTCAGTATGTAGCTGATCTAGGATTTCAGACCACCATAGCAGCAGAAATGGGTGTTCATCAAACTACAGAGAATAAAACAGTGAGTAGAGTTTGTAAGAAGATCATGGAAAAAGCTGACTTGATCAAATTTCCATTGCCACCACATGATGTTATTGTAGCAAAAACGAGTGGCTAGAAAAAAGTAATTTTTCAGGTACTATGGGCGTAATTGACCATATGTACACGTGACTTCTGAGATGTATGCAGTGCGACAATGAACACAGGAATGGAAAGGATTATGCTACTATAAATGTGCACATTACATGCAATGGAAGGGAACAGCTTACTAGCATTAGGGCTAACTGATGTGGGTCAGTGTAAAACAATCGAAAGTGAAGACATTCATGTGTCAGGGTGTTACAAAGCAAGCTGGGATTCTTTATTCGCTCTCTTGTTTTGCCATCTGCCTCCTTAAATTCATTTTATTTTCATTTTTGCCTAATTATCATTAACATGCATGAGTATAATCTGCATTTCTGCAAAACAAGAAAAGTTGGCTCTCAGTCTTAAGAAATATAGCACCAGGTCCAATTTTGTGCTTAGTTTTGTGTGTAATTTCCTTATTTATTTTGACCATTCCTAGTCAATGTCTTTTGTTATGGGGTGAAATCAGTAATTCTTTTGTGACTTAGATCCTATTGTTGACTCATAAACAAATATAAATTGTGTAATAATTATAGGCATTTAGAAGAAGAACTACTAGGATTCTTAAAGTATTTATTTGGCTCTATTCAAAAACATTTCAGCAAAGCCAGCCCTTAATTAATTCTGAAATAATTACCAGATTTGTCAAACGTATTGTTTGTATAACTATATCTGTTAAGTTCATTATTTAAACAAATAATTTGGACTATTACTTTTGTGATAGAAGAAACTGTAAAAAAGCTGAAATTTTTTGATGTTTCAGTTAATTGAATGAGTTATGTTTTAATTGTAATTTCTGCAACTTAAACATCGAACAGTATATAGTTTTAGTGCCTATCATTGTGATGATATATAAAGAACCAATTTTTTGTCCCAAGACAGTGTGTTAGAACAATTAATGATAATGTCTGATCAATTTATTTGAGACATAGTGTCACACACACTGTATTATTCTGCAAGAACTGTGAACTGTATGGTTAGGTTTTTACTGCTCTAGATGCTCAACAGGAAACTATTGTAGACAGATGTGACCTGTGTTTTCTTCCAGTTGCTGGGCACAGTTTTTAGTTTAAGTGTCCCACAGTACATTATGATTAAAATGGGGGCTCACTAAACTGCAAAGTCTGTACATAATGTGACAGAGATTCCACTGAGTCCTGGAAACTTGTTTGATTTTTGCAATTTTAGCTGTTTTTGACTCCACTGACAGTAATATCTGTATCATTAATTTTTTTAGTAGTCAACACAGTCAGAGTTACTTCTTAGTGTAAGACACGACAAACAGAGAATCTCAGTAATTTATCTGTGCACTGACTTTGTTTTAGCTTGGTATCCACCTCTGGTCAGACCAGTGAAAGAAGACTGTCTTGTACATTTATTAGGAGAATGAAGAACAAGGCTAACATTCCACTGATTGGAGTGTGGACAGTTATATGATGAAGATTATGGTTTTCCAGGAACTAAACAACTTGGGTATCAGTCCCTCATTTCATGAGAAGTCTATGTAAAATGATGACAAATGAGAAAATGCGAACTGTCAGCCTCAGGATCTGTGAACTCATCATCGATATTGAGATTTGTGTGATGCAGTAGCCACCAGAAAGATCACGCTAGGCGCACATCAGCAAGGTGCGTCACGAATGGTAGTTGCTGCAAGTAGAGTCCTGTCCACCAGGGGGCACACGAGAATCCAATTGCGTAGTAACACAGTTCACGTTTTCCGTTGCACGTCACAGTAGACCGGGAACTGTCTCATAGGCATGCCTGATGTGAACAGAACAGGCACTGCCCGTGCTGCTTGAGTTGTTGTTGTTGTTGTTGTTCCGCTGGCAGAGGTCACAGCCGCATTCTCGCGTGCTCTTCGGTGGATGGGACTTGACTTGCAGCAACTACCATCTGTGACACGCCGTGTTGATGTGCGCCACCCACGAGCTTTCTGGTGGCTACTGCACTCCTCCTCCTTCAGGGGGTGAAGCCACTGTGATCCACTGCATTGGAAGATAGAGGTCGCGCAGGAGTGATGACCTCCACGTCCATTGGAAGGCTGGAGTCGAGGGGATCTGCCAACCCTCGAGCCGGAACCTTCGAATACGGCTGGAAGTGACCCACACAAAGAGGACCCCGTTGTATCACCACCGGAGCCTGGGACAGAACGGGAGACAGGCCATTGAATTCTGGATCCTAGTCCACCCCAGGAAGGGCAAGACCCAGTGGTGGGGATGAAGGGGAAGGGATGACCACAGGTGAACCAGCCTCCTGAGAAACCGGGCCTGCGAGGGGGGCCAGCTCTCGCTGGGGCATTGCTCATGATGGTGATGCTGATGCTGGAGCTACTGGAGGCTGCCAAAGCTGAGAGCCATCGCAGTGCAGCAGAATCACAGGGGGAAGGAGGGGTGGTAGCGTCCCTGGTGAAACCAACACAGGCGCCGGCTTCCCGGCAATGGGGAAGCCAGTGCACGAGGGGTCGGAGGGTGGGTGCCCAAACGTGGACGTAACTGATTTTGGTGACGATGTACCTCCCGGTCCCCCATCTGCAAGGTGTAGAGCCAGTGGCCATTTCGGCACAGGACCACTGCCGGTATCCAATGTGGATTGCGACCAAACCCACGTGCCCAGATCGACACTCCTGGTGGAAAGCCAGGTACTCTGTATTGCGAAGACTGATGAGGACCAGGCCGTTGGAGGTGCAGCAGAGTCCTACGTTGTCGCCCGTGGAGGAGCTCTGCAGGGCTGCGTTGTCCCATTGGTTGGTCCGGTATGCCATCAGCAACGCCTCCTCCGCAGAAAATTCGTGCACATATTTTTTCATCTGCGTCTTAAATGTGTGCACCATTTGATTGTGGATGAAAGGGGGGATAGCAAACATGCCGAATACTGGAAGGTCTGCAAAATAAACTGAGGTCCATTGTCCGAGACCAGGGTGACTGGCAGACCGCCCACAGAAAAGATTTTTGCTAGTGCCTGGATTGCAACTTCTGAAGTGGTTGAGGAGAAACCAGGAATAAGCATCAATGACAATGAGCCAAAAGCCATTGAGAAACGGGCCCGCAAAATCGATGTGAACACGTTCCCATGCCTGAGTTGATCCTTCGCAAACTTGCAGGAACAACCACGCGAGGAGCTGTATCATCGGTAGCCAGAAAAAGAACTCCTTCCAAGATGAAGAGGTGGTCTCATAGAACAAAATAATTACGAAGAGGGTCCGAGGCCCGGCCTGGAGGTCGGGATGACCATCCCTGCTGAATGAGGCAAACTACTTGCCGAAGAACAGGGTCAGCTGCTGTTTCCCTGGCGACTCTAGAACTAGTGCTCGGGAAGCCATCAACCGCTTGGTGGGATGCCACATCCAAATGAAAACACATAATCTCCTCTTGATCAAACTTAGGATCTGGGCCCATCGGAAGACGGGAAAGAGCATCTGCATTGTCATGCTCCCCGGTAGGGTGAAAATGAATGTCATAATGGTACTCAGAGAGAAACAAGGCCCAGCGCTGTAGTCTGTGGGAATCTGAGAGGCGGGGCCAAATAACGGTATTAACAGCTTATGGTCAGTGATTAACTGAAACTTGGTGCCATACAAGAAAGGGTGAAACTTGGTAACAGCATAGACAATGGCCAAAGCCTCTTTTTCCACCTGGATTTTTGCTAGTGCCTGGATTGCAACTTCTGAAGTGGTTGAGGAGAAACCAGGAATAAACATCAATGACTTAATCTAACTTACGCTAACGACAACACACAGCCATACCCGGGGCTGAGCTCAAACCTCCGACGGTGAGGGGTGGGGGGTGGAGCAGCGCGAACGGTAACAAGGCGAACTTGACCATGCCGCTTTAACGAAGACACTTCCAGTATGTGGATACTACCATAAAAAGTCGTTAGCAAAAAATGGATGTTTTGTCAGTAGGCTGTCAGTTTGCCCATTAGTCATGTTTTGCGGTACCTGCTATGACCTCTGTAAACTACCTGAATCACTGGAGTAGAAAAATTACTCAACTCAAATAAAATCTCATTACATGCAAAAGGCTATCAGCTGCACAAAGTTAGTGTGCACACGCTGATGTGTAATATGGGACAGCAAAGTAAAAATGAAATATGGAGCTCCGTCTTAAAATGCTCCTTTACAAAGAAGGATAGAGAAGAAATGCCTCATGTTGATTCTCTCACAAGACGAAAGGCGAGTGATGTAGCTATTAGTGTGAACTGTGTTCAGGAACAGTTGAAACAGCCAAAATTTAACATGGCTCTAAAGTCCGATGGAATCCCCATCAAACCTTATATACAACTGGCTCCTCAGTTAGCTCTTACTTTAATGATAATGTACAGAAAATATCTCAAACAGAAGACTGTACCCTGTGGTTTGAAGAAAACATTAGTCGTAACAGTTCACTGGAACGGTAGCAGAAGTGATCGTCAGGGACTAAGAGTTTTAGACGCAAACGCCAGTGGCTGCTCGGAACCATCCGCATTGTGATGGACCAGGACCGCCCCCACCCCATACTGCAAAGCATCTGTAGCCAGGACCAATGGCTTATGGGGGTCAAAAGTAGCCAAACAAGGCACTGACGTGAGGAGGCCCTTCAATGAGGTGAATGCTCACTCGCATGCAGGTGACCAATCAAAAGGAACACCCTTGCGCAGAAGGCAGTACAGGGGGCGGACAATGGTGGAAGCCCTGGGAATGAACTGGTGATAATAGGCAATATTGCCTAAAAAAGCTTGTAATTCCTTCAGCAAAGCGGACCACAGAAGGTCAACGATACCTTGGACCAAACTTTCTAGCGGCTGGACACTGTGCCGAGAGATTGTGTAGCCCAGATACTCAATGGACGGTTGGAAGAAGTTTGACTTACACAGGTTGCAACGCAAGCCCATGGACCTCAATTTGAGAAAGAGGGTGCGAAGGTTGTGCAAGTGTTCCTTCGTGCTGTGGCCCGTGACAGTTATGTCATCCAGGTAATTAATACAATGAGGGATTGTCGACGTGATGTGCTCAAGATAAAGCTGGAATATCGCCGAGGCACTGGATATTCTGAAGGCCAACCGCTGTTATTGGTAAAGGCCAAATGGGGTGTTGACAACTGCCAGCCATTTGGAGTCCTCATCAAGAGGTATCTGATGGTAAGCTTCCGAAAGATCGATTTTGGAAAAATATTGGGCTCCTGCCATGGTGAAGAACAATTCATCAGCACGAGGCAAAGGATAGGTGTCCACCACCGATTGGGAATTAATGGTGGCCTTGACATCAACACAAAGACGTAATTTTCCCAAGGGTTTCCTGACAATAATGAGGGGCGAATCCCACTCACTAGAAGAAATGGGAAGAACGACCCCAAGGACTGTCAGCTGGCCTAGCTCTTCTTTTACCTGAGGGCGGAGAGCCAAGGGAATCTGCCTCGCACGTAGAAAACGCGGGTGAGCCAATGCCTTCAACGTTAAGTGAGCTTCAGAGTCTGAAACAAGCCTCAGGCCCTCCTCAAAGATATCCAGAAAGTCAGAGATCAAAAACTCTAATGATTGATAGGGAACATCTTCGGAGACCAACTGTATGGTGCAGTGATAGAAAAACCAAAAGCTTGAAAGGCATCCAAGCCAAAAAGGTTAGAGGAGCTCGCATCACTGACAACAATAAAAGTAATAGACCGAGTGACTGATTTGTAAGTCACATCGGTAGTGAATTGACCCAGTAGGGGAATGAACTGTTTACCATAACCGCGTAGATGCCAGTAAACTGGCGCCAATGGGGGCGACCCAAGGTCGGAGTAAGTTTGCGCATTGAACAAAGAAACTGCCGCACCCGTATCTACCTCCAGTTGTAGTCGGTGTTACCGAACCGACACCTCAATAAAGAGTTTGTGTGCCAATGCATCGGGAGCCTGGCCTGATGAAACTTCCTGAATGTCAACGTCCATGTCCTCTGTAACTGCTTCTTTTGATTCTTTTGAGGCCGAGCGGCAAACTTTAGCAATGTGTCCTTGTTTACTACATTTGCGACAAACGGGTCAATGCTGCGGGCACTCTGACCGATCATGATGTATATAGCAAGACGCACAGGACGGCAACAGGGGCCGGCAGCCGGAACTCTGTGTACGCGCCGTGCGGGAGCGGCTGTAATGGCCGGATTGTACCGCTCACACGTCGTCCACCCTGGACGCAGTGGACGCGGCAGTGGCGCCCTCAACCGCCGCGTTGTCACACCACACTTCCAACTGTTCACATGCGGCATGAGAGACTTCATACAATTGAGCAATGGACAGGACTTCCTCAAGGGAAGAGTGTTCTAACTGCAGGGCCCATTGCCGGACCTCCCTATCAGGGGCCGAACGAATAATGACGTCATGCACCATATCATGGGCATACGACTCTTGCGACTGCTCCGTGGCAAAATGACACTTGCAACTAAGACCGTCCAGGGTCGCGGCCCACTCCCGGTAAGACTGATGGGGCTCCTTCTTGCATTGATAGAATTTTCCCGAGGGTTTCCTGACAATAATGAGGGGCGAATCCCACTTTTGGCAAATGTTGTACGATGTACTCCCCTCGTGTACACCATTGAGGTGCATTAAATTCTGTTATAAAGTCAGCTTTCCATCAGGAAATTTGAGACTTTGCTAACAGCTATCCGACTGACCACAAGCATTGGGTGTATGAGATAGGCAGATTGATGGGTCATCTCAGATCATTCAGTAGGACATGCAGAGAGAGTACTGGCTGTTACCAGATGAATACCACGACCACAGTGGGGGCAGTCCTCTTAATGTAAAAGTCTGTTACGATCAATATGTAGTCAGCACAGTCTGATGGCAGGTCTCTGAACAGTTTGTAGAGAAGTAAGCCTTGCCTTGGTGGTCCCCTTGATTGCCCTCAGATTGCTGAGGACTGTGGTATCCAACCATTCCATACTTCAAGTTTTAGAATTTGACACTGTAGGGCTTCAGGTTCAAATTTGTGTCCTGTGGTATCTTCATTGTCTAAATTGTAAGGGACTAATTTCCTGAAATGCCCGCATTACTCCCTGTCCAGATGAATGTTAACTGGTTCTGAGGCTGTGGATGTCAACTGATAGTTCTCAGATGTTAGTGACTGAAATGTTTCTAGTGGTGATACTGAGATATTCCTTGTATGCAGCCGATGGAGCCACTAAAAACCAGGAAGTTCTCTGCTGTAAGAGTTATGTTTTGCAGTGCCTGTGATAGGACCATAAATTTTGCAGTACATACACTGCATGTGCTCAGCACAGAATGCTTCTCATACTTCCTTGTGTGCAGAAAAGCACAACCGACAGAGTTATTGACTTTCAATCTGTCTGTGTAGATGCATTTCAATTGAAGTGGTTTTGGAGAACTGAATGGAACGGGCATCTGTCTGTATTTTCCTTACACATGGAAGATGTTCATCCAAGTACTGATTGTGGTGATGACCCACAGTCAACACATCCATAGTTCAGGTAGGATAAGATGAAAGATTTGTAGAATTGCAGAACGACTGTGTGGATTGCACCCTATGAGATTCTACTGACAACTTTGAAGGATTAAGTTTCATCATTCAAGATGCCTTTGATGGCATAAATGGTAATAATGCTGATGTACTGTAAAATAAAAGCCCCAAAAATCTGAAATTTTCAATGACTGCTAGTAACTAGTTACTGACATAAAGTTCTGTTATGGATGCACACTCATGAGTCAACAAAAGTGTGTGACACAAGTTTTTGTTGCAGAAAATCAACATTCATGACTTCTACTTTCTGTAGGGCCCCCTGAATTCAGTACCTCACGGAGTGCAATGATGTAGAACTATATACAGACAATGGTTTTCTGCATATTGCAATGGTGAGACCATGGGCACTACTGCAGTCATGATACCACTGATTGCAGTGGGGAAGAGGGCTACACTAAATGCCTCTAACTTTGCCAACTGGCTGAAGACTCACAGAGTTCTCACTTCAATTTCATCTGTTCTAAGCTTTCAATTCACTTCACTGTATACTACTTTCTTACATCTTCTTGTATTTCAGTCTACTGTTCATCATTACTAAGCTACAATATGTGCCTATGCCCACTTCTTGGAGTGATTTGCATCTAGAATTGGTTTGTATCTATTTGTCTAATGATGGTGTGCTCAAGCTGATACTGTTGTGCATGTCCTACTCTTTCCCAAGTATACATTCATCTTGCATGGTTTGCTGCTACAACCAGAAGAAACTTAGTGCAGTACTATAAAAGACTCTCCTCTTAATTCTTCTCCTCAACCCCTATTAAACAGTAATTCTTTCTACAGTCCTCTCTTTTGCTATGACATTCAAATCACCTTTTTACTAAAAACTTCAGTGTGTGACTCACCTACTTGCATTATCCATTAAACTCTCACAGTCTCAATAATAAACATCTTATAGAATATCTGTAAATTTATTTCTAGTAATTGTGAAAATGGTTCACACTACACATACCCCTAAGCAAGATGCCTTTTTCCCACATTTATTACAATCAAAAACACTGCGATGACCAGATCAAGTTCCACATCACATTTTTATCCAAGCAGGTACCTATGCCTGTCCTCTTCAGTATATACAGACATAGCATGAACAGCATAATCACCAATTGAAGACATAGTACTTTTTAAATGCAATATTAGCAGATCACAGTGGCTGTAACTTATGTAAACAGTGGGCACACTTGAGTTTTTGAATTTTACCAAGATGATTAACATCTAGTGCATACAACACAATATCAGTTCTCAGGTAAACAACATCCATCAATCCAAAAGAATTAACACAGTCACTACCCAATAAAAGTACATAAGGTAATCCATGTATATATGCTCATCATATATACATAATCCCCCCCATGAACCATGGACCTTGCCGTTGGTGGGGAGGCTTGCATGCCTCAACGATACAGATAGCCGCACCGTAGGTGCAACCACAATGGAGGGCTATCTGTTGAGAGGCCAGACAAATGTGTGGTTCCTGAAGAGGGGCAGCAGCCTTTTCAGTAGTTGCAGGGGCAACAGTCTGGATGATTGACTGATCTGGCCTTGTAACACTAACCAAAACGGCCTTGCTGTGCTGGTACCGGGAACGGCTGAAAGCAAGAGGAAACTACAGCCGTAGTTTTTACCCGAAGGCATTCAGCTTTACTGTATGGTTAAATGATGATGACGCCCTCTTGGGTAAAATATCCCGGAGGTAAAATAGTCCCCCATTCGGATCTCCGGGCGGGGACTACTCAAGAGGACGTTGTTATGAGGAGAAAGAAAACTGGCGTTCAACAGATCGGAGCGTTGAATGTCAGATCCCTTAATCGGGCAGGTAGGTTAGAAAATTTAAAAAGGGAAATGGATAGGTTAAAATTAGATATGGTGGGAATTAGTGAAGTTCGGTGGCAGGAGAAACAAGACTTTTGGTCAGATGAATACAGGGTCATAAATACAAAATCAAATAGGGGTAATGCAGGAGTGGGTTTCATAACGAATAAAAAAATAGGTCTACGGGTAAGCTACTACAAACAGCATAGTGAACGCATTATTGTGGCCAAGATAGACACAAAGCCCATGCCTACTACTGTAGTACAAGTTTATATGCCAACTAGCTCTGCAGATGACGAAAAACTTGATGGAATGTATGATGAGATAAAAGAAATTATTCAGATAGTGAAGGGAGATGAAAATTTAATAGTCATGGGTGACTGGAATTCATCAGTAGCAAAAGGGAGAGAAGGAAACATAGTAGGTGAATATGGATTGGGGCTAAGAAATGAAAGAGAAAGCCGCCTGGTAGAATTTTGTGCAGAGCATAACTTAATCATAGCTAATACTTGGTTTAAGAATCATAAAAGAAGGTTGTATACATGGAAGGATCCTGGAGATACTAAAAGGTGTCAGATAGATTATATAATGCTAAGACAGAGATTTAGGAACCAGGTTTTAAATTGTAAGACATTTCCAGGGGCAGATGTGGACTCTGACCACAATCTATTGGTTATGAACTGTAGATTAAAACTGAAGAAACTGCAAAAAGGTGGGAATTTAAGGAGATGGGACCTGGATAAACAGAAAGAATCAGAGATTGTACAGAGTTTCAGGGAGAGCGTAAGGGAACAAGTGACAGGAATGGGGGAAAGAAATACAGTAGAAGAAGAATGGGTAGCTTTGAGGGATGAAATAGTGAAGGCAGCAGAGGATCAAATAGGTAAAAAGACGAGGGCTCGTAGAAACCCTTGGGTAATAGAAGAAATACTGAATTTAATTGATGAAAGGAGAAAATACAAAAATGCAGTAAATGAAGCAGGCAAAAAGGAATACAAACGTCTCAAAAATGAGATCGAGAGGAAGTGCAAAATTGCTAAGCAGGGATGGCTAGAGGACAAATTTAAGGATGTAGAGGCATTTCTCACTAGGGGTAAGATAGATACTGCCTACAGGAAAATTAAAGAGGCCTTTGGAGAAAAAAGAGTAGAGAGGATATAAAATGTAGACTGGCAATGGCAAGGAAAGCGTTTCTTAATAAGAGAAATTTGTTAACATCGATTATTGATTTAAGTGTCAGGAAGTCATTTCTGAAAGTATTTGTATGGAGTGTAGCCATGTATGGAAGTGAAACATGGACGATAAATAGCTTAGACAAGAAGAGAATAGAAGCTTTCGAAATGTGGTGCTACAGAAGAATGCTGAAGATTAGATGGGTTGATCACATAACTAATGAGGAGGTATTGAGTAGAATTGGGGAGAAGAGGAGCTTGTGGCACAACTTGACTAAAAGAAGGGATAGGTTGGTAGGACATGTTCTGAGACATCGAGGGATCACCAATTTAGTATTGGAGGGCAGCGTGGAGGGTAAAAATCGTAGAGGGAGACCAAGAGATGAATACAATAAACAGATTCAGAAGGATGTAGGATGCAGTAGGTACTGGGAGATGAAGAAGCTTGCACAGGCTAGAGTAGCATGGAGAGCTGCATCAGACCAGTCTCAGGACTGAAGACCACAACAACAACAACAACAACAACAACATATACATAATCAAATGATTCCAATAGAAATGTCAAATACGAACTTCACAAATAGCTCTATGAGTGACAACATGTTAATAGTGAGCTGCAACTTTTCTGCATGGAAGTAAACATTACTGTGAACTCAAAACTCAACTTTAACACAAGATCTTGCATAGCTGTTCAGTCAGTGCTAGCTGGTTGCAGATTTTATGTTTAATGGCTTGCATTGGACTGACTATTTCAGTCTACTGAGCAGTAAGGTGAGCCTTATAAAGATTGGCATATGAACATTTTGGAAGCTTGTAAACTACATAATCATCTGAAAAATGGCTAGGTTATATTTTGCTACTTTGGATGGACTATAAATATTAACAACAATTTGGTTAATGAAACATGTTGTGAATTAGTAAATTAAAAAAGTTTATGAAACCATTTTATGCATCTGCATTGGGCATACACCACTTAAGAATGTATGTGCCACATTGAAAATTATGGTAAATTATAGAATATTCTTAATTAATGGCTTAACCAATTAGTGAAGTGTGTATAAAAATTGGGTCATCAAAAGAAAAAAGACAAAGATCGGAATCTAACAATCACAGAGGCAAAATCTGCAGTGGAAAATGCAGCTTGGCACCAACTTTAATGTTAAGTGTCTTATAACTTAATTCATTTCAAATAAATCAAAACACTTTACTGGGAAACTGGAATGTCAGTCTTTCTAACAGGTGGTATCAGTATGATCTGCCAATTATCTTACTATAAATATTACTCTACTCTTTAATTTATAAGAGTATTTCTTGTTATTTCATAAGAAAAGTTTCATGATTTAATGTGAATTTGTTTCCGTAAAAAGTTGTAAGCTATGGTCAACACAATAATATAAAAATCTTCTTGCTTTTTAGCTACAAAATTGATATAAGTTCATGAGAAGAGCATGAAGACGGTAATCTATATGTATAGATATGCTTAAAGTATTGTGTATGTGCACTTATTTAGTAGAAATTTAGTCCTGTTCGCTATGTTAAGAAGCTCAATTATCTATACTTTTTAATTAACTAGGTTTTCATTAAAATTATATGCATTATGAGAATTAACAAATTAAAAGTACGACTGAACAATAATTCCAAATGAAGTTAATCCTAGTCAATGTTTTTCAATATTTATGCATATTTTATACATACATTACAAAGGGAACTGTACATATTCATCAACACTACAATATACACTCCTGGAAATGGAAAAAGGAACACATTGACACCGGTGTGTCAGACCCACCATACTTGCTCCGGACACTGCGAGAGGGCTGTACAAGCAATGATCACACGCACGGCACAGCAGACACACCAGGAACGTGGTGTTGGCCGTCGAATGGCGCTAGCTGCGCAGCATTTGTGCACCGCCGTCGTCAGTGTCAGCCAGTTTGCCGTGGCATACAGAGCTCCATCGCAGTCTTTAACACTGGTAGCATGCCGCGACAGCGTGGACGTGAACCGTATGTGCAGTTGACAGACTTTGAGCGAGGGCGTATAGTGGGCATGCGGGAGGCCGGGTGGACGTACCGCCAAATTGCTCAACATGTGGGGCGTGAGGTCTCCACAGTACATCGATGTTGTCACCAGTGGTCGGCGGAAGGTGCACGTGCCCGTCGACCTGGGACCGGACCGCAACGACGCACGGATGCACGCCAAGATCATAGAATCCTACGCAGTGCCGTAGGGGACCGCATCGCCACTTCCCAGCAAATTAGGGACACTGTTGCTCCTGGGGTATCGGCGAGGACCATTCGCAACCGTCTCCATGAAGCTGGGCTACGGTCCCGCACACCGTTAGGCCGTCTTCCGCTCACGCCCCAACATCGTGCAGCCCGCCTCCAGTGGTGTCGCGACAGGCGTGAATGGAGGGATGAATGGAGACGTGTCGTCTTCAGCGATGAGAGTCGCTTCTGCCTTGGTGCCAATGATGGTCGTATGCGTGTTTGGCGCCGTTCAGGTGAGCGCCACAATCAGGACTGCATACGACCGAGGCCCACAGGGCCAACACCCGGCATCATGGTGTGGGGAGCGATCTCCTACACTGGCCGTACACCTCTGGTGATCGTCGAGGGGACACTGAATAGTGCACGGTACATCCAAACCGTCATCAAACCCATCGTTCTACCATTCCTAGACCGGCAAGGGAACTTGCTGTTCCAACAGGACAATGCACGTCCGCATGTATCCCGTGCCACCCAACGTGCTCTAGAAGGTGTAAGTCAACTACCCTGGCCAGCAAGATCTCCGGATCTGTCCCCCATTGAGCATGTTTGGGACTGGATGAAGCGTCATCTCACGCGGTCTGCACGTCCAGCACGAACGCTGGTCCAACTGAGGCGTCAGGTGGAAATGGCATGGCAAGCCGTTCCACAGGACTACATCCAGCATCTCTACGATCGTCTCCATGGGAGAATAGCAGCCTGCATTGCTGCGAAAGGTGGCTATACACTGTACTAGTGCCGACATTGTGCATGCTCTGTTGCCTGTGTCTATGTGCCTGTGGTTCTGTCAGTGTGATCATGTGATGTATCTGACCCCAGGAATGTGTCAATAAAGTTTCCCCTTCCTGGGACAATGAATTCATGGTGTTCTTATTTCAATTTCCAGGAGTGTATAATTTATTTAAAAGATACATTTTTAGAGCCATTTTAAAATCTCTTAAATTTTTTTGTGTTGTTACTTGTTGTAAATATTTATATTTATCACATAAATTCAGGTTGTCTCCTTTTATCATTTCACAAAAATTGACTTGTCCAATGTCAATGCGTAGCTGTGTACAAAAATGATAAAACAGACCACTAAAACAATCATAACTACCATCCTGTATGTCAACACCCGATACAGTGTATCTTACTGCATGTGGTTACAATCACATGCTGCATATATTAACAATGCTCTGTAATGACCTTGTCTCCCAGAGTTGTTAGAAGGCACCTATGTCCATGCAGTTCCACTATGTTTGGTGTAACATTGCGCATTAATAAACTTGTGACATAATAACAATATCCATTAGTTCATTACAGAATGTTACACTAAGTGCCCCAGCCAAGAATAATTAAACTCCATTAAACACCAAGTAGGAAACAGTGCACTTTTTTTTAAACATTCTTGACAGGAAGTTGTTTTATTGTCATGACTAAAGCATATTTACTGTTATATAAGATAATTCAATTTTCCTTTTAAGCCTTCAAATGCTCTTGCACTTAAAATAAAGAACTCTGGGACCTTCCATTTGCTCTCATTGCACCCCTACTAGGAATTGATTTTTTTCTACATCCATTATGATATTTAGATACAGTTGCATTCATAATGTACATATAACAATGCATAAATATTCAAAAACATTGATTAGGATGAACTTTATGGTTCAGAATGTTATTTTTAATTTGTTGATTCTCATAGTGTGAATAATTTTCACAAAAACCTTGTTAATTAAAAACTTTGGATAATTGAACTTCTTAATGCAACAAGCAGGAGTAAATTTCTACTAAATAAGTTTACATACACATAACTGTAAGCAAATATATATATACAGATTACTGTCTTTATGCTCTTCTCATGAACGTATCATAAATTTATATCAGTTTTGTAGTTAAAAGGCAAAAGGATTGTTATACCAATCAGTTATGAATATCATACATGTTTTGATTTCATTCTCCAGTTCATCTACAGTCCTCTCTTTTATCAGAATGTTGGTGTCATCTGCAAATTTTATACATGTATGGGAAGGGATTGCTGACTCTTAAGTCATTTATAAACAGAAGGAACGAGATTGGACCTAGAATGGAACCTTGGGGCACACCATATATAACATTTTATTTCCCTGACTGATACATATGTATGTTGTTTCCTTCTTGATATTTTAAGTTCCATTATTTGTGGTCTGTAATTCAGGTATGACTGTATTCATTTGTGTCCCAATCTCCTGACATATACATATTCCAATTTTGAGAGTAGTAGTTTATGCTTAATGACATCAAAAGCTTTGGTAACATCCAAAAATATAACAGAGAAGTGTTGTTTCTGGTCTACTGAGGGCAAGGCTTAATTTTTAAAATCAAAGATGGTCATTTCTGTGGACGTACATTTATGGAAACTGTGAAATGATTGTGAGAACACGTTATTTTCTTCTATAAAATGAACCAGCATCTTCTAAAATATTTTTTCTAATATTTTAGAAAAGCCAGACAGTAGAGAGACTGCTCTGTAATTTTTTAGCTCTGTTCTCTGACCCTTTTTAAGCACAGGCCTCAATTTTGCTATTTTTAACTTTCCATGAAAAATCCCAGTAACCAGTGAGGAATTACAAACATCTGCCACTTCTTTGAAGTAGGATTTAAATTTACTAGCAACTTGTTTTGGGTCTCATATGTTGGTTGAGTTTTCCAGTAAGTCAATACTGTGTTGCTCTTCACATTGTTTTCTTGTTTCTTTTCTTACTGTGTCCCATATAGGCTTAATTTTGTTTGAGGCACTTTTTCAGATCACTCATTTGTCAGTTTCTTAGACATTTTAATGACTTTCTTTAGGTTATGCTTATATCTCTTAAAAGAAGCATCAAAATCTGGTGATTTTTTTGTTTGTTTCGATAGTTCATATACAAATCTCTTTTTCTTAAGCGATAATTGGTTTGCCTGGAGTGAGCCAGTTACTTTTCTTATTTTTCTGTATTATCTTTTCTCTTTTTTTTGGGGGGGGGGGGGGGACATAGTTCAAAGTATAAGCATAAGATGTTACTGAAAGCATCAAACTTTTCATTTGTGCCTGAAATGTTGCAAACTTCAGAAAGGATTTTATATTTTGTCCACTGTAGCTCGTAGCAACAGCTCATACAGATTGTTTCGAGAGTTGACAATGATTTTTTAGTTCTACAGAAATTTCTACAGAAATTATTTGTGTGTTGTGGTGCCCAAAGCCTGTATTGATAGTCTGTGTATTGTTTTTACATGGCATATTTGTAAATATTTGGTCAATGGTTGACACTGATGTGGCTGTTATTCATGTTGCTGCTTCTATTTAAAGCTTTAAATTAAAAGTTAAAAGGAGTTCCAAAAGATCAGTATTTTTGTTTTGATTCTTTCAGGAAGTTAATATTAAGATCCCCACACATAATGAGATTTTTGTGCCTTTTGTTAAGATGTGAAAGTATATGAACTATTTATTTTTATGTTTAGTGTATTATTTGCAACTCAGATTGTAAAAATAAATTTAATTTCGTTTTGACAGATTTTGGATTGTAAATACCATGACTAGTAATGTGTGAAATGTATAACATAATATAAATATTATTCAGACAGAACCTTTTAGTAAGTGTCGAAATGCTTACCCCCATCTACACAGTCTTTATGTCTTCTTATTCAAGTATTTCTTCATAGTTTCTCCTTATTTTGTTGTCATCAGCTTGTGATGTGGGCATGTAATACTGTACATCAGTGGCTAGAGTGAGCTTCTATTCCATCCTAAGGATAATAGCTCTGTCACTGTGTTGGTGTTCTCATTCAGAATTGTGCAAACACTTGTTATGCCATTTACTGATGCTGTTCTTTCTGCCACTTACACAACAACATAGAAATTTCTGTTCTGTTTCAAACTTACTTCTTCAATTCTTTTCCTAAAGTCTAAGGGAATGTCTCACATTGTCAGATCTAAATATCACAAAAATTATACATGGAAAATGAATATACCAAGATAATATACTCTGTTTCAAATAACAATAATACAAATAAGAAAAAATCTGTACATTAACATTGTGAAGGCTAATGATGAAGGCTAAAGACAAAACTGTTAATATGAATGAATTATGGAAAATTCAGTACTTTTAATTATCTGTAGCACTTTCCTAAAATTTCATATGATGCATTAACTGAAACTGAATTAATTACACTGACAAAAATTTCATACTCTACTTCTGTACAGGATCTATACAGAGTCCACGGATACTTTGGTGGTAAAATGGATCTCTAAGAGATTCACTAGCTACGTGAATAATACAGGTAACAGGTACAAACTTACCTGCCTGCTGCAAAAGCAAATGCACCAGGCCATAAATTTGAACGAACAAAGGCAATGGCTGTATCTTTAACAATTTGAGATCCTATACGAACACTCCAAGCAGGCATAGTTTCTAGTGCTGCATCCTCTGAAAGAGGTGTGAACATTGGAGGTCCTACTTCTGGTTCTACTTCTTCCTCTTCTTCTTCTTCCTCTGCTTCTTCCTGAAAGTAATTAATATAATTTCACAAATATATAAAAAATCTCTCGCTAACATATATGAGTAAAACAGAACTTGGCATAAAATGACCACATGAAGAGGACAATGATGTATATAATTTTCATTTAATTATCTTGATCTCACAGCTTTTTGAATAGAATTAACAGTTTCAGCTATGCAACAACCTTCTTCAGGCTCTACAATTCTTTTACTTCTATTGTAGAGTATGAATATGGCTAATGTAAGGCCAAAACCAGTAATTATATTAAAAATGATCTGCAACTGAGAGAATTAAATAAAAATTATAGATTAATGAAACCTATGATGATTACAGATTTATGCATAGCCCATCACTCAATGTTGATTAAACCCTGTAAAGCAACCAAACTACAGGGATGTTGATTTTACATTTTTCTCATGATTACAAATAATGCCAGACATTTTCTCTGCAAATAAGTTTGGGTGATTTAATACGGAAGTTGATGTGTAATAGAGCTCCTGAATGTTCTTCAAATCTGGACATATGTGTGCAATTCTGTGGACATTCCACTTGTCAGTTTACATTAGATTAGATTAGATTTACTCTCATTCCAATTGATCCATAGTGAGGATGTCTTCCGGGATGTAGAACATGTCAGAAAAACAACAATACATGACAAATATTTACAACTCAAACAAATAAGCTAATGTACATTCCACAAGTCCCAAGTGGCATGGTCATCATTTTTTAATGAACGCTATATGAAAGAATCATTTTACAAATATTAATGCATTGAATTTAAAATAAAAAAGTTTTTTATTTATTTATAAGGTAATAAACGTGTAATACAACCACTAAATACTTAATTACAATGAACACATTATTGTGCTGAACTGGTGCAGAAGTTAGATTGTACTTACACACACACACACACACACACACACACACCACACACACACACACACACACACACACTTATTTATAAGGAACACATTACTGAAATTGTGCAGAAGTTATATTTTTTCCCATGTGGAATGTTTCACAAAGATTCTGTAACTTACCAAACAAAAGCATTGGTACATTGATACAAACAATAACAAACACAAACATACACACAAAATTCAAGCTTTCGCAACCCACGGTTGTTTCATCAGGAAAGAGGGAAGGAGAGGGAAAGACGAAAGGATGTGGGTTTTAAGGGAGAGGGTAAGGAGTCATTCCAATCCTGGGAGCGGAAAGACTTACCTTGGGGGGAAAAAGGGACAGCTATACACTCGCACGCACACACATATCCATCCGCACATAACAGACACAAGCAGACATATGTAAAGCCAAACAGTTTGGGTAGAGATGTCAGTCAAGGCGGAAGTACAGAGGCAAAGATGTTATTGAATGACAGGTGATGTATGAGCGGCGGCAACTTGAAATTAGTGGAGGTTTAGGCCTGGTGGGTAATGGGAAGAGAGGATATACTGAAGGGCAAGTTCCCATCTCCAGAGTTCTAATAGGTTGGTGTCAGTGGGAAGTATCCAGATAACCCGGACAGTGTACCCTGGTGGGTAATAGGAAGAGAGGATATACTGAAGGGCAAGTTCCCATCTCCAGAGTTCTAATAGGTTGGTGTCAGTGGGAAGTATCCAGATAACCCGGACAGTGTAACACTGTGCCAAGAAGTGCGGGCCGTGCAGCAAGGCATGTTTAGCCACAGGGTGATCCTCATTACCAACAAACACTGTCTGCCTGTGTCCATTCATGTGAATGGACAGTTTGTTGCTGGTCATTCCCACATAGAAAGCCTCACAGTGTAGGCAGGTCAGTTGGTAAATCACGTGGGTGCTGTCACATGTGGGTCTGTCTTTGATCGTGGACACCTTACGGGTTACAGGACTGGAGTAGGTGGTGGTGGGAGGGTGCATGGGACACATTTTATACCGGGGGTGGTTACAAGGGTAGGAGCCAGAGGGTAGGGAAGGTTGTTTGGGGATTTCATAGGGATGAACCAAGAGGTTACGAAGGTTACGTGGACGGCGGAAAGACACTCTTGGTGGTGTGGGGAGGATTTCGTGAACGATGGATCTTATTTCAGGGCAGGATTTGAGGAAGTCGTATCTCTGCTGGAGAGCCACATTCAGAGTCTGATCCAGTCCCAGAAAGTATCCTGTCACAAGTGGGGCACTTTTGGGATTCTCCTGTGGGAGGTTCTGGGTTTGGAGGGATGAGGAAGTGGCTCTCGTTATTTGCTTCTATACCAGGTTGGGAGGGTAGTTGCGGGTGCTAAAACGGTTTTCAGGTTGTTGGTGTAATGGTTCAGGGGTTCAGGACTGGAACAGATTCGTTTGGCATGAAGACCTAGGCAGTAGGGAAGGAACCGTTTGATATGGAATGGGTGGCAGCTGTCATAATGCAGGTACTGTTGCTTGTTGGTGGCTTTGATGTGGACGGATGTGTGAAGCTAGCCATTGGACAGATGGGAATCAACGTCGAGGAAAGTAGCATGGGAGTTTGGGCCAAACTCTTTGCTTGACATATGTCTGCTTGTGTCTGTATATGTGCGGATTGATATGTGTGTGGGTGCGAGTGTATATCTGTCCTTTTCTCCCCATAAGGTAAGTCTTTCCGCACCCGGGATGGAAATGACTCCTTACCCTCTCCCTTAAAACCCACATCCTTTCGTCTTTCACTCTCCTTCCCTCTTTCCTGATGAAGCAAGCGTGGATTGCGAAAGCTTGAATTTTGTGTGTGTGTTTGTTTGTGTGTCTATCAACATACCAATGCTTTCGTTTGGTAAGTTACATCATCTTTGTTTTTAGATATATTTTTCCCACGTGGAATGTTTCCCTCTCTCTTTCTCTCTCGTGGCAAACGAATCTGCTCCAGTCCTGAATCCCTGAACCATTACACCAACAACCTGAAAACAGCTTTCACATCCCGCAACTACCCTCCCGACCTGGTACAGAAGCAAATAACCAGAGCCACTTCCTCATCCCCTCAAACCCAGAACCTCTCACAGAAGAACCACGAAAGTGCCCCACTTGTGACAGGATACTTCCCGGGACTGGATCAGACTCTGAATGTGGCTCTCTAGCAGGGATACGACTTCCTCAAATCCTGCCCTGAAATGAGATCCATCCTTCATGAAATCCTTCCCGCTCCACCAAGAGTGTCTTTCCGCCGTCCACCTAACCTTCGTAACCTCTTGGTTCATCCCTATGAAATCCCCAAACCACCTTCCCTACCCTCTGGCTCCTACCCTTGTAACCACCCCTGGTGTAAAACCTGTCCCATGCACCCTCCCACCACCACCCACTCCAGTCCTGTAACCCGGAAGGTGTACACGATCAAAGGCAGAGCCACGTGTGAAAGCACCCAAGTGATTTACCAACTGACCTGGCTACACTGTGACGCTGGAGTAAACATCCTGGTTCAAGTCCACAGTCATAGTGTAAAAAACATCCATCAAAACACCACACAACCATCTGTGTCATGAACCTCACCCTCCCTAACTGCGGATTTAACACCTCACTGGGTCGAGGTGCAACTGATATCTAACATCATTTGAAAAGAGACGAAATCATGACTTGTCAGAGAATACTACATATCCACAGTTAGCTCCCATAAATTTCTGTGTTGTTTGGCCCATTGAAGCTGTGCAAGTTTTATGTGCTGCTGTAAGCAACAGCTTTCTGTAAGTACCTACCTCCAAATGTCCAATACTGGTTCTTGAAATGCTCATTATGTCAGGAAGACTTCTATCTGGCATCTATGTTGTTCAGGCGTGTCACACTTTGGGTTTTTTAGTATTTCTGTGATGTTCTCGCAGAAGTCAAACCAACCTATGATCATACAATGGAAAATCCAGGATGGAATAATGACAATATGTATGTTCCCACAAGCAGCACTTTATTGGCCCCCACCCCTTCCCTGCTATCCTTCCACCTCCCAGTGTCTTCCTTACTCCCACCACCCAGATTGCTTCTCCCATCATGTGCAGTTGCTCGCAGTCTGGCCTCGGCAGCCACAGACATAGGTGATGTGTGTGAATATATATATAAAAAAACAAAGATGATGTGACATACCAAACGAAAGCGCTGGCGTTCACAACCAACGGTTACTTCATCAGGAAAGAGGGAAGGAGAGGGAAAGACAAAAGGATCTGGGTTTTAAGGGAGAGGGTAAGGAGTCATTCCATTCCCGGGAGCGGAAAGACTTACCTTAGGGGGAAGAAAAGACAGGTATACACTCGCACACACACACACATATCCATCCGCCATTTACAGACACAAGCAGACATTTGTAAAGGCAAAGAGTTTAAGGGAGAGGGTAAGGAGTCATTCTAACCCAAGAAAATGTGTCCGTTCAGTGATGCAGATCTCTGACTCCATTGCATTGCTTAAAATTCAGTATCAACTTGAAATAACAGAAAGACTAATATGTAGTATATCACTGCAGGGCTAACAGGTATGGAAATTTGAATTAAAATTGGATGACATTTGATCAATGACTTAAGACATCCAGATGCCTCAACACTTACAGTATGTGGCAAAGAAGATGTTAAAATTATGCTGGAAAAAAATACTAAAGGAAAATGAAAAAGTTGGGAGTAATTCCAAATTAAAAGAAAAGAAAAATTTTGTCGGCAGAAATGAAGACTAATTTGGTCATATACTGAAAAATCATTGAGGAACTTGATAAATATATATTTTTAGGATCTCTGGTAACAAAAAGGAAGGTCCTGCACTGAAGAAATAAAAAGATGGGCTCAATTTGGAAAAGCCACTACAATTAAATTAATAAGCTGATAAAGAAAGGGAACTGTCAGTACAGACCAAAACAAAAATGGCTTAACTTTGACCTTTCCCATAGTCTTGTATGGACATGGGTAAGCAAGAATAAAACAAGAGGATCAAAACAAAACCACTTCTCTTAATCCAGAGGATTTCATGGCCCAATAAAGTACAAATAAAATAATCCTGGAAAAAATAAAACTGAAACTATCTTTGGGGGCCAAAATACTCCAGATGAAATTGAGATATTTTGGATATATTATCAGAACAGAAAACACAGTAGAAAAAACTGTAATTCTTGGAAGAATATAAATTCAAATATGAAGAGAGAAATTGAGGAGAAAGTGGGTAGAGGAAGTTAAAGAAAGTTCTGGAAGAACTCAGAGCCAAAACAACATCCAGGAGAGTATGCAGGTACACGGTTCATCATGTCACAAGGAGTCAGAGATGATTCGGTGGATAATAACAACAAAAAAGTGTCAAATTGAAATTTTTCACTTCTTTTCCCACTGTACTCAAAAACAGATGCTCTCATTTGTTAAATGTAAAATATATCACTGTTTGACTGAAGTTAATAAACTGCATCACATTGAGAATATTTACTTGTGGAGGACTTTACAAGAATTTTAATTTATTTATTGAGAAATTAAATTGATATTGAAGCTGTTCATGGCTTATAGTTAGAAAAGCTAAATGATATTAAATTTCACTAAAGGGAAAACATGTCAGAACAAGATTACAAAAGAAACACAGAAAATCTCTCCAAAACGGTAAAAATGCATTCTCAAAGAGTAAAAAGAAATCATTAGTGTCATATGTGTAACACACAAACGAATTTTCTTTATTCTTCAAATAACAATATGAATATGCAAAATAATTAATCTACCACATTAAGTAATGAAAAATCTAGCATGGAATAACAACAGTGAAATAAGACATATTGCTACTCAGCACATAGAGGTGGTGTTGAGTACCACACAGGCACATTTAAAGTAGACTAAGTTACTGGACAAAGTCCGTCCTCAGGCATGGAAAAAAACACACACACACACACATTTGTACATACACAACTCACACACAAATGGCTGCTGCCATTTCCGGGCACTGAGGCCCGGCTGCAGCTAGTAGTGATCTTGGCTAAGGTGGTAATGGGGGCATAGAGGAGAGACAGGGCTGAGCTGTCTCTTGGCCACAGATGAGCAGTGCCCACACATCAGACAGACTGCTTGTTAGTAGTCATGGCCACATGTTATGTTAACAAAAACTCAAAAATGATTGAGGGAATATGTAAACTTTATTCCATATTTTCTATTGTCATAATAGGTATTCCTTTTTGCCTGTTAATAGCTTCAGTTCTTAGAGACAACTGGTAATAGTTGTAGCATATCAGATACATAAATTAAAAGATTATGAACAAACATACTATAAAGTTATTTGTTTGCTATTTTGCAAATTATTGAACCAGCCACAATGCACCCATTGTCAATGCTGTTCTTAGACATGGATCGAGTTAGTTAACATTTGTAAGCTGCTGGAAACTACTCTAGCTACTGTCAAGTGACTGGAAGCTGCTTTAAATAGGTGTGTGAGGAGGGCTACTAAGAGTCATGTACCCAAACAGCAACGGTACCTCAAGTACTATTCTCTCCTATTGATGCTGTCTCCTTTACATGAAGTACAGCCTCAATCACTATTTGCCCACTTGACTGTGAGTGGTGGACTAGGCTCTCTGTGTAGGTGAGACAGGGACCAGGGAGGAGTCAGGGTATTTCACTCATCCCCTAACCAACAAGTTTGAGGTGCTGTCGTCAGAATCTATTAATCTTTGACAGTTCAAATGTGTGCTAACTAATAGTACATCTTACAGAAATGGCATTGTGGGATCGGACTGAGTACCAGGTGCACTCAGTGTGTAAGGCTGTGGGCCTCATTTATATGTTGATGAGGCTCTTCTGATAGCCAGTAAAGTAACAGGGTGCAGCCAAATGTAGACAGTGGCGCACACTGGAACAAACGGTGTCTGCCATCTGGACTTTCAGGTCGTACTCAGATCATTCTAGCAACAGAGAAGGTTAAGAAGACTAGTCTTCCTCATGGAGCTTCACCAAATCTCATAATCCTCATCATTTTCCACAAAACCAAACTTGGCTGCCTGTGCAGAGTCGAGTGGAAGAACTGAACCAGAAACTTCGAAGGCTCTGTGAGAAGCTAGGCTGACTTCATAAACTTGTGTCATAGAGCTGAGGAGTGTACGGTAGCCCTGACTGGGCCATGTATGCATTACACATCAGAGTCTGTCACTGAGGTAGTTGACTGTGTGGGACAGGCACACAATTTTTTTTTTTTTTTTTATGCAACTATCTGTCCAATCTAGATGATTTCTTGCTAAGGATGATGCCACATGTTATTTTGAATGCAAAGTCACTGAGAGTTGGAGAAGTAAATTCAGGTGTGCTCTAGGGAAGTCTGTTGTGACCTTTGCATTTGTGTTTTAATGACCTTACAGGGAATATTAATAGTAATCTGATACTTTTCACAGATGATGAATATATCTATAGTAAAGTACTGCCTGAAAAAAGCTGCACAAATATTCAGTCAGAATCTGATAAAATTCCAAAGTGGTGCAGATATTGGCAACTTGTTTTAAATGTTCAGAGATGTAAAATTATGTACTTGACAAAAGAAAAAAAAACCATAGTATCCTGTGAGTACAGTACTAACAAGTCACGGTTGCTATCAGCCAACTCATACAAATACCTGGGTGTAACACTTTTTTTGGGATATGAAATGGAATGATCAGACAGGACCAGTCATAAATAAGGCAGGGGGCATACATCGGTTCATTGGCAAATACTATGGAAATGCAATCAGTCTACACAGGAGATTGCATACTCACATAACCCCCTCTCAGAATATTGCTGAAGTGTGTGGAACCCATACCGAATAGCACTAACAAGGGATAGCAAATGTACACAAAGAAGGGCAGCACAAATGGTGAGAGGTTTACTTGAACTATGGAAGTCTGTCACGAAGATTCTGGAAAAACTGAACAGTCTGATGCAAATAATCCTGAGAAAGCCTACTGACAATGACTGAAGAACTAGCATGAAATGACAAAACAAGGAATATCCTACAACCCATATGTATCTCTCTAAAAGCAATTATGAACAGAAGACTAGACCAAGTACAGAGTGCACAGGAGCGTTTTAGCAATCATTGATCCCACGCTCCATACATGAATTCAATCAGAAAAAAACATATTTTGGATAAATGGCAGCATCAGTTGTAAATACTGAAATCTTTTATTTCACAGATTGATTTTGGTCACTGTGTGACAGGAGTCGGCTGTTTAAGCTACAAGCTCACTGTACGTTGGATCGGCAACTGCTAAGGTTACAACACACACTCTTCTGTAAACTTTAAAAATTGTTTTATGTGGGAAAAGTGAAGACTCTGTTGGATGTAACCATCACACTGCATGTTATACTACATACAGTATGTTGTACTATTATGATATGGGCCTACAAGGTTCGAATAATTTGCACTGAAGAGAGCCACACAGTGACCGAAATCAATCTGTAAAATAAAGGATTTCAATATTTATGACTGATACTGCCATTTATCCAAAATATATTGACAATAATACAGTTGTGGTGCTCACAGTTCCCAATGGAATTAGACATCAATTGGAAAAAAGCTTTAAAACTGGTACAATCAGAAGCACCATCTGTCATGTACTTGACTGGTTTGCAGGATTTGGATGTATGTATAGATGCAGGTGTCAGATTTTCTACTGATGACTGGATATTGTCACTGGATAATGGTATGGAAATCCAGAAAGACCTCTGCTGCCATCATCCTGTATTGTGGACAGGGACAATGATAGTAAGGTAATAAAGTTGAAGACTTGCACTGTGGTGCATAGACAGTCACAGTCACTGAGAGTTATGAGTGGAAAAAGACAGAAAATCACAAGTTCTGGTGCAAAAGGCTCTTAAATGCACTGTAAACTGACTCTGGACAATAAATGTAGATATAAAAAGCTAAGTCTGTCTGTTTTATGCTTACAAATATACACCACTGTGTTGACATCCATATGAGATTTCTAGCATACTTTTACCCACTCCTTTTGTGTCAGTGTCAAAAAAGTGTAAAGTTGAAAAAAGACATCTTGCAGGTGGCTCTTTAGGGTCAATGGAATGTGTGAGTTCACATGTCAATATAATTACATCTAATATAATAGAGGGAAACATTCCACGTGGGAAAATTATATCTAAAAACAAAGGTGATGCGACTTACAAAACAAAAGCGCTGGCAGGTTGATAGACATACAAACAAACACAAACATACACACAAAATTCAAGCTTTCACAACCAACGGTTGCTTCTTCAGGAAAGAGGGAAGGAGAGGGAAAGACGAAAGGATGTGGGTTTTAGGGGGAGGGATAGGAGTCATTCCAATCCCGGGAGCGGAAAGACACCTTAAGGAGAAAAAAGGACAGGTATACACTCGCGTACACACACATATCCATCTGCTCATACACAGACACAAGCAGACATTTGTAAAGGCAAAGAGTTTGGGCAGAGATGTCAGTCGAGGCGGAAGTACAGAGGCAAAGATGTTGTTGAAAGACAGGTGAGGTATGAGCGGAGGCAACTTGAAATTAGCGAAGTGTTACATCGTCCGGGTTATCTGGATACTTCCCACTAACACCAACCTGTCAGAACTCCGGAGATGGGAACTTGCCCTTCAGTATATCCTCTCTTCTCATTATCCACCAGGCCTCAACCTCCGCTAATGTCTGCTTGTGTCTGTGTATGAGCAGATGGATATGTGTGTGTACACGAGTGTATACCTGTCCTTTTTTCCCCTTAAGGTGTCTTTCCGCTCCCGGGATTGGAATGACTCCTATCCCTCCCCCTAAAACCCACATCCTCCACCCTGCCTTGGAATCCTTCCTTCCTCAATATATTTTTTTTTGCAAAAGGCTTCTCTGTTGTTTATATCTTCTGTTTCTATATTGTTTCTTTATAAATCCTTTTCTACTTCTTTCACTCAGCTTGTTGTGTACTGCTTACCCCACAAATTGAAAATCTTATTAGTTAATCTACTGTCTTGCATTCAAAATAAACGTCCAAAAACATGAGTCTGCTTTTTCACATTATGTTTGAAGTATTTTCTATATGTTGCTATATTTCAGCATTACTTCATAATTTCCAACCTTCTACTATGTTATGTGCTCCTCGTACTTTCTTTATAATTCACCTAGTACTTCCAATTTATCTGAATTATAGTTTCATCCCATGCATTTGCTTGCATACAGGCATTCTGGTTTCAATATTGTGTAGTAATGCTTTATTTTTGCATTTATGGATGGCCACTTTTTATTGTAGAGGTCTTTAGTGATACCAAATGTTCTCCCCATTTTATGCAACCTTTCCTCTACATCTTTAGTATTTGTTAAAACTTTTAATTTTGTTGAAGCCTGTTTTGACTTTTCTATTTGCTCGATCAGCCCTTCTGACAATTTATTTGTTTCCTCAGCAACATGTATTTCTGTATTCCTGAAATCCCCTGAAACTTTCTTGTGCTTCATTCTTTCATCGATCAACTGAAGTACTTCTGTCACCCATTTTTTCTTCATAGTTATCTTCTTTGTACCTGTGTTTTTCTTTCCAACTTCCTTAGTACTTCCATCTCCCACTTCTTCATGTATTGATTCTTCCTGACTAATCTCTTAAGCTTCAGCCTACCGTTCATCATTACTAAATTGTGATATGAATCTAAATCTCTTTGTGGGTATGCCTTAAAATCCAGAATCTGACTTCAGAATCTCTGTCTCACCATGATGCAATATAACTGAAATCTTCCTGTATCACCTGGTCTTTTCCAAGTATGCCGCCTTCTTTTGTGATTCTTCAACAGAGTGTTCACTGTTAGTAGCTGAAATTTATTACAGAAATCAATTAGTCTTTATCCTCTGTCCTTGTACCAAGCCCATATACTCCCATATCTCTTCCTTCTACTCCTTCCCCCACATCAGCATTCCAGTCCCTATTAGATTTTCATCTCCCTTTACGTGCTGTATTACCCATTAAATACCCCGTATCCTTCTATATCTCTTCATCTTTAGCTTGCGACACTGGCATGCATACCTGAACTATCACTGTCAATGTTGGTTTGCTGTCATTTCCAATGAGAACAACCCTATCACTGAACTGTTCAGAATAACACAATCTCTGCCGTACCTTCCTGTTCATAATGAATCCCACTTCTGTTATACCACTTTCTGCTGCTGTTGATATTACTCATACCAATCTCACCAGAAATCTTTTTCTCCTTTCCATTTCACTTCACTGGCTCACACTGTATGTAGATTGAGCCTCTGCATTTTCATCTTCACACTTTCTAGCTTTTCTGCCACATTCAAACTTCTGACATTCCATGACCCAGCTCATAGAATGTTATTCTTTTGTTGGCTATTCAATCTTTTTCTCATGGTCACCCCATGGCAGTCCCATCCTGGAATTCCAAATTGAGGACTATTCCAGAATCGTTCCATAACATCATATTCCAGAATCTTTTGCCAGTGGAGAGATCATCATGACTTCCTTTCAATTAAAGGCCACATGTTCTGTGGATACACATTATGTGTCTTTAATGCATCTGCATCCTCATGCTGTTGACCATTGCTTATTCTTCCACCTTCAGGGCAAGTTCCCACCCCAAGGCAAGAGAGTGCACTAAACCTCTATCTGCTCCTCCACCATCTTTGATAAGGCCGTTGGCAGAATGAAGGAGACTTCTTATTCCAGAAGTCACTGTCCACCAATGTTGATGATTTTTATTCAAAATTAAGTGATGACAGGGTTCAAATGGGGTACGAGGACATTTTGATTGCTAATCAAAGATACTACTCCTAGAACATGGTGCAGATGCTAAGGGGTGAAACAGGGCCATACTGATTCAATGAGTCAGCATCACCCAGACAAAGCTGCAAAGGATAGGAACCTGAAACTGAAGATGGTGTGGATATTATGTTGTAAGCATCATTTAAGAAGGGATTGCTCGAAACTCCACTCCTAAGAGAATGAAATAGGGGATAAAAGGCATTTTAAAAACATGTCATTATTAAGGCAATTTAGAAGCTAGAATTACGAAAATTGTCATTTGGTTTCTCCATCAGAAGTAAAAAAAAGTGTTACTAAGTTTGGTAGAAATTGGTCCATTGATAAGTGTGTGTGTGTGTGTGTGTGTGTGTGTGTGTGTGTGTGTGTGTGTGCATGCACACCAAGTTTGATAGAAATCGGTCCACTAGTCTCTCTCTCTCTCTCTCTCTCTCTCTCTCTCTAATGGCCAGCACCTTGTTTTTTTATTCATGCTGTAGCACCATGAGTTCTGGTCCAAGGCATCAATGCCACCTTTCATGGCATTGTATGTCACTCATGCTTCTTTGCTTCTGATTGTGATACCAATGGAAGATCTGGTTGAAAACCAAAGAGTGTACTTCATGTACTTCAGGTGTAATAAAATCGGAAATTCACCTTCTTTTTTTGGGAAATATCATCTAGTGTCAGACCTTTTGACAACACATAATGAGGTAGAAGTTCAGTCACCATGGTTTTCACAACATTCTCTCCAAGTCACTTGGCATTGGTTTCTACGTGCTTCCTCACATACACTTCCATCTTCCAGCAGTAGCCTGTTGCTCTGTCACAAATTGCCCAGTACTTTATTACGTCAGGAATTGTTGGAATGGACAGAGACCTCAAAATCTGACCAACCGTTCTTCCATGGTCATGCACCATCCTCAAAACCTTGTCTGACTGGTTCCAGTTGACTTATGTTCATGTCAGGCTACTGCACTGTCAAAGTGCAACACCCTCAGAATATCATGGAGGCAGTTGCAAAACATAATTTCATTGAACAACGGTTGGCCAAAGCACACTGATATTTTCATTTCTTGACTTGTAAACACCAGACAGGATGACAATACCTAGAAACTTTTTTATTTCATGTGAATCTGTATGTATCCACCCACTCCTTGTAAATGATTTTACCTTCCTTGTTGGTCCACATAAGCACTTTTTCACTGAGGGGTACATGAAAGAATAACATAAGGGGCTATTGTCAATTTTTCATTCCAAATACAAGAAAATTGTAAGTTACACTCAACAGAATTTACACAAAATTGTTCTTCTTCTTTTTGGTAAAGGAATTTGCCATGATCATCATCATTTTCATGTTGTTCTGAGTTTTTAGTGACATCTACCTCATTATCATTATCACTGGAAAATTCAAATTCATTAAGTGAGATTTCACTCTCAAGACTGTTACAAAAATTCCCCTACTCCCTCATCCCCTCTGTTCCCCATAGCATTTTCACTTTGTAGAACATACTACTGTTATGAAATAATGCACCAAACTAAACATGTGCTTATCACAAGTAGAACTGTTGAACACTGAAAGAATAACAATGAGTCAACAACAGAAAATAATGTAACAGACACCTGTTTGTTTAAAAATTCCTTCTGACCACATTGGCTTTCAAGGCCAGTATGGGAGGAAATGTGAACCAACACTAACACAAAGCCATAAGTACATTTTTAGAATTATTTTTCAAACTTATGACTAACAAGACAAATTAGTAAAAGCCCTAAAATTTCATTAAAATAAAATGTATGGTTACTAATACAGAAGATAATAAAAATCTGAGATGGGCCTTTGAGGCCTGATAGTTTTTAAAGGGCTAAAGTTTTTGACCAAAAAATGATCCAGAAATTACTGTGTGTGGCAAGCATCAATTATATGAGTTTCTGATTGGGAATTTAACTATGCTAACATTGGGGATCGATTTCACAGCAAACTTGACAATTGTATTTAAAACAAGTCAATAAAGGAAGTCAGCATAATACAAAACAGTTGGTTTTACCCTGCAGCCTATGTTCTGTGGCACATGTAATGAAATTGGTCTGACTAAATCATGTTCTAAGAACCAAGAGTGGTTTCTGATACAAGATGTTTCATAATGCATTTTGAAATACCCTTTTCTTAACTGTCATAAATTTTGTAAATATATGTCATAAAATTTGTCTTGATTATTTTGATGAATGTAAATGTCAGAGAGGAATGTAAACATTGAGAAATTTCATAATATTTGGCCAATGGGTTGTTATCTTTGTATTTAACAATCTATAGACTACCAGTGAGTAAAATAGGTTGCATGCTGGAGAGTAGTTTGTGAAATGAAGTGATGTATGGCTGCATGTGGTCAAAGTTACATGAGTGTTGCCCATTATGTTTAAATGACAATGCTCATAAGTATCTTTTCATAATTGTGAACCACAATCAAAAGTGTTATTTAAAATTTGTGAAATGATTTCAAGAATATGTCAACATAATGAAAACTGAAATGTGTTAATTGTTTTGATTAGAATTGACATAACAAGATCAAACCCATGAATTCCAGCAAAACCAAATATTTTGTCAATATTCTAAAGACAAGTGAGAAAGAAGACCCTGAGACATGAACCACAACAAAGAAGAATTTTACCAATTAAGTACCAATTATTTTGATCAGTCAAGATTTCTGAATTTTTCTCTGTTTGCTCGGTTTGCTACAAAGGTCAAAGTAAACATCCTGAAAAATCAGCAGAGACAGAATTTAAATAATTATTTCAATCAGTAGTTATAGGGTGAGGGTTAAAATACAGAGACTCTAGTCTGGGATAAAGTAAAAATTACATATCTGTGACTAATCAAATGATACTTTTCAGGTTATGCAATTGTTGATATTCTTTCCAGACAATACCACAAAAAATATATGTTACTCCAGCATGGTTTTCATACTTCAGATTAAATCCTCCTACCAAGAAGAAAGAACCAGAATTAACAATTGTCAGCAATACTGGAGAAGATAACAGCAATTTGAGTATAAAAGCAAATTTATTTATTTATTTTTAACCTGAGTAGTGAACAGAAGTGAAAATGACCATTGTAGGGTTCCTCTGTCAGTCCACAAGTTATGATCAGAAAACTGTAATAGTAAATGGACCAAACAACTAAATTATCCACAGAAAACAAATCCATCTGATATAACAAATAACTATTTTAAAAAAAAGTGTATAATCCACTATGTACCATTACAGTAGAGAAGAACAAATGCACATATCAAAACAAAAAGACACAACTGACAATACAAATGATAACATTGAATAAGAAGTAGAAGGAATGGACAGAGAACGATACTTTATCTGAACAGGTAACTGAAGTATGTAATGATTTTGGGATTAGTCAATTTATGGAGGAACCAGGTAAGTCAGAAGCACACATTGTGTTATGTGCAAGTGACTCTCATAAATCTGGATATGACATTAGTGTCATTTGAAAGATAATGATTTTTGTAGTCATGTACATGTTAGTAAATATGAAGATGATGATCTTGTGGGGATAAGTGAGGAAGAAAAGTATTTTGTATTTTTAAGGAAGAAGCTGATGTATATGATGATAAGAAGGAGAACAATGTTCATGGTACTGTTGAAGAAATGTCCAGAGACATAGCTGAAAAAATGAGTAATAGTAATGACAATGTTAAAGCTACTGAATTCCTGAGTTTAATTTATAGTAAATTGTTATGTCCCAATGGTGAAGATACTTCAGTTAACAGTTGTGAGAGTAATGATAAATTTTTGGCTGAGATGACTAATGATGAAGTGTTCTTTTGCAGGGTGTGGTTAAATAATGAGGCAGTTCAGAATGACGAAATTTTTTTAAAAATGTTAGCCTATGTATGTTCAACTTTGCGTCCAAACTGGCGGCACTAAATTAAATATGATATCCATAAACAACTAAAAGTTAAGTACATGAGTGAAGATCAATTTCCGTCAAGTGAAATTTCTTGGACAAGTGACATTCTGGGTGTGGATAGTACTAGTAATGACTTTTCTGTTAGCATGATGAAATTCTGTAATCTAGCTAAGATCAGTACACGTAAGATACAGACCATAGGCAACAGTTTCAAAGAAGCTGAAAACAGTTTGTTATATCAAAATGTTAATCATAGTAATTATGATGAGATCTGTAGTCCCTTCATTTAAGTAAAGGCAGGATCATGGGAAAAACAGGTGCCTTATTGGCAGGTGTCTTATCTAAAACAGGGAGCCAAGTGTCAAGATTTTCTAAGGCCTTAAGCAAGAAAATAAAGAGAGAAAATGATTATGTTGGATTATCAGTGATTGGAGTCAAAATCAGAGGTGCTGCAGGTAGACATAGTAAAATAGTGAAGAATCATGATCTGATTACTATTAGTACTGAAGGAGTACAGTTTACTCAAGGATGTCTTATAATTGCAGAACTTTTATACTGGGGATAAATTGGACAGGAATAGCCAGCATATCTAGGTTTTGATTGGGGAGGAAAGAAGCTTTGTATTCCAAGATCAGATGGAAGTAGTGTTGTAACCAGTTTTCTCAAGTCAGTAACAGTAAAGTTAACAGTTCTCAGTTTTTGAAAGAAAGAGGAGGTGTGAATTATGACACTCTTGGTGTAGTCGCAAATGAGGCAGAGTTTGAACTTGTTAACACTAAAGTAGGAGAAGGTGGCGGCCTCAGTGAACATTAAAAACAGAAATTAAGATCTTTACTTTGGGAGTACAGAGATGTCTCTAGGAATGTTCTAGGAAGAGTAAAGGGTTACCAGTGTACTTTACAGTTCAAAAACCTCACAAACCATTTTTAAAAGACCTCATAGTGTACCAATTGCCAGAAGAACAGCAGCAGAGAAAGAATAACACAAAATAAAAGTATGTGTTGCAACTGCAAGAAGAACTAGTCCTTACAATATCTCACTTGTTGTAGTTATGAAGATAGATGAAAGAGTGAGATTGGTGTTGGATTCCAAGAAAGTTCTACAGAGAAACAGTCCATCCTGAAAACACTGGTGAATTTTTACACAAACTTAAGAATATACAATTTATGTCAAGCCTCAATTTGACCTTAGGATTTCACCAGATACCTTTAGAAAAAGATTAAAGAAGTATGCTGTCTTTTTATATAGTTGCCCTTTTTATCAATATTGTGTTATACCATTTGGTTTGAATTCATCTGCTACTGAATCTACTAGATCTTTGGATCATGTGCTTCATAGAGAACTTGTGTCACTACTGATAATCTGTCTACACGACATTTATGTGACTCGATAAGATTGGACTGAAATGTTCAACTTTTTAAACAAATGTGCAATAAACTTAGACAATGGGGAATGGCAGTTATATGTGAGAAATGTGAAATTGGTGTAACAGAACTTAAATTTTTATGTCTTGTTATTACTAAAGATGGTATTCTTGCTGACCCTGAGAAAACAGAAGGCATTTACAAACTGCCAGCACCACGTAAGAGAAAGCAATTAAAGTCATTTTTTGGTTTTTGTGGATTTTTATCAAAAATCTGTTAGTAATCAAAGTTTGAAAGAATGTTTTAAGAAACCTGATTTCAGTTTGCCTTTTTGCTCACACAATGACAGCAGTAATTATGGACTAGGTGTTGAGTTATTCCAGGAAGAACAAGCTGATGGTAAAATTACACTCTGTCCATTTGCTTTTGGAAGTAGAATATTACTCAAACATGAAAAATGTTACACCATTACTGAAAAAGAGTTATTGGCTATTCACTGGACATTTGACAAGTTTTGAAATCATGTGTTAGGTCTTAAAATTAAAGTACACTCAGATCACAAAGCATTAAGTTACCTTCAAGAGTTCAAATTACACCATGAAAGGCTCACAAGATGGGATAAATTTTTACAGCAATTTGTCTATGAAGTAGTATATGTCAAAGGTAATGACAATGTAGTTGCAGATGCTTCACCTAGGTATCTTTAGGTGGAATTAATGAATTACACGATCAGGAGGAAATATATGAAGAATGTTCATGATGAGAAAGTCAATCAAACCATGTGTAACAGAATCAGGAGAAATCAAAATCATGATTCAAATTGGAGGCTAGTCGAAAGCTATTTAGCTAAGAGCAGGTATGAAAATTGAATACATTTTACAAAGTATATAAAGAAAAGATACAGGTGGATAGATCACGTAACTAATGAGGAGATATTGAATAGGATTGGGGAGAAGAGAAGTTTGTGGCACAACTTGACTAGAAGAAGGGATCGGTTGGTAGGACATGTTTTGAGGCATCAAGGGATCACAAATTTAGCATTGGAGGGCAGCGTGGAGGGTAAAAATCGTAGAGGGAGACCGAGAGATGAGTACACTAAGCAGATTCAGAAGGATGTAGGTTGCAGTAGGTACTGGGAGATGAAGCAGCTTGCACAGGATAGAGTAGCATGGAGAGCTGCATCAAACCAGTCTCAGGACTGAAGACAACAACAACAACAACATAAAGAAAAACTCTTTAGGTTGAAAAAGTCTGACTGTAAGTAATGTTGGACAGAGGAAGAAGCTGAAAAATTAACCAGGCACACTCATGAATCATATGCACACTGTGGCACTCAGAAATGCGTTCAGAAGTTACAAGAGGATGTTAATTTTTACGATATGGCTAAAGCAGTAAGGAAAGAATTGTCATCCTGCACTAGATGTCAAAGAGTAAAGGTAAGTAACAGGAGTTGTCAAGGTAAAATGCAGTACATCATTGCTGAAAACCCTATGGATTTGGTAGCTGTTGATTTCTATGAATCTTTGCCAAAGAGTAGAGATGGTCACAGTTACATTTGTGTTACGGTTGACATTTTTTCCAAATTTATAAAATTGCAGCCTGTCAGAAATGCTACAAGTAAAGAGATTATTTTTAATACTGAGATGGATTACTTTAAGGATGTAGGAAAACAAAAAGCCATTCTGTCAGATAATGTCTCACAGTTAATATCTAAAAATTGTAATTCAGTTGTTGAAAGAACAGCAATTAAACACATTTTGATTTCAGTGTGTAACACATACTGCACTTGTAAGCGTCCTACTTGGTTTGAACATGTAAGTGATTCTCGAGACATTGTGAATACAGAATTCCTAAGGCTTTCATGGCCACTTGTTGACAAACTGCATGTTGGCTCCTCTCTCGGGTTCTTCAGCTGACACTTGTCTGGTGATTTTTGTGACATCAGAAAAATCATCAGACGAACGTCAGTTCAAGAAGGCAAGACAGTAACCGCAGTTTGACTTCGTGAATAGGTTACAACACAATTCTACAGGATTTACACCTTTTGACAAGAAACCTGAAAACATTCTATAAGAGTTCATTGAATACCCAACACATACAATTTTGTCTACACAGGAAAGAGAGCAGATAGTCAGAGAAATGATGAAGAAACAGAGAGGGCTTCAAAAAAAGGAGACATGACAGTAATGTAAAAGTAACACAGTTTAAGATAGGGGATTACATACTTGTGAAACCACATGAAAGATCTAAAATTTTAACAGCAGTCCTAAAGAAATTCTTTGGCATATAAACTGGTTCATTCAGGATTGTCGAAGATCTGCATTCTAATGGATACTGTTTCATTTTGTTCGAACTATAGAAAACTTCTTGGGTTGAGAATATTACTCATTAAAAATGTAGAAACAAAGTAAATTGTACACAGTCTTGTACTTCATACTGAACAAGAAGTTTATAACTTTTATGAATTTAGATGATATTTGATGCAGGTATTTGTCTGTAACTCCTTTTGTTTGAAAGAATATGCAAATTTATGACCCTAAGAGGGATGTACACTTCTTTGCACATTATGTGCTTTTTGAGCACAAGGGCATTAGCTGTTGTAGTACTGTTTCCTGCTAGTTTTCTGTACAACAGCTTCTTCCGCTGTCTTTGAACCTAACAATCTTTTCATCTACTGTCAATGCCATCTTTCTTTTTGGAAATACCAATCATGAAGTAACACTCACATATTCACCTGGAAAATGTGTAAATACAAAATGCTGTGTATTGATTTAATACTACAAAAGTTACCTACAGTAATACAAACTTCTAATCTATGCTTTGAACTGTGACAGTGACCATACTCATGGATTATTCTTTTGCAAAATGAAGTGCTGAACACTTCTCCACTAGGATGATAAAGATGCTCTTCTCAGACTGAAATGCTGAGAAACTATCTTAGATTGATGATGATGAAATGAATATGTGAATCATAACCCTTATGAACTTAAATTAGTTTTCACCAAGCAGTATCACCATGCATGTGAAATCTTACTGGCCAGTGCCACCAAACAAAAAATCCCAGAAGTATTCTCTGATCAAATTTCCTTTTTCAGTCTTTACTGACTAGTTTTGCTGGTCTGTACTGGAAGAAACCTTTAAATTCTCAGAATAAGTCTCTGAGCACACATTCTAGTTTATGCAAATATTCTTAAGAAGTCTCAGAACTGAGATATGAGTAAATATTTATACATCTGGCCTCAAAACCGTTCACTGTACACTATACACTGTAACCATGTACAGTACTTGTATATATGTTTACCCATTTGAAGTGATTTTCCCTTTTTAGTATTACAATTTCTGTTTCATATGTGAGAACATTTGTTTTTAGGTATACATATTTCTTTTCTCATGTGTACTGGTAAATAATGATGATTTTGAATATCTGAGAAATTTCCAGAGCCATGTAACTAGTTATTAAGTTATGAAGCTAGTATCTCTGTAGATACCATTGGCGATCTTGCAGCTCTCGAAGAATGAAATAACAATGAAATCAGACCTTTAGCTAAAGGTCTGATATCACTGTAATTTCATAGCTATTAAGTTTGTCTTCACTACTACACTTTTAATGGGCAATTAATGAAAAGCCACCTCTTTAACATTTATCCTACTATAGATTTTTAATATTTTGATTGTTATATTTTCTCTTAGTTAACTAATGAATAATTAATTGGTGTAAAACATGTTCGAACAAAACAAATTTGCTTTTATTCATAAGTAATGAACAGCACATTGATTGTCTCATTATGTACAACATAACACATTTTCACTATAATACTGTTTCAAATGACACACATTCATTTAACATACTCATACTCAGTAAGATATTTCATGAAGATGGCGACAAATGTTAAAGTGCACTTTGTTTCTCCACAAAAAATGGTAATTTCCGTGGCAAAAAGAAAGGCTGCCCAAAAGTAAGGTCAAAATTGTGAATCTGAGGGAATGCTTATCGAGTGTGCAATTCATAATCAGTGCATAACTTAAAGCATGAAATAACTGATTGACAGTGCATCAAAACATGATAAGATCTACACAAGAAATCAAAAATCCTGTAGGTAAGCAGATTATAGTTTCAAAAAAACACTGCTTTCAAAAATCGATAAAACGTATGAACAAAATAAATTTAGTGCACAAAAATTCATATGAAGCACTTTCAGTTGAGGACTGAAGTGATGAAGCTAACAATGAACCACGTGGAGATAAGCAGGACTGTACAAAAGAGGCATGCCTAAAACAAAAAAGTATTGCATCGTGGTAAGAAAATGAATAAAAAAAGTGACTGCAAGCAGTAAAAAGTCTGCTAACCACAAGCAATCAAACTGGGACATTGATGGTCCTCATGGGGAAAGCAAGTGAGAGCACTAGTACAAAACAAAAGATAGCAGTTCACAGTAGTATTTTGGAAACATTTAAACTTCCCTCAAGTAGCACATCTAAAACTGGTCTGTTTACAGATAGTCACAGATGAGGAATAGCCACCAAATTAAGTAACATAAGAGCTTAAAAAATCAATGCTATTGTGAAACCAGGCATTGATTTCAAAGCTGTGACTATAGTAAGCCATGAAAAACTATTGGAAATGAACACAAACGATTTCTCCATTTTACTCACTGCAACACGATATAACAACAAAAAACACAAAGGAGAAGCTCACGACTTCTTCTAAGCAAAGATTGTATGAGTTCAGAAACACAAATGTGATTGTTTATTTCAGTTGCACATCACCAGTACCTACCAAACAGGTCCTGTTAAATGGAAAAGGCATACTAGAACTAAACTAAGAGGTTCAATGTTCCTATCGAACATCTGAAATGTGTGATAAGAAATAATGTCTCAAGCGTTGAAAGATTCACAGCCAAGCTTATCTTTAACATCACCACAACATACAATAGCTTCAGTCATCCACCCACAACCATGTTAGGCAACATCATTCTTTGTCAATATGAAGTTCAAAGCACGTTCAACAAAGAGTGAAGGCCCATGAAGAAGAAATTGTGCTCCTAACTGGCTCTGCGCAGTAATTGATATATTGTCAACAGACTTATAAACAGTACCATGAGAGCATGTTCTCCTCCTATAATAATGCGGCATATTGTGAGTCATCTAATGAAGTTGCTTATGCAGCAGCCACAGCTACGCTGGCATCACAACTGGAAGACGACAGTCTTATATAAACTCACTCTCTTATCAAAACTGCAACTTCTGGCCTGTCTTCCTTATCTAATTCTGCTCCGTAAGCAATAGCATGCATGGTGCCTAGTAAACCTAGAGGAACCACAGGTGCATGGGGGCCACCCACATTTTAAGGATTCACAATGGTCGTAAGGCTAATGAGACTGAGTCTGTATGGTTTAAATCTGTTGATGTATGCTCAAAAGTAAAAATTGTTGTTGATTTTACAATGTATTATAAGAATAGATGACCTTTATAGTGACACTGAGTCATATCACAGGTAATGGCCCACGTGTACCTGCGGTGCATCCAGGTTTACTAGGCACTACACACACAGTTGCTGACAGACCAGAAGCAGATAAGGAAGCCAGACTGGAAGTTGCAGTTTTGATAAAGTTTATATAGGACTGTCGACTTCTGGTGGTGCTGCCACTCTGGCTGTGGCTGCTGTACAAGCAACTGTGCTGGATGGCTTACTAGATCCTCTGTTACTATAGGTGCACAAGCTGTTCACATGATACTATTTTTAAGTTGATACGCTGAGTCAATTAGGAGCTCAACCTCTTCTTCACGGACCATAGCTCTTTGTTAGAGGTGTTTGGAATTTTACATTGACAAAGAATGAGGTTGTTCAACATGGTTGTGGGTGGATAACTGCAGCTATTGTACAGTGTGGTGATGTTAAAGCTAAGCTTGGCCTTGAATCTTTCAACGGTTGAGACATTCTTACTTATTGCACATAACAGATGTCTATTGTTTTCAATAGGCTAATGAATGGAGCTTGTTTATGCATGGTTTATAAGCGCTGTATATGTGAAAAACTAAAAACCATTGCTGATTTTACAATGCATGATACGAACAGAAATAAAGAACCTCATCCCAAAAAAAGAGATACTACATACTGATCTTGCCAAAGCCAAGAAGTGATTCTTCTTTGTGTTGTAGCTCCCAGGGGCACCCTCGGATGCTCTCTGTGTGAGGCACCTTTGGGCAACTCTGTGAGTCATGGCCCGTGATTTGTTGCACAACACTGAGCCATACCATAGGCAGTTGTCTGCATGTGGCCATAGTGCTTCTAGTGTAGTACAAAAAGCAAACAGATATTTAAAATATCTGCAGCCAATTTAAAAATGCAAAATTTGTGGATATATGAACTTGGAAGAAGATTCCACGCAAATCATGCCCTCCATCTCAACACAGTGGAAAAGAAATTCATTACTTGCAAGATTTTAGAAATAGTTGGTAAAAAATTACACCTGAATCACAACATCTACAAAGCATTACCTTTTAAAGACAAATGCATTGTGTCTAATTCTATAAATAATAAGTGTCAGGTAACAGAAGTGGTATCTCTCAAGACTAGCAGTGCATCATTTAGCTCTATGTCAGGTAAGACAGAAAACTATAAAATGGAAACAGCCAATGATTCTGAGCAAAATAAGGTAATCTGTGTATATGATGGGATGCAAGAAGCCAACAACAGCAGCACTAATGAATGTATATCACAGGAGTAGAGAAAATTCAGATGTCAATATGACACAAAAAGACTCCAAGCACCAGCACAGATGGCTTTATAAGGGGAAAAAAACACAATGTCCAGTCAGTCACAAACAAGGCTTGGTAAGGTTTTGCTAAACACTCAACTTCATTTTGACAGTGCTCTGTGTTTCTCAGAACACTGGTTAAAGGCAGATCAGATTGCTTCATTTTCAGTACCAGGTTACACACTTGCAAACTGCTTCTGTAGAAATCACACAAATGTAGGTACTGCCATTTTAATTAAAAGTGGATTGATATTCAAAACTATTGACTGTTTTCAGTGCCTCAGTGCAGAAAGAGACTTTGAAGCAACAGCTGTAGGAATACAGACACAAACAGACCACATATGTATGGACGGATATGTGTGTGTGTGTGCGAGTATATACCTATCCTTTTTTCCCCCTAAGGTAAGTCTTTCCACTCCCGGGATTGGAATGACTCCTTACCCTCTCCCTTAAAACCCACATCCTTTCATCTTTCCTTTTCCTTCCCTCTTTCCTGATGAAGCAACCGCCGGTTCTGAAAGCTCAAAATTTTGCGTGTTTGTTTTATTGTGCCTATCTACCGGGGCTTTCCCGCTTGGTAAGTCATGGAATCTTTGTTTTTAATATATTTTTCCCATGTGGAATGTTTCTTTCTATTTTATTTACATCATTAATTACGTTTGCTATTGTCTGTGTTGCATTTCGAAATCTTTTCTATCATCTTACTTTCTTTTTTTGTTTGTACAAGTAGTTTCACTTTTTATTCATCTTCCCGTTTTCCGTAATCTACCATACATTTTATCCTGCCTACTTATACTCAATAATACGTAATTTACTTCCAAACCATAACCTAAAAACTTTTAACACTTTCAACATTACCGCTGCTATAAAATCCACTGATCCAAATTTACAAACATTTCGTGTAAACTCGTGAATACTATTTCACAGCCTCAGTTCCTTTCACTCATTGAACAACCATCTCAGCTATTCAACAACTTTCATTTTATTTCCATTCCCATTTTTCCCACATAACCGATCATTTTTTAGCAGCTTCCCGCAGGTTTAAATGTTATTATTTCTTCCCCAGACAATTATATACACACAGTCTGCTTATGTCTGTGTGTGTGTGTGTGTGTGTGTGTGTGTGTGTGTGTGTGTGTGTGTGTGTGTGTGTGTGTATATATATATATATATATATATATATATATATATATAAAACAGAAAGAAACTTCCACATGGGAAAAATATATTAAAAACAAAGATTCCAAGACTTACCAAGCGGGAAAGCGCCGGCAGACAGGCACATGAACAAAACACACAAACACACACACAGAATTACGAGCTTTCGCAACTGGCAGTTGCTTCATCAGGAAGGAAGGAAGGAGAGGGAAAAATGAAAGGATGTGGGTTTTAAGGGAGAGGGTAAGGAGTCATTCCAATCCCGGGAGCGGAAAGACTTCCCTTAGGGGAAAAAAAGGACAGGTGTACACTCGCACACACACACACACACATATCCATCCGCACATACACAGACACCTATGTGTGTGTGTGTGTGTGTGTGTGTGTGCGAGTGTATACCTGTCCTTTTTTCCCCCTAGGGTGGGTCTTTCCGCTCCCGGGATTGGAGTGACTCCTTGCCCTCTCCCTTAGGGCCCGCATCCTTTCATCTTTCCTTTTCCTTCCCTCTTTCCTGGCGGGGCGGCCACCGGTTGCTGGGGCTCTGGGATCTGTGTGTGTGTTTGTGTGTTTTATTCGTTGTGCCTGTCTGCCGGCGCTTTCCCGCTTGGTGGGTCTTGGAATCTTTGTTTTTAATGTGTTTTTCCAATGTGGAAGTTTCTTTCTATATATATAAAATAGAAAGAAACTTCCACATAGGAAAAATATATTAAAAACAAAGATACCAAGACTTACCAAGCAGGAAAGTGCAGGTAGACAGGCACAATAAAATAACACACAAATGATGAAAGGATGTGGGTTTTAAGGGAGAGGGTAAGGAGTCATTCCAATCCCGGGAGTGGAAAGACTTACCTTAGGGGGAAAAAAGGACAGGTATACACTTGCGCACACACACCCATATCCATCTGCACATACACAGTCACAAGCAGACATTTTTCCCACATGGAATGTTTCCCTCTATTATTTGCAAAAACGTATGCCACTAATGTGCACCAAATATTTGTTACCAAACCATATACAGTGAAATGTATAAATACAATTACCAAACCATATACAGTGAAATGTATAAATACAAATTTCATTGATCATGAAGCCTAAGTAATAACACTCTCAATATGTTTACTACCCAGCCAAAACCACCAAAGAACTGTGACTGCATTAATATTACAAAACATATTCAGATGTGTAGAAAAGTCATACGTCGGGCAAAAATTATGGCCAATAATAAGGATATAGTAAAAAGGAAAATATCACCCTGAACTGTCACAGCAGGAGTATTACTGACCCCAACAGATTGCAAATCTCTTCAGGCAATACTGTGAAGACAACACAAGGAAGTTAACAATTAATCAAACCAACAGAACAAAGTGAATTCTTGCCTCCACTCAATCTATCTCTACGATACATCCCGGAATGAACTCATTTACATAGCAAAAACCTTCAGAAAAATGGCCTCAGGAATTGATGGTATTCCAGACTTTGCCATAAAGGAATGTATTATAACCATTGCAACACCCCTTGAAGAGATAATCATCTCTTTTATCTCGATAGGAAACTTTCCTGGCCATCTTAAATTGCCAAAATGATACCTGTTCTTAAAAAGATGATGAAGCAAATTTGGAAAACGACAGTCCAATCTCATTATTATCAGTTTTTGTCAAACTCACTGAAAGAATCATAAATAACAGATTAATGGAATTTTTGGATGAAAACAAAATCCTTGCTGGAGCTATGACTAGTGTCGCATATAATGTCTTACAAAATACTCTAGAAATACTGGATACTAAACAAAATGCTGCTGGTATTTTGTTAGCTCTGGTATTTTCTTAGCTCTAAGCAAAGTTTTTGAGAACTTGGACCACAGAATCCTATTGGAAAAATTAAAAAAGTAAGGAAGTAGAGGCACCTTGTTAAAATGGTTCTCCTCATACTTGACAAATTGGAAACAGAAAGTAGTAATAACACATGAAGTAAATGATAACACTAGAACATATTTTTCAGATGCAGGAATAATCAAAAGAGAAATCCCTCAAGGACCCATCCTTTGGCCTATCCTATTCCTCCTGTGCATAAATGACCTAGGTCTAAGCATAGAATCGCAATTACATACCTTGTTTTCAGACGATATTAGCATTCTTCTTACAGGGAAAAACTGAAAACAACTACAAGAAAACATAAACAAAGCTACAGACCAGCAGCTAAATGACTGGTTTGAAGGAAATAAACTAATAATAAACACATCCAAAAAACTGTTCTCAATTTCTGTTTGAAGGGGGAAGCGTGCAACCTGCTCCCCATGACAATAAATGCCAGTGGAATTACATCCTCACTGGGGGGGCAAAAAAAAAAAAAAAAAAAAAAAAAATGGGCGTATGGCTTCAACATGATTTTAAATGGCACACCCATATAAGAAAAATAAATATGACGCTGAAGAAATTATGCTACAGCCTACATTTACGTGCACTCATGGTAATCTTCCATACTGTTCACATTATATACTTTGCCCAGTTCCACAGTATTCTACAGTATGGAATTATATTCTGGGGTAGCACATCTGCCAATTCAGTCATCTTCTTAACCCAAAACAGAGCTATGAGAGCAATATACCATATGCAACAGACTGACTCATGAATGGCTCTTCAATATTTCCTCTCCTCCCCTTTTTTTTTAATTCTAGAAACTTGTAAATATGAGAGTACGAATTTCAAAGAGATAGATGAAAATTTTGCAGGGAAAGCATATTGCTACTTACCATAAGGAAGACACGTCAAGCTGCAGACAGGCACAATTAAAAGACACTTACATAGAGTTTTCTGACACAGCCTTAATCAGTAAAAGAAATACACACACCATTCACAGACACAAGCAAGCACACCTCGCACACACATGACTCCTAACTCCAGCATGTTGGGCTGGAATGCAACTATCACATGGGATGCAAGCAGCAACTTGGAGGGGGCAGGGATGGAGAAAGGATAGCCAACAGGCATAGCATCAGGAGGGTGTAGGGCAGGGAGGTGCAGAAGAAGGAGCAAAAAAAGAGAGGATAAAAACTTTAACGTGAACATAATACCGGGCAAAAAGACAAACTCCATGTCCAGTCAGTAAGGACAACATACTTTAAAACCCCCACTAAAAATAGATCAATGCAAACATCCAATGTTTGCCTTGTAAAATAAAAGTTATTTCTTCGTCCTCACTGTTTCATAAATCTTTAAGGGCATTCTTATTAAATCGCTGCATCTATGCAGTGGCAGAATTCTTAAACCATGTAGAGTACAATGGACTTGAAGCAAGAATTTGCAAAAACTGCTACTGCTGAATAGAATGAATTTATTGCACTATTAAAATACAATTTAACAATATTCTGAGAAGTAAACTTGCTACTCATCATAAGGCAGAACACACCTAAACAACTTAATCTTCTGAATATGCTAAGATCACATGACCTGCACTGCATTAATGAAAACCCAACAAGACAGTCTGCCTGCCATGATAATGTAATCACAAATGTTGAGACAAATCAGTATGAACTAGGGCTATTCAATACTCATTTTTTATCAGACCATAAAGGTATTTGGTTAAAATTGATAACAAATGAGCCAGAATCTGTCTCCCATAAAATTAAGAACATTAGGCTTTTGAATGAAGAGAACATTGATAACTACAGAACACAAATAAAGATGACAAATTGGAATTACATTCTGCTGGAAAGTAATCATATTGAAAAAGCATTTACATTATTCATCAGTGCATTGTCAGATACATTTAAAACTTGCTGCTCAAAAGTAATGAGAAAAAATAAGGAAACTATGAGGAAACATGGTCTCACATCAGTGCATAACTGGTTCACACCTGACCTACAAAGGCTCAGGACTCTGTTAATGATTTCCTATGACAAATCAAAAAAATAGTGAAGCCGAAAAAGCAAACTCCATATGTTTGAGGAACAAATATAAGGCAGAAATTAGGTTAAGCAAGTGAAAGGCAAATGATGATTATATTAATAAGTCCCAAAATAAATGGAAAGCAGCCTGGACTGTTATCAAGACTCATCTGGATAGAAATAAAGATGTTAACAAAAATAATTCATGTGATGCTTGTATCACACCAGATGATTTCAACACCTTCTTCATTAATGCTGCCAGTATGAATAACAGTGCTGCAAATGAACATATCCATAAATGTGACAACAACCATATCTCAAATAATTGAAATTCATTTCTACATAATTTTGAGGGTGTGGTTCCTTTGTTTAAATGAAAAGAAGTAAAAGTAACAGATATTAAAACTACAATAGCAAAATTAAGTTACTCAAAATCAGAAGACATTTATGGTCTCTCCAATTTTGTAATAAAAAAATAGCAGATGTAATAGCACATCCACTCTGTTCTCTTATGAACAGGATGTTTGTCAGTGGCTGTTTCCCTTCATCCTTAAAAATGGCAGTCATTACTCCACTGCACAAGAAAGGTGACAAGTCTTGTCCTATAATTACTGTCCAATCTCCCTTGTACCCACATATCAAAAGTAGTGGAATATTGCATACAGCTCCAAATCAGTCAACATCTGTCTGTGAATAATTTTCTTAGTGACTCTCAGTATGGCTTCAGGTCTGGCCTGTCAGTGGCAAAAGCAGGTGAAGATGTTGTTTCATATATATTGTCATAATTCAAATCAGGATTATCAGTTAATGCCACTCTAGTGGACCTCAGCAAGGTATTTAACTCTGTCAGTCATAGGAAACTACTAGAAAAACTGCACTGCTATGGTATTAGAGGCTCAGAACTATCTCTGATCAGATCCTCTCTGAGTGACAGAAAATAAATTGTGCATTTTAACAATATGATGTCAAATGTCTTGGATATCATGCAGTGTATACCAAAAGACTCTGTGTTTGGACCTTTACTTTTTATAATATATGTAAATGAATTGCCCAGCACCATGTTATGTAAATCCACACTCTATGCAGATGATACAGCTTTTGTTACAGCAGGGAAAGATTTAGGAAAGTGAGGCTAATCTCAGAGCAGCCATCAGTGGTTCCAACTCAATGACTTGCATATAAATTATGATAAAACTGTAAATATTGTCTTTTGCTTGTGTGTTAAGAGTGATCAGATTGATTGTGTCTCTGCTAAACTACTTGGGATCCATCTTGACTCAAAATTAATGTGGAAGAGTCATACTGATTATATTTGTACTAAGTTAGCACATGTGACATGTTTGTTAGGTAAACTAAGGTCATGTGTTAGTTATTACTCAATGCATAATATGCCTTTTTCCACACCCATTTAACATATTCCACTTTGTTGTGGGGAAATTCACCTGGAGCGAAACAAGTTTTCATTTGGCAAAAGAAGGCAGTCAGATGCATCCATGGAGTCAGAAATAACGAGTCTTGTACACCACATTTCAAAAATCTAAAAATACTAACAGTTGCATCCCTCTTTATAGTAAGTTGTCTGATACACACAAAAAAACCAACACAGTCACAAACTACGACAATGTATCCATCACTATGACACATGTATAAAGCAGCAAATTGACATCCCAGTTGCTAGACTAAAGAAAACTCGAGACAGTTGCAGGTACATGGGAGTAAAACTATTTAACATGTTGCCAATAGAGGCACATAATGTGTCACTGAATGAGTTTAAAAGTGTCACAAAGAAATGGCTTAGAGATAAAGCTTTTTATACAATAGAAGAGTTTGTAATGTGCACCGGTACTAATATAATTTCACTTAGATTAAACTTATACATGTAAATATAATGCAAATACCTTGTGCAGCATCAAGAACAAATTTCTGTATCTTATTAGAAAATAATGATCTAAAATATATTACACCATTTCTGTTAGTTATGTAAACTGTATATGTACACAGATGATGACATCAATTGCATTTTTTAAATAAATATACTGGAGATGCTGAGTCACACATAGGGAAGGGAAAAAAATTTTTTTTTTCAAGCTTTTGGGCAATGGGATTTGTCAAAACACACGCACACACACACACACACACACGCACACACACACACACACACACACACACACACACACACACACACATGACTGCAGAGAAACCACACTGCGAGCAGCAGCACCAGTGCATGATGGGAGTGGTGACTGGGTGGGGGAAAGGAGGAGGTTGGGGTGGGGAGGGAGAGGTATTGTATGGTGGGGATGGAGGACAGTGAAATGCTGCAGGTTGGGCGGCATGCAGGGGAGAGGTGGGGGGGGGGGGGGGGGGGAGAGTAGTGGAAAAGATGATAAATAGAGAGAAATAAATATAATACAAAAAAAAAATAAAAAAGGACTGGAGTTGATAGTCTCCCATTGGGCACCTCCCCAGGTGGTGGATAGGGGAATGCTCTCCAGACATGGAGGGTACCGGGGAAATAATATACCCAGGGTGTACCAAAACTATCAACTGAAATCCACTAACATCTTCCTGGTATCCAGCGGTTAGGGGTCACCATCTGTTCACCTAGATGGTGTGGCTGCAGCAGCCTTCTTGATCTCAACAATCAAGTCGTATTCCTCAAGATCTTTCCTTGGAAGGACCACCACCAAGTTAGTTTTCAACTTGAAAACCAAACATGATTATAACACAAGGAATGAATCCACTACCCCGGGCACCAGTCGCAAGGCTGGCTTAACCTGGTCATTGGATTCCGGGACACCAGGAGCATCATGTTATGCCTAAGGTTGAGAACCAGATGATGTCCAAATTGTTACACACAAAACAAAGACACTTCATCGGTACACTTAATACTAATGCTCTCTTCAAACTGTGCGAGAAGAAACAACTTACAGACGTGCTGCAAAAATTCCAGATCAAAATCCTTGCAATCCAGGAAACACAATTTATAGACGAAAACCATTTTGACACAGACAACTACAGGATCTATAAAGGAAAACCATCAATCAAACTAATGAGAAAGAACTCAAACAGTTTGGTACAGCATTTATAGTCCACAAATCCATCAGTGACTCTGTCATTGACTTCCAGTCTGTCTCAGAACTTATATCAACACTCTCCATCAAATCGGCCAACAAAGCATATAACTTGATCAATGCACACGTACCCACAAATAACTATAACAAAAAGAACCCCCAGAAAGTGGATGACATCTGGAATGACCTTCAAGAGATGACAAACAAAATTGCCAAACACCATGTAATCATCTTGTTAGGCGACTTTAAAGCACATTAAGGCAAAGAGAAAACATACAGGAAAATTATCGGAATCCATACAGCTCACAAGAGAACTAACAAGAATGGAGAAAGATTGATAAGCTTTTGCGAAAATTTCAGCCTCGTAATTATGTCAACACAATTCAAAAAACCCAACAAGAAACTGTATACTTCGAAGTCGCCCAACACAATGTTGGGTGAATTCCAGATAGACCATGTGGCCACCTCCAAGAGTAACACAGGAGAAATTCTGAATGTGAAAACGAGAAGAGGATTTTTTGAATCAGACCACCATCTTCTACAGATAAAGACCAGATTACAACCCAACAGAAAAAAGCCAAAACTAAACAAACTGCTGAGACCAGACCTCAAATACATAAAACTCAACAAGGAAAACATCTCACAGGAAATTAATCAGACAAACACAACAAAGTGGACACAACTTGTGGACGTCCTCAAATCCATGATGAAATTGGGTCAACCCCCGAGAAGGAGAAAACACAGGTGGTGGAATATAATATGTGACCAAGCGATAGAAGAAAGGACCAATGCCTAGAAAAACTTCAATGGCCACAAAACATCAGAAAAATGGCAACAATTTCTAGTAATCTGAAAACAAACATCAAAAACTATTCGTAGGGAAAAAAGAAATTATGACAAATGGCGACTAGATGAGTGAGAACAAGACTTTAAGAAGAACAACACCAGGAATTTTTATAAGATGTTTAAAGAACATATTGCAGGATACCAGCCACCCAATCTTTGCTTCAAGAAACCAGATGGTTCACTAGAAACTAACACGAAGAATAACTGCCAAATCCTCGCAGACTATTTCAACAAACTTCTCAACTGCAAAAGACCTACAGAGGATATTCACGACCAGAAATCTACACCAAATCCCACAGCTAAACCACCAACCATCAACAAAATAGTAGAAATTATCAAGACACTGAAAAACAATAGAGCCCCAGGATACGATGGAATTATTGCAGAACTATGGAAACTAAATTATGAAAGATTAACAGGAAAAATCCACAAAATAATATTGAACATTTGGGAAACAGAACAGATCCCTTCTGAATGGAAATGCACACTCATCCATCCACTCTACAAAAAAAGGGGACAAAACTGAACCAAATAATTACAGGGGTATCTCACTCATGCCGGTCACATATAAAATCCTATCAAAAGTTCTCACGAATAGATTAGAAGAACAAGCTGACCCACTAATAGAAGAATACCAAGCTGGTTTTCACAAGGGATGATCATGCATAGAACAGATCTGGAATCTGAAAATGATTCTCCAGATGAGAAACACCCAAAACACATTGGTCACTTTTGTAGATTTTAAAAAGGCCTACGACTCAATAGACAGAGTAGCGCTCTGCAACACGCTGGAAGATTTCAGTATTGACAGAAAGACAAGAGCAATCATTCGGGAAACATTAACTGACACAATCTCCAAGGTTAAATTTATGGGGGATATCTCTCAACCATTTGAAATCCAAACTGGAGTGTGACAGGGTGACGGACTTCCGCCATTACTCTTTAATACCATTCTTGAAAAAATTATCATGAAATGGAAAAAGAAGTAAAAGGAATCCAAAGTGACGTTAGAAAAGATAATAGATTCAATGTGAAGTGTTCAGGTTTTGCAGATGGTCTTGCAATCCTCAGAAATAATAGAAGAGGAGCCACTAACACCATAGAAAAGTTGCACGAAAATGCGCAAAGAACTGGCCTGCAAATTTCGTATGAGAAAACCCAGTACATAGAAAGAGTGCCACAAGACAAACTGCCTATTGTGACAACCTACAGGAAAATTGTACAAGTACCACATTTTAAGTACCTGGGAGAAATCATCCAGCCATCAGGGATCCTAAAGGCCAATGAGGAAAGAATACTACAGAAAGCATATAGACTCACGTGGAACTATTATAACAAAAAGTCGATATCCATTAATCCGAAATTGAGGCACTACAACACTGTTGCACTTCCGGAGGCAATGAATGCATCTGAAACAACACAAATAGGTGGGCAAACTAAAATCAAAGAAATAGAGAAACAAGAAAGAAAAATTCTCAGGAAATTTTTTGGCCCAATACATGATCAAGGAATCTGGAAGAAGAGATCAACATGAGAATTATATAAATACACAGACAAGATTACGGATACAATAAGGAAAAGAAGAATGCAGTTCTACGGACATATCCACAGGATGAATGAAAACAGAATTTCAAAGCGAATTCTTAAAGTCATCAACTCAGGCAGGGGGATAAAATAAGTTGAAGAGGACCTCAGACAAGCACACATAACAGTAAATGAGGCAGAAAATAGAACTGAATTCAGGAACATCATCAAAAAACATAAATTTGACACCACAACACAGACGAGACCAAGATGCAAATAGACAGTGGAACGAAAGAAACAACAAAGTAAACACATGAAGAAAATTTTGGCTTAGAAAAAACATGAACAATCATCATAAAGGAATTTAAGTTCAAACACTCTCTTTAAATGGGAATAATCGAAAATAATAATAATAAAAAAGGACTGGGTGTGGTGATGGAATGACGGCTGTGTAGTACTGGAATGAGAGCAGGGAAGGTGCTGGATGGGTGAGGACAGCGACTAACGAAGGTAGAGGCTGTGAAGCAGTCACTGAAATGGGAGAGATCATGTTTGGCAACATGTTTAGCAACAGGGTGCTCCTCTTGTTTCTTGGCCACAATTTGTCGGTGGCCATTCATGCAGACAGACAGCTTATTGGTTGTCATGCCTACATAGAATGCAGCACAGTGGTTGTAGCTTAGCTTGTAGACCACATGACTGGTTTCACAGGTAGCCTTGCATTTGATGAGATAGGTGATGTTGGTGACCGAAGTGGAGTAGGTGGTGGTGGTGGGAGGATGTATGGAACAGGTCTTGCACCTGGGTCTATTAAGGGGTATAAGCCATGACGTAAGGGATTGGGAGCAGGGGTTGTGTAAGGACGGACGAGTATATTGTGTAGGCTCAGTGGACGGTGGAATACCACTGTGGAAGTGGTAGGAAGGATAGTGTGCAGGACGTTTCTCATTTCAGGGTGCAATGAGAGATAATCAAAACCCTGGTGGAGAATGTTATTCAGTTGCTCCAGTCCTGGGTGGTACTGAGTTATGAGGGGAATGCTCCTCTGTGGCCAGACGGTGGGGCTTTGGGATGTTGTGGGAGACTGGAAAGATATGCAAAGGAGATTTATTTTTGTACAAGGTTGGGAGGATAATTACAGTCAGTGGAGGTTTCAGTGAGACCTTTGGTGCATTTTGAGAGGGACTGGTCATTCATCACTGCAGATGCGTCGACCATGGGTAGCTAGGTTGTACGGAAGGGACTTCTTCATATGGAATGGGTGGCAGCTGTCAAAGTGGAGGTATTGCTAGTGGTTTCTAGGTTTGATATGGACGGAGGAACTGAGTTAGACATCTTCAAGGTGGAGGTCAACATCTAGGATGATGATTTGTTGGGTTAAGTAGGACTAGGTGAAGCAAATGGAAGAGAAGTTGTTGAGGTTCTGGAGGAATGTGGGTAGGGTGTCCTCACCTTCGATCCAGATAGCAAAGGTGTCATCAATGAATCAGAACCAGGTGAGGTGTTTAGGATTCTGGGTGTTTAGGAAGGATTCTTCAAGATGGCCCATGTATAGATCGACATAGGATGGTGCCATGAGGGTGCCCATAGTCATAGGCCATAGGTAATGCCTTCAAAGGAGAAGAAAAAGTAAATTTTAATGCTGCACGTAACGTGTGTGTGTGTGTGTGTGTGTGTGTGTTGGTGGGGCAGGGGAAAGGGGGGGGGGGGTGGACGTGCATGCATGCATTCATGCGCAAGTAACATAGTACCATCCCACGAGCTGTAGAGATTTACTGGATGAATAGATAAATAAATTCTATATTGGGAAACCACAATGAAGATCAGATAGTATTGTGAGGAATAAGTATGAAGAACAGTTGTTTTGCTATAAAACTAGCAATTTTGTTAGTCAGTAGAGAGGTCATTCTGCATGATGATAATCTTGTAACTAAATATACCTATGTGTTGAGAGGCAGAGAGAATGGAAAGAAAAAGAAAACCTGTGTACACTGGACATTAAACAGAGACTAAGATTTTTATAAGACTCAAATAACATGTTATTAATTAATGGGTTTATTGTATGCAGAAAAAGTAATAAATGTGCTATTGAGCTGAATTTGATATAGAGTTTATGCACTGGGGTATTAGACTGAATAAATGTTGTGTTGAGGTACTGAGAAGGCTGATGATGTTTTTGGTGTTTGTTGCACACATATCAGTGAAATGAGATAATTTGCGATGAATGGGGGAGTAGTTTTATGGTAAAGAAAATGAAGCTTAAATAATGTATTAAAAACTGACTCTGCATTATGGTATAAAAACATAATTATAGCAAAGTAGGGGAGGCCTGACTTAAAAATGTAGGTGTTAATGAATAAAAGGATGAGTTGTAGTATAGAATAACAGATTCTAGGTGGAATAGTTACAAGTAACTCACATGCTGGCTGAATTTAAAAGCCAGACAGAAACTAATATGTCTGATAAATGAAGCAAAACTCACATAGCAAAGTGTCTATACTTACATTACAAAATGTAACCAAGTATTTAATGAATCACACTAAGCACAATATTATACATGTTCTCATTTTTCTTAATAGTACTTGCTCTTGTATGATGTTGTTATGTGTTTTATGCTATGTACTTTTATAATATTATGGTGATTGTTGTATTATCCCTAGTTCTGTGACAACTTCCTACTCCTTTTACGATCCACTGTGTCTCACATTGACATCCCATCATGAAGCCCTTTTATGACTGTGACTTGTCACCTTGCCAGTTACTGACAAAAGTGACATATCTGTTGTAGCTATCTCCAGAAAAATGTAATGATGGTGAAGCAATATGGGGATGTGCAATATGACCAATAATGCTAAAGAACTGCACCAGGAGAAACTCATAATGCCATGGACAAGAGGTCAAATGAGCCCTTCAAGAATAAAAATGAAACTTACTATTTTGTACTGTATATAGTGTAACATTCAAGTCGGACCAGTTGCCTTTACATTTTTGTCAGCCTGTTATCATTCTCATGCTCATATTCTGACTGGTAGCTTGTGTAATGAAACTGGTATGACTAAATCATGTTCTATGCACTAAGTGCAATTTCTGATAGAAGATGTTTTATTGTGCAACTTACTGGCAGATTAAAACTGTGTGCCGGACCGAGACTCAAACTCGGGACCTTTGCCTTTCACGGGCAAGCGCTCTACTAACTGAGCAACCCAAGCACGACTCACGCCCCGTCCTCACAGCTTTACTTCTGCCAGTAGCTCGTCTCCCACCTTCCAAACTTCGCAGGAGAGCTTCTGTTAAGTTTGGAAGGTGGGAGATGAGATACTGGCAGAAGTAAAGCTGTGAGGATGGGGCGTGAGTCGTGCTTGGGTCGCTCAGTTGGTAGAGCACTTGCCCGCGAAAGGCAAAGGTCCCGAGTTCGAGTCTTGGTCTGGCACACAGTTTTAATCTGCCAGGAAGTTTCATTTCAGCGCACACTCCGCTGCAGAGTGGAAATCTTATTCTGTTTTGTTGTGCATTGTGCGGTACACTTTTTTTAATTGTTATAAATTTTGTAAATATTTCTCATAAATTGTCTTGATTATTTTGATGTCTCTAATTGTAAGAGAGGTAAGTAAACATGGATAAATTTAATTATCTTTGATCAATGTGCTGTTATCTTTGTATTTAACAAGCTATAGACTATCAGTGTTTGGTTTCTGGAGACTAGTTTGCGGAGAGAAGTGGTGCATGCCCATATGTGGTCAAAGTTAGGATAGTGTTGCCAATTATGCCTAAATAACAATGCTCAAAAATACTTTTTTATAATTCTGAACCACAAAGAAAAAGTGTTATTGAAACTCTGCAAACTCTGTGGAATGATTTAATGAATATGTCAACAAAGTAAAAATTCAAACATGTTCTTTGTTTTGATTAGAATTGACACAAGAAGATCAAACATATGAACCCCAGCAAAACCAAATATTTTGTCAATAGTCAACAGGAAAGCAAGAAAGAAGATCCTAGCATGAACCATGAGAAACAATGAAGAAGAATTTTACTAGCTAAGTATGAATTACTTTGATCAATAAACAATTCTGAACTTTACACCCTGTTTGCTCAGTGTGCTGTTACAGACAAAAAAGTATATGTCCTCAAAATAAGCAGAGACAGAATTTAAATAATTAATTTCAATCAGTAATTATAGGGTGGAAGGTCAGATACTGAAGTTCAATAATATAAAAGGAAAATAGCACAGAACTGAGGGAAATCTGCATGTTCACAACCAAGTGCTCTGTGTTAACCTTTCATTAAATGAGTTACAGTGAAGTGTAGGCAACACTGACCCTATGATTTATCTTAGAAGGTAGGTCAAAGAAAGGCCAACCTACATTTATGACATTGAAGAGCTACACACAGCATTTGGCAGTGCTGCTTAGAATACATTCTTTGAATGTTTGAAGGTAGCAGGGATAAAATAAAGGGAGTGAAAGATATTTACAACCTGTAGAGAAACTAGACTGAAAAGAACATGAAGCAGAAGCAGTGATTCAGAAGGGAGTGAGACAGGGTTGTAACCTGTCCCCTGTATCAAGCTGTTCTAGGTAGCTTCTCTGCTTGGGAGCAGCAGAGCAGGCAGGTGCATTGATAGGCAGGGGTAAGCAAACAGGTAGTGCACAAATCATCTTACAGCCAAGCCATACCATATGTGATCGTACTCCACAGGTCGATCTCAAGGAGCCATTGCATCCAACAGTGTCGTGAATGCAAAGAAGACGTGCAATCGGTCTGTCCAATGGGTCACCTACACTGTCTGCATTGGACTGCACATGAACTGAAGAGTGCATGTGGTGTGGCATTAGAAATGCTTGCCCTACATTATACAATCTGTGCACCGAGCATACAGTAAAGGGAACTGAGGACAAATATGGAGAGGGACTAAAAGTTCAGGGCAATGAAATGAAAACTTTGAAGTTTGCTGAATGCATTGTAATTCTGTTAGAGAGAGCAAAGAACTTGCAGGAGCAATTGAAGGGAATGAATAATATCTTGAAAAGAGATTATAAGATGAATGTCAACAAAAGGAAAGCAATGGTAATGGAATGTGACCAAATTAAATCAAGTGATGTTGAAGGAATCTGATTAGGTAATGAGACACTAATAGTAGTAGATGAATTTTGCTATTTGGGCAGCAAAGTAACTGATGACAACTCAAGTAGAAAGGATATAAAACACAAACTGACTACAGCACAAAAAATATACAAAAAAGAATTTGTTAACATCTAACATAAAATTGAGTGTTAGGATGTCTTTTCTGAAATTGTCTGTCTGGTGTGTGGCCTTGAACTGAAGTGAAATGTGAACAATAACCAGTTCACACAAGAACAGAATAGGATAACTTGAAATTTTGTGCTACAGAAGAATTCTGAAGATTAAATGGGAAGACTGGATTACTAATATGGAGGTACTGAACTGAACTGAGGAAGTGGAGATTTATCATGGAGCTTTCCTAAAAGAAGGCATCAATTGGTAGGACACATTCTGAGGCATGAAGGAGTGACCAGTTTGCTAATGGAGGGAACAGTGGTGGGAAAAAAGTGTTATGGAACACCAAGAGATGAAAACAGTAAGCACATTTATGGGAAAGTAGGGTGCAGTAAGTATCTGGAGAGGAAAAGGCTTCACAGCCTAGAGTAGCATGGACAGATGCATCAAACCAGTCTTTGGACTGAAGACACGAGATCAATATAAATTAATCTCACTTCTCTCACATTCAAGTCTTTAAAAACACTGTTGTTATTATTATTATTATTATTATTATCATTTTATAACATTACAGAAGATACACACAAAATTTGGAGCCAGGCTGATTGGTCTTCTGGAGGATAAATATCAGTATTGCTGACAGGCATGTAAAAACACAATTCTAGGCTTTTGAGCTAATAGTTCCTTCATTGGGCAGGACAGGCAAATGGATTGGGAAAGGTTAAAAATGAAGGGCAGCTCACTCAGACCCCAGGGGGAGTGGAACGCACCTGAGAACATACATTCATGCATGCGCAATGTTTTTACAGGTTAATGTTTAAATTTGGGAACCAGTTCACAGGACTACATGTCACTTCATGTAAGTCTATCAGACCAACTTTAAAAGCATGGAGAGGCTCCTTGGCAGCTTTTCTTCTGAATTCTGGAGGAGGAATGCTGGATAGAACACACTATCATGAAATGAGATCTGACAGTGCGAGTATACATCATAATTGGCTTCATTCAGAGGTACATATATATTATTTATGTGTGCTGTTTCTCCAAGGGACATGAAAGGGAAGCAGCAGTTGGGAACGGAGTGAGACAGCAGTAAAGGAAACAAAAGAAAAATTCGGAGTAGGTATTAAAATTCATGGAGAATAAATAAAAACTTTGAGGTTCGCCAATGACATTGTAATTCTGTCAGAGACAGCAAAGGACTTGGAAGAGCAGTTGAATGGAATGAACAGTGTCTTGAGAGGAGTATATAAGATGAACATCAACAAAAGCAAAACGAGGATAATGGAATGTAGTCGAATTAAATCGGGTGATACTGAGGGAATTACATTAGGAAATGAGACACTTAAAGTAGTAAAGGGGTTCTGCTATTTGGGGAGCAAAATAACTGATGATGGTTGAAGTAGAGAGGATATAAAATGTAGAATGTAAATGGCAAGGAAAGCGTTTCTGAAGAAGAGAAATTTGTTAACATTGAGTATAGATTTAAGTGTCAGGAAGTCATTTATGAAAGTATTTGTATGGAGTGTAGCCATGTATGGAAGTGAAACATGGACGATAAATAGTTTGGAGAAGAAGAGAATAGAAGCTTTCAAAACGTGGTGCTACAGAAGAATGCTGAAAATTAGATGGGTAGATCGCATAACTAATGAGGAAGTATTGAATAGGATTGGGGAGAAGAGAAGTTTGTGGCACAACTTGACCATACGAAGGGATCGGTTGGTAGGATATGTTCTGAGGCATCAAGGGATCACCAATTTCGTATTGGAGGGCAGCGTGGAGGGTAAAAATCATAGAGGGAGACCAAGAGATGACTACACTATGCAGATTCAGAAGAATGTAGGTTGCAGTGGGTACTGGGAGATGAAGAGGCTTGCACAGGATAGAGTAGCATGGAGAGCTGCATCAAACCAGTCTCGGGACTGAAGACCACAACAACCACACAACAACTGCTGCATTCTCAGTTTTTCCATATACAGTTACTACTTTTAATCTGATATTAGTAGTTTAAAATGATTTGATTACAATGGTATTGTTCAAAAAAATATTTTCCTATGTCTGCAAGTGCTGAGTGCTATTAGCAGTCCATTCCTATGAATGCTGTTACTTGTCATGTAGTTAACAGAATTTTTCCTTCCTTGACTGCAGGTAATCAGATAATTTGTAAAAAGAGTGGCTAATGAGTCATGTTTTTAATTTTCTCTTGAAGCGGTAGAGAACCACAATTTCTTGCTTTATGTTAGACAAGAGCTTGTAAGATACCATCCCACCACAGTATAACCCACTTTCTGAAACCTAGACAAGGGGCAAAGTATACATGAAAATTATTTTTATGTCTTGTATTGTGACTGTAAATCACAGTTCACCTGAAACCGATTTTTATAGTCACAAACAAAAACTATTAAGAAGTGAATGTATTGGGCAGAGAGCATATAAATTCAAGTACTCCTACTGTTATTTCTTTTGTGATACTTAAAACCAACACCATTCTTTCCCATTTTTCACCAGTCTCATAAGCATCTTGTGCATCTCCTTTCACACTATGTCGCAGTAGATAATGTATTTGTTTCTCTTTTCCACAAAGCTCCAGGAGGCTCACGTTGCCTTTGCTTAGTTCTACACCTTTCTACCTCTCATATTTTGCCATCTTCTTTCTCTTTCTTAACTACTACAGAAATACCTTACCTCCAGAAATACTGCTTTTTCTTACCTTGCATCAAAATGATCTGTTCTTAGACTTCCAAAAATTTTGTGCATATTGAATACATTTCCATTATCACTACTTATTAGGAACAAATAGATTCAACATACAACCTCATCCTCTGACTTTTGCTTTGGATTCCACCATTTCGTCCTGCCTTGCTTCAATATGTGCCTTCCGTGATGGACCCAGAAGGACATGCTTGGATCGAGAAGATCTCTTAAAGGCACTGGCTCAAAAGCTGCATTTGGAACAGGGATCCTTTCCTCTAAAATTCACAAAAATTATGGTTACTTGGGTCAACTGATCATTAAATGACTTTAATTAAAACTAATCATTGCTTTTCAATCACAAACGTTATAGTCAACAATCAATTTTTGCAAGCTATTGTAGAAGGTGTCACAAATTCCGCTAAGTTAAAAATCTGTGATTAATTTACATATATAGGTTTGTAATGTGGTGGAGTAGGATGATACTTACAGCACTGGCACTAAGCAATGTAAGCTCAACTCAAGATTATGAAACTGTATCAACAGGTTATGTACAGAACTTGCATGTTGATGACAGTGATTAATTTCATATATTTGTCTGATTTCTGTTTCATACTAGTTTCAGTCACATATTAAGTATCATTGTGTAAAATAGTCGACAGTAAAATACACTTCCCACTTTCAGTATGTATTGTGTCTTGTTGAGATGTGATTTCCTACATCAAAAGCCATTTATACTGTAAAACAATTTATACACAGAACTCAGACTCCAACTGTCATACGTCACACATACAGAGCACTAAGTTAGCTTGCAGAACATCATTAGTAACTTTCCTAATCATGCCGTTGTAATAGGGGGTGACTTCAAATTGTCAGGTATAGATTGTGAGTGTTATGCCATAAAAACTGGTGCCAGAGACAGGGACTCATGTGGCAGTGTTCTAGATGTCTTGTCCAAAAATTACCTTGAGCAGATGGCTTGAGAATCAACTCATGAGGGTAATGCCTTAGACCTTATGGCAACAAACAGACCTGAACTTATCGAAGGTTTTACGGGAGGGGAAAGATCCACCATGGTTTAGTAGCCATTTTAGAAAGCACTATACAAACAAAAAGCACTTCATCTCAGATACAAGAGAAGTAAAAACCTAGGTGACAAACAAAAGCTGAATGAAGTGAAAAGGAGCGTAAGAGAGCAATGATAGAAGCATTCAATTTTTTCGAAAGTAAGATGTTTTCAACCGGGCCGAGTAAAAACCCTAAGAGATTTTGGTCATATGTAAAGTCATTACGTGGGTCAAAACCATCTATTTATTCTTTCAGTGACCACAATGGCACCGAAACAGAAGATAACAGAGAAGTTGTAACACTGTTCCACCTTTCAAAGGTCGTACCAACATCAAAATGGCAGTTATTCTATAAAAATTATGTGATAGAACTTGCTCCCTTTCCAGCAGTAATTTATCATAGATTGCTTGAGCAATGAAAGGTACCTAATGACTGGAAAAAAGTGCAGAGCACTCCCATTTTTGAGAAAGGCTATAAGACAGATAAACACAATTATAAACCTATGTCGTAGACATAAATCTGTTGTAGACTTATGGAACATGTTTTATGCTCAAGAATTATGACGTTTTTGGAAAATGAACATCTCTACTACAAAAATCAACATGGATTTTGCAAACAGAGATCCTGCAACACTCAGATTGCTCTGTTCCTCCATGAGACCCACAGGGCAGTGGACAACAGCGCTCAGGCTGACATAACGCTCCTTGATTTCAGTGAGGCATCTGAAACCATCCCGCATTGCAGTTTAATGAAAAAAATATGAGCTTACGGAGTATTGGAGCAGATTTGTGACTGGATTCAAGACTTTACTACAGACAGAGCTCAACACATTGCTCATAACAGTACAAAATTGATAGATGTAGAGGTAATATTCGGAGTACCACAGGGAAGCATGACAGGACCGTTGCTGTTTACAGTATATATACAAGCAATCTAGTAGAAAGCATCAGACACTCTTTAAGGCTATTCACAGATGATGCAGTTGTCTATACCAAAGCAGCACTGCCAGAAGATAATAAGAATTTGCAGAACGACCTGCAGAGAATTGATGAATGGTGCAGGCTCTGGTAGTTGACCCCGAGCATAAATAGAAGTAACATACTTTTCTATTTCACATCTTGAGTTGTAAAGTGTAGAGGCAGGCAGTCTGTAGGACAGTTGTCATTTCTTCTGAACAATGAGCTATACAGGTCATTAAGGCATTAGAATCCATTGTTGAATGTCAACAGGGTAGCATGTTGCACGTCTAGGTACCCGCCTGCTTCTATAGTTTACTTCTTCAGTTAGGATGGGTAGGATGTTTGCATGCTGTATATAGACATTGAAGGAGCTGCCACAATTTGTGGTCATTTGAATGTGTTTTTGGCTATGATCAGCTGTCTTCAGGCAGCTGACTTGAGGTGTGCCAGTGACAGAATATCTGGTTCATTCCACAGGATACCTCAGGTGTTGCTTGTCTCACCCATGGGCTTTGCTGCTGAGGCACCTCCTAGTGTACCTGACACAGTGGATCTGACCTCACAACATGGTGCAGTTGATAACATGTCCGTTTTACTCGAGGTGGAGGGCCAATGTGGAGACTCCTTGCCTGGCTTCACGTGTTAGCCCTGTGAGTGAACAGGGGGGCAAGGGTTTGCTATTTATCGAGAGCTCCAACGTTAGATGTGTTATGGAACCCCTCAGGAAAATAGCACTCAGGGCCACAAAGAAAGCCAGTGTGCACTCACTATCAATACTGTGGGGCCTTATCTGAGATGTAGAAGAGGCATTATCTGCAGCTATCAAGTGAACAGTCGTCCGCAAGTTGTGGCTCTCCTCTGCATCAACAATACCTGTTGCATGGGTTCTGAGGCGTTCCTCAGTTCATACAGGTGTCTTGTGGAAGTAGTGAAGGCTGCTGGACTTGCATAGGGGGTGCATGCAGAGTATGCAGTTTGCAGCAAGAGTCCTTTGCTTTGGAGCTGAGTAGAGGTATTAACTAAAGCTTCATTGACTCTGTGATAGCTGTGCTGCAGATTTTTGGGCCTGCGTTCTTGGGTGGGGAATTGTAGGATTTCTCCTGAAATATCAGGGATGACATAAAGGAAGCAGCTACTCTGTTAGGGGCAGTAGTTTGAGATCCTCTATTGGATACTCACCAGACAACAAGCAGATAGCAAAATCAGACCCCGTTTGGACTAAAGACAATTTCACTGTCAAAATTTTATTAGTAAAGTGTCAAATTATTCATAACAAAGTCCTAGAATTTACTACCCAACTGGAAATTGTTCTAAAATTGGGTTTTTGTATAATTCGGGGAATTTAGTGTTTGAGGTATCTTTTGAGTTTGCTGTAAATTGGTATTGCTGAAATTCTTATAATTGTTTAATGCATTGTTAATAATAAAATTAGGTATTTGGACCCTAAAGAAAAGTCTTTTCTGATACAAACATTTTCATCTTCTAGTACCTAAGCACTTCCAGATCTTTGCGACCAGCACTATTTCATCGGTAGTAGAGCCTGGTTGTGGGTGCCAGGTGTACTGCGTTTCCAGAAAGGACATTTAACATTAAAACTGTAGCCTCACCATTCCTTTTTCCCCATTTTCTCTGTTTCTGTCTTCAGTTGTGGAAACCACAGATGTACTGAGGATCAGGCATTTTACAGAAGGAACAGCTACCACACTAATTAAAGATTCACGGCCAGGCAATTGAAGGCAGTGTTAATGAATTAGCGCAGTGTCTCCGTTGCACTCTCAATTCGCCACTGCAACTGAGCCTCACTACTGTCAGTAAGGTAGGTTGGGCCATATTTGTTCTTAATCAGTTTCTCACCAGTCTGCTGAACAATACTGACTTGCTTCAGGGTTCTAGTCCTTTGCACTCTCCTTTATTGCAAGTGCAGGCTCATCTCAACCATCTGTATAGAACAGTCCAGGATTTGCATAGGATTTTCACAGATGCTAAGCAAAGGGCAGAGATCGGAGTAATGAAATATTAAGGAACTTCAATGCGGAGTTGATCCTTTGCTAAGGGTAGAAGCTGCAGATGAGGAGACATGGCCAGACAGTACTCAAGGGTCTGGGAATATTTCATGGAGTGGTGATGCTATGAAGATATTAAGCATGTTACTCATTTACTCAATCCTATAGTGGTTATTATGCAAGGGGATATAAAACTATCAATGGGGACGAGTGAACAAGTGATAGAATTTTTGTATTTGTCAGTTAAAGTTGCAGTGCTCTTTATATTCCCTATCTTGTCATTTCTCAATTCATTTACCAGCTAACCAGTGATAGGCTGGCTAGTATGATCAATTACATTAATCGAGAAGGGGGCAGCTTAGGTGTTTTGTGCGACCAGATTGTTAACCAAACTTTGTAAGATAGATTGAGGAATGAGTTATTCAGCAATCATTATTCCAGGGCACAAGATCAACAGGAAAATTTCATGAATTACGTTGACAACATTGGGTGCACTCAATTAGCGTTGTATGTCGGGTTCAGTATCAGATTGTTGTTAATATAACACAGGGTATGCAGCCAGTAGACTGTCCGTGGGTGGTTTTGCTAATAGACCAAGTACTTTTAGTGACCTAGATCAGGTTGTGTGAGGTATAGAGAGTATTAATTTTGCTGATCAAAAAAGAAAGGCCACTAACCAGCAAGGCATTGCTTCTCCTCAGCATCATGGAAAGAGAAGAGGACCTCAGTGGGTTGGCAGAAATTGTTTTAGGTGTAAAAAAACCAGGACATTTTGCTGTAAATATCTGGAGGGAGATGGGGAATGTGGTGGCAAGTGACAGTGTTGGAGACGGGTTTGGGGGAGGTGCAGAGGCTGGCTACCAGTGGGGTGCAATTAAGTTACAAGGAGCCAGTGAGTCCTCCGTTCCATTTATTTGTGCCACCATCAACCATTAACCGATCTGTGGATTGCTGGATTCTGGCAGAAGTATTTCTCTGATTAATTACACTTCATATTCTGAGAATAAGCATATTTGTCAGTTTACAAGTCTGAAGTCACTGAACAAACTGATTCCTGCTGTTAATGGCCAATCGTTGCTCTTGTTAGAGGTGGTGTGATTTTGTTTTTGAGAGTTCAGTAATTTTTATCAGCTGCTAAACTCCTTGTTTCTGAACAACTGTCTGTTTATTTACTGTTGGTAGTGATTTCATACACTGAACAGGTTGTGTTTTGAACTATTCAGGGAATAAGTTCATCAAGTTTTGTGCAAATGAGGGGCTTCAATTATGCATGTCATGTTGAATGTTATGCAGTCAATCATGTGAATTCTGGGGAGTTCCAATTTGATGTCAGACATTTGTGGCAGAATGAAACACAGCAGTTACTAGAGTTGTCAGACGAATTTCTGGATGTTTCAACTGACTGGTTAGGAGCAACACACAGAATAAAGTATTGAATCCAACTCACCGATCAGATTTTGGTGTGATGCTTCTCACCACCTGAGATGTGAGAGTTGAGGAGAATTGTTGAAAAGTTGCTCTTGGAAGGTGAGATTAGACCATTTACTTCTCCATATATCTCAACCATGTTTTGAGTCCCCAAGGCCAGTGGCAAAGAGTATAGGCCCATTGTCAACTACAGAATTTTAAATGAGAAGATGGTCTTAGGATCAGTTCTCTTGCACAACCTTCCTAAGGGCTTCACTTGGTTTACAGGAGCATGATACTTCACTGTTTTGTACATGAAGTAGGCTTAGCATCAAATAAATCTAGCTGAAGAGTTGAAACCAGTGACAGCTTTCTGCACTGAATGGAACTTGTATGAGTTCATCAGAGTTCCTTTCAGGTTACTGAATGGTGCAGCAGTCTTATCACATATTCTGGATAACATTTTTGGGGAGCTGAAATTTCATTGTGTTTATAATTACATGGATGATGTGGTTATTTACAGCAAGACCTTTGACTGAATGCCTTCAACATCTTAAACAGGTGTTAACCTATTTCAGGGAGGCAGGTTTAACAGTCAAACCTGCTAGGCTGTTCTGAGGTATATTTTTTAGGTCACCTGGTTTCTGCCAATGGTGTCATAATTGACAAAGGCCACACTAAGACTATTAATAGTTTTTGGCTGCCTTTCAGCCACCTCAGGATCAGAAGGGAATTGCCCAGGTTGTTAGCATGATGAAGCTTTTTGGAAGTCTGTGTCGTATTTTGCCCAATTAGCCACTCCCTTGAATTGAATGTGTTGTAGAGGAGAACCACTCAAGTGATCTCATAGCCAACAGTCTGCCTTTGACCCTTTGAAGTAAGAGCTTAGCAATGCCCCCTTATTAGCGATTCCTGATATTCAATGTCAGTTTATCCTCCAGATGGATGCTTTCAATTGCAGAGTGGCTCCAGCTTTGTCACGGAATTTGATGTGGACCATAGGTCAGTCACTCTGCTGGCAACAAAGGCTAAATACTCCATGCCTGAATTAGAGGATTTCATGATGCTATTTGGTTTTGAGGGGTTTAAGTTTCATTTGAACACCATCATTTCCCACTGGAAACTGACAATCAGCTGCTATGCCAGGTATTGGCACGGAACTGGAAGACTGGTAGTATAGCCCCATGGGCAGTCTGGGTTTCAGCTTTCTGGTTTGTCGTGAAGCATGTAATGGGTCCTGACTATCAGTTGGCAGATGCATAGGGCCCAACATTTGGTGACCCTCAGGAGCCGCCTGAGACAGTGCAGTCCGATGAGGATTACCATGTCTGTCCAGCTGTACTCACAGAGATTCCCACACTGTTCATAAACTTGTAGAAGGTAAATGGCAGTGGCTCTAATGATTCAGCATCCCAGCTATATATTTACTTACTTTGGTCCCCCAAAGGCATTGGTCAGCAATAATGCTTTGACTTCCACATCTAGGGAATTCATAAAATTGTGTTTTGGTAATGCCGTATCACATATTACCACCATTCCATACTATCCCCAACTGTCTTTTGCGGAGTGTGTTAATCACAGTCTCAAATCCACACTAGGTAGCCACTCTCAGGCTAGCTGGGATGAGTCCATTAGTTGGCTTAACTTACCCTGTTAAGTTAATGCTGGCATACCCAGTATGTTGCCCAATTTCCAATCTTTGGACGACCAGTGACCTCTTACCAGAGAAAATCAATGCTAATACTGTTAGAAAGAACTGGAGCAAGGCAGTTAACAACATCAGACTCACATATAGGTGAGGGCTTGCAGACACAATGGCGGTAGTGTTTGCAAGCTAGTCTATATTAAAAAATTTTGTGCTCATAGCAGGGGCACCAATAGAGATGTTGCAAAACTATTGCCTAGTTTTGGTGGTCTCTGTAAGATTCTGAAGATGCCCACCCTATTAAGTCTCTTGGTAGAGAATGCAGCCATTGGTAAAAAACACATGGTCCTTACTACAATATTAGAGAAGGAAAGTTGCTACTCACCTTAGAGTGGAGATGCTGAGTTACAATAGCCACAACAAAAACATTCACACAATTATATCTTTTGACCATTAAGGCCTTTGTCAACAATAGAAACAAACACACACACACACACACACACACACACACACACACACACACACACACACACACACACACACACTCAAATGCAACTTGCACACACATCTGCAGTCTCAAGCAATTGAAACCACACTGCGAGCAGCAGCACCAGTGCGCAATGGGAGTGGTGTCTGGGTGGGGATAAGGAGGAGGCTCGTGTGGGTAGAGAGAGGGATAGTATGGTGATCATGGTGGACAGTGAAGTGCTGCAGTTTAGACTGAGAGCAGAAGAGAAAAGGAGGAATGGGGATAAGCACCATAAAGGAGAGAAATGAAAAGAATTTAAAAGACTGGGTGTGGCAGTGAAATGATGACTGTGTATTGCTGGAATGGGAACAGGGAGGTGGTTAGATGGGTGAGGACAGTGACTAACAAAGGTTGAGGCTAGGGGGGGGGGGGGGGTTACAGGAATGTAGGATGTATTGCAGGGAAAGTTCCCACCTGCGCAATTCAGAAAAGCTGCTGTAGGCGGGAATGATCCATGTGGCACAGGCTGTGAAACGGTCATTGAAATGAGGGATACCATATTTGGCAGTGTCTTCAGCAACAAGGTGGTCCACTTGTTTCTTGGCCACAGTTTGTTGGTGGCCATTCATGCAGACAGACAGCTTGTTGGTTGTCATGCCTACATAGAATCCAGTACAGTGGTTGCAGCTTAGCTTGTAAATCATTAATTTCACAGGTAGCCCTGCCTTTGAAGGGATAGGCGATGTTGACCAAACTAGAGTAGGTGGTGGTACAAGGATGTATGGTACAAGTCTTGCATTTAGTTGTATTACAGGGGTATGAGCCATGAGGTAAGGGATTGGGAGCAGGGGTTGTGTGAGGATGGACGAGTATATTGCATAGGTTCAGTGGACGGCGAAATACTATTACAGGAGGGGTGCGAAGGATTGTGGGCAGGACATTCCTCATTTCAGGGCCAAACAAGAAGTAATCAAAACCCTGGCAAAGAATGTAATTCACTTGCTCCAGTCCTGGATGGTGTTGAGTTACGAGGCTTCAGAGAGACCCTCAGTATATTCCGAGAGGGACTGCTCATCACTGTAAATGTGACGACCATTGGTGGCTAGGCTGTATGGAAGGGTCCGCACATAGGTGCGGATGGATATGTGTGTGTGTGTGTGTGTGTGTGTGTGTGTGTGTGTGTGTGTGTGTGTGCGAGTGTACACCTGTCCTTTTTTTCCCCTAAGGGAAGTCTTTCCGCTCCCGGGATTGGAATGACTCCTTACCCTCTCCCTTAAAACCCACATCCTTTCGTCTTTCCCTCTCCTTCCTGAAGAAGCAACCATCGGTTGCGAAAGCTAGTAATTCTGTGTGTGTGTTTGTGTGTTTTGTTCATGTGCCTGTCTGCCGGCGCTTTCCCGCTTGGTAAGTCTTGGAATCTTTGTTTTTAATATATTTTTCCCATGTGGAAGTTTCTTTCTATTTTATATATATTACTGTGGGTAGCAGGTCTGAGAGCGGATAAGCATGAAGAAGGGGGATAGCAGATGTGACTGGATGAGATGCTGTTAGTGGGTGCGAACTTGGATAGAACATAGAAAGTGTGGGGGGTGGGGAGGGGTTCGTAGGTAGAGATACAAAATCGTGTGGCACCGGAAGGGTGCGGGAGGTAACAAACAAAAATATGGGAAATGATACTGGGAGAGTGATCAGTTTGAAAGTATAGAATTCATTACATCAACGGGAGTGATGTGGGACATAAGATGCTGTACCAACAATCAGCGTGGTCTTGAGGCCATCTGTTTTGCATGCTCGAGACGGTTGATACAGTCTGGCTCATAAGTAGAGCATGCAGTGCAGTTTTTAAGGTGACAAGGGAAACACAGGAAAGAAGAGAAAGAATGACAGACATTGAGTATGGTGATGCAAAGGAAAAAAATAACAAAGGAAAACAGCACACAGTTAGGATCGAAGAAAAGCTGTCATGCAAAAATTAAACAATGGAAAATCCAAGATGTAATGTAACAATATTAAAGAAGGATAGCAGACATGCTGTTGCTATAGGCACAACAATAAGATTCACATAATTATAGTTTGTAGCCATTAAGTCCTTTGTCAACAGTAGACACACATACACAAAAGCATGAACACACTCTCATGCAAACACAACTTGCAAACATGTCTGCAGTCTCAGGCAACTAAAACCACACTATGAGCAGCAGCACCAGTGCATGATAGGAGTGGTGACTGGTTGGGGGTAAGGAGGAGGCTGGGGTGGAGAGGGGGTGGGATAGTATGGTGGGGATGGCAGTCTATTATTAGTCAGCTGAAGGTGGGCCCCTAGGGGGATGAGTGCAGGGACAGTCCTCTCCCCTAGGGTTGAGTTTTAGGAAGAGAGGTCTGAACCATGCACATCCTCAATATATCAAAGTACTTGGTATCTTTTTTTTCCACAGGCCTCGCGACCTCTGGTGTGAGGTAGCATGCGTGAGCCCTGCCAAGTGGGTCTAAGGTACATCTAGATTCGTTGAGGAGGGTCTAGTACAAGACAGTTTCTTGAAGAGCTGTGCCCTGTTGGGAAGGTGTTGCTGCAAGTCACTAACACCTTCTGGGATGGGACCTTGTCCATAGTGTAAGTCCAGGTTGCGGAGCTTCGTTGATAAAGGCATTGGCAGTACTGCTAGGTCGCTTTCCTTGCCCATGTGGTCAGTTTCCTGCACTAACACTGGCAGTATAGGGTGGTACAAACATGAGGACATGTCTCGTGAGCACCACATTCAATGCTCCAGAGTTGATTGTAACACACGATTCAAGTGTCCTATGATAAGACAGGTTTTTGATCATGGCTACATTCATGGATTTGAATTCAGCCTGTGGTTATGGAGCAACAGTGGATGTGAACCCCATGTGTGAAGTCTAAATCTTGATTATTAATGAGTGAGAGTGTAATGTCTTTTTGGGACAAGAACTGATTCCTTTTAACTGTACTAAGTCAGCCCACTGTGGCATTTACTTTAGTTTGGATCAAGTACACAGAGTTCAAAGACTCTTTCCTCTTGGGCTACTGATTGGAAAGTTAAGACATGGCACAGGACTGGTTGTTGAAGTGTTCGCAAGTGAAATTTTGAGCCTATTAATCACTGGTGACAGATTACTTGGTGTTAAATCATTATTGCCTATTATATGCACTGTTCAGTTAAGAGCGTGTCATTGCTTGATTGTAATTTATATGTGTATTGGTGTTTGCCCACTGTTCTCATGATACATAATTACTTGACCCAAACTAATTGTTAGGTTTCAATTTGCATTAGTTGTGTTCTTGGCAACTGTTAATGAACCTTTTCCTTCATTTTTGGTTCTTATGTGCTTGTATAATTCAAATGGTTCAGAGTGAATCATATCTAGTTTTATATATTGGGTTATATTTCTTAGGTGTTTGTGTGTGGAAATTCTTACAATTGCTTAAAGCATTGTTAATAATAAAATTAGGTATTTTGACATTTTTTTAAAAAAAGAAAAAAATATTTTCTGGTACAAACATTAATTCATCTTCTAGCACTTAAATGCTTCCAGCCCTTTGGTAGCTGCCCCATTTCACTATTCTAACCATCATTTCACCTTATGGCAGCGTACATACTTATGTGATTATGGTATTATTTATACTTTTTCTTTTGCTCACTGACAGGAAATCAGAATCTGAAATTTTAACACAACTCCTGGATTTCAATACTGTCTTTTGTGCAAATTATAATTGTCATTTCATGTAATTTTTTTTAGTTTCCTTGTTGTCTGTCAGCATTGTTTTCAATACAGTTACACCAGTTTGTTAGTGAGTGTAACCTTGACAAAAGTTCAAGAGAGAAAGTATCTTCAAGGGTTTTTGAAAGTAATTTTATCCCAAGTTTTTATCTAGTTATTTACGTGAATAACTTTTTTGTGTGTTTAATTTTAGATCTTGCCAATGGCCTTGCCGCAGGGGTAACACCGGTTCCTGTCAGATCAGTGAAGTTAAGTGCTGTCCGACTGGGCTAGCATTTGGATGGGTGACCATGTAAGCACCTGTAAATCACGCTGAATACTGTCAAAAGACTGAAAGCTGTTCTACGTGGGTGCATTTGGTGAACTGATGAGACTGTGAACCAGAAATATCAGAAGTATCTCAAGTTCTATCCTCTGCTCAGCAGAAAGTACAAGGTCTGCCACCTACCATTCACATGACTGTGAGTAAAGGGATCCTGTAAAGGAGAGGTACCCAGCAGGGAGAACTCAGGGTATTACAATGAACCCAGTAACAGATAAGTCTGAGATGTTGTCTTCTAGTGACACTAAAACTGGAACAGTAAAACAAATTCCACCAATAGGGAAGCCACCTGTGACCTGTGCCAGGAAGAGATAAGTGCAATCATTGGCATTTCAAATGTACATTTGTTCATTCATTCATAGACACTTCATGTTCTGTCAATCTTATCATGAAGGGAAGACATCATGGATGTGGGACAAATCAAGTTATTTGTTAACAGGCAAAGTAGTCATTGTTGTCTACTTCTGTAAAGTACACTGAAGACAAATTATGGATAGCGCTAACTGATAATTATAGTAATTACTTCTAGATTCTTTACATATTTAAATTAGAATACTGTAGTGATTCAAGAATTTCTGTGTAAATTCTAGAACCACTCAGCCTTCTACCATCTCGAACACACAATATTCTAGATATGAGTGCAGGATGGTGAAATCCTACTGGTCGAATGGCACAGACAAGTACTTGTCGGGCACTCCACAGGTGTTTTAGAGGAAGAACCATAGAGTTTTTATACCACTCTGTGCTTATGGTGTCACTGACTATTGTTATGTGCAACAAGAACAGTTGAGAATAGGTACTATTGTGGACTCTTGGCTCAGCCTTGTTAGAGGCAAGACGTATTTCAGACTCTTTTTTTCTGTAAGTCATGGTATCCAAGCAGACTTTCTTTTGAATGTAAAAGAAACTGTTTCTAACGCATGACTGTACGAGACACGTGTTGGAAGTCACATAATTTGTTGAAAGTGAGAATTTGTTTATGTGCTTGAAAGTCAAATACATCACTGATTGATGAAAAGTAAAGTTTAAATGGTTACTTATTTCATGAGTAGAAAGAGGCTTGGAAGTTCCTGTACCTAGCATTATTCAATGGAGAAGTCAAAAGAGTTCCCAGCAGCCAGCTATCTTGTAAAGAAGAGTGGTTGTAAACCCCAAAACCCCAAGTAAGTCATCTCATAAAGAAGTGTGAAGTTTGTATGTCTAGTTTCACACTTTAAGTCCTCAAAACATTAAAACGTGACAACCATGGCAGGACTGAAAAAACAGGAATTTTCAGTCAAAAATGAGGAAAGAAACTGCTGTGTGTTGCCATAGCAACCAAACATAATAAGACAAGGAAATTACTCCGAGACATTGGAATATGTTTAATTATCCAATGGAGCAAAATTTGGAGGGAAAGACTGTGAAGAAATGAAAAACTCACAATGATAAAAATAGTAAAGAATATTTCGACATATTTGTCTAAGAAGAAGTGCACATATAACACTTTAAGGAAGAAGATCCAGTGTGAGGAGTATACAGCTCTCACATACATCGCGAGGACTCAGATGCGGAAACCATCCTACATCCGACGCTGCTGGCACCAGCTGCTGTTCGCTGGTGCTGACCTGCCTCCACATCTGCTCACCTGCACTACAAGAATTCTACGTCAGGTGAGCGTGAAACAAAACTTCATTACTTTAGTACGAAGTGATTCAAAATACTGTTGAGTGAACTTTTATTTGTGTAATTATCATATTTTAAGTTAGTTTTAAATGATTATGGGAGCTGAAGCATTTAAAAGTATGGAAAATTTACAAAAAGTTGGAGAAATGTAAGACCCAGCTATGGCTATGAGAGATAGCAAAGAAACACCTGACTCTGCTGAGTTGATAAATTTAATCAAAGCTCAAAGTGCTAGACTTAGTATATTCTCAGTTAAATACTCAAACAACAAATTTGGATTTGTTAAGTGCCAAGGTTGACTTTCAGCACAAAGAATTTAGTAATCTGTGCGAAGGCATGGGTGGTTTGAAGACTGAGTTTGACACTGTAAGTACTAAGTAGAGGATTTAAAAGTAGATCTAAACAATGAGTTGACAAACTCCTTGACTACTCGTATAAATCATATGTTTACTGACCTTAGTCAGAAACAGAATGATACCTATCAGGATTTGTCAAAAATGTTAGAACTTAACATTGAGAACAAATGTAATAATGAAGAATCCCAACTTATTGAAAAGTTAGGCTCTTTTGAAAATGTGTACAATATTAAGTATAATGATGTAAGACATGGGTTGTATACTTTGCAAGAGAGTGTAGGTAAGTAGAATGAGTTAATGCCAATCATTCAATCGCAAATTACAGGTGTCAGTACATGAGTTGACAATGTAGAAAGGAATTTCTAAGATAAAATAGCTAACACTGATATAAATGGAATTAGTTTGGAGGAACAATTTGGGGAAATTATAGATCGAAAAATTACCGAGAGAATAACATCCAGGAACTTATCATCTATTCCTTCTTCCAAATTTAACGGTGCCAGGAAGGGTATAGAAGACCTGTGGAGAGAATTTAAGCTTATTCAAGATAAAGTAGAAAAAAGGGAAACTTCACCTAATGTGGTATTAACTAATGAAGCTGTGACCTATTTACAAAGGGGAGCTAATTTAGGGTTATATAGACAGTTTCCTAAATTTTCTTAAAAAGGTTTAAACAAGAATTACCAAAAAACTGAGAAGATTCTAAGAAGATCGAATTTGCTGTGGGGTACCTTCTAGGGGAAGCTTCAGAATTGGGTACAGTAAATATTGCGAATTTTTCCTCTTGGGAGGACTTTCAAAAGAAATTTAAAGAAAATTAATGGTCTGCCAGTGCCCAAGAAAAGTTAATATCAGATCCATGGGACCCAGGTGGAGTCATCTATCCCCCAGGGATGTTAACATTCTGAGTTAATGGGTGGAGTGATGATCATCAGATCCTGAGTTGTTTTCGGTGTTTCTTCCAAAATAGTTTCTTGCACCGTATTCCTTGAAAATCTAAAACTAGCCTACAATCTTATTGCTTAAAACTGGATATGACCAAAAAATAGAGAACAACTTAAGAGAATCACAGAAATAAAGTGATATCTAAACAAAATAAACTGATAGAGTATTATATTTGTGGAAAATATAATAAAATGTGACTAGCCGAACAATTACTATACTGTAGTGTATAGATTTCCTATTTTGTATAGAGTATTTTATATCTTTTATGAGATGTGATATAGATAGGAAACTTTGTATACATTTTCAAAGGGGTGGGTATTGTAGCTAAAAGCATGATTTACAAGAACAAATGAATCATGACTAGCACAAAACACACATCACACCTTTAAATTACGTTCAAAAACAAGTGTGCCTGATTATTCTTCATTTGCTGTTTCCATAGGGTTGCTAGGATTTCCTTCAGGGACCTCAAAGGGTGGAGGTTGGACAAGTTGGTCCTATAGGAGATGATTTAACACCGGCATCTCACTCAAGTACCTGAGAGGTAGGGATCCTGGGGAAGGGGTGTGGGAAGGGTTTCCTGGCTTTGGGGCTATCTTCTTTCTCTTCTTTGATCCTAGCAACCACTTCTATGCAAACATTAAATTATATAAGACAAAGCCTGTCACGATGTGAGAACTGCCAGGTGTTGTAGGGGAAAAGGTGTGTATGTAGGGAATTACGCGCACATATATGGGGCGTTATGACAGTTCTACATCGAGTATATATAAGGAGAGACGTCAACACATAATGAACAACTATAAAATAGTAATCAGTAATGGATAAATAAGAAAAAGGTATGGGCAGTGTCAGTGCACTAAAAACTCTGATGAATTGAAGGATAGTGGGACGTAACTAGAATATATAGACATAATACCTATTGAAAGTATAAAAGTTGATAAGTAGAGGAGGACTCTAAGGAGTGAATGATATATTAAAGAATGAATGCAAAGTTTAAGATAGATTTATATCTTTACCAGAAGATACTTAATAAGGGTATACACAGAAATGTATACTAGGGTAATGAACCATGCGGCGTACTGAGAAAGGATAAGGGGGGCGTACCTGGCATTCACTAAGTATAAAGGGCAGAAGTATCTACATGGAGATAGGGAAACCTGTGGCCTAAAAAATAAAGATATTTTGTAAGGGGCATACCTACCAGAACGGAAAGAGTAAGTGCTCTCACAAGGCCAACCCACAAGCAAGGAATACGAGCTGATCCTAGGAGAAGGGGACCATATTGTGACAAAAGTCACTTACTTTATAGGAATTATTCTGGAAAGTGTAAATTCTATGAATAACTAGCATTATTATGTTTCATGGAAGTAAATGAGTGTCAAAAGAACACTTTCATTTCACCCAGAGTTCCTCCAAGCTACAACAAACGAGAATAGTACATACTATTGCAACAGCAGCAAGTCGTATAACCCTAGCTTACTTATTTGTTAGATAGTTTAATTAATTTCTTTGCTTGTTTTTGGGTACTTGCATTGTTTAATTCATATATTTCGGGCGTATTATAGTATTTGACAGTTGTAGCATCGCGCTTTAGTGTTTACTTGGTAGATTCTAATTTAAATTGCGTGTGAGTTTCGTATAGGAGGTGCAATTTCGAGTTTTAGTTACTGTAATCGTAAATTCAGCAGATTGTAGCGCAGTCGTTACGCATTTGTACAGGTTAGTTGATACAATCTTTGCGTGTTTTGCTTGCGTTATCTAGGCACAGACTCGTGTTTGAGTAACTGTTGTTCAACGTCGATTAGAATGGACAGGGACTGCGATTGCTGTGTTCGGATGAGGGCTGACTTGGCATCCCTTCGCTCACAGCTGCAAAAGGCGCTGACTTCGGTCATGCAGCTTGAGGCTGTTGACAATGGGCACCACTGTGGGGAGCCGGACTTGGGTGTCACGGGGATGTCAACCTCGTCCCGTCTGTCCCCAGATCGGTCTGCTGCTGTGGTTGCCCCGGTGGCTGCCCGCAGTGGGGCTGAGCCCTCGCCTGTGGTTGATTGGGAGGTCGTTCCAAGGCATGGCAGGCAGCAAAAGGCGTCCCCGGAGGCTGATCAGAAAGCCTCCCTGATGCGTCTGACAAACCGGTTTCAGGCACTGTCTCTGGCTGAGCCAGATGCAGCTGCCTGCCCTGTTTCAGAGGATCATTCTCAGCCTTCAAGGTCCGGGCAATCGCAGAGGGTGGGCTTACTGGTAGTTGGGAGCTCCAATGTTAGGCACGTAATGGGGCCCCTTAGGGATACGGCGGCTAAGGAGGGGAAGAAATCCAGTGTGCACTCCGTGTGCATTCCAGGAGGAGTCATTCCTGATGTGGAAAGGGTCCTTCCGGATGCCATGAAGAGCACAGGGTGGAGCCAGCTGCAGGTGGTGGCACATGTCGGCACTAATGACGTGTGTCGCTTTGGATCTGAGGAAATTCTCTCTGGATTCCAGCGGCTATCTGATTTGGTGAAGGCTGCCGGTCTTGCTTACGAGATGAAGGCAGAGCTCACCATCTGCAGCATCGTTGACAGAACCGACTGCGGACCTTTGGTGCAGAGCCGGGTGGAGGGTCTGAATCAGAGGCTCAGACGGTTTTGCGACCGTATTGGCTGCAGATTCCTTGACTTGCGCCATAGGGTGGTGGGGTTTCGGGTTCCGCTGAATAGGTCAGGAGTTCACTACACTCAGCTGGCGGCTACACGGGTAGCGGAGGCTGTGTGCCGTGGACTGGGTGGTTTTTTAGCTTAGAAGGCCTCGGGAAAGTGCGGGATGGGCTGCAATGTCAAAGGGGGCTTGGCAATTACAGGACGTGCTTGGATCAAGGAACAGTCGGAATTATAGTTGTAAATTGTTGTAGTTGTGCTGGAAAAGTCCCTGAGCTTCAAGCGCTAATAGAAAGCACAGAAGCTGATATCGTTATAGGTACAGAAAGCTGGCTAAAGCCTGAAATAAGTTCTGCAGAAATTTTTACGAAGTCTCAGACGGTGTTCAGGAAAGATAGATTAGGCAGAATTGGTGGTGGAGTGTTTGTGTCTGTCAGTAGTGGTTTATCTTGTAGTGAAGTCGAAGTAGATACACCGTGCGAATTGGTATGGGTGGAGGTTATACTTAACAGCCGAATTAAGTTAATAATTGGCTCCTTCTACCGACCCCCAGACTCCGATGATACAGTTGCAGAACAGTTCAGAGAAAGTTTGAGTCTCGTAACAAATAAATACCCCACTCATATGGTTATAGTTGGTGGGGACTTCAACCTACCCTCGGTATGTTGGCAAAAATACTTGTTCAAAACCGGTGGTAGGCAGAAAACGTCTTCCGAGATTGTCCTAAATGCTTTCTCCGAAAATTATTTCGAGCAGTTAGTCCACGAACCCACGCGAATTGTAAATGGTTGCGAAAACACACTTGACCTCTTAGCCACAAACAATCCAGAGCTGATAGAGAGCATCATGACTGATACAGGGATTAGTGATCACAAGGTCGTTGTAGCTAGGCTCTATACCATTTCTTCCAAATCCATTAGAAACAAACGCAAAATAATTTTATTTAAAAAAGCGGATAAAGTGTCACTAGAAGCCTTTCTAAAAGACAATTTCCATTCCTTCCGAACTGACTATGCGAATGTAGACGAGATGTGGCTCAAATTCAAAGATATAGTAGCAACAGCAATTGAGATATTCATACCTCATAAATTGGTAAGAGATGGTATGGATCCCACGTGGTACACAAAAAAGGTCCGAACGCTGTTGCAGACGCAACGGAAAAAGCATGCGAAGTTCAGAAGAACGCGAAATCCCGAAGATGGGCTAAAATTTACAGACGCGCGAAATTTGGCACATACTTCGATGCGAGATGCCTTTAATAGGTTCCACAACGAAACATTGTCTCGAAATTTGGTAGAAAAACCGAAGAAATTCTGGTCGTATGTAAAGTACACAAGCGGCAAGACGCAGTCAATACCTTCGCTGCGCAGTGCCGATGGTACTGTTATCGACGACTGTGCCGCTAAAGCGGAGTTATTGAACGCAGTTTTCCGAAATTACTTCACCAGGGAAGACGAATGGAATATTCCAGAATTTGAAACACGAACATCTGCTAGCATGAGTTTCTTACAAGTAGATACCTTAGGGGTTGCGAAGCAACTCAAATCACTTGATACGGGCAAGTCTTCAGGTCCAGATTGTATACCGATTAGGTTCCTTTCAGATTACGCTGATACTATAGCTCCCTACTTAGCACTCATATACAACCGATTGCTCACCGATAGATCTGTACCTACAGATTGGAAAATTGCGCAGGTCGCACCAGTGTTCAAGAAGGGTAGTAGGAGTAATCCATTTAACTACAGACCTATATCATTGACGTCGGTTTGCAGTAGGGTTTTGGAGCATATACTGTATTCAAACATTATGAATCACCTCGAAGGGAACGATCTATTGACACGTAATCAGCATGGCTTCAGAAAACATCGCTCTTGTGCAAGGCAGCTAGCTCTTTATTCGTACGAAGTAATGGCCGCTATCGACAGGGGATCTCAAGTTGATTCCGTATTTCTAGATTTCCGGAAAGCTTTTGACACCGTTCCTCACAAGCGACTTCTAATCAAGCTGCGGAGCTATGGGGTATCGTCTCAGTGATTTCCTGTCAGGAAGGTCGCAGTTCGTAGTAATAGACGGCAAATCATCGAGTAAAACTGAAGTGATATCAGGTGTTCCCCAGGGAAGCGTCCTGGGAGCTCTGCTCTTCCTGATCTATATAAATGACCTGGGTGACAATCTGAGCAGTTCTCTTAGATTGTTCGCAGATGATGCTGTAATTTACCGTCTAGTAAGGTCATCCGAAGACCAGTATCAGTTGCAAAGCGATTTAGAAAAGATTGCTGTATGGTGTGTCAGGTGGCAGTTGACGCTAAATAACGAAAAGTGTGAGATGATCCACATGAGTTCCAAAAGAAATCCGTTGGAATTCGATTACTCGATAAATAGTACAATTCTCAAGGCTGTCAATTCTACTAAGTACCTGGGTGTTAAAATTACGAACAACTTCAGTTGGAAGTACCACATAGATAATATTGTCGGGAAGGCGAGCCAAAGGTTGCGTTTCATTGGCAGGACACTTAGAAGATGCAACAAGTCCACTAAAGAGACACCTTACACTACACTCATTCGTCCTCTGTTAGAATATTGCTGCGCGGTGTGGGATCCTTACCAGGTGGGATTGACGGAGGACATCGAAAGGGTGCAAAAAAGGGCAGCTCATTTTGTATTATCACGTTATAGGGGAGAGAGTGTGGCAGATATGATACACGAGTTGGGATGGAAGTCATTACAGCATAGACGTTTTTCATTGCGGCGAGACCTTTTTACGAAATTTCAATCACCAACTTTCTCTTCCGAATGCGAAAATATTTTGTTGTGCCCAACCTACATAGGTAGGAATGATCATCAAAATAAAATAAGAGAAATCAGAGCTCGAGCAGAAAGGTTTAGGTGTTCATTTTTCCCGCTCGCTGTTCGGGAGTGGAATAGTAGAGAGATAGTATGATTGTGGTTCGATGAACCCTCTGCCAAGCACTTAAATGTGAATTGCAGAGTAGTCATGTAGATGTAGATGTACTAGGAGAAAGGTAGTATAAAAAGATAAAAATAGAAAATAGATTACTCATGTGTCATAAACACCTAAAGTTTCTAATTGAATAAGAAAATAAAGAAAAGAGAAAAAGTACTCACAATTCCTGAATATTAGTAAATCTGACTGAAACCACGAGTATGTATATATACACACACATTAAAAACAAAGATTCCAAGACTTACCAAGCGGGAAAGTGCCGGTAGACGGGCACAATAAAAAAACACACAAACACACACACAACATTTCGAGCTTTCGCAACCGGCGGTTGCTAAGTCAGGAAAGAGGGAAGGAGAAGGAAAGATGAAAGGATGTGGGTTTTAAGGGAGAGGGTAAGGAGTCATTCCAATCCCGGGAGCGGAAAGACTTATCTTAGGGGGAAAAAAGGATACATATACAGACACAAGCAGACATATTTAAAGGCAAAGAGTTTGGGCAGAGATGTCAGTCGAGGCGGAAGTGCAGAGGCAAAGATGATGTTGAATGACAGGTGAGGTATGAGTAGCGGCAACTTGAAATTAGTGGAGATTGAGGCCTGGGACTCTTTTTCTGAAAGTCATGGTGTCTAAGCAGACTTTATTTTGAATGTAAAACAAATTGTTTCTTATGTACGATTGTATGAGAGACTTGCTGGAAGTTACATAATTTGTTGAAAGTGAGAATTTGTTTATGTGCTTGAAAGTCAAATACATTGTTGATTGACAAAAAGTAAAGTTTATCTAGCTACATAATTCATGAGTGGAAAGGGCTTGGAAGTTTCTGTAACTAGCATTATTCAACGGAGAAAAAGTCAAGAGAGTTTCCAGCAGCCAGCTATTCTGTATAGAAGAGTGGTTGCAAACCCCAAGTAAGTCATCTCGTAAAAAAGTGTGAAGTTTGCATGTCTACTTTCACATTTTAAGTCATCAAAATGTTAGAATAGTTTGAAAAAAGCCACTGCTCCACTTCCTACACTACTCAGCTGATGTTTTCACGAAGATACTTCAAACAAAGCATTTATGTAAGGTACATAGACCATTAACGGTTGTCTGTATACTAGCAAAGCCAGGATCTACGTAATACAAATATTGGGAGTTACACAGAACTTATACTCTAGAGGTCAATTAGTCTGATAAAAGTGTAGAAGGCATGACTAAAGAATTATTATTTTATATATCTTTGGAGTAAAGGAGACCACAAACCAAAAAGCAAAGACATTGAGTCATCAACACGCACACACAATAAAGAAATAAAGTAACTCCTTTCCCAAGCTACACGACAGATACAGGCAGCAAACACACACACGCACGCACGCGCGCACACACACACACACACACACACACACACACACACACACAAACACACACACACACACACTGACACTACATGGTTCCGGCTGGATGCACAGTGCCAGTGTTGCAGTTTGGCAGATGGACTATGTAGGGATGGAAGTTGTGTTAGGTGACGTGGGCAGAGGAAGAGAGAGGCAAGAGGCAGGCTCCATTATGTACACCTTATGATATGAAGTGCACAACCAATAATACGTCCACTTTGACTGCTGTCACCCATTCTATGTCAAAATGTCTCTCGCTCAGAGCCTCACCACCTGTGGATGGCCTATCTGCATGGAAAAGCAGGCATTAACTGTGCAATTGCCGGTTCCAAGCCTGAGATGGGAAAGGAGGAGGAAGAGGAGTAACAACTTTATAAAAAAACCTGGGTCCATCTGGCATCCATGGTAGCAAAAAAATGGCTCTGAGCACTATGGGACTCAATTGCTGTGGTCATTAGTCCCCTAGAACTTAGAACTACTTAAACCTAAATAACCTAAGGACATCACACACATCCATCCCTGAGGCAGGATTCGAACCTGCGACCGTAGCAGTCGCACGGTTCCAGACTGCATGCCTAGAACCGCGAGACCACCGTGGCCGGCTCCATGGTAGCACCCAATTAGGGCCCCTACATAGGGTTACAGGTGAAGCCCAGTCAACAGTCTGTAAGGTGAAGAGGAACTTCACTTCCCAACGGCAGAGAGACTGGAAGAACCATTGAAACATATCAGGTAGTGGCTGTACTCCATGTTAGGGGCACCTACCAAAGACATCCCCATGTCAGGGGGGGGGGGGGGGCTGAACTCATCTTATGGGGCTAGCAACCTCAGTCATATAACTGGACAGACACACGCCGTCCGAACAAAAACTATTTTTAGCTCATGGAATGGATCGCACTATTGAATCGAGATTACCCCAGGGGGATAATTCCCATTGACCGAGGTTGATGCAAGCAGACATTCAAATTCTGAGGGACCTGCCAAAAAGTGCATAAGGGAAGAGTTGGAGCTCCCAAGAACCTCAAAGAAAATAAAAACTAAAAAGACTTTCAGAATTGGAACCATAAATGTGCAGACAAAGATTAAGACTGGTAAACTTAAACAGGTATTAGGTGAGATGAAAGAGAGAAGCAGTGGAATGCTAGCAATGCAAGAAACAAGACACAATGACGAAGATACAGTGGAGTCAGAAGGCTTCATAATACTGAAAAGGAAATCAAGAGTTAGAGTGGGAAAGGAAAGACATGCACCTACGTTCTTCGGTACAGGGTTCACAGTAGACAAGAGATACAAGGATGGTATAACTGAAATGAAGAGCTGGTTAGAAAGGATATTAACACTGACATTTCAAGCAGGGAACAAAAGGTATACAATAGTGAATGGACATGCACCTACAAATGACAAGAACAGGAAAGACAAGAAAGTTGCAGTTTCTGGAAGGAGCTAGATGATACACTGAAAAATATACCATAAAGACATGTAAAGATACTCATAGGAGACCATAATGTACTGACTGGAAGAGATAAACAATGTAAAGGAGAAGTTGATGAGTACGCTGCACACCATGCAGACAAACAAAAATGGAGATAGACTAACTGAACAAAATGAGACTGATGACAACACACTTCAGGGCCAAACCGAGTAAGAAAAAGACATGGGCAAACCCATGCACCTGCCTTGCGGAATTTCAAATTGACCACATAGCAATCAGCTGGACAAACACTACAGAGATCATGAACACAAAGGTCAGGAAGAACACAAGAATATAATCGGATCATTATCTTACAGAGGTTAAGTGCCTTTGGATTCCAGACAGGGACAGACTGCCACAGATGAATAAAAGAACCAGAAACATAAAGACAGACAGAAATAAATCAAGACACAGTCGATCCAGATATGAGGAAGGAATTGAATCATTCAATGAATAGGATTACACGAAGGGAAATATGGCAAAAAAGGCTGAACTGTGGGGAAAGCATGAAAAGAAACGGGAGCACTGGTGGCGGAACAAGGAATGTGAGGAAGCAGTAGAGACTCGCAGGAAAGCCTGGAGAGACTGGACCAGCAAGAAGGGCCCAGAAAAATGGGAAGTTTTCTTAGGAGCAAGGAAGGAAGTGGACCAAACAATAAGATGAGCAAGAAAACAGAAGATGAAGTGGGAACTGGTTGAGATTGAGACCAACTGCAGGAAAAAACAACAGCAGGCACTTTTTCAGGAAATTCAAAAAGAGTCTGATCGGATACAAGGGTAGATAAGTTTATAAGAGATAAGAAAGGGGAGCTAGCTGTTGGTGCAAAGGAAAACTGTAGGATTTCTGCAGAGTACTTTCATGACCTGCTGAACTGTGAACCACTTGAAGATGAGCTGGAACCAGGGACAGACACACTAAAAAGAAAAGACATTGAGTCATCAACAGGCACACACCATAAAGAAAGAAAGTAACTCCTTTCCCAAGCTACATGACAGATACAGGCAGGAAACAGGCAGGAAACACGCACACACACACACACACACACACACACACACACACACACACATACACACACACTGCCCCTACATGGTGCCAGCTGGATGCACAATGCCCTCCAACCACGGATGAAGTTGCACGTGCTATAAGTGATGTAAAGAATAATAAGGCAACTGGAGAAGATGGTATAGCAGCTGAGATGATAAAGTGGGGAGCAACAAAGCAATAGACAACTTGACCAACAAAATCCACCACATCTGGAGAACAAAGAAGTTGAAAGAAGGCTGGAAGAACGGAATTGTGGTACCTATACATAAGAAGGGGGACAAGAGAGATGCAAGCAACTACAGAGGAATATCGCTATTAGAGGTCAGATACAAGGTGTTGCCAAAAATATTGCTCAAGAGTGTAGAAGAACAGGTAGAAAGTACTACTGGTGACTACTAAGAGGGATTCTGGGAGGGAATAGTATGTATACAACAGATATTTATCCGGAAGCAACTGATAGAACATGTTGTTGTTGTTATGGTCTTCAGTCCTGAGACTGGTTTGATGCAGCTCTCCATGCTACTCTATCCTGTGCAAGCCTCTTCATCTCCCAGTACCCACTGCAACCTAAATCCTTCTGAATCTGCATAGTGTAGTCATCTCTTGGTCTCCCTCTACGATTTTTACCCTCCACGCTGCCCGCCAATACGAAATTGGCGATCCCTTGATGCCTCAGAACATGTCCTACCAACCGATCCCTTCTTCTGGTCAAGTTGTGCCACAAACTTCTCTTCTTCCCAATCCTATTGAATACTTCCTCATTAGTTATGTGATCTACCCAACTAATCTTCAGCATTCTTCTGTAGCACCACATTTCGAAAGCTTCTATTCTCTTCTTCTCCAAACTATTTATCGTCCATGTTTCACTTCCATACATGGCTACACTGCATACAAATACTTTCAGAAATGACTTCCTGACACTTAAATCTATACTCAATGTTAACAAATTTCTCTTCTTCAGTAACGCTTTCCTTGCCATTTCCAGTCTACATTTTATATCCTCTCTACTTCGACCATCATCAGTTATTTTGCTCCGCAAATAGCAATACTCCTTTACTACTTTAAGTGTCTCATTTCCTAATCTAATACCCTCAACATCAACAGACTTAATTCAACTACATTCCATTATCCTCGTTTTGCTTTTGTTGATGTTCATATTATATCCTCCTCTCAAGACACTATCCACTCTGTTCAATTGCTCTTCCAAGTCCTTTGCTGTCTCTGACAGAATTACAATGTCATCGGCGAACCTCAAAGTTTTTATTTTTTCTCCATGGACTCTAATACCTACTCCGAACTTTTCTTTTGTTTCCTTCACTGCTTGCTCAATATACAGATTGAATAACATCGGGGAGAGGCTACAACCCTGTCTCACTCCCTTCCCAACCACTGCTTCCCTTTCATACCCCTCGACTCTTATAACTGCCATCTGGTTTCTGTACAAATTGTAAATAACCTTTCGCTCCCTGTATTTTACCCATGCCACCATCAGAATTTGAAAGAGAGTATTCCAGTCAACATTGTCAAAAGCTTTCTCTAAGTCTACAAATGCTAGAAACGTAGGTTTTCCCTTCCTTAATCTAGCTTCTAAGATAAGTCATAGAGTCAGTATTGCCTCACGTGTTCCAAAACTTCTACGGGATCCAAACTGATCTTCCCCGAGGTCAGATTCTACTAGTTTTTCCATTCGTCTGTAAAGAATTAGCGTTAGTATTTTGCAGCTGTAACTTATTAAACTGATAGTTCGGTAATTTTCACATCTGTCAACACCTGCTTTCTTTGGGATTGGAATTATTATATTCTTCTTGAAGTCTGAGGGTATTTCACCTGTCTTAAACATCTTGCTCACCAGATGGTAGAGTTTTGTCAGGACTGGCTCTCCCAAGGCCGTCAGTAGTTCCAATGGAATGTTGTCTATTCCAGGGGCCTTGTTTCGACTCATGACTTTCAGTGCTCTGTCAAACTCTTCACGCAGTATCGTATCTCCCATTTCATCTTCATCTACATCCTCTTCCATTTCCATAATATTGTCCTCAAGTACATCTCCCTTGTATAGACCCTCTTTATACTCCTTCCAGCTTTCTGCTTTCCCTTCTTTGCTTAGAACTGGGTTTCCATTTGAGCTCTTGATGTTCATACAAGTGGTTCTCTTATCTCCAAAGGTCTCTTTAATTTTCCTGTAGGCAGTATCTATTTTACCCCTAGTGAGAAATGCCTCTATATCCTTACATTTGTCCTCTAGCCATCCCTGCTTAGCCATTTTGCACTTCCTGTCAATCTCATTTTTGAGACGTCTGTATTCCTTTTTGCCTGCTTCATTTACTGCATTTTTATATTTTCTCCTTTCATCAATTAAATTCAATATTCCTTCTGTCACCCAAGGATTTCTACTAGCCCTCGTCTTTTTACCTACTTCATCCTCTGCTGCCTTCACTACTTCATCCCTCAACGCTACCCATTCTTCTTCTACTGTATTTCTTTCCCCCATTCCTGTCACTTGCTCCCTTATGCTCTCCCTGAAACTCTGTACAACTTCTGGTTCTTTCAGTTTATCCAGGTCCCATCTCTTTAAATTTCCACCTTATTGCAGTTTCTTCAGTTTTAATCTACAGGTCATAACCAATAGATTGTGGTCAGAGTCCACATCTGCCCCTGAAAATGTCTTACAATTTAAAACCGGATTCCTAAATCTCTGTCTTACCATTATATTATCTGTCTGAAACCTGTCAGTATCTCCAGGCTTCTTCCATGTATACAGCCTTCTGTTATGATTCTTGAACCAAGTGTTAGCTATGATTAAGTTGTGCTCTGTGCAAAATTCTACCAGGCGGCTTCCTCTTTCATTTCTTTGTCCCATTTCATATTCACCTACTATGTTTCCTTCTCTCCCTTTTCATATTACCGAATTCCAGTCACCCATGACTATTAAATTTTCGTCTCCCTTCACTATCTGAATAATTTCTTTGATTTGATCATACATTTCATCAATTTCTTCGTCATCTGCAGAGTTATTTGGCATATAAACTTGTACTACAGTATTAGGTGTGGGCTTCGTATCTATCTTGGCCACAATAATGCATTCACTATGCTGTTTGTAGTAGCTTACCCACATTCCTATTTTCCTATTCATTATTAAACCTACTCCTGCATTACGCCTATTTGATTTTGTGTTTATAACCCTATAGTCACCTGACCAGAAGTCTTGTTCCTCCTGCCACCGAACTTCACTAATTCCCACTATATCTAACTTTAATCTATCCATTTCCCTTTTTAAATTTTCTAACCTACCTGCCCGATTAAGGGATCTCACATTCCACGCTCCGATCCATAGAACGCCAGTTTTCTTTCTCCTGATAACGACATCCTCTTGAGTAGTCCCCACCCGGAGATCCGAATGGGGGACTATTTTACCTCCGGAATATTTTACCCAAGAGGACGCCATCATCATTTAATCATACAGTAAAGCTGCATGTCCTTGGGAATAATTACGGCCATAGTTTCCCCTTGCTTTCAACCGTTCGCAGTACCAGCACAGCAAGGCCATTTTGGTTATTGTTACAAGGCCAGATCAGTCAATCATCCAGACTGTTGCCCCTGCAACTACTGAAACGGCTGCTGCCCCTCTTCAGGAACCACACGTTTGTCTGGCCTCTCAACAGATACCCCTCCATTGTGGTTGAACCTACGGTATGGCTATCTGTATCGCTGAGGCAAGCAAGCCTCCCCACCAACGACAAGGTCCATGGTTCATCGGGGGAGGGATGATAGAACATAGGGCCTTAAAGAACAAAAAGACAGTAATAACCTGTGTGGACTTCACAAAGGCATATGACTCCATCGATAGACAGACTCTTGTTTGGATCCTGAAGAACAGAGGAACACATAATTCTGACAGACACAAAGGAAAGGGCGAGATTCAGAGGAGCACTATCAGAAGAATTTGAGATCAAGACTGCTGTTAAACAGGGAGATGGATTGTCACCATTGTTGTTCAATATACCACTGGACGAAGCGATCCAGAGTGGAGAGCAATAAACGAGGAAATGGGATTACCAAAGACCCGTGTGGAGGACAAAAAGGAAACCAGGACTCAAGTGGACTGCCTAGCCTTTGCAGATGACATACCAATCTGTCTGCGTGTGCAGGTCTGAAGTTTGTCTTGAGAACACTGTAGACACGGCAGTCGAATGGCACCGACAAATACTTGTCGGTCAGTTCGCGGAAGTCGTAATGAAAGCACACGGCAGAACCAAGGAATTTCTGTGTTATTCTGTGCTGTTTTGTAACTGTGACTATTGTTAGTGACAAAAGACAATTGATTGGAAAAAGATTTTTAGTAACAGACTTGCTAGAGGCAAGATATGTTCATGATTTCTGTGGTTGTTAAACCAACTATGTTGTAAATGTATCTTAAGTGTGTCTAATGTGAGACGATATCGGTGACTTACAAGAAGTCAAATATTTATGTGAGAAATGATAATTTTGTTCTTTATGGAAGTGGTTGGGGAGGGAGTGAGACAGGGTTGTAGCCTCTCCCTGATGTTATTCAACCTCTATATTGAGCAAGCAGTAAAGGAAACAAAAGAAAAATTCAAAGTAGGAATTAAAATCCATGGAGAATAAATAAAAACTTTGAGGTTCGCCGATGACATTGTAATTCTGTCAGAGACAGCAAAGGACTTGGAAGAGCAGTTGAACGGAATGGACAGTGTCTTGAAAGGATGGTATAAGATGAACATCAACAAAAGCAACACGAGAATAATGGAATGTAGTCGAATTAAGTCGGGTAATGTTGAGGGAATGAGATTAGGAAATGAGACACTTAAAGTAGTAAAGGAGTTTTGCGGTTTGGGGAGCAAAATAACTGATTATGGTCGAAGTAGAGAGGATATAAAATGTAGACTGGCAATGGCAAGGAAATTGTTTCTGAAGAAGAGAAATTTGTTAACATCGAGTATAGATTTAAGTGTCAGGAAGTTATTTTTGAAAGTATTTGTATGGAGTGTAGCCATGTAGTTGAACATGGACGATAGATAGTTTAGACAAGAAGAGAATAGACGCTTTTGAAATGTGGTGCTACAGAAGAATGCTGAAGATAAGATGGGTAGATCACATAACTAGTGGGGAGGTATTAAATAGGACTGGGGAGAAGAGAAGTTTGTGGCACAACTTGACCAGAAGAAGGGACTGGTTGGTAGGGCATGTTCTGAGGCATCAAGGGATCACGAATTTAGTACTGGAGGGCAGCATGGAGGGTAAAAATCGTAGAGGGAGACCAAGAGATGAATACACTAAGCATATTCACAAGGATGTAGGTTGCAGTAGGTACTGGGAAATGAAGAAGGTTGCACAGGATAGAGTAGCATGGAGAGCTGCATCAAACCAGTCTCAGGACTGAAGACAACAAAAACAACATGGAAGTTGAAATATACCGATGGTGAACGAAAAGTATTCTTTCAGTACCTACTTATTTAACGAGTAGAGAGAGAGAGTGCGCCTTGAATGTTTCTTTCACTAGCACCATTCTTTGGAGAAGAAATATTTTAGAGATTGACTTAGCCATCTATCCGTAGAAGAAGATTGGCTGTGCATACCAAGTATGACCATGCGTGTAAAAGAACTGGGATGATTGCAATCCAACTTCAGATATTCTTATCGTCAAAAATGTTAGAACGTGGTGACCGGTGTGAAAGGACCAAAGGAAAAAAGCAATTTTGAGACGAAAATGAGAGAAAAAGCTATCAAGTGTTGCCATAGCAACAGAGCATAACAAGACAAGAGAACATTTCACGGAATTGTATTCTGCCCAAATATCTGATACATAGAATTTGTAAATGCAAATAAGAGAGAAGACGTGAGAAAGTCACAACGTGGAAAACCAGAGAGAGGATCTCGACGTATTAGACTAAGAAGAGATACAACTAGAACAATATGACTAAGAAGACCTGGTGTGGGGAGTCTACAGCTCTCACATATCGTGGGTACGCAGACGTGGAAACCGACATCCAACGCTAGCGGCACCAGTTGCTGTTCGCCGGTGCAGATTACACATCCGCTTATCGACACAGCCCAAATTCTACACCGAGTGAGAGCAAAACAGAAATTTATTGTTTTAATATGACGTGGTATAAACTGTTGAATGAACTTTAATAGTGTAGTTACTATGCTTAAAGTTAATTTTTAGATGCTCACAAGGTCTAAAGCTTGTAAAATTATGGATCAGGAACAGAAAGTTGGGGAAACTTCACAACCAGTCACGGCTATGAAAGTTAGTAAAGAAGGGCCAGACTGGTCTGCGTTAGTAAATGTAATCGAAGCTTAAAATGCTCGAGTAAATGATAAATTAGATGCACGGAGTGAAACCTTGAATAGTCGAGCAACAAATCTAGGTTTGTTAAGTGCCAAAGTTGATGCACAGAGTAGAGAATTGAGTAATCTATGCGAAGGCACGGATGCTTTAAAGGCTGAATTTGACACCCTAAATAGTAAAGTCGAAAAATTTTAAATTAGATTTAAAGAATGATCTAACTAATTCTTTAAACATTTATGTAAATCAAATGTTTACTGAATTCAACCAAAAACAGAATGATTATTTTCAGTATTTTACAAAAAAGTTAGAATTTAATATTGAGGAAAAATGTAATATGGTGGAATCTGAAATCAATGAATAGATAGGATCATTTGAAAAAGTATGTAATGTTAAGTTAGATGCTGTAAAGCAGGGATTGCATACTTTACAAGACAGTGTTGAAAAGCCAATAATCCAATCGCAAATTACAGGAATTCATACATGAGTAGATAATGTAGAGAGAAATTTCAAAGAGAAACTAGTGAACTCAGACATCATAAATGTAAATACACTCCTGGAAATTGAAATAAGAACACCGTGAATTCATTGTCCCAGGAAGGGGAAACTTTATTAACACATTCCTGGGGTCAGATACATCACATGATCACACTGACAGAACCACAGGTACATAGACACAGGCAACAGAGCATGAACAATGTCGGCACTAGTACAGTGTATATCCACCATTCGCAGGAATGCAGGCTGCTATTCTCCCATGGAGACGATCGTAGAGATGCTGGATGTAGTCCTGTGGAACGGCTTGCCATGCCATTTCCACCTGGCGCCTCAGTTGGACCAACGTTCGTGCTGGAGGTGCAGACCGCGTGAGACGACGCTTCATCCAGTCCCAAACATGCTCAATGGAGGACAGATCCGGAGATCTTGCTGGCCAGGGTAGTTGACTTACACCTTCTAGAGCACGTTCGGTGGCACGGGATACATGCGGACGTGCATTGTCCTGTTGGAACAGTAAGTTCCCTTTCCGGTCTAGGAATGGTAGAACGATGAGTTCGATGACGGTTTGGATGTACCGTGCACTATTCAGTGTCCCCTCGACGATCACCAGAGGTGTACGGCCAGTGTAGGAGATCACTCCCCACACCATGATGCCGGGTGTTGGCCCTGTGTGCCTCGGTCGTATGCAGTCCTGATTGTGGCGCTCACCTGCATGGCGCCAAACACGAATACGGCCATCATTGGCACCAAGGCAGAAGCGACTCTCATCGCTGAAGACGACACGTCTCCATTTGTCCCTCCATTCACGCCTGTCGCGACACCACTGGAGGCGGGCTGTACGATGTTGGGGCGTGAGCGGAAGACGGCCTAATGGTGTGCGGGACCGTAGCCCAGCTTCATGGAGACGGTTGCGAATGGTCCTCGCCGATACCCTAGGAGCAACAGTGTCCCTAATTTGCTGGGAAGTGGCCGTGCGGTCCCCTACGGCACTGCGTAGGATCCTACGGTCTTGGCGTGCATCCGTGCGTCGCTGTGGTCCGGTCCCAGGTTGACGGGCATGTGCACCTTCCGCCGACCACTGGCGACAACATCGATGTACTGTGGAGACCTCATGCCCCACGTGTTGAGCAATTCCGCGGTACGTCCACCCGGCCTCCCGCATGCCCACTATACGCCCTCGCTCAAAGTCCGTCAACTGCACATACGGTTCACATCCACGCTGTTGCGGCATGCTACCAGTGTTAAAGACTGCGATGGAGCTCCATATGCCACGTCAAACTGGCTGACACTTACGGCGGCGGTGCACAAATGCTGCGCAGCTAGCGCCATTCGACGGCCAACACCGCGGTTCCTGGTGTGTCCGCTGTGCCGTGCATGTGATCATTGCTTGTACAGCCCCCTCACAGTGTCCGGAGTAAGTATCGTGGGTCTGACACACCAGTGTCAATGTGTTCTTTTTTCCATTTCCAGGAGTGTAGTTTGGAGGAACCATTTGAACAAATTATAGATCAAGAAATTACTGAGAGAATAACCTCTGGAAATGTTTCAACTATTACTTCTTCCAAACTTAATGATACCAGCAAGGTTATAGAAGACTTGTGGGAAGAATTCAAACTTATCCAGGATAGAGTAGAATACAGAATAATTTCACCTAATGTGATATTGACTAGTGAAGTGGTGATTGTTTTGCAGAGGGGAGACTTCCATACAAAATTTAACAGGAAGTACTGGTCTGCACTTGCTCAAGTGAAGGTATATCAGATCCATGGGATCCGGGCGGAGTCATCTATCCCCCAGGGACATTAACGTTCTAAGTTAACAGGCGGAGTGACAACTGTCAGATCACGAGGTGTTTTCAGTATTTATTCCATAACAGTTTTGCTGCACCGGATTCCTATCAAACTATTCTGTTCTATATCTCCCAGGGCCGTTAACATTTTGAGTTAATGGGTGGAGTGATGATCCTCAGATCTGAGTTGTTTTCGGTGCTTCTTCCATAATAGTTTTGCTGCATCGAATTTCTATCAAATTATTCTGTTATTTATCCCCCAGGTATGTTAACGTACTGAGTTAACGGGCAGAATGACAACCGTCAGATACCAAGTTATTTTTGTGTTTCTTCCATAATAGTTTTACTGCACCGAATTCCTATCAAACTATACTGTTATATATCCCCGAGGAATGTTAACATTCTGAGTTAATGGGCAGAGTGGCGACTGTCGGATCCTGAGTTGTTTTCAGTGTTTCTTCTACACTCACAGATACCATGGAAAAAAATCATACTAAATAGCATTTGTGATTATGTTATCTCCAATGGTTCCTGGTGGGGGATTTCCTTGTTCCATTCAGTCAGATTACTAACAACCTCTAGCTCCTTATATAATCTCTCAGGGGACTAAAGAAGCTTCTGCATATGTGCTTCTGGTAGTACTCTTATGTACCCTACAAGAGCACGCATTAGGTAGGGATTTGCACAGTTTATTTACACCTACCTGTCCCCAGTAGAGACTTGTCCCGACTTTGCTCGGCAGCAGCATGAGGTGGAAATTTGCAGACGTGTTGTATCCGATCCCTGTCATTTGGCACAGCTCTGGGACAAGATATATTAAGTCTGCCTGGTCAGCTCTTCTCTCCCTCAGTTTCGACTGGCGCAGTCTCCATGTATAATTAGGTCATATTTTTGCTCAAAATAGCCTTGGTATGTAATCTCTTCACCAGTTTCTTTGCAAACTTATGTGCTGAGGTCATGGTAAAATCAACGTCATCAATTTGGAATGTTCTATTGATATAAGGCATTATTACGTTGACTCCAACACTGGTTTTGTTGAAAGCTGCCTGGTAATTCCTTTATTTGTCACAGATTTCTGGGTAAATATGGAGAACCATGTTCTGGCACATAACTTTCAAAATAATTTATGAATTCATGAGAATACCATTTTCATACTGGATGTAATATAATAGGGGCAAAGTTCCAATTTATACTTCTTGATGCATATTTTTCTTAGTGTACTGAAGGAAATATTAAGTTAGCAGCAGATATAGTATTGGGTGACTAATTAAACAACTGTGATAATATAGTATATAGATTTTCTACTTTGTACAGAATATTTTATAACTTTTATGAGTTGTGATGTAGATGGGAAGGTTTGTAACAGTTTTGAAAGGTGTGTGTATTTTGGATAAAAGCATGATTTATGAGAACACATAAAATGATTAACACAAAACACGGGAAGGGTTTCCTGTCTTTGGGACTATCTTCTGTCTGTTCTCCAATCTTTGCAACAATTTCTATTTATTTACTTTCTTACTTCTCATTTGAGGACCTATCTATTTTTCCCTCTTTCCATATTCATCTACTTATATTGTAGAATTCCTTCCTGGTTTCTGTGGTTTTCAATAACCTACATCTTATCTTTCGATAAGAAGCTGCAGAATCAGACTGCATGAACACACATCCACATACATAACAAAAATTACATTGAGTTACAGACTAGAAACCTGTCACAATGTGAGAACCACCAGGTATTGCTGGGGAAAGAATATGTGTACATAGGGAAACATACACATATAGGCATATAAACACTATGACAGTTCTACATCACCTATTTATATAAAAACTATCACACACATATATTTCTACATTGGGTGTATATAAGAAGAGGTGAGAGTAATGAGAGAGAACACAAGCAAGATTGGAGTTAATCAAGATGCTTATCTATGTGATAAATTGATGAATAATAGGATAGTGAAACTTGAATTATATGTAGACATAGTATATACTAAGAGTATAGGAGTTGAGAGGTAGAGGTGGACTCCAGACGTTAAATGATGTATTTTAAAAGTGAATGTGAAGTGCAAAATTGATTTGTATCTTTACCAAAAATACTTATTGTAGCATACATAGAAACATATAGTGGTGTAATGAACCATGAGACCTACTCAGAATGCATGGGGGAGGGGGGGGGGGGGGGTGTCCCCAGCATTTATCATTTATACTAAGTATATAAGACAGGCATACCTACAGGGGGGTAGGACAACCTGCAGCCTTAAAAACAGGAATGTTTTATAAAGGGGCATTGTTGTTGTTGTGGTCTTCAGTCCTGAGACTTGTTTGATGCAACTCTCCATGCTACTGTTGTGGTTGGCAAGAGACACAACTGTGTTAGTAAAGGAGGACAAAATGCACGCGTTTTAGCTCACACAGACTGGCGTGAGGTCTGGAACATGACAAGGGAATTATAATTGAGAAAAACGGACGTAGCTGGTGGAAAACTTAACTTTAATCCATTAATGGCGAACATCGCTCTTGATGGTACATGATTTACAATATCAATAGTATGGATACTGGCGCCTTGCTAGGTCGTAGCAAATGACTTAGCTGAAGGCTATTCTAACTATCATCTCGGAAAATGAGAGCATAGAAGTCAGGGAACCATCGCTAGCAAAGTTGACTGTACAACTGGGGACAAGTGCTAGGAAGTCTCTCTAGACCTGCAGTGTGGCAGCGCTCAGTCTGCAATCACTGATAGTGGTGACATGTGGGTCCAACATATACTAACGGACCACGGCCGATTTAAAGGCTACCACCTAGCAAGTGTGGTGTCTGGCAATGACACCACATTCCTCCCCCGCATATCGGCGTACGGTTGTGGCATAAGGCTTCCGCCCGCCGTGGGAAGGACTGCATGTTGACGTATGCGACGAGGTGGGGAGCCTAACAACAGGCGAGGCTGTTCCACCCGCACCCTGCCATTTGGACCGGGGGGAGCTAGGAAACGCCTGAAAACCTGCTCCAGGGTGCACGCCAACATGCAGTGTATGCACCCGTAGAGAGACAGGAGGGCCGAAGGGTCGACCTCCATCAGGCTGGGGCACCCGACGGGCGAAGACAACATATGGTCGGGAGCGGGCCAGAGCCCCATGTCGGAGGACAACTGGTCACGGGAAGCGATAGGCGGCACGTGACCCAGGGAGGCGCCCGGCGGTTGCAGCAACTCATTCACTGCGGAGGTCACCAGCGGAAGAACAGGCAGCGGCGGCGCGTGGCCATGGGGCAGAATGGAAGGCAGCGTTGGTAACAACTGGGGCTGAGGTGAGCCAGTAGATGGGTCCCCGGGGCGCTGACCGGACGGCACCGTCGCTGAAAGCAGACGATGAGCGGCAGATCCCGTGCGACGACAGAGGCGCAGCTGATTGAGATGCCGACACACCTCACCAGAGGCCCCCAAAAGCAGATACATAGCGCGTCCGAGGCAGCAAAGAATGCGCCCTTCGAGCCAACGCTGTGAACCTCGATAGTGGCGATAGTAGACAACGTCACCTGGAGCAAAAGCAGGTGTCTGGCGCTGCATAGGCACCTGATGCGGCGGATGTAGCAAAGACATCAAGGTTCGATGAGGGCGACCGTGGAGCAACTCAGCCAGCTAGCGACCATCGTGGGCCTGAGAGTGATACGAGGACAAAAAGAGCAATAACGCATCCTCCCAAGAATGCGACTCTTTCAACTTCAACATCTGTGACTTTAAAGTCCTGACCAATCATTCAGCGGCACCGTTTGACTGTGGCGAAAATGGCACGGACGTCAGATGTTGAATACCATAGGCCTTGCAGAATGACTGAAATTCTGCAGACATGAATTGTGGGCCATTGTCGGAAACAATAGTCTGTGGAACACCTTCAATGCAAAAGATAGCGGATAATGCTTGGATGGTGGCAGATGACGTCATGGAAGACATCCGGACAACAAAAGAAAAATTACTGAATGAATCTACCACAACCAACCATCGAGCATTCCAGAATGGACCAGAAAAATCGATGTGTAAGCGTTGCCAAGGGGATGTGGCTTTTGGCCCTGCAAAGAACTTCCGCGGTGGTGCTGAGTGTTGTTCAGCACACACCATGCAAGAAGAGCACATATTCGTAATCGCGGCATCGATTCCGAAACAAGTACAGTGCTGACGAGCAACTTGTTTCGTTCTCACTATACCCCAATGTCCTTGGTGGAGAAGCTGTAAGACAGAGGACTGTAACGAATGTGGTACCACGAGCCTGGACTGATCATTATCAGAATGCAACAGCAAAACACCATCTCGTACAAAAAGTCTCTCCTTGTGAGCAAAAAATCGGCGAACTAACGGGTCCCCAATCCGTGACTTTGATAAGGGCCATTGCATAGCAACAAAATGGAGAACGGGAGCAAGGACAGGGTCGGCAGCTGTGGCTGTAGCTGCACAACAAAAATCAATCGGAAACGATTCGACCACGTCATCGGTTTCTGCATCAATGTACATGCAAGCAAGTTCAGAGGAATCGAATGCCCTATCCTCAGCAACAGGCAAGCGGGACAACGCATCGGCGTTTCCATTCTTAGCAGTGGACTGATACAAGATGTCGTAGCGGTACTGTGAGAGGAAAATAGACCAGCGAATGAATTTCTGCACTGTACGTGGAGGTACAGGCTTGGTCGGATGAAAAAGCGATGTCAAAGGTTTATGGTCTATGATTATGGTAAAGTTACGACCATACAAGAAATCATGAAACTTTGTAACACCAAATATGAGAGACAATGCTTCTTTCTTGATCTGTGAATAATTTCTTTGCGCAGACAAGAGCAATTTGGACGCAAAGGCAATAGGGCGATTGTGCGATCCATCTTTGTGCGCAAGCACAGCACCGATCCCGAAATACGATGCATCCACCATCAACAAAATGGGCTTCTGGGGATCGAATGGCGTAAGACAAGTATTGGAAAGCAATGCTGATTTCAACTGGCCAAAGGAGGGTTCGCATTCCATCGCCCAGACGAACTGAACACCCTTACTGCATAAGCAATGAAGCGGAGCTGAAATGGAAGAGGCATGCGGAATATAGCGATGGTAGTAATTTATTTTTCCCAGCACACTCTGGAGCTGCTTCAAATTCTGCGGCGACGGCAATTCTTGTATGGCACGAAGGTGCGTGGGACTGGGATGTATGCCTTGGGCATTGAGTACATGTCCCAGGTATGGCAAGTCCCGAGCAAAAAACACACATTTGTCCTTCCGCAAGCGAGGACCATTTTGTCGCAAGACCTGAAATAATGTTCTGAGATTGGCCAAATGTTCTTCTTCCGTCTTTCCGGAGATCACAATATCGTCCAGATAATTTGCTGCAGTAGGGACCGACGCACAAACAGTTTGTAGATATTGCTGAAACAATGCAGGGGCGGATGCACACCCGAATGGCAGTCGTTTGAATTGGTACATACCAAGATGCGTGTTTACCACCGAAACGCGCTGGGATTCTTCATCCACTGGTATTTGCAAGTACGCAGCTGCTAGGTCCAACTTCGAAAAATATTTACCTGGGCACAGTTTGTCAAAAAGATCTTCCGGGCAGGGTAAAGGAAAAGTTGCAACCACTAGTTGTGGACTAACTGTTGGCTTGAAGTCCACACAAAGTCTCAACTTTCCAGAAGGTTTCGGCAAAATTACTAAGGGTGATGCCCAGAGAGAAGCCTGCACACGTTCAATCACACCTTGTGATTCCAAATCATGTAATGTGTTTGCGACCTCATCATGCAATGCGTGGGGAACATTGCGCGCGCTGAAAAATTTTGGTTGCGCGTTTACTTTCAGTTCCAAATGTGCATTATAGTTCTTAGTGCAACCGAGGCCCGGTGCAAAAATGTCTGCAAATTCTTCACATAGATGAGAAACACGGTCTGAAGGCACAGTCTGGTTCACTGAGAGGACCTTATATACTATAGATAAGTGAAACAACTGAAATAAATCGAAACAAAACAAGTTCACTGCAGAAGAAGAACGAAGGACGTAAAATGACACAAGTTTTGTTTGTCCTTTGTATGTTGCAAGAAGGCTGCACTGTCCTAACACAGAGATATATGTTGCCCTGAATAGTTGCTTAGCTTAACATTTGCAGCACGCAGCCGAGGTGTGCACAGCAGTTTGTAAGTGTCTTGATTGATCAGTGAAACTGCAGCTACTGTATCGAGCTGGAATGGTATAACATTGCCATTAATGTCCAAGTCTACAAAAAGTTTATTGTCCTGCTGACGACAAGAGCAACTGTCTCGTGCAGCGTGAACTGACACTGGTACATAATCACTTGCGACTTGACGGCAGTTCCGGCGATGTCGATGCACACTATTTTTGGGACGAACACAGTCACTGTTAGAGAGAGTGGCAGTGCGCGGAGTGGACTGAACTACATGAATTTCCATGGGCGAAGTTTTGCGAGCCTGAATATCCTTGGCTCGATTCCGATTCCGGCGTGAAGCAAAGGGCCTGGAATGGTTTTGAGCTTCCGATCTCAGCTTTTTCTGGCAAACACTCTGAACATGTCCTTTTTTATTACAATAAAAGCAAATAGAATGGTGTGACGGGCAATTCTCTTGCGAATGTTTAGTAGCACACCGCGGGCATGATTTGATCACTGCAATTGCTTGCCTGCGTGGCACACGTGCCTGAGAGCCTGGCGGCAGTGGCACGGCCGGGCGCGAGGACTGTTTACTGCGCCGTGCAGCTCGCCCGGCGGGCCGGTTAACCTGACACACTGTTGGCGAAGTTTCAAATGATTCCTGAGCAAAGTCAAGTGTGTCCTGCCGATCCAATATGTCCATCACTTGTTGAATGAAGGGATTTACTAGTTTCAAAATCTGTTCCCTTATATGAACATCAGAAATGTTCTGTGCAATTCCATCACGTACCATAGTATCTGAATAAGGGAGTCCACATTGACATTCAAAAGCACAATCCCTAGTAAGGCCTTGCAAGATTGCAACCCACTCCTGATTAGTCTGATTTGCCGTACGTTTCGTACGAAAGAAGGTATACCATTTTGCAACTACATTGACTGATTCTTTGAAATATGCATCTAATGCTGACAAAATTTCTTCGTAGGACAGAGTTGCTACATCGCGTTGGGGAAATAATTTGACTATCACACGGTACGTGGTCACGCCGACAGACGATAAAAAAAAAGGCTGCCGCTCGTTACCTTGAATTCTGTCGGCGGCGAGATGGAATCCAAATTGGCGTGACCACTCCGTCCAGCTTTCCAGTGCAGCATCAAACGGTCGAAAAGTGGGTGCAACAGCGTGTCGTGGCTGCGTTAGCGGTGAAGCGGCCACTGCCGCATCGTTTTGCATCGCACGTTGACCCTCGACAAGCTGTCCAAGGGCATCCAGTAAGGCCTGCGTCAGCTGATTCTGTAAGCGATAAAATTCACACAGTACATCTGGAGAATGTGGCAAAGCCATTCCACAAGTAAATCAGGGCAATTTAGGTAAGAACACTTTCACCGTTCGTCGCCAATGTTGTGGTTGGCAGGAGAGCCAACCGTGTTAGTAAAGGAGGCCGAAATGCACCCGTTTTACCTCATGCAGGCTGGCGTGAGGTCTGGAACATGACAAGGGAATTAGAATTGAGAAAAATGGACGTAGCTGGTGGAATACTTAACTTTAATCCATTAATGGCGAACGTCGCTCTTGATGGTACATGATTTACAATATCAATAATACAGATACTAGCGCCTTGCTAGGTTGTAGCAAATGACTTAGTTGAAGGCTATTCTAAATATTGTCTCGGCAAATGAGAGCATAGAAGTCAGTGAACCATCGCTAGCAAAGTCGACTGTACAACTGGGGACGAGTGCTAGGAAGTCTCTCTAGACCTGCCGTGTGGCGGCGCTCAGTCTGCAATCACTTATGGTGGCGACACGCGGGTCTGACATATACTAACGGACCGCGGCCGATTTAAAGGCTATACCACCTAGCAAGCATGGTGTTTGGCAGTGACACCATAGCTACTCTATCCTGTGCAACCTTCTTCATCTCCCAGTACCTACTGCAACCTACATCCTTGTGAATCTGCTTAGTGTATTCATCTCTTGGTCTCCCTCTACAATTTTTACCCTCCACACTGCCCTCCAATACTAAATTGGTGATCCCTTGATGCCTCAGAACATGTCCTACCAACCGATACCTTCTTCTGGTCAAGTTGTGCCACAAACTTCTCTTCTCCCCAATCCTATTCAATACTTCCTCATTAGTTATGTGATCTACCCATTTAATCTTCAGCATTCTTCTGTAGCACCACATTTCGAAAGCTTCTATTCTCTTCTTCTCCAAACTATTTATCGTCCATGGTTCACTTCCATACATGGCTACACTCCATACAATTACTTTCAGAAATGACTTCCTGACACTTATATCTATACTCAATGTTAACAAATTTCTCTTCTTCAAAAACACTTTCCTTGCCATTGCCAGTTGGCATTTTATATTCTCTCTACTTTGACCATCATCAGTTATTTTGCTCCCCAAACAGCAAAACTCCTTTACTACTTTAAGTGTCTCATTTCCTAATCTAATTCGCTCAGCATCACCCGACTTAATTCAACTACATTCCATTATCCTCGTTTTGCTTTTGTTGATGTTCATCTTATATCCTCCTTTCAAGACATTGTCCATTCCCTTCAACTGCTTTTCCAAGTCCTTTGCTGTCTCTGAAAGAATTACAATGTCATCGGCGAACCTCAAAGTTTTTATTTCTTCTCCATGGATTTTAATACCTACTCCGAATTTTTCTTTTGTTTCCTTTACTGCTTGCTTAATATACAGATTGAATAACATCGGGGAGAGGCTCACTCCCTTCCCAACCACTGCTTCCCTTTAATGTCCCTCGACTCTTATAACTGCCATCTGGTTTCTGTACAAATTGTAAATAGCCTTTCGCTCCCTGTATTTTACCCCTGCCACCTTTAGAATTTGAAAGAGAGTATTCCAGTCAACATTGTCAAAAGCTTTCTCTAAGTCTACAAATGCTAGAAACGTAGGTTTGCCTTTCCTTAATCTAGCTTCTAAGATAAGTCATAAGGTCAGTATTGCCTCATGTGTTCCAGTATTTCTACGGGATCCAAACTGATCTTCCCCGAGGTCGGCTTCTACTAATTTTTCCATTCATCTGTAACGAATTCGTGTTGGTATTTTGCAGCTGTGGCTTATTAAACTGATAGTTCGGTAATTTTCACATCTGTCAACACCTGCTTTCTTTGGGATTGGAATTATTATATTCTTCTTGAAGTCTGAGGGTATTTCACCTATCTTAAACATCTTGCTCACCAGCTGCAAAATACTAACGCTAATTCTTTACAGACGAATGGAAAAATTGGTAGAAGCCGACCTCGGGGAAGATCAGTTTGGATTCCGTAGAAATGTTGGAACACGTGAGGCAATACTGACCCTAAGACCTATCTTAGAAGCTAAATTAAGGAAAGGCAAACATACATTTCTAGCATTTGTAGACTTAGAGAAAGCTTTTGACAATGTTGACCGGAATACTCTCTTTCAAATTCTGAAGGTGGCAGGGGTAAAATACAGGGAGCGAAAGGCTATTTACAATTTGTACAGAAACCAGATGGCAGTTATAAGAGTCGAGGGACATGAAAGGGAAGCAGTGGTTGGGAAGGGAGTGAGACAGGGTTGTAGCCTCTTCCCGATGGTCTTCAATCTCTTTATTGAGCAAGCAGTGAAGGAATCAAAAGAAAAATTCGGAGTAGGTATTAAAATCCATGGAGATGAAATAAAAACTTGGAGGTTCACCGATGACGTTGTAATTCTGTCAGAGACAGCAACCGACTTGGAAGAGCAGTTGAACAGAATGGATAGTGTCTTGAAAGGAGGATATAAGATGAACATCAACAAAAGCAAAACGAGGATAATGGAATCTAGTCGAATTAAGTTGGATGATGCCGAGGGTATTAGATTAGGAAATGAGACACTTAAAGTAGTAAAGGAGTTTTGCTATTTGGGGAGCAAAATAACTGATGATGGTCAAAGTAGAGAGGACATAAAATGCCAACTGGCAATGGCAAGGAAAGAGTTTCTGAAGAAGAGAAATTAGTTAACATCGAGTATAGATTTAAGTGTCAGGAAGTCATTTCTGAAAGTATTTGTATGGAGTGTAGCCATGTATGGAAGTGAAACATGGACGATAAATAGTTTGGACAAGAAGAGAATAGAAGCTTTCGAAATGTGGTGCTACAGAAGAATGCTAAAGATTAGATTGGTAGATCACATAACTAATGAGGAAGTATTGAATAGGATTGGGGAGAAGAGAAGTTTGTGGCACAACTTGACCAGAAGAAGGTATCGGTTGGTAGGACATGTTATGAGGCATCACGGGATCACCAATTTAGTATTGGAGGGCAGCGTGGAGGGTAAATATCGTAGAGGGAGACCAAGAGATGAATACAGTAAGCAGATTCAGAAGGATGTATGTTGCAGTAGGTACTGAGAGATGAAGAAGTTTGCACAGGATAGAGTAGCTTGGAGAGCTGCATCAAACCAGTCTCTGGACTGAAGACCACAACAACTACAACAACAACAACAGCTAGGACAAAGCAAGAGCTTGAAAGCCAGAGTGAATTCTGTTTTCTGTTACATGTCTCTGGGTGCTATGCATCAGTAAGTTATGGTGAGTGGTTACCTCTCCCTTATTTTACATTTTTTTTCAATCCCGGAATTTAGTATACTTTACAAAAGTAGCCAGCAATGGATGTGACTTGTTGCACATCCTTGAAGGCACTCCATAATACATTGACTTTCATAGGGACCAGCAGTGATGCAGCAGAGCTGCCAGCTCTGGCTGGCAGTGACCACACAACAATCAATGTATTAATGATGTGATTTACAGAACATAATAAGTGAATGAATGAGGTAAATGCAGTATTTCTCTATTTCTGAAAAGCATTTGAGTCTAAAGCACTTCAGTGGTTGTTAAAAAAAGTACAAGTACATGAGGCAACAGTGAAAATAAGTGACTGAATTTAAGATTTGTTGGTAAGGAGCATGCAGCTACTTACCTTGGGTGGAGAGTTATTGACAGTAGCAGATGTTACTTCACATGTGTCACTGAAGAAATATTCAGTTAGATCTTATATGATAAAGGAAGGCTCTCATGAAATGTAAATATTTAAGGAGTATGGGTAACAACTCGTTGAATAGCAGAGGCATTGAAATATGCACAAAAAGGACTGTAAACTTTAATAAGATGTAAGAGTGGTTAAAAATTCGGCAACTTGCTTTAAATTTACAGAAATGTAAAATCATGTATTTCACAAAATGACAGAAACTATAATAACAGTGATTCACAATTATGATCAGCCAACTCATACAAATACTTGGGTGTAATAAGTTGTAGTGATATGAAATGGAATGATCACATACGTGCAATTGTGAGCAATGTAATGTCAGTCTTCTCTCAACTGACAGGATTTGGGAAAATGCTACCACTCCACAATGGAGACTGCTTACAAAACACTCGTGTGACCCATCCTAGAATATTGATCAAGTGCGTGAGGGTCTCACCAAACAGGACTAACAGATGATTTTGAACATATACAAAGAAGGACAGCACAAATGGCCACAGTTTGTTTGACTAAAGAATCATGAGATATACTTCAGCCATCTATGTAGTGCCTCCGTAGGGGCTGTGAAGATGTTAAACTAATTACAGTACACACAGAGGCAATCAAACTGTCGTTCTTCCCCTCACTTCACACTCCATGTGTGCACGAAGTGAGAAGACACTGTAACACATCGTAGCATTTCACAGTGGTTTGCTTTTCAATTGCTGACAAGGGGCACAGGGTTGTTTTCTATAGCTGAGAGGCCATGTGTGGTATGTGGGACATTTGTGTTAAGTGGATCTCATCGATGGTACAAGAAGCATCCCAAATGAAAGAGGGTGCCATGGATTTCAGATATTCCAGGAAGTCATTGGCATCATTTATACAAGAGTCTATGTGATGGGTTGGATGTGCTGATCAACCAGGGCTGAGAAGCGTTTGTTGTGGGCTTTAAAGCCAGCTACTGGAGGACAGCCAGGGTGGTTGTATTTGTGTATTTTGTGAAGTAGGTAAAAAGAGAGAGTTGCTTGGACGAAGAGGTGTAAGGAGTCAGATGGCAGCACTTGTGAGTCTCTGTGAGGGACCTACAGATTTCAAGATTTTCTGCAGCTCAGTCGGGGTGGAAACAGAGGTGGTCATCAGGAACATCTTTTTATGTTGAGGTACCCTTCTGCCATGTACTCCTCACAATCAAGTTCTACAGCAATTATCCCTTGTCTGCAGAGAGGGTGACAACAGAGCAGTCTGCAAAAAGGTCATAGGCAGCTTGAGTGAGGTTTGGGGTTTCGGTGATATTTTTCATGAAGGATTGAGAAATAATGCTGAACAGGAAGAATGCATGGAGGTAATGGTTTTGGGGAATAGGAGGAGGAACCATTAGGTTTTTGGGCTGCAACCATTCCCGACAGGTTTGCTCTGTAGGCTATGTGTTGGGGTTGGGTTATGAAATGGTATATGAAGTTGAGATTATTTGTGAATTAGTGGAGATCTTTGACTAGGCAGTGTGATTGAAGTTTGGTGTAGGGCTGAAAGTTTAGCCTTTGAAAAGAACAGATGCCACATGATCAGAGAGGGTTCAGATGAGAGGCTAATGAGTGAGTAGGGACCACGTTTGTGAGGTGTTACAGTTTGATTAAGGTTGTAGATGGACTTGGTTGGGTGGTGTGCTACGATTGGCAGGTTAAGTAGTGTGGCTAGACTGGGTCTGTTCGCTATGGGAGGGGTTGTTGGTGGCACTGTCGAGGACTTTAGTCGTGGAAGAGGCAGGTAGGACACAACTTGTGAAGTATTTGACTAACAGGCTGGAGAGCTTGTTTAAGTGGTAGGTGGTGCTTTGTTCAAGTTTATGTTTGGCTTCAAGGAGAATCATACCAAGTGTTTTAGCACATCCAGTGAGTAAAAGGTGGAGGATTTTAAAGCAGCTATTGGGAGTTGTGGTTGGTGTAGACAATGCATTGGTCAAGGAAAAGGTGAATATGAACTAAAGATGGACCATTCTGAACTTAACCCTTTCGGTCATGGCATCCTTATATAAGGACGTACTAAATAAATGCTTAGTATACTAAAATTCATTAAATTTTACCATTTATAATTGTTGTCTTCATATTGTCACAAGCAGAGAGTTTACTTGAAAACAGTGTTGACATCTCCTGTCAATCTGTGGTACCAAAAACAGTCACATGGACACTTTCCAGTAATCTTTGTACCTCCCATCAGCTAGTTAATATCTTCTGAGTCTAGATAAAAATAAATTATTTGTGCATAGAAACATGCATTCTTGAAGGTGAATATTGAAGGTGTCTTTCAGAACAAAAGGTAAGTGACATGCTTTTAACTTTATACATGTCACCAAGACATTGTGATTGAATGGTTGTAATAGCATAGAAATTTAGCACATTATTTCGCTGTCTTTTTAGTCATCTTATGGTGATTTCACAATGCCTCGTGTCCACGATAGATGAAGGCCACTTATGGAAGAAGTTATAGAGCTTCTTCATTCATCTGAAATTGACAATCCATCCAATGATCCAGACATTTTATATCACACAGTATGTTGTAAGCTGAGTAGCCTAGACGTAAAGCCCACTAACTGCATGATAAATGACACTGAGATAATCACAAAACACTCATCACATCCAAACGACAATGCTCTGGCAGCAAGAATGTTATTGCTGTGTAAGAATTTGTTACAGTACAGCTAACCTAAAGCTGAATAAGAAAAATATCCATTGTAATCATAACAGACTGAAAGGTAGCTTCGAACGTTCAGATTAGTAAGTCTGATGTCTGTTCACATGCTTTGTATCTGAACATGGCAGGGCAACAGCCACGCCTATTGGGCATTTAGTAGGCGTTGCACCCAAAGACAACATGCAGTTAGCTGCTTTGGAAACTGAAAACTATTTTTGACAGCCATTTTCAACAGTTTATAGCCAATTTTGGAACCTGAAAGTGGACGCATGTGTGCTCATGCAACTGATATTTCATATATAAATGCATGGATTGAGTACAAGAAAAATGATTCCGAATTAGGTGCTCCTAAAAATTAGACCCTTGATTTGCTTCACTTTAGGGCAAGTGTGTCCAAAGCACTGACAAAAATAGATACACCAGCTGCCAGGCAGAGGGGGAGTCCCACTAGTGAGAGTCTAAGTACTTCAAAACAAGCCAATGCGGAAGTTCACCCAGAAGCTGAATTTTGTTTGGACAATGTTGGGCATCGTCCAGTGGCCAGTGAAAAAAAATCATTTTACAGGTGCAAGAAACGGGGTCGCAAAGGCAAAACCAAATTTTATTATGTAAAATGTAACATTCACTTATGCCTATAAGGAAGAAAATTGTTTCTTTGATTATCATTCTTCACAAGTGTAAAACCATAGTTTATGTATATAATCATTAAGTAACCTTTGTGAAATTTATGTATGTTGGTGAAATAAAATCAAATAAAATACTTTGACTTTTCGACTAAACTCTGCACCTACTTGAACCCAATGTCCTGATATGGGGCCGCATTGTATCTCCCCTTGGGGGGGCACCTCAGAATATTTTATACATCTGAAAAATCATAATTTAATTTGAAGAACTGGATAGCAAAGCCATGCTTTTTTCCAGGAAAAAATAATTCGTGACTGAAAGGGGTTAAGGAGGGACTCGAGGAGGGACGCAGTCAGGGATAGGGGCCTTCATGTAAGGCACTTAGGAGCAGTTCCAAAACTTCCTAATTTAAGACAAATGCAGCTGTGAACTTTTTCTCTAAATCATTTGCCACTACATTTGATAATATAGGCCTAATTAGTTTAAAAGTACATTAACCAATAAAGAGTGTTGCCAGACTGAATGAATTGACTGTAGCAAAATCTGTCACACACACACACACACACACCATAACTCCATTATAGCAGACACAGGCAAGTAAACAGAACATAAATAATCATTTTGAGGTTTATAATATCTGTTTTCCAACCAACGGTTGAAAAAAATAGTTTTTGAAGTTTTTATGATTTGTCTAAAGTATCTGACATTACTGGTCTCTCAGATCTGATATAAAACTTGAAGATCATTGCTATTTAATGTACAGGAGACTGAAGAACATCATACATCAGCTATAGGAAACATTACACAATGACAGGAAGCCTTTAAAATAATTAAATAAAAAATAATTGAAGCTTAGACTGTGGTCCATATCTCACTATGTTGATTTACATCTTTATATTTAAAACAAGTATGAAAATATGCACAGCAATTCAAAACTGAGCAAATAACTAAATGCTTTTGAAGGCATTTCCTGCACATTTAAAATGGAAAATTCACAATGTCCAAAATCAGTTATGCAGGCGTTTCTTTAATTCTATCCACACACTACTTGTTACCACCTGGGAGTGTCATTTTGCATATAGATTTTGTAAAAAGACTCCATGGTGGAACATAAATAATGGAAGCAGTAAAGGTAACAACTCATGAAACAGTTTAGGTGTTAAGAGATAAATAGTCGCATAAACAATACTAAAAATGTTGCTAAACTTTCAGATGGTTTCCTTCTTCAGAGGTAATTAATATATTCTGCAGAAGAAGCTCTGAATGTGAATATTTTCTGAAAGCTTAGTGACATTTTTAGTCTTGTTTTTGTGCCTAATGAACAGTTAATCCTTAAACTATGTGGTGAGCTGTTACTTTTACATCTTCCAATTACTAAAATTCTGCACAATTTTCATTCAGTTTTTGTGTGAACTAATGGTGATAATTTTCTAACCTCCTTCTTCTTCTTCAACTTCTTCTTCCTCATCCTCTCCAAAATTATAGAATCCAAGTGGAGAGATCTGAGTTCCTGCAGATATACGAGCAATCTGAGCTCGAAGATAATTAATCTCTTTTCCAGGGAATGGTGGATATGTAAACATCTGGAAAATACAATCACCGTGAGACATTACCATTTATTGTGCCCTAAATAAATAAATGAAAATAATATTAATAATAACAGTATAAACAAAAAGTCATAGTGAGAGCTGAGGAGAAACATCATCAATCTGAACATTGAAACAAAAATTGTGTGGACTAAATTAAGTTCTCAGATCATATGCACTCATTATTGTTGGCAATACCTCTGCAGCTTGTAAAGCTTATCAAGAAATGTGAAAGACAAGCTAATTAATGATATTTGTGTATGTGTGTAATTTAAACTTCTCTTTAAGCAAAATTCAGTTGAGAAAACTAATAAATTATGAGATGTGTTCCAGAGGAAAAATGTACAGTACCATTGATATACACTTATAAAAGTAAAAGGAATCTAGCTTTCAGAACTAACCATTTCCTCAATGTGAACAAGACAGGGAAAGTTTAAAGGGGAGGGCATTTCACTCAGACTCCAGGATGACAGGAGACCCACCTGTAGTGAGGAGGAGGGCTACACAATGATGAGAAGTTCAGAGGTGATAAACTATTAAACAATGTGCTAGGTTCAGTCCAGAGGCGGGAGTGAGAAGTAAAGACAGATTGCGGAAGAAAGATGAAAAGTGCAACTAATAATTAGCAAATTTACACACAGAGAGAGAGAGAGAGAGAGAGAGAGAGAGAGAGAGAGAGGGGGGTGAAGGGGGGTGTTGATGGAGACTAAGAGCAGGAGGGAGTTGGGAGCGAAAGAATTCATCTCTGCAGATCAGGAAAACTAGTAGTAATTCTGCAAGGCATTGATTTTACAAGTCCTTGGTAGTTTTCTGGAGATATGTGGCATCAGATGTAATTACATGGCAAATATAGAGAAGGGGTCCAGGGGACTTGTCCAGAAATTTTAAAAATTAGAAGGCTGATTTATGTCTTTAAATGCTATATTTCTGAATGCTATATTTCTGACACCACTCCTGGCCCACCGCCAGCCTACTTGCTGACTGACACACCTTGTAGCACACAGGATCTTGCCACTGCTGCTATGCTTCCCTTTTTGCAGCTCCTGGCTGACAAAGACGCCGTCCTTGCTCCACAGGCATCCTACGTCCCTGATATGGTGCCGCCACTACTAGCGCTCACACTGCTGGTGTGGCAAAACTGTTATACCTGCTCACAGTGACACACATAGGAGCTCCACATGCCCATCCTCTCAACATGCACAACATGCCACACAGCACCAGCTGCACAATGTACACCAGCTGTTTCATGTGTTTCCAGAAGTAGCACCACCACGGCAATATGGGGGCTAGCCAAGCTATCCATGTGTCCCCTCAGGGTAACCCATCCTATGTAATGATTCCCTCATAATATTAAAGAAGGAAACTGCATTCCTGCAGCAAGGCTACAGGTAAACCACCTGCCCTATCCTCATATACAAATCCTGGTGCATTCCAACTGTCTCTATATTTGAGCTATTTATTTCCACAGTACTACGATGAAAAAACCTATATCATAATCAGACAAGCAACAGTTTAACAAATAATAAAAATCTTTGTGAAAAATTTTTACATTGTCTACCACACCTTCTATTTCTCATCATTACCTACAGCATTACTATCCTGATCTATTACCATGGTTCATTTTTCACTCAACTTTCTATTTTCCTCCACAACCACTTTTTATGCCCCCCTCTTCCTTGCTTTATATTATTTCCTTGTTTCTGGTGCCGTTTACTGATACCACACTCTAATTACCTTATTCCTCTTCAAAACTACTTTTTTAATCTCATAATTCCACCAAGATGCCACCCCATATCTCCTCCTACTACCCGTTCTTCCACACTCCTCCTCTGCTGCTCCTGACAGTATGCACTTAAAACTCCTCCATTCCCCTTCCACAGTTTGCTGGTTGCCCAATGGGAGTTTTTTCTCTTTGATATTGTCTGTTCATTTCTGATGATTTCAGCTACCATACTCTTATTCACATTCCTCTGTTTTCTCCTCCCTCATTTCTTTATGTTTATTACTAGATATCTACAGGCAGTACCTAAACCCTCTGATGATACTACCTTGCTACCTGCTAAGTTTATAATCATTTCATGATAGACTAACATATAAACAACAACAAATTTTTTGTGCAATCACTTCTATGCATTATTAGCTTATGGCTTCCTCAAACCATGACTTTCCATTCTTCAGTCTATTCCTTTCACAAAGGTTCAATCATCTTTCACCTTCAGTGCTTCTGCTTCCCCAACCATTTGCTGTAATTGCAGTTTCATATTCATGTCTCTCTATGTCAATATCTGCATTCACTTTGGCAACGTATGTAATGAGAAAAATAGCACATAATGAATTTTCTTTGTTATGTAGTTCACTGGTTCTCACAGAGCACACTTTTAACTTAGTCCATCAAACAATAGAAACGATAACTGTAATACTCTTTGTGACCTATCATGAAGATAAAGATGTAAAAGAGGTTAGACTCACAAAGAGATTTAATGTCACTGCATGGATAAAAAATCTACTCACCAAGTGGTGGCAGAAGAACACACACACTAAAAGGTTTAACTTACACGAGCTTTCGGAGCCAGTGGCTCATTCTTCCAGCAGAAGAGTTGAAGGGAAAGGAAGAAGGAGCCGCTGGCTCCAAGATCTTGCGTAAGTTAAATCTTTTTGTGTATGTGTTCTTCTACTGCTGCTTTGACAGTACATTTTTTTATCTATCAAGTACATTATATTGTCAAAAACTGACTTTTTCTGTTTAACAAAGGAATTTATTTCACAGTAGGAGTAGAAAAAATGATTTTGTGAGAATATGGGCTTGATACAGAAATGAGAGAGGAGAAAGTCTAATTGAGTGCTTAATAAAATTTCAGCTAGCAATAGTGAATACTCTGTTCAAGAATCACAAGAGGAGGAGGTGGAAGATATAGGAAGATTTCTGTTAGATTATATTATGGTCAGGCAGAGATTTTGAAATCAGATATTGGATTGTAAATCATACCCAGGAGCAGATACAGACTCAGATCACAATTCAGTAGTGATGAAAAGTATGCTGAAGTTTAATGGACTAGTCAGGAAGAATATCTCCAAAAAGGCAATCACAGAAGTTGGAAAGAAAAACTTCGGTAACTGCAAGGAAACTGTGGGTAACAGAAGAAATACTTTAGTCAATCAATGAAAGAAGGAAATAAAAATTGTTCAGGGAAATTCAGGAATACAGGAACATAAGTAACTAGGAATAAAACAAATACAAAGTGCAGGGAAACTAAGGTGAAACAGGTGCATGAAAAATGTGAAGAAATCAAAAATGAAATGATTGTTGGAAGGATTAACTCACCATATAGGGAAGTCAAAATAACCTTCATTGAAATTAAAAGCAAGAGTGATAACGTTAAGAGTGCTATGAAAGTTCAACTGTGAAATGCAGAGAGAGAGGATAGGTGGAATGAGTACATTGAGGGGAAACACATATGATGGGATAGAAGAAGAAACAGAAGCAGATACAGAAGAGACAGGGGATCCAGTATCAGAATCAGAATTTATAACAGCTTTGGAAGACTTAAGATCAAATAAGGCAGAAGGGATAGACGATCTCCCATCAAAATTTGTAAAACCATTGGGGGAAGTGGCAACAGAATGATTATTCATGTTGTTGGGTAGATTGTATGAGCCTTGCAATATACCATTACATTCTCAGAAAAATATCATCCACACATTTCTGAAGACTGCAAGAGCTGACAAGTGTGAAAATCAGCTTAACAGCTCACCCATCCAAGTTTCTGACAAGAACAATACACAGAAGAATGGAAAAGAAAATTCAGGATTTGTTAGATGATGATCAGTTTGGCTTTAGGAAAGGTAAAGGCACCAGAGAGAAGGGCAGTTACAAGTTTCCCAAAGTGAAAGTCCCTGATATTTCCCTGATTTCCAGACAAGTTTTAGCATTTTTCCCTGACAAATTTTGAGATCTCAAGGGTAAGAAAGACATAAGTTGACAAAAAATGTAAGTACTTCTGTATTTCTAAACATGTCAGCAAAAGTCTTAAGTACTAACATCAACATCATTTGTAAAGAACTGTTTTTAGATGAAGAAAGCAAGCCAAATGGTATATGTGTTGCAGTAAGACAACTGATGTTATTTCAATAAAATGAAACACATTTGGTGACAAAAAGACACGTTTTGTTGGAGTCAGTTATTACCCACTGTGTTATGTCTATTATTCTACAGGTATTGTGTGGTTTTTCTTTTAAGAAATACATGAGTAGATAGCATATAAACTTCCAGTGACTGCCACAATTTTCTTCTTCCATGGATAAACCACACGAATCCTGCAAATTATGCCACACACAAGCAGACCTGGTCTGCAGGCACATTGGTGAGACTAGATCTGATGGGCAGGGCCTGCACATTACTAGGAATTGACGGGCTTCAAATCGGCAGGCCCAACCTATTAGAGATATCCACAGAAATGGCCTGCAGTTTAGGCACATCATGGAAGTCCACGCATGTGACCAGCTGTTCACAAGTCACACACAGCATATTGCTGAAGTGACACTGTGGTGATCAATCTGTGCAACAGATAACTTGTTCAAATACTCTGAGAATCAATGATAACGAAGATTTGTACCAACTCTCCATAAAGATGATTGGTGAGATGCAGACAGGCACATAGACAAGACAACCACACTGTCAAAATTAAATTTTTGGCCTAAGACTTTGTCAGAAGACGAGAGCACACTCACACATTCACACAATCACTCAGACACAACTCATGCATACATGACCGCCATCTGCGGGTGCTGCATCAACAGTCTCTTAGAATCAGATCCAAACAAACCACTCCTCATGTCTCCCAGTCTCTTGTCAGCAGCTGCTAGGCTAGTGGCAAGAAGTGGTGGCAGCACTGAGTGCAAGCTGAGGGGACTAGTATAATGGGGAGAAACAGTAAGAATGAGGGAATAGGGAAGTGACACATGTAGTCAGCTGCACCCAGCTAGAAATGATGCATGGCATCTCAGTAAACAAACTATTAGATGTACTGAGACAGAAATGATTTTTCCAGCATTTTTTCAAATTTCCCTGACATTTCCCTGACATGTTAAGAAACTCCATGATATTCCAGAACTTTGGGCCAATTCTGGAGAGACAGTCTTGATGTTGTGAATGATAATGGAGACAAGACTTTGTTGACCTGAAAAAAACATTCAACAATGTCAAATGGCACAAAATGTTTAAAATTCTGAGGAAAATAGTGGTAAGTTATAGGCTGAGACAGGTAATATACAACACGTACAAGAGCCAAGAGGAAATAATAAGAGTAAGACAGGGATGTAGTCTTTTACCCATATTGTTTCAACTATACATTGAAGAAGCAATGATGGAAATAAAAGAAGTGTTCAAGAGTGAGATTAAAATTCAAGGTGAAATGACATCAACGATCTGATGAATGGAATCAATAGTCTAATGAGTACAGAATGTGCATTGAGAATAAATTGACGAAAGACAAAAGTATTGAGAAGTAGCAAGAAAGAGAACAGCGAGGAACTTAGCATCAATATTTATGGTCACAAAGTAGATGAAGTTAAGGAACTGTAGTATCTAGGCAGCAAAATAAACAATGATGGATGGCCAAGAGAAATCTACTATTATAGAACACATCTTAATTTTAGGAATAAATTTCTGAGAAGATACATCTGGAAAATCAGTGTATGGTAATGAAACATGGGCTGTGGGAAAACACAGAAAGGAAGAGAATCAAAGCATTTGAGATGTAGTGCCACAGGTGAATGTTGAAAATTATGTGCTCCATGGTACTAGAGGGAGCTGTAAAGCATTAAAACTATAGAGGAAGACAGGAAATGGAATGCATCCAGCAAATAATTGAAGATGTGCTATTCTGAGATGAAGAGGTTGGCACAGGAGAGAAATTTATGGTGAGAAAAACCAGTCTGAAGACTGTCTATTTGTGAACTCTTTTAAAATATTTAATTTTATGATTTCAGACTCTCAAATATTTTTCGCATTAATAATGCCCACCAAAACTACCACATCTTACCTCTGTATCGAGATTTCCTGTGAAATATCTTCTAATTTGACGAGCAGTAGTAATTTGTTGGGGTGTAACATTGGGTAATTCTATCCATTCTTCCCCAGGTCTATTACAAACAAAGTAGACCTGTAAAATGGACAATATATATTAGCAACATCATTAGATTAAATTGAAAGTAAAAAACAGTTATATGTATTGAAAATAAATGTTGATATTGATGGACATGATTTCTTCTTTTTTTTTTTTTATGGCCTCTTTTTTTCTGAAGTTGTGGTTACACAACTCATAGAGGACTTGCTGTAGTCCATAATAACTATATGTAGGGGGTCTTTGAATTTTGCCACGCTACACTCGTTCCCTCAGATATAAATTATACCGTCACAGCTGTATGAGCGCTCGACGGTAGAGAAAATATATAAGAAAATGAAGGTACTAAAATTATAACTCTATTTGTTTTCTATCTGTCTTTTGTCTCTCGAGAGTGGAAGCTTAACTTACGTATTAGCTAGTCTTGGTCTGATTAAGACGAAAACAATTTATTCATGTGCAGACGTATTGTGGAAATTTGTATGAAATTCAGAGGTTGGAAGCAGCTACATAAAATAGATTGCATTTAATATCAAGATGATTTTGATTTGTATAAATTAGTCCATGAACCATGGACCTTGCCGTTGGTGGGGAGGCTTGCGTGCCTCAGCGATATAGATGGCCGTACCGTAGGTGCAACCACAACGGAGGGGTATCTGTTGAGAGGCCAGACAAACATGTGGTTCCTGAAGAGGGGCAGCAGCCTTTTCAGTAGTTGCAGGGGCAACAGTCTGGATGATTGATTGATCTGGCCTTGCAACATTAACCAAAACGGCCTTGCTGTGCTGGTACTGCGAACGGCTGAAAGCAAGGGGAAACTACAGCCGTAATTTTTCCCGAGGACATGCAGCTTTATTGTATGATTAAATGATGATGGCGTCCTCTTGGGTAAAATATTCTGGAGGTAAAATAGTCCCCCATGCGGATCTCCGAGGGGGGGGGGACTACTCAGGAGGACGTCGTTATCAGGAGAAAGAAAACTGGCATTCTACGGATAGGAGCGTGGAATGTGAGATCCCTTAATCGGGCAGGTAGGTTAGAAAATTTAAAAAGGGAAATGGATAGGTTAAAGTTAGATATAGTGGGAATTAGTGAAGTTCGGTGGCAGGAGGAACAAGACTTTTGGTCAGGTGACTATAGGGTTATAAACACAAAATCAAATAGGGGTAATGCAGGAGTAGGTTTAATAATGAATAAAAAAATAGGAGTGCGGGTAAGCTACTACAAACAGCATAGTGAACAGATTATTGTAGCCAAGATAGACACAAAGCCCATGCCTACTATAGTAGTACAAGTTTATATGCCAACTAGCTCTGCAAATGATGAAGAAATTGATGTAATGTATGATGAGATAAAAGAAATTGTTCAAGTAGTGAAGGGAGATGAAAATTTAATAGTCGTGGGTGACTGGAATTCATCAGTAGGAAAAGGGAGAGAAGGAAACATAGTAGGTGATTATGGATTGGGGCTAAGAAATGAAAGAGGAAGCCGTCTGGTAGAATTTTGCACAGAGCATAACTTAATCATAGCTAACACTTGGTTCAAGAATCATAAAAGAAGGTTGTATACACGGAAGAATACTGGAGATACTAAAAGGCATCAGATAGATTATATAATGGTAAGACAGAGATTTAGGAATCAGGTTTTAAATTGTAGGACATTTCCAGGGACAGTTGTGGACTCTGACCACAATCTGTTGGTTACGACCTGTAGGTTAAAACTGAAGAAACTGCAAAAAGGTGGGAAATTAAGGGCATGGGATCTGGATAAGCTGAAAGAACCAGAGGTTGTACAGAGTTTCAAGGAGAGCATAAGGGAACAACTGACAGGAATGGGGGAAAGAAACACAGTAGAAGAAGAATGAGTAGCTCTGAGGGATGAAGTAGTGAAGGCAGCAGAGGATAAAGTAGGTAAAAAGACGAGGGCTGCTAGAAATCCTTGGGTAAAAGAAGAAATATTGAATTTAATAGATGAAAGGAGAAAATATAAAAATACAGTAAATGAAGCAGACAAAAAGGAATACAAACGTCTCAAAAGTGAGATTGACAGGAAGTGCAAAATAGCTAAGCACGGATGGCTAGAGGAAAAATGTAGGGACGTAGAAGCTTATCTCAGTAGGGGTAAGATAGATACTGCCTACACGAAAATTACAGAGACCTTTGGAGATAAGAGAACCACGTGTATGGATATCAAGAGCTCAGATGGAAACCCAATACTAAGCAAAGGAGGGAAGGCAGAAAGGTGGAAGGAGTATATAGAAGGTTTATACAAGGGCGATGCACTTGAGGACAATATTATGGAAATGGAAGAGGATGTAGATGAAGACAAAATGGGAGATACGATACTGTGTGAAGAGTTTGACAGAGCACTGAAAGACCTGAGTCGAAACAAGGCCCCCGGAGTAGACAACATTCCATTAGAACTACTGACGGCCTTGGGAGAGCCAGTCCTGACAAAACTCTACCATCTGGTGAGCAAGATGTATGTGACAGGCGAAATACCCACAGACTTCAAGAAGAATATAACAATTCCAATCCCAAAGAAAGCAGGTGCTGATAGATGTGAAAATTACCAAACTATCAGTTTAATAAGTCACAGCTGCAAAATACTAACGCTAATTCTTTACAGATGAATGGAAAAACTGGTAGAAGCCAACCTCGGGGAGGATCAGTTTGGATTCCGTTGAAATGTTGGAACACGTGAGGCAATACTAACCTTACGACTTATCTTAGAAGAAAGATTAAGAAAAGGCAAACCTACGTTTCTAGCATTTGTAGACTTAGAGAAAGCTTTTGACAGTTGACTGGAATACTCTCTTTCAAATTCTAAAGGTGGCAGGGGTAAAATACAGGGAGCGAAAGGCTATTTACAATTTGTACAGAAACCAGATGGCAGTCATAAGAGTCCAGGGGCATGAAAGGGAAGCAGTGGTTGGGAAAGGTGTGAGACAGGGTTGTAGCCTCTCCCTGACATTATTCAATCTGTATATTGAGCAAGCAGTAAAGGAAACAAAAGAAAAATTTGGAGTAGGTATTAAAATTCATGGAGAAGAAGTTCACTGATGACACTGATGACATTGTAATTCTGTCAGAGACGGCAAAGGACTTGGAAAAGCAGTTGAACAGAATGGACAGTGTCTTGAAAGGAGGATATAAGATGAACATCAACAAAAGCAAAACGAGGATAATGGAATGCAGTCAAATTAAATTGGGTGATGCTAAGGGAATTAGATTAGGAAATGAGACACTTAAAGTAGTAAAGGAGTTTTGCTATTTAGGAAGTAAAATAAGTGATGATGGTCGAAGTAGAGAGGATATAAAATGTAGACTGGCAATGGCAAGGAAAGCGTTTCTGAAGAAGAGCAATTTGTTAACATCGAATATAGATTTATGTATCAGGAAGTCATTCCTGAAAGTATTTGTTTGGAGTGTAGCCATGTATGGAAGTGAAACATGGACGATAACTAGTCTGGACAAGAAGAGAATAGAAGCTTTCGAAATGTGGTGCTACAGAAGAATGCTGAAGATAAGGTGGATAGATCACGTAACTAATGAGGAGGTATTGAATAGGATTGGGAAGAAGAGAAGTTTGTGGCACAACTTGACCAGAAGAAGGGATCGGTTGGTAAGACATGTTTTGAGGCATCAAGGGATCACAAATTTAGCATTGGAGGGCAGCGTGGAGGGTAAAAATCGTAGAGGGAGACCAAGAGATGAATACTCTAAGCAAATTCAGAAGGATGTAGGTTGCAGTAGGTACTGGGAGATGAAGAATCTTGCGCAGGATAGAGTAGCATGGAGAGCTGCATCAAACCAGTCTCAGGACTGAAGACAACAACAACAACAAATTAGTGATTCCTGGACGATTGCAAGATTTCAGAGCAGCTACTACTTTTCACGCAGAAATGAAGTAGGAGATTTTTGAAGACCTGGACGCTGCACAGAAGAAGACATGTTAATATGGTAAAGGATGAACTCTTATCTACGCCATTTCCCCCTGTTAATCACATTTTGTTATTCTATGATCTTTTTCAAATAATTTTTGCAGTGGAAATTGGTTTGACTTATGCTCAGAAACACCACAAAGTCCAATAACTTTTCTGCAATACGAAGTCTGATTTGCATTTCATTCTTTCCCTTTTTCACGGTTATTACCACTAAATAAATATAAGAATACATTGCAAACCTGGCTAAAAAACAATGAATTCTATACAACTGAAGAATTCTTAGAAACTATTCATCAAAATATATGTTTTACCTAAGTTATGAAGAAAATGTTTTGATATTATATAAGCTAGTTATTTACTGTGATTATTTTCTTATGTGTGTATTTAATTATTTTATAAAACATTGTTTTACATAATGCTGAAGAAAAGGTTTTTAGTTCTTTTTCTCCCCTTTCTGTAACTATTTGAATATCATACTGAAACTAAAACCCTCTGTAAACTTTGATGAAGCCAATTGTATGAAAAATACTGAAAGGCTAATAAAAATATTCTATTCTATTCTAAAATACTGTCTTTTGTGACTGTAGTGAAAATCTTATTAAGTCTTATTAAGACTTTCACTACAGTCAGAAACAACAGTATTAACCTACATAACTTGAATACTAATGCAATGCCTGTCCGGTGTTCAACCTCAAAATCTTAAAATATTTTTTTTGTTCTAGGTGTGAAAAAAAATGTAAATAGGGATGATATTAACAGGTAAAAGATGTAAACTTAAGGAAATATGATTCAGAGTGATGACTCAAGAAAAAGAGTCATATAAAATAGTTAAGACTCTGGAAAGTGTAAAGACAAAATGAAATTCCAATTATCAATGTGTTTATATCTTCATAGTCATAATCATCACCATCATCATCAGTCTTCTGCCCTAGGGCAGATCTCCACATGTAGCTCTCCATACACTCTTGTCATTTTCTGTCCTTTTCATTTTCTCAGAACTGTTTCCTATCCTTATACTATACACCATCTGGTATCTTCTTTGTCTTCTTCTTCTGCCATTTACTGTTCCCTCCAGAACATCTGTCAGTAAACAATCACTTCTCAAGCAATGTCCAAGACACCTTTGTTTCCTCTTCCTCATTACCTTTAGAATTTCTTTCTCTATACCCATTCTTTTCAGCACCTCCTCAATTCTCACTTTGTCTACCCACTTCATCCGTTCCAACCTCTTCCAAAACCACATCTCAAATGCTTCTTTTCTTTCTCCTCCCTCTTTCGTCAGTGTCCATATCTCAGGTCCGTATAATGCGATGTTCCATATAAAGTATTTCACCCATTTATTCCTCAGGTCCCTGTCCATGTGCTCACATAGAGACCTCTTCTTATTATTAAATGCCTTCTTGGCAATTGTGTTTATATAGTATGCTGAAAGAGACAGCAACTATCCTCGGATCACTTACTAAAGTTACAAAGAGACTGAGGAACACAATCTGCACATAAGCAGCCTGAAGAGAGAGAGATGGGAAAAAAGACACCTGAAGCATCCAGACGGGAAGGAGGAAACAAATTGAAACTTCATGATTTGTGAGGGTAAGTGATGTTATGTTACTGATTACAAAATCAGTTTTAATTTACAAAATATGGCCAGCTGACACAAAACTGTTGTAACTTGTCCTTGATATCCTGGACACTGGTACTGGTTCAGAACTGATATCTGAGCTGGTCCCACATATATTCTAGTGCGGTCTTATTCAGGGATATAGCTTGTTGTGGGAGTACCTCAACATCAGGCAACTAGGTGCAGAAACATGTACTGTGTGTGGATGGGCACTGTTCCACTGAAAAAGGCACCATGAAACTGTCACATGAGAGCAACACGTGAGGATACATGACACTCCACTGTGCCATCAGAGTTCCCTTCATCACAACCAGCTGTGACCAGAAGTCATACGCAATAGCTCCCCACATCTTGACACCAAGATTTACACTGGTGTGCTCATCCAAATCATTGGAAGAATGAGGCCCACTGCATGGTCACCACTGTACGTGCCGATGGTCACTAGGTTAGAGCAGAACCGTGATTGATCACTGAACATGCTTCCCATTGTGGCTCCATCCACATGCAGCTATTCATGTCGTGCTGTTAATGGCAGCCTATACACAGCACAGTAATTCCCTCATTAGACTGCCACTAGTCACAAACCAGCGGTTCAGAATGACACAGAATGTTGCACGGACTTCATTACTCATTCTCAGATGGCAGATGCCAACATGAAGGGCTTATGACATGCATGGTGCACAATATGCATTCCTCTAGTGTGTAGGTCAGACACGGTTGACCAGGACCTTAATGACAAATATGCCTACCCTAATGTTCCCACACATTCCAACATCAGACCACTGTCACAGCCAACAGATTGGATATTGCACAATTTGATCAGCTGACCAAATGGAGATCCAAAATAAGACCTCTTTCGAACTCTGTAGGGTGCTGATAATCCTGCCTCTAATGAGGCACTGTGTCCTTTATGGTGATCGTTCAACATCCAGTGCTGTTCACATTCCTTATATCCTCTACCAGGGTTGGTAACAAATGTAAGCATGAGGAACACTAATACTACTGTTCTACTTGTCACAGAGAATTGCAGCTCAAATAATTTACAGACCTGCCAATGTTGTATATGCGTTCAAAGTTACACTGACATCCAACCATATCCTCTGGGTGCTTAACTTTTTTTGTCAGGCGGTGGTTATAGTTGAACTTTTGCTACTTGAGAAGGATCCTACAGAAATCAAGTGATTACAGGATAATGCAACTTTGTGGAAACATTTGTAAGGATGTGCAGAAAACAGAAGAATAAACCACTGAAAGAAACACATTTTAATTTCGGCAAGTGAGGATAACATTTGTTATTTGTGTGCTGTGTTTACATTCTAGGTTACAAATGTTGCTCATTGTGATGAGCATCTGCATCCAAAACAGTCTGTATGTTTGTATGGATATCATTTCACAATTGTTCATACCACTTTTGAATGTTACTGCGAGACAGCTCACATACTGCTAAATTGCAAGTTAATTTGAATATCTGACTCATGTTCTTCAACCCCAGTGTGGAAAGAGGACCTCTTCATGTTCCTTTAATTCATCAATATCTGTGAAGAACAACAGAATTATTTTGATAAAACAACCTTACGAGTAAAGCCCTGCTCATCTTATCCAGACCCTAATTGATTGTCGGCAACTGCAATGCAAACTGATGCTTTTGTTTCGACGTTACAGTGCTGTACCAGTACCTGTGCCTAATGCAAGTCCTAACACTAACACTACTAACAATGGAAATCCTGTACCACATGGATTGAACATCATTCCTATAAAGCTGAGAACCCATACAGTAAACAGTTTTCCATCTGCACAGGTTCAAATAGTGGAAATTTAATTATAGCTATCCAGTACAACACATCACATCATATATCTAAATACAAGGCAATAATGCCAATACATATTCTTAAATAACAATTGCATATGTGTGCTTGCGACATCAACACACTGTTTAATTATATAAACTTTGACACTGGAACAAATTATCATAAAATTAAGTAATATACCATGTTTGTAATCATGGATGTCATAAGGGCATGAATCACATCATATGGAAAGAGAGAGACAAACAATTAGTTGTTGTGGTGAACAGTGTGACCAACAGCAAACAATGTGGAAAGAATCCTAAAAACTGTGCACTTTCTCAAAGAAGGAGTTACATATATCGAGGTCTTATTAACTTACAAATGAAGCCTGTTCTTCTCAAATCGTCTGGATTTTAAGACAAAACACATGAACAAGCATGGCAGCATTTTATGAAAATGCTTAATTGGAAACAAGTTTATGACTGTGAGGAAAAAACATTAATCACATTAGACCAAAGTCTATAAAAAAACTATGGTTTACTCAAAGAATAAAGATGTGTGGTGTGTGTGGGGGGAGAGGAAGGAGGGACTGAACTGACATGGTACCTCATTACAAGAAGTACTGGAGAGTATCAAAGACAGCACTGTAGACATTGAAACAAATGCATTATGAGAAAAGAATAGTCACATCAGGCAACAACATAAATACAAAATGGGTTGCAGTTACAGAAGAATTTGGTGAAAGTAGAGATGACAAAGAGCAGTGAGCTTTAAGAATAACTGGTACTCTGGCAACAAATGTTGACAATCCCTTCCACATCTAAATCCATAGTCTGCAAACCCCTGTGAAGTGCTCGGCAGAGGGTACTTTCCATTGTACCATTTATTAGGGCTTCTTCTGTTCTACTCACTTATGGAGTGAGGGAAGAGTTTTTAAATGCCTCTGTGCAAGCATAAATTATTCTACTTCCATCCTTGCTATCTATACAGGAGTGAGATGTAAGGTGCTGTAGCATAATCATTTATCTGCCACTTAATGCTTGTTCTTGAAACTTTGTAAGTAGGCTTTCTTGGTATAGTCTGTCTACCATATACTGTATCATCAAGCATCTGGCAGTTCAGTTTATTTTGCACCTCTGCCACACTTGCCCACAGAGCCATAAAACCCTCTGACCATTCAGACTTCTCTTTTCTGTATATACCCATCTACACCTACACAAATACCTCAAAAGCTACCACATGGTGTGTGGTGGAGAGGTACCATTACTGGTCATTTTCTTTCCTGTTCCACTTGCAAATAGAACAAGGGGAAAATGACTATCTATATTTCTCCACATATTCCCTAATGACTTGTATCTTATCCTTTTAGTTCCAGTCATCTTCAATTGCTGGTTCCCTAAATTTTCCCAGTAGTGTTCATTAAAAAGGACATTGCCTTCCCTCAACTTGTGTGTTGTTACAACCTACCAGTAGCAAATTCACTGGTGTGCCTCTGAATTGCTTCAATGTCTTCCTTTGACCTGACCTAATGTGAATCCCAGTTATTAAAGCAGTATTCAATAATAGTTTGCACTAGCATCTAACATGCTGTCTCCTTTACAGATGAACCACACCCTCCCAAAATTCTCTCAATAACCAGAAGTTGATTCTTCGCCTTCTCAATTACAATCCCTACATACTTGTTGCTCTACAACATTATGATAAGATATTTAAGCAATGTGACTGTTTCAAGCAGGACACTACTAATGCTGTATCCAAACATTATGAGTATGTTTTGCATGCTCTCTCACATTAACCTACATTTTTGTACATTTTGAGCTAGCTACCATCATGACATAAACTAGAAGTTTTGTATGTCATCTTTTATCACCCTACAGTCACTCATCTTTGACACCTTCCCATATACCACAGCTGATAGCTGCCCATTCTGTCTGCCAGGACAATTATATATATAGAAAATAATAATGGTCCTATCACATTTCCCTGGGACACTCCTGACAATACTGTTGTCTCTGGTGAACACTTGCCTCAAGGACAACATACTGAGTTCTATTACTTAAGAAGTCTTTGAGCCACTCACGTATCTGCGGACTTACTCCATATGCTCGTACCTTCATTAAAAGCCTGCAATGGGCATAGAGCTAAATACTTCTTGGAATTCTAGAAATATGAAATCTGCCTGTTGCCCTTCATCCATATATCATGTGACAAAAGGGTAAGATGAGTTTCAAATGAGCAATGGTTTCTAAAACTGTGTGATTTGTGGACAGAAGTTTTTCTGTGTCAAGGAAATTTAATATATTCAAACTAAGAATATGAAGCGGGAATGTGTGGTATCTCCGCTTACAGTCACTCACGTGCAGTGAACCGGCTTTATCACCGCACCCATGCACTATGCTAAAGGGAGAGGCTTGGTGACAAAAAAACGACTAAAGCAGTGGTGACATCTTGAAGGCACTTGCGCAAGTGTGGTACCGTCCGAACTCGAATGCAGGTCTGGGAGCAGCTACGCACAATTCGGGCAGTGTAGAGCGCGATGTCCGGAGCTCGACGGCAAAGCAAATGCAGTAAACTGGTGCGGATGACGATCCGGCGACAACGCCAGACGCGGCGGCTTCCCGTTGCACTCGATGACCAGCATTTTGTCTCCTCAGGTGATCACGCGGTGAGGTCCACTGTAGGGAGGTCCGAGAGGAGGCTGTACTACGTCGCTACGCAACATGACGTGGTTGCAGCACTGCAGGTCGGCGTGGACGAATATCTTCCCAGTGCCGTGCTGCATTGGTGCGTGTGCTTGGAGGCCGGCCATGTAAGTGTGCAGATGTTCTGCCAGAGTGGGTGCCAAGGCGTCGCGAGGGAATCTTACATCTTCGAGAAAATCACCCAGGATTATCAGAGATTGCCCGTAAATGAGGTCGGCAGGTGATGCACCGATCTCCTCCTCCGGCATTACTCGCAGGCCGAGCAGCACCAGTGGGAGCGCCTCTGGCCATGAGGTCTTGTGGCGCATTAGAGCAGCTTCCAGAGTCCTGTGGAACCGTTTGACCATGCCATTTGACACCGAATGGTAGCTGGTTGTCCTGTGTAACCGGGTGCCACACAGTCTGGCGATGTGCGTAAACAACGCACAGTCTAACTGGAGGCCGTGGTCAGTTGTCACATGACTGGGACACCCGAAGCGTGCCACCCTGGTGTCGGCGAATGCGGTGGTGACAGGCTCGGCTGTGACGTCCGTGACGGGCGTTGCTTCCGACCAGCGAGTGAAGCGGTCCACCGTACTTAGGAGTTACTGCTTGCCTTGTGAGAGAGGAAGCAGGCTGACGAGGGCCACGTTAACTTGTGCAAATCAGCGTGTCGCGCCCAGGAAGGTGCCCACGGATGCGTGGGTGTGCCTCCCGACTTTGGCACGCTGACATGTGATGCAAGTGTGCGCCCATTCACGACAGTGCTTCCGAAGCCCGGGCCATACGAAACCCGCAGCCATGAGCGTCGCAGTGGTGTTGGTGCTGGGGTGTGACAGTCCGTGGGCATCGTCTAAGGCACTGCGCAGGAATTTCTAAGGGAGGAACGGTCGGTGCGTGCTGGTTGAGATGTCACACCAAATCTTCCGTGCAGAGCTGGGGACAGGCACCAGCTCCAGTTGCATGCCGCTGGAAGTGTCGTAACGGAAGTGGTGCAGTTCTTCGTCACTCTCCTGTACTTGGGCAACGTCCTCAAAGTTCACAGGGGGTGAAATAACGGCACATGCTCGGGACGAACAATCAGCGATGATATTGTTTATCCCCGAAATGTGTCGAATGTCTGTCCTGAATTGCGACACGTACTCTAACTGCTGGAGTTGGCACGGTGAACACTTACTGTGGTTGTTCTCAAACGCGTGGGTAATGGGTTTGTGGTCGGTGAAAATGACGAATTGTTGGGCTTCTATGGTCGGAAGTATTTCACCGCCGCGTACACCACAAGCAACTCTTGGTCATAAGTGCTCCAAGCACGTTGCGATTCAGAAAGCTTTTTAGAGAAAAAACCGAGAGGCTGCCAACTCCCGCCAACGCGCTGTTGTAACGCTGCACCGATGGTGGCCTGGCTGTGGCCTGGCTGGTGTCCACAACTACAGTTAAGTCCGCATCATTTACTGGGTGCGCGAGCAGCGTCGCTTCCAGAAGATTCCTTTTTGAGTCCATGAAGCTCTGCTCCATTGCATCTGTCCAATTCACAAGGGTCTTTCCTTGTGAGGTAGGACCTTGTAATGCCTTAGTCAGCAGCTCTTGCACGGCTGTAGCGTTGGGCAGGTGTCGACGGTAAAAGTTCAACATGCCGAAGTAACATCATAATTCTTTGTGCATCTGCAGACATGGCATGTTCAGTATTGCTTTCACTTTCTCTGGTAGTGGTGTCAATCCGGTGGGCGTAATTAAATGGCCGAGGAACTCGATTTCCGTCATGCCGAACTCGCATTTAGCAGGATTAATAACGATATCGGCTTCACTCAGGCGCTGAAAGATGGTCATTAAGTGGCGGCGGTGGAGTTCAGGCGACTTGGAATACACCATTGAGGTACACGAAACAAAAGCCTCGCAAGACGCCGTCCAGGAACCGCTGCCAAGTCTGGGCAGCATTCCAAAGACCGAAAGTCATAAATGGCTTTCGAAAAGTCCAAAGGGTGTTACGATGGCTGTTTTTTCAATGTCTTTGGGCGCCACCAGAATTTGGGTGTACGTCTTTGCGCAACCTATCTTGCTGAACACCGCGCAGCCTGCCAAGGCGTAGCTGAAGTCTTGAAGGTGTGGGGCTGAGTATCGGTTCAGCACCGTTCGCGAATTGAGGGCGCGATAGTCCCCACATGGGCACTAAATGCAACACCGATGACCATGGGCTGCTTGATGGTCGCACGATGCCTTGCTACAGCAGGGCCTCGAACTCTGCCATTGCTGCTGCAAGTCTGTCAGGCGCGAGTTGACGTTGGCGACACGATGTGAGGGGTCTGGGTGTGGTTATTATGTGGTGCAATGTCGAATGTTTGATGTCTCTCGGTGCACCGGCTGGGCGGGTGAGGTCGGGGAATTGTTCAAGGATGTCCGCGTATGGTCCAGCGTACTTCACAGGTTTAATACTGTAGTAAGCAGCCTGTCGGCGCTGTCCCACTATCTTTAAATTCGTTGTCGCATTGATGAGCTGGCCGTTTGCGATGGCGGCTAGCAGCCCGTAGTGCGCCCAGGATCGGCTCATTGACGTCGCCCACAGTAAAAGTTCACGAGAATGTGTGACGTAGACCTAGATCTATATTGCGGCTGTGTGTGCAGTAAGTTTTAATAGCGGAATTGTTCGCCGCTGTAAAGCAGAGTGCCACGGCCCGCCTGCGGTCTCGTAACATAGAACGGGGGAATATCGAGAGGTCCAACCCGTGTCGACGAGGTACCTCACGCCTGCCCCCAGTTCTGCAACAAACAGGCGCTTTGATATCACACTGCAGCTGTGTGCGCCTAGGTCCGGTCGCAGCTGGCATTTGGGTGCGAGCAAGGAGCGCGGCACCTGGTTGCTTCGTTGCCGAAGCGGGCGTGTTACCAGCAGTAGCCACTTTGTGCGTGCTCTGACGTCTGTGGGGTACCGTAGGAGCGGCTGTTGCTGTGTTGCTGGTTGAGCGAGCTACGCCGCCTGTCGCCTGGTCTGCTGCCGCTGCGGCGCTTGCTGCCCTCTTGCTGCAAGCGCGCCAACCGGTCGACTTGCGTGGAGAGAGTTGCCATCTGTGCAGTCACGTTTTGCACTAGCTGGTGCGGGAGGCGTGTGCTGCCAAGGAGGTGGGGGGACGGAGTCGTAAGCTGCCTCAGCCACGGTGCTAGGCGCCGTTGTTAGCATGTCATGCACCCTGTCGGCCAAGTTAGTGACGGCGTCCAGCTGCATCTCCATCTGTGCGGCTATCACTGCCTGGACCTGAGCTGGGAGGCTGCGCACCCAGATAGTGCGTAACAGTGAATCGGGCACCATATCAGACTGCGCGAGGCTCCGCAAGTGGCGCAGGAACTGCGAGGGCCTCCGATCGCCGCATTCCTCTTGCCGCAGCAGTTGGTGCACTCGTTGTTCCTCGGATGACGAAATACACCGGATCAGCTCTTCCTTGAGCCGTTTGTAGCTTGACTGCATCAGTGGGGCGGTGACTATATCCCGCACTTCGGCTGCATAGTTCTGGTCCAGCTGGCTCACTATGTGCCCAAATTTCGCCAGGTCGCAGGTCACGTGATTGCTCATAAATACTGCCACAACTTGGCTGAACCACATTACAGGGTCGTGTGGCCAAAAGGGAGGCCGCCTGATCGATGCCTGTCCAGCGCATGTCGGCATTCTGGTGGTCGTAGGAGGCGTCGGTGTGGCGGGAATTTGCGAGCCAACAATGCAGAAAAAGAGTTAGTTAAAAACAAAATTTTACTACAGAGCACTGTTCGACGCGGGCGTATACGCGCAAGCCTACTCACGGTTCCACGTCTCTCGTACAGATGAATGTTCATCGCCACGTGTCACCAGTAAAGCGGGAACGTGTGGTATCTCCGCTTACAGTCACTCATGTGCAGTGAACCGGCTGTATCACCGCGCCCACGCACTATGCTCAAGGGAGAGGCTTGGTGACAAAAAATGACTAAAGCAGTTTTGGGACAGGACACATTTATTCTTCCTAGCGTTACAATAAATGACAAATACCATTCGTCGCTAATGACCATCCATACAGGTGTGTTGCACTGGCGGCACGGGTCGATCACCGATCCCAGAGGGTATACACTCCAGTGATGAGCCATGGCATGACTGCATGGACTGAGCGAGACAGAAGGCCGCGTCACTGAATGTTCTGCTCCTGGCGCGACCGGAGGTGCCGTAACGTCCGCGAAGGAGCAAAAAACACTTTAAAAGTATGGTGCGCACTGCAGAACAGCGACTGTGTTACGACCGCGCGTTCGCATTTACGGTGGAGTCACGTTGACTCAATGCATGTGGTCCACGGCGAGAGAACTGAGAGACGCGTGTCGCGCCGCATCGACTTGCTTGCACTGTATGCCTGCTTTTGTCCCTGTGTGGTCCGATGTGCCATGCACCGTTGCCGAAATTCAGAGTAACGGCACAGCTGCCCCTACTTGTGTCGGCAGTGCTGTAGTTCAGCCCTTCATGCGTTGGACGGTGCTGCTGCCACAAATACATTCAAGAATTCTGCAGAAAATCAATGTTAAGGATAATGGTGTGTAATTTTTTGTGTCCAATTTTTTTACCTTTCTTATGTACAGGACTCAACTGTCGTTTTTCCAATCACTTGGGACTTTGCACTGGATGAGAGACTTGCAAAAAGTGCAAGCTAACACCCAAACCTCCAGATGTCAGACATTCAGACTGGTATCAAACTTTGTATTTCAATAGAGTATCAACCAAAATACAAATTTAGTTGATGCTGTGTGATGTTGTCCAGTAGAATATGCGTAAACAGTAATTAAAAGTAACACCAGAACTACAGAGCACAGGAAAGGTGTATCTTTGAATAGATGCATTGAAGGTCTCACATGGCTGAATTGGTAGAGAGTGAGGTTATCACAATAAAGATTCTGCAATCAAATCCCCATGATAACATTTTTTTTATTGTTTATGTTTGGAACTGTTATATGGGAGAACACTTTCCTGCATGTAATAGAACTTTTCCGAGTTTGTAGCAATGTTCTTTTGGCACTCTGCTTTAGCTTCATTGGTCGAAAATAGTAAACCTATAGAGTACATCTCTATAGAAAGGTGTGGTGTTCTGTCGGACATGTGTGACAGAACACTATGTCTATATAAATATATTCTATAGGTTTGCTACTTTCAACTAACTTAGCAAAATAAGACTGCCAAAAGAATATTGCTACAAACTCTGGAAAATCTTTTAAATGACAGGAAAATGTTCTCCCTTATAAAAAAGAAGTCATCAGTGGGGTTTGATTGCAGGACCTTAGTATGACGTCCTCACTCTCTATCATATCACCCACGCAATATCTTCCAACACATTTATTCACAGATATGCCTTTCCTGTACTCTGTAGTTCTGGTGTTACTTTTAATTATCATTTATGAATATTCTGCTGGACCACAGTACACAGCAAAAACTAAATCAATGTTTTGGTTCATATTCTATCAACAGACAACATTTGGAACCAATCTGAGTGTCTGACATCTGGAGGTTTGGGTGTAAGTAAGGGGCCAATACTATAGAGTACTCTTTCTAAAGTGAATTGGGATACCATCCAAACCTGGCAACTTATTTGTTTTCAATGCTTTCAGTTGTATCCCTGTGCCACAGATATCTATTACTATGTTGTCCTTATGGGAGTCTATGCGACAGTTCAATGATGGTATGTTTGTATGATTCTCCTGCAAGAACGATTTATTAAATGTTAAATTTAAAACTTTGGATTTCCTTTTGCTATCCTCTACTGCCATAACTAGTGTCTGGATAGAAGCCCTAGACCCACTTAGCAATTTTCTTGGGTTCTTAGTGAGATATTTTGCAAAGGTATGATGGTGGTAGTTATATGGTCTGCACATAGATATTATTACAGATGTACAACTCTCTACCAACCTTTAGCTGTTGTCATCTGCATTTTCTCTTTTCAACAACAAGAGTAACAGCCTTTGCTTACTCAATATTTTCTGAATTTGGCTGTTAAACTATGGTGGGTCTTTTCTGTCATCAATCCACTTACTGGGTGCATACTTCTCCAGAGCATGATTTACAGTCCATATAAATTTTGCCAGTAATTCCTCTACACCCATCACACCAGAACCTAATGATGTCAGGTCATTGTCTAAGTGAGATGCTAACAACTGCTTATCTGCTCTTTCTAGCAGAATCACTCTTATATCCCTTTTGACTGATTTATTGACTTTTAGTAACCATAGTCACCATAATGACATCATGTTCACTAATCCCCGTCTCTATACTGACACTGCAGATAAGGCCAGGCCTGTTTCTAGCTACATGGTCTAAGATATTCTCAGTGCATGTGGGCTGTCAAACTAGCTGCTCTTGACAGTTTTCAGAAAATGGTTCTAAATTACTTAGGAAGACTGTCTGTCTGTAGCCCATATAATCAATCCACAGATATCTCAGTCTGTGTTTGGTGGAATGAAGTTCCCTGCAACTAGAATAGCATGATCTGATTATTTCCGCACTGCTAACCATATACTTTCTTTGAATGACTCTAAAACTGTCATAGTGTAATTGGGTGGCCAGTACAAATATCCAGCAACTGACACAATTTTACATAGACCTATTATATGTAACCATATAACTTTACTGTCGCACTCAATTTTGATCTCAATAAGAACAATATTTTTATCAACTGCAATGAGCACTCCCCTCCTATGGCATATAATGTGTCTTTCTGACACATATTCTATGACTTTATAAATACCTCAGTGCTTTCTACTTCAGGTTTCAGCCATCTCTCAGACCCAAGAACAATTGTTACTGTTGTTGTGGTCTTCAGTCCTGAGACTGGTTTGATGCAGCTGTCCATGCTACTCTATCCTGTGCAAGCTTCCTCATCTCCCACTACCTACTGCAACCTACATCCTTCTGAATCTGCTTAGTGTATTCATCTCTTGGTCTCCCTCTACGATTTTTACCCTACATGCTGCCCTCCAATATTAAATTGGTGATCCCTTGATGTCTTAGAACATGTCCTACCAACCGATCCCTTCTTCTAGTCAGGTTGTGCCACAAACTTCTCTTCTCCCCAATCCTATCCAATACCTCCTCCTTAGTTATATGATCTACCCATCTAATCTTCAGCATTCTTCTGTAGCACCACATTTTGAAAGCTTCTATTCTCTTCTTGTCCAAACTATTTATCATCCATTATTCACTTCCATACATGGCTACACTCCATACAAATACTTTCAGAAACGACTTCCTGACACTTAAATCCAAGAACAATCTGACCCCAAAACTTTCCAGAGGGCAGTAAATTTGGAAACTGCTGTGAATACTTCAATAATCTCCTGATAATACTTTGATAGTCAAAGACTATTTACTCTGAATGTGGTCTGATTTCTACCTGGTGAGTGTTCATCAGAGTACCTCAAACAAATTCCTAGTCTAAAATATCCCCATGTGCACTACAAAAGTACTCTGCTACCTGAGTAGCTGCTTCCTTTGTGTAATGCATCCCTGACCTATCAAGGGGAGTCCTACAATTCCCCACTTGATAATGCAGGACAGAAATCTGCTGTCACGACTGTCACAGAGTCAATGAAGCTTTGGCTGAGACACTCCACTCGGTTCCAAAGCAAAGGACCCTTACCAACTCTGGGAACAATGCTCCAAATTGTGAGATGTGCTTGAGCCACAAGCACAAAACCAGCATTCTTCACCACTTTCACCTGCCACCTGCACAAATAGATGATGATCCCAGAGCAAATGCGACAGGTGTCATTGTTGCTGAAGTGAGCCACAACTAGCACATGGCTGCACCCCACATGCTCGATAGCCACAGGCAAAGTCTCCTCCACATCTCAGGTGAGGCACCTCGGCAGACATATCAAGTACACATTAGCTTCCTTTCCAGGTTTAAAAGCTATCTCCCTAAGGGGCTCCACAATGAGCCTAACAATGGAGCTCCCAATAATTTGGAAAATCCTGTCCACCTTTGCCTGATCAGACCTTGTTGAAAGAATGACCACATGCAGGGTGAATAGTCAAGGCCAGAGGGGCAGTCTCCACAATGGCCTTCTGCTTCATGCAACAGAAACATGTTATTGCCTGCCACTCATCCTGCTATGGCAGCAGTCCACCACACGGTGTACATTAGTTGGTGAGCCAATCGGTAAGACAAGCAACACCTGATGACTCCACACAATGAGGGAAATATTACATCACGATTACACCCCAAGGTAGTGGCCTGGAGGTGGAAAATTGTAGCCAAAAGTGCATTCAGCTACTTGCGAACTGGGACAGCTGTTCCTGCATCAGCACGTAGCATGCACATACCCTCCCTGTCCTAGTATAACTAATTGAATAAGTAAACTATAAAAGCAGACAGATACCTAGATATGCAACTTGCAACCCTCTTGACTTGTCACCAATGGACTCTTATGCTTTAATAAGCAGTGCACCTGGCTGTTAAGAAGAAATGAAAACTGTGCTCCAAACTTTTAGAATTTATAGTTACATTGAAAAAAATAGGAGGATTAAACCTCTTAAATAGAAAAATGTACAAAGAGTTTGAGAAATATACTATTCGAAAAACACAGGAAACTTGCCATTCTGGAAATGAGTAACATGTGACATCTGGTGCCTGACTGATGGACTTATTAGGCTGAAAGGAATGGTCGCTTGTCTTCAAAACAAACAAACGAGCAACTACTATACTACAGACTGCATGAATATTCACTTAAAGTTACAAAATGCAAGATTAAACCCCTCAAATAGAAAAACAGATATGAAATTCAAGAAATATACTACTAGGAAAACAGGCAGGGAATGAAAAATGTGCTCCAATTTACCTACAGTTAAAAAAAGGTAAGATTAAGCATCTTTAACAGAAAAATACATTCAGTATCCCCTGTTAGTCCTATTTGTTGCGGATCCCAATTAGCAATATTTTATGATGGGACATGACCCACTACACCATTAAAAGTAATGACTACCAAAAATTTATACAGGTCCAGGATAACATTGGGTGGAATGCAGGCACAAGGATCTGTTGGATGCCCAAGGCACTAGTAGGACATTGTTAATAGAATACATAGTCATCTTCTTTAAGGTGACGAGAAGCCAAGTGATCAGGTGAAGCTTACACGAGGCCAGTGCATGTTGACACCTGCACACCTAGCAGCCTTGACCACCACAGTGATGGGGCTGTACATACAGCTGGCAGCTATGTCACAGGAGGTTGCTGATCAGATGCATTGCTGACATTGCCTGTGTGACCCCAGCTACCAGCAGCAGGGCTAACAGGTAACCAGGGCACATTTGCGGAGATCATACGTGACACCCCAGGAAAGGCATCCAATAACAGTGTATAAAGTTGTCTCGGTCGCAAAAAGTTGTGTTTCCTCGACGAAAGAGAGGCAGGTGATGCCGTTGTCTGATCATAGATGTAGGTCGGAGGGGGGGAACCTATTTGCGCTCCCCTTGGCTCGTGGTACTGTACCATCAGCTAAGCCTATGGGACCTGGTGGTAGGAGGCACCCGAGTCTTCTCATCAGTGGAGGTGAAGAAGATGGCAGAAGCCCACAGCAGCTGAGTCCTTCAGTCCAGGCCGATGGCTGCATCATAGACTGCACTCATCTAGACAGACTATGGATGAAGTCCCACATTGGGACTAATTAGCTGCAAACTGAGAAATGAGCTTTGGAAGACAGAGTATTTGTGCTGGTCGATCTACGCCAATGACATTATCGCGCAGCAAAAATTAATGATTGTGCCCTAGTTTTCTGAATCTGTCAGTGCTCTGTACCACAATATCACTTTCCAGTTTTTCCCTTCAGGCTTATTTAGTTTGGCTACTGTGTGGAAAAAGCCACTCTCATGTACAACTTCTGCGTTATTACTTCAGTGTACATGGTCAACAGAACGATGTTATGCTCCCTCATCCATGAGGTCACTGTGTTGAGTCAGAACCTCAATCATGGTGTGTGGCTAATTAACTTGGTGGTGTGCCCATGCTACTTGCTGTCCTTCCTTGTTGGGATTCCAATGTAGTGAGTTGGTAGCCCTGCACCAGGCAAGACACGTGAGTTTTGTGCTGCTGTACAGATAAGTGATTTAGACTGTAATAAAACTCAGTTTAGTTCAGGAAACTAGTTTAATACGTGTGTTAGTGTGTTTTGCAAGCTTACAATTAAAGGTATCACTTCTCTTTGCTTATTATTCCAGAAAATGTGAAAGGAATATAAAGTAAGGTTACGATTGTATTCTTGCATACATTTTAGTGCAGTAAAACTTAGAGAATCTCATTTAATTGCTCTGTTCCATTCCAGCAAGTTAAGAAAAGCATATCCCTTTGTTGTTTAACTCTTATTTTGTGAAACACAGCGTAAATGTTAAGTTCTGGTATCTGGAAACTTTGCACATACGGTAGTAGCTTTTTTTGCATACAGTTGCGACTATGCCTAATTTTTGTAAACGTGTTTTTGCTCTTTTTTCGGTAAGCTAACTTCCTGTCACTGAAGTAAGTTTGTTTACATACAATTGAGACTAGACCTAATATTTTGTAAGTGTGGTTTCTTGTTTTTCAGTAATTTTAAGTAAAGTTTGGAAGGTAGGAGACGAGGTACTGGTAGAACTGAAGCTGTGAGGAAGGGGCGTGAGTTGTACTTGGGTAGCTCAGTTGGTAGAGCACTTGCCCACGAAAGGCAAAGGTACCAAGTTTGAGTCTCAGTCCAGCACACAGTTTTAACCTGCCAGGAACTTTCAATTTAATTTGACTTATTCTCACTAAAGTAAAATTTTTACCATGAGTGAAAAGTGCCTGATGTGCCATAGAATTGTTAGCTCTGGGGTTTGGTGTGATGGCTGCAGTAGTTTTTTCCATTGGGGTGATTGTAGTGACATGGGAAATGGGGAAGTGGATCAGACTCATCAGTGGTTCTGTATGCAGCAGAGATTGGCAAATAGTGGAACAGGAGGGGAAAATTGCTGCCTTTCAGGCACAGTTAGAGCAGGCTAGGGAAGATCTGAACAGGTTAAGGAGGGAGAAGGGTAAAGATAGGTGGGAAGTGGTAACAGGTAACAGGAGGAAAAGACCTAGAACTTTGTCAGACAGCTTTGTGGTGAATGTGAAGAATAAGTTTGACCTGTTGCTTCAGTTAAAAATTGATGAGCCTCAGACAGAGGTAGGTGTAGAGAGGGCACAACAAACTTTCACTAGAAAATTGAATAAGGAAGTAGGGAAGGCAGCAAAGAGAAAGAAAGTTTTGTTGTTAGGTAGTTCACATGCCAGAGGTGTAGGAGGTGTAGGACCAGTTAGGATCAGAATACCAGGTCACAATTTTTTTTTAAACCTAGTGCTGGTCTGAGTCAGGTGACAGAGGATTTAGGTTCACTCTGTAAAGATTTTACCAAGGAAGACACCGTGGTTATTGTGGGTGGGTCAGGCAATATATTCACAGATACCCTGGGCGCAGTATAGAGTGTGGCCTAGCAAAGATTGCATCAGCACTGTGACATAGCAGTGTTGAGTTTGTGTCTGTTCTGAGATTCCATGACCGACCTCATTTAAACTCTTCTGTTGGGAGAGTTAATTTGGAGTTGAAATGGCTATTTGGGTGGGGTGTGGGGTCGTCTGCCATGAGTGGTAATATACAAGTAGTCATAGATGTTGGAGCAGCACCTTTTTTAGGATAGGTAGGACAGAACGAAGTCAAGTTCGGAGAGAAGTAAAGATTGAAACGAACTTTCAGTTTGAGAAAGAAATAAAAAAAGCATAATCCTGGCACATTCGATCAGCAATCACAGCTGTTGGTTAAAAATTTACAGCAATCAGCAGAAATTTTATTTCCAACCGATTTCATCTTGGTAAATGTGAAATGCCAACTATCTTTAGTGCATCAAAATATTTGAAGGCTTAGAAGTAAAGTTAATGAACTACTTATGTGAATTGATGAATTAGAGTCATCAAACCCAGTTGATATAATCTGCCTCTCTGAACATCATGTGACCACTGGTATTGATATGTTAAACCTTACAGAATTTAAGTTAGCCTCTTACTTTTGTAGACAAAATATGGGGAAAGGAGGAGTTGCCACATTTGTTAAAAACAGTTTCAAATTTAAGAATATTGAGATTAATAAAGTTTGCTTAGAGCAGCACTTAGAAGCATGTGCAACAGAGGTAGAATTTCATAATAGGTCCTTTATAATAGTAGCCATATACAGAGCACCTTCAGGAAAATTCAACCTGTGTATAAATAGTCTCAAAGATTTATTATCTCATCTAAAAATAAAAATAAAAAAACAACAAAGAACTAGTGGTTGCTGGTGATTTTAATATAGATGTCCTGAAAAACACTGTCAGTGAACAGTTACTGGATCCAGTTACATCATCCTTCAATTTAATTTCTACTGTAAATTTCCCAACTAGGGAATACAAATGTTCTAAGACTGCCATTGATAATACCTTTGTAGACAATTCTAGGCAACTAAGCCACATTGCAAAACCAGTAGTAGATGGGATACTTGACCATGGCATGCAACACCTAATATTAAATTCTGAAAACTGTCAGGGTACAACAGAACTGAGTACAGAAGGCCAATAAAACAGTCAAAAACTGAGAAAGGTAGGAGATTGCTCAAAGAAATTAACTGGATGATGTTTACAGCATCCAAGACACACATGGAAAATACAAAACATACATTAATAAAGTTAGCACCTTATTTGAAAATTGTTCTCCCCTGAAGGTAACTCAAATTAAGTAGAAGTCTAATAAGAAACCATGGATCACACCAGGGATAAAGATATCATGTGAGACAAAAAGGAAATTCTACTGATATGTAGGGACACCTTTGATACTAGCATTATAGCTCATTACAAAAATTACTGCAAAATATTGCAGAAGGTTATCCAGAAATCTAAACATCTGCATTATGACAAGAAGATAAATACAGCCAGCAATAAAATAAAAACAATATGGAATATATAATGTCCATTATAATTATCCGGGCTGTTATGCTGTGGTCAGTTGATGAATTCTGTGTCAATTCCCAACGTTTCATCTTCGACTGCAGGAGACATCTTCAAGGGTGTCTGTAGCTCGATGGAAGGTCCAACACACCCACTGGCTCACTACAGACTGCCGCTAAATTCCGTGTCCACGCGCTCCCGCGCCGCTGTGTGATGTCACAAGTTTTGAAAACATCAGTGCAATTGGCCGCTGTCCGTCGCCGTCGATTGCCGTTGCCATCACCCACTAGTGGACAGGTGGTACATATCTTCTTTACCACTGGCATCCATATACCGTTTAATTTCACGCCCTCCTCCTTTTGGTTGAAATTATTAGGGTGTCTAGTGATTTCGATTGCCTCCCTGTAGAGCATTTCGTAATACCCGCTTGTGGCCACTAGTACTTGGGTCGCCTCAAAACGAATATTGTGGTTACCTGGATGGAAAGCATGCTCCACAACAGCTGATCGTTCCATTTCTCCTCTTCTACAATTTCCCTTGTGCTCTTAAAAACATTTAGCGGCCATAAGCGGATATTACGAAAGGCCCTACAGGGAGGCAATCGAAATCGCTAAACACCCTAATAATTTCAATCGAAAGGAGGAGGGCGTTAAATTAAATGGTATATGGATGCCGGTGTTAATGAAGATGTGTACCACCCATCCACTACTGGCTGATGACAACGGCGATTGACGGTGACGGACAGCGGCCAATTGCACTGACGTTTTCAAAACATGTGACGTCATGCCGCAGCGCAGGAGCGTGCGGACACGGAATTTAGTGGCAGTCTGTAGCGAGCCAGTGGGTGTGTTGGACCTTCCATCGAGCTGCGGACCCCCTTGAAGATGTCTCCTGCAGTCGGAGATGAAACGTTAGGAATTGACACAGAATTCATCAACCGACCACGGCATAACAGGCCAGATAATTATAATGGACATGATATTTCTGGCCGTGAAAGTCTACATTTTAGAATAATATGGGATATAGTTAAGTCAGAGACAGGTAGGACCAGAAATGAGGAGGAATAAATAGCTCTTAAAATAAATGAAATCCTGGTAACAAACACATGTTGTGTTGCAAACAATTTAAACAAGTATTTTGTCTCTGTTATTGATAACATGGGGTTGTCAGGTTCAGTAAATAATGCAATGGAATATCTGAGACCAGTGCACAGACGTAATCTCAGTAAAATGGAATTGACACTTACTTCACCGAAAGAAATAAAACCCATCATAAAGTCCTTGAAATCAAAGTATTCTAGTGGTTATGATAACATATCAACAAAGTTAATAAAAGAGTGTTCACGTGAGCTTAGCCATATCTTAAGTTATTTGTGTAATCAATCATTTATCACAGGAACATACCCTGACTGGCTGAAATATGCTGAAGTTATATCCCTTCACAAGAAAGGGGACAAAGAAATACGTGTACATAATTTTACTGTTTATTGACTGAGGATCATTAAAATTAATGGAACTCAAGTTTTTTCTAATTACATTTTTGTAATGTGTTTATCTGACATGTTCCACACCTAGGAGGATCCCCTCTTTTGTGGGTCTATGGAATGAATAATTAACCTAATTTAATTTAATCTAATACTACATACCAGCCTGCCTTGAAATCCTCAGCTTTGCCACTGGCACTGGCCAGGGAAAACTTTTAAATATTCTCACTTCTGCCCAGAATATTATTCTGTGGACAACAAAATATTTACAATATAAAAAATTCTAGTGAATATGATAAAATGCCAGCTTATTAAATTAAAGAGTACTATTTTGAGTTGAGTAACATCTCAGTGTATATATGAAAACAATAATTTATCACTGGGAGATTTATAGACTGTCTGAAGATTACTGCAGTTAAGTCACTGCACAAGAAAAGGATAAAAATAACTTCCTGGTAGAGAAAAGTTGCTGAGTCATAGATAGGCACAACAAAAATATTGTCAGCAAGTAAGCTTTCAGCCAAAAAGGGGTTTCTTTACAACCACATTCCTTGGCTGCCAAGGTCAAACTTGGCAGCCAGAGACTATGGCCATGAGTTTTCTTTGCTGAAGAAGGCTTTGGCCAAAAGCTATAATGTGTAACAGTCTTTTCACTGTGCTTGTTTGCCTGTCTGCAACACAATGGGCCATCTTTATGGAGAATAGCAATCTATCCTTCTGATAATATTGTAGATAGTGAGTCAGGAACCAGTCAGTGACAATGAATTAATGGTAATGAGCAACTGCAGCATCACCCAATATGAAAGTCATCAAGAATTTGAAAGCAAAAGAAGACGCATGACTTTTTTACTTATCAGTCTAAACAGTCAACTGACTCTGGGCCTTGTCACTGGATCTCAGAAATTCTGGAAAGTGGTTGAAGACATATGAGAAGCATTCCCAGTCTTACAAAAAGAGTCACACATGGGAGTCTGCCAATTTACTTTCAGACAAGATACCAATAAATGCCAAAATAAGTATTTAAAACTAAAAAACAGATTTGAATGTTACATAGTATTATATAAAGTGCAGGTAGTAATAAAAAGATTTTTTTCAGAAGCAAGACCTGGACTATGATGAAACATACATATCAGTTATTAAATATAACTCACTAAGGCATTTCTTTACTATGGCTGTTAAACCTGGTCTTGCTATAAGGGTTTTCTTACAAGATGACTTACATGAAAAGATCTATCTGAAAATTCCAAAAGTAGGTCCATTTACAAAGACAATAAAAGATACTGGTATTAAAAGACTAAAAAATAACAGTATATAGGTTGAAGCCAGGCAGCTGCTAAGAAGATTAAGATATTTTAATAGTTACCATCTGTGTGGACTATATGCTAATTTTCATTAATAATTCACAAGAGAAGAAGTCTTCAAAGGCAAACTACAAGACAAATTCATGCTGAAAGATCTTGGTGAAGCTATTAACTGATTTGGCATCCTAATCGCTAGGAAACCATAATGAATGTCATGGATAGACGAGATACACTATGTGGAAAAAATTCTCAACAGATTCAGTATGAAAAGTCTTTCATACTGAATCTGTTGAGAATTCAGTACTAACAACACTGAAAAATAGCCAAGTGCTCCCTAACGACATGAGTACAAAAACAGAACAAGTCCAAGTAGCTATGAAGAATATACACACTTTACAAGATGAAAATAGTCAGCCCTAATGTACTGTGGAGCAAGTACATTCAAAATGAATGCTGGCACTTATGATCACAAAATCTCTAGAAAATTCTTGTCGTCATCTGCTACTACAATATGTTGGACCAAATATGAAGTTTTTGTATTTTTTGCAGGTGCGATTATAGTGGAATTGTGAGAATTCAGAATCTATGCTTTGTTCGTTAACACATCTTTCGCATTGCTATAGTGTAACTATGGACTTTTGGGTTATTTTACTGTGTATAATATCTTGTATTAATTTTATCTTGTTAATGTGTGTGCAGTTAATGAGTTTGTTCCAATCAGGTACTGCCTCTAAATTACTCTGCTAATATGTTTCTACTGACTAGACCTTTACATGGATTGGTCCTTACACTGCATGGAGCAAAAACAGATACTACAAATCCACATGAAAGTTGCAACTCATTACAAAAATGAAATATTAATTTACAAAATTACAAAAATTGAAGAAAATTTTCCTATATGTAAAGTATATATATGACACTGAATGTAGTGTTACCAGTTCTCTCTTGCTAGTTGTGGGTAATCCCTTCATAATAAAGGCTTTTGAATTTAAAACACAAGTCACTGCAGGATGTCATCACTTAGTTCAGAACAGACAGATCTCTCAAACATGGAAAACTCATGCCTCATTTCAGTCACTCACAACTGTTACTGCATGATGGAGTACTAATACAAAGAGGCGATTACATTTGAACATGGAAAATCTAAATGATGAGTTATGTCATCTATATTTACCATTCCAGGGAAACCAGGCATGTTTTCCATATACAAGTGGTTTAGTATTTTAACAGTTTGGGTGCAGGTTTAGTATGTGAACAGTTTGGGGGCAGAGAGATGCCAAAATTAACTGAATACTTACCCTATATTGGCAATGTGTCAGATGGCCCTCACAACTGCGTAACATCCATTAAAAAATGTGGTACCTCATGATAGAAGTATGGTATGAGGGTAAATCAATTATTAACTGCAACTTAAGTTATATTTTTGTTTATTTTGGTAGTACTGTCATTTTATGTTGATGACACATGCTTTGTTTATTTGTTATATCTTTGCAATTTTCAAGCTGCTACGTTAGTTTTGTTATCGCTCCTATGCTGTTAATCATGGCTGCTCCACTGTTTATTTGCACCAAAAAAGAGCAATGTTCAGTGATCCATTTTTTGTGGTCAGAAGGCTTATCAGGGACTGAATTTCATTGAAGACTTTTGGTGCAGTATGGGAACAGTGTTTTGCCACAACAGAGTGTCTATGAATGGATTGAAAAATTCCAAAATGTTCGCACAAGTGTTACGCACAATGAAGGAGCTGGACAACCATTTACCACCACAAATGAAGAAATCATTGAGGGTTCACATGAAATGATTCTCTTAGACGATTAACTATTGATGAAGTGGCACATCGTCCGCAGATTAGTAACGGTTCTGCCTATGAAATCATCCACACAGACTTGGGTTTCATAAAGTTTGAGCAAAACAACTCACACAGCTGCATAAACAAATGCACTTGGACATCTGCAAAAAACATTTGAATCACTATTATAATGAAGGGGACAACTTCTTAGACAGGATCATTACTGGTGATAAAACACGGATCTGTCGTTGCGAGCCAGAGAGTAAACGGCAGAGTATGGAATGGAAATATTCCAATTTGCCATGCACGAAAAACTTCAAGATCCAACCGTCTGTTGTTTATGGTTTTTTGGGATGCAGAAGGTCCAGTAATGGAACCTTATGTGGAAAGGAGCACAACAATAAACTGTACATTACAGTGAGATGCTTATTGTCAGGCTAAAGCCTGCAATTTGAAGCAAATGCCAGGATTGCTGTCAAAAGGCGTTGTATTGTTGCATGAAAATGCCAATCTGCATACTGCTGCCCACACTTCTGAAACACTCCAGAAACTCAAATTTGAAGTTCTGGATCATCCTCCATATAGTCCTGATCTTGCTCCTTCTGACTATCACTTGTTTGGTCCACTCAAACAGGCATTAAGGGGCCGTCAATTTGCCTCAGACAAAGCAGTGAAAGAAGCAGTGCATTCCTGGCTCACAGCTCAACTGAAAACCTTTTACGAGGGCATCAGGAAGCTTGTACAACAATGGACCAAGTGTGTTGAAATGCAAGGAGACTATGTCAAAAAATGATTTTCTTGTAAGTTTCCTATTTGATTACAACAAACTTTTATAACCACTTTGTGGATAATAATTGACATACCTCCATACTCTGATAAAGTGTTGTACAACTTCTATGACTTCATGTGGCTGGACAGCTGTGATCCACTCAGATAATCTGTAACTCTTCAGCACTACTGAAATAAATAAAAATCTTGATTACCTTTTGATTTGTGCCTTCACCTATTTTTTCTGGTGGCACATCAGGTGGCTTCTTATACATTGATTTAGGTGGTCGTGGTATCTTTGGTGCAGGTTTGAGTTTAATTTTTTCTTCCTCCTCTTCACCTTCTTCTTCACCTTCTTCACCTTCTTCTCCTAGCTCTGCTTTAGGAACAATCTCCTCAGGTTTAGCCTCTTGTTCTGCCTCTGCCTCAGCTTCTTCCAGTGCTGCTCTTCGTTCTTCTTCCAGCCTCTCTTGTTCCTAAAAATTCAATAAGTATTTGTAACGGGCAACAAATTAATCGTTGTTCTGTCTCATGTTTAAGGACAGACCCATGGCACAGTTATGTCAGTACAAGAACTGAAGAAAAATATAATACTTCTTGATGAACAACAAGGATGAGAGAATAAACAAGAACTATGTTGATGCCAGGGAATGTAAATTGAACCTTGGGCGGAGACTAAAGTAGAGTACAAGAGTTGCAAGGAGTCTGTAGTTATAGAACTTGAAAAAGGCAAAATTAAAAGTTAATTACAGAATTTCGGTTCTAGAACTATGAAGATGGTTTGACAAATTTGGTAAAAAAGCAAGAAAAATATGTGTGTTTCATAAACTTACCTTACTTCTCGACATAGTCTCCTATGAGGGATTTGCACTTGGTCCAGTGATACTCCAGCTTTCCTCATCCCATCAGAAAAACAGGTTCCATTAAACCTTGCAAAATATTCATTGTCTGCAACTATTAGTTCCTCATTTGATAAAAATACCTTCCCAGCAATTAAAAGTTTCAAGTTAGGGAACAGGAAGAAATAATTTGGGGCTAAATGATGAACAGGGTGGATGAGAAACCAGTTCAAAACCCCACTCGTGCACTTTCACCACTGTCATAGCTGATGTTTGGGATGGTGCATTATCCTGACGAAAATTTCTTCCCACCAACCCAAGATGGTGCATTATCTCAATGAAAGAGTACTTTTTTGCATGCCAACATTGGTCTTTTTCCAGACAATTCAAGTTTCAAACTATCCAAAACTGAAGCATAATAGGATCCAATTCTGGTTCTGCATATTTCAATTAATTTATGGGGATTATTCTTTGCAAATCACAAAAGATAGTGGCCATTGCCTTCTCAGCTGACAATATGGTCTTTGCCTTCTTAGGTGCACTTTTACCAGCCTTTGCCCACTGTTTTGGCTGCAGTTATGACTTTATGTGTAATGGTGGATCCAGCTTTCATCAACATTGGTGCAAAAAGTCTTGTAGATTCCAACTAAACACAGTCAAACGCTATGCTGAAATGTTGTATTGGTCAATTGTGAGCAATCGGGGCATCCCACTTCCTAGATAATTCGCCATGCAGGATTTATGCACTCATTTAGTTCAGATGCCTACACTCTCAGTAATATCAAAAAATTTCATTTGGTGGTCTTGCATTACCGTATCATGGATTCTGCCAATGGTTTCCATTGTGGTCACCTGAATTGGACAGCAACAGTGAGCTTTATCTTCACTGCTTGCATGACTATGTTTAAACCCATTAATCCAAAAGTAAATGGTGTTCAGTGATAGTGCAGAGTCTGTGTGATGTATAGGCAGATATAATCTGTCTCCAAGAGCCATGTACAGGGTGGTCCTTTGACCGTGACCAGGCCAAATATCTCATGAAATAAGCATCTAACGAAACAACTACAAAGAACGAAACTCATCTAGCTTGTAGGGGGAAACCCAATGGCACTATGGTTGGCCTGCTAGATGGTGCTGCTATAGCTCAAACAGAAATCAATTGAATTTTTAAAAAAAATAGGAACCCCCATTTTTTATTACAAAATTATGCAGTACGTATTGAAATATGAATGTTTTAGTTGGACCACTTTCTTCGCTTTGTGATAGATGGCGCTGTAATAGTCACAAACATATGGCTCACAATTTTAGATGAACAGTTGCTAACAGATATGTTTCTATAATTAAAATACAGAACGTAGGTACATTTGAACATTTTATTTCGGTTGTACCAATGTGATACATGTACCTTTGTGAACTTATCATTTCTGAGAACGCATGCTGTTACAGCGTGATTACCTGTAAATACCACATTAATGCAATAAATGCTCAAAGTGATGTCCATCAACCTCAATGCATTTGGCAATACGTGTAACGACATTCCTCTCAACAGCGAGTAGTTCGCCTCCGTAATGTTCGCACGTGCAACGACAATACACTGACTCATGATGTCAGGTATTGTCGGTGGATCACAATAGCAAATATCCTTCAACTTTCCCCACAGAAGGAAATACAGGAATGTCAGATCCAGTGAACGTGCGGGCCATGGTATGGTGCTTCAACGACCAATCCAACTGTAATGAATTATGCTATTATTCAATACCGCTTCAACCACACACGAGCTTTGTGCCGGACATCCATCATGTTGGAAGTACATCGCCATTCTGTCATGCAGTGAAACATCTTGTAGTAACATCGGTAGAACATTACGTAGGAAATCAGCATACAATGCACCATTTAGATTGCCATTGATAAAATGGGGCCCAATTATCCTTCCTCCCATAATGCCGCACCACACATTAACCCGCCAAGGTCACTGATGCTCTACTTGTCACAGCCATTGTGGATTTTCCGTAGCCCAATAGTGCATATTACGCCGGTTTACGTTACTGCTGTTGGTGAATGACGCTTTGTCAATAAATAGAAGGCTTGCAAAAAATCTGTCATGGTCCCGTAATTTCTCTTGTGCCCAGTGGCAGAACTGTACATGACATTCAAAGTCATCTACAGGCAATTCATGGTGCATAGAAATATGGTACAGGTGGAATCGATGTAGCATTCTCAACCCCGACGTTTTTGAGATTCCCGATTCTCGGGCAAATTTGTCTGCTACTGATGTGTGGATTAGCTGCGACAGCAACTGAAACACCTACTTGGGCATCACTATTTGCTGCAGGTCATGGTTGACGTTTCACATGTGGCTGAACACTTCCTGTTTCCTTAAATTATGTAACTATCCGGCGAACGGTTCGGGCACTTGGATGATACCGAGCAGCAAACGTAGCACACACCCATTGGGCATTTTGATCACAATAGCCATACATCAACACGATATCGACCCTCTTCACAATTTGTAAACAGTCCATTTTTAACATGGGTAATGTATCACGAAGCAAATACCGTCTGCACTGGCAGAATGTTATGTGACACCACGTACTTACATGTTTGTGACTATTACAGCGCCATCTATCACAAAGGGAAAAAAGTGGTCCAACTAAAACATTCATATTTCAATATGTACTACTATTAAAAGTCTGAAGTCCTGGAACTGTTTTAACTTTTTGCCATTATATTGTACTACTGCAATAGTTAACCAACCATTACCACACAGCGCAGTGTCAACCTTGGTAAAGGTGAAATCACTGGAACAACTCTGCCAAAATTCAGCCACAAAACAATACATGCAGGGAAACATTTAAACTTCTAACAGATAAGGTAAAGATGCCCACTGTACTGTCAACTCTTAATTCTACAGATAGCACTACTACAAAGGGCTCGAGATGTTCAGCAGAGTGCCTGCTGAATAAGCTTCTCCATGATGACAAAAAGGCAAATGACCAGCATCACACAGACTTATGAAGATAAATGGATGACACCTACATAAATGGCTCCATTAAAGTCCCATTGCCCAGCAAAGAAATAGTATTAGCAACAAAACAATTAAAGAATCATGATCCAGATTGTATACACCCAAAAACACTAAAAATTAGTGTTGCGCAGGTCACCCCCTTTCTAACAGAGTTGCTGAATGAAGCACTGCTGCAAGGTAAGGTTCCTGCCATGAGGAAAACAGCAAACATAGTAATTGTCAAAAAACACAGACTCTGAACCCAACAGACCCAAAGACTAAAAGACTTGTTTGCCTCTTGAACACGTTGGCTAAGGTGCACGAGAGGCTCCTGTGTAATTGACTATAGTTACACACAATGCTCTTCGGCATTAGTTCACGTCAGTATGGCTTTAGACTAAAAAGCTCAACAGACAATGCACTTAACCATGTACTGGAAACAACACCGGATATACAAGAAAAATATACAGCAGCACTAGCAATAGATATAGCAGGCACCTTCAATAATCTCTGGTGGCCTGTTTTGTTCACAAGGCTATGAGAGATGCAGACATAAACAGTCTTACAGAATAGCTTACTCAGCTAACGCAAAGATAGGGTGGTGCAATTGCATGCAGGAACACAAAAGGTTATCAAGAAAATAACAAAAGGATGCCCACAACACTCAATCTTTGGGCCAATTTTCTGGGATATTGCCATATAACTGTTCCTAAACAATCTGGTCGAAGATGACAGGGTGAAGGGTATAGTAGTAAGAAGTGAGGGAACAAGGAATGAAATTAAAGATATTACAAAAAATGAAAGGAACTAAAAAAGGAAAGGAATGATGAGAAGATGGATGAAGGGTACTAACTCGTGGCGCAAAATCCGCCCCAGTAGCTGAGTGGTCAGCAAGACAGATTGCCATCCTATGGCCCGGGTTCGATTCAAGGCTGGGTCGGGTATTTTCTCCGCTCAGGGTCTGGGTGTTGTGTTGTCTTCATCATCATTTCATCCCCTTCTGCCATGCAGGCCACCCAATGTGGCATCGAATGTAATAAGACCTGCACCAAGACGGCTAGACATGCTCCACAAGGGGCCTCCCAGCCAATGACGCCAAACGCTCATTTCATTTCCATGGCACAAAAAGAAAAAAATATGAAAATTTTGCAAATGAACAGATTTATTTGATTGTAAAATAGCAACTGGCAATCCACATAATTTTTCAAATTCTATGTAAGGTGCAGCAATTATAATCACAGGAAGAACTTTCAGTCATGCCCTACATTGTACCGGGTGATGAAAAAGTCAGTATAAATTTGAAAACTTAATAAACCACAGAATAATGTAGATAGTGAGGTAAAAATTGACGATGCTTGGAATGACATAGGATTTTATTAGAACACACACACACACACACAAACACACACACACACACACACACACAAGTTCACAAAATGTCCTACAGATGGCGCTGGACAGCAAAACGTCAGTGACTGCGCATGACAACCGTGTATAAAAGAAGCTGTAATGAGATAGAGTATCAGATGCGCCAACAGTTGCAGCATGTTGACGTTACCTGAAAAAGCGCTTTTAGTGAAGCTGTATTATCAGAATCGGGAATGTGCTAGTTCAGCGTTACGATCCTATCGCCATAGGAAGGGGATTCGAACAGGTAAAGGTCCATTGACAAATGCAGCTGTGGCGAGAATGATTTCGAAGTTCGAAGCCACAGGTTGTTTAGACAATAGACTCCGTAATGGCTGACTGAGCACAAGGCATAATGCTGCTGAGACAGTTCAAGAAGAAATGGAAACTGTAGCAGGTTCGTCTATGTACGGGGAAAGCAGTACTCATGCAGTCGCATGTCGCACCGGTTGGTTGGCACTTAGGCATACCCTTCGATGCTATCTGTACAAAATCCATTGGCATCATGAACTGTTACTTGGTGATTTAGTGAAGCGGAGGGCATTTGCAGTGTGGGTGTTTCAAAAGATGGCGCAAGATGAGGATTGGTTGAGTAATGTGTTGTGGACTGATGAATCTCATTTCACACTCCGAGGGTCTGTCAATGGCCACAACTGCAGAATTTGGGCTACCGAAAATCCTAGAACTGTCATGGAAACTCCATTGCATGACGAGAAAGTCACGGTATGGGTTGGATTTACCACATCTACTGTTATCGGGCCTTTTTTCTTTGAGGAAATGCGTGATTCTGGTTTTGTAACTGCTACCGTGATGGGTGAGAGGTACACCGATATGTTACAGAATCTCATCATCCCCAGCCTGGCTGATAAACACCTGCTGGAGCCTACGATGTTTATGCAGGATGGTGCTCCATCCCATATTGCTAGACGTGTGAAAGATCTCTTGTGCGCGTCATTAGGTGATGAGCATGTGCTCAGCTGCCACTTTCATCATGCTTGTCCTCCCAGGTCCCCAGACCTCAGTCCGTGCGATTATTTGCTTTGGGGTTACCAGAAGTCGCAAGTGTATCATGATCGACCAACATCTGTAGGGATGCTGAAAGACAACATGTGACACCAATGCCTCACCATAACTCCGGACATGCTTTACAGTGCTGTTCACAACATTATTCCTAGACTGCAGCTATTGTTGAGCAATGATGGTGGACATATTGAGCATTTCCTGTAAACAACATCATCTTTGCTTTGTCTTACTTTGTTATGCTAATTATTGCTATTCTGATCAAATGAAGCGCCATTTGTTGGAAATTTTTTGAACTTTTTTTATTTTTTTGGTTCTAACACAACCCCATGTAATTCCAAACAGGTGCGTCAATTTGTACCTCTCTATCTACATTTTTCCATGATTTATTCAGTTTTCAAGTTTATACTGACTTTTTGATCACCCAGTAGTTATTTTCTGTCAACCACGGATTTCAAATGACAGTATTTCTTTGTGTATCTTGATCAATTATATTAACATGTGCATATTCTTATATTTTCATGTACATAGTGTTTCAAACATGCAAAATTTCATAGAAGAAAGAAGTTCCAAAGAGTATGAGAATTGATCCATATTAAAAGAAACAGTTGCTACTGAAACATATATATATTTCATGTTAAAAGTCCCTTTGGGTTTGCTGTCAGATCCCAAAATCAACATGAGTCAATATTTCAATGATCCAACTGTCTGCTACTTTCAGGAAAATGGTGCTTCTACTGAGTCCCACTGAAAAGTGATAGCAAGCTGCAAATGTCATCCTGTACAGGCTGTTGAACCATACATGGCACATGCACAGGCCATCACAGTTGGTGCTCTCCGAGGCGGGACTGGTGGCACCATCCAGAACACCGGCAATAATTATATATCACACTCAAAAACTATTAGTGAAACACACAGTCTGGCTGCACCAAAAAACATGCTGTTTTGATGTGGGTCAGTACAGACTTCCACATCCTGCTAAGAGGAAAACCAGAGTTTCTGTTAATCAAAATGTCTGCCAATCTAATTTTAATTGTCTCTTGTAAATGCTATTCCTAAAACCAGAAGTGTTAGCAACTATCATAGTTTTGCCAAATTTCATCCTGTTTACTTGTTTCAGCAATCTTCGGCTACCATCAGTTTTTCTGACCATTGTAGCCTCACATGGCAGTAATGTTACATGCACCTGTCCTAAAGCATGCAGATCAAATGGCCAATGTAAGCTTTCCCACATTGACATGGAATTTTATGGTGTATGCTTTGTGTACCAGAGTCCTAAGGATGCCACTGCATTGGTATGGTGGATGGCAACACTTAGCCTGGAAGTACTGATTGGTGAGTGTTGGCTTTCAGTGAATACTATGCCCCAGAGTGGCATCTCGGTTCTCAGTTTTTGTAAACCATGACATCCACAAATGGACACATTGCATCACATTCAACCTTCATGGTAAATTTAAAGATGGAATGAAGACAGCTGAAGTGGTCCGAAAATCAGTTATGGGTATCATGTCCACGAGGCCAAAAACGAACACATTTCCTGAAGCACATTGGTTGTAAAGCTGAAGTCCTCAGTGTCATAATCTCAGAGCACTTCATAAATAAAAAGGTGACTGTGAGCTATAAAGGACTACCCATAAGCACTTTGACATTCTGTTCAAAAAATTGCCAGTAAATGAAAAATATATGCATGTCAGCATACCATGACAAAGCTTCACCAATTTTTATCTATGGAAAACTATTAACTCAGTTTCAACTAATTGTAACCAATAGCCTGTGAGAAGCAAGACATCAATTGAAACTATGATATACTAAAACAATATGCAATTGCTACAGATTTCATGGGACATCATCAGGATAGTGAGTGTGCAGCCTGGAAAGTAGAGTCCCACATAAAGATTTTATATCATGAAGAACATTTGCAACGCTACTAGAGGAAATTTTTGGGTCCTTAAACTGGAAAAAGAGAATGAATGATGGAATTAATGGTAATGAAACACATTGAACAACCTAAAGTATTCTGAATATTTCTTGCTGTTTGCCTCTAATATAGACAAAATTCAACAATTAATGGAAGAACTAAAAGCACAGGTTTAAAATTCAACCTGGATATAAATTACAATGAAACTAAAATAACTGTAGAATGTATACATAAATAAAATTGTAGAAATTAACACTGCAGCCACAGAACCAGTGGCTGAGATTTTGCATTTAGGGCTAGCAACAGTGACTGTATTGTCAGCAATAAAACTTAACGTACAAGTCAAAATGACTTAGGTGCTCTTTGGCATCTGAAGATATTCCTCAGAATGCAGCTTCCAATGGGTCTGAAACACGAAGTTTACAATCAGCGTTTATTGACAGAGTTATGAAAATGAGAAATGGAAGTCCAGTGTCATGCTCGTAAAAAAACTGAGGGTTGCACAGCAAGATTCACTGATGTATATAGAAGTAGAAATAAGAAAACAAGCCACCGAGTCAACGAAAAGGCTTGCATGCAATTCATAGTCATGGAAATGATTGAAATAAAGACTATGTAGTCTGGACTTGTAGCCAGGCAAATGTATGGCAGATGCATGAAGAAAGTTTTTTTCTGGATTCCAAAAAGAAGGAAAAACTGAGAAAGTGACCTAAAGGAACAATGTGCAATTCTATTAATGAAGATCGTAATGCATGATGATGAACAAAGAAGGCTTTTGTCCTGCAATGGATGTTGGTTGACAGTGAAGAATTTGTAAGTGTTTGGAACTTGGAGAGGAGAGAGTAATCACTTGTGGGAGAATAAAAAGGAAGGGCTAAAGGATGAGAGGCACCCACCTACAGTAAGCACGAAGGAAGATAAAGACTTTTGTCTGTCCTTGTCCTCGCTACGAGTCTTCCCATACTGGAGCCTGAGTCACCTGCCCTTCCATTTTAGTCCTTAATCATCTATTCCTTTTCCCTTCCTGAGGAAAAAACTTATGGTTTTAAAAGATAGGGTAGTGTTAACATTTTGATTTTTATATGCGTTTATCAACAGGACCAAATATTTCACCTCCTAAAGATAAGAACTGGCTCACAATTCTGTCTTGTCATTTATTAGTTTATACAATTAAATTTTTCTTTGCTACACTAAAGATTTTGTTGTAAGACATGCTCCTTTCAGCATACCACAGAATATTACTCATAGTAAAATATGTGTACTTTCTGCAGTAGGTGCAAAACACATCCATACACCCACATTAAGCATATGCCAGAACATAAACAGCCGAGTAATACTCATAGTATGTAACATACGTTCTGTAGAAGATGCAAGATACATCCACACACTCGCATAAATGTTCTAGTAGGTAAAAAGCAGGTTGCCACAGTTGTAGTCTTCAGTCCAGAAAACTAGTCTCATGCTCTCTGTCTTGTACAAGTCTCTTCATCTTTGCACAACTACCTCAATCTTCAACCAGTTGAACCTGACTATTGTAGTAAAGCATCTATTAGTTCTACAACTTTGCTTCTGCCATTTTGCAATATATGGGAATAGTAGCGAGTGATGGTGCAGGGGTTAGGTCATAAGTGTCATATAATAAGGTTAGGCATTTGGAACAGAGTGCCATCAAAATATTGGTTGATTTGTGATTGCACCATAAAATTATTATTGATCGAATAAGTCAAATTACAGACCCAGTTCTCATCTTTTGCTGGAAATTTTAAATTTTCTGCTTTAATGTGAAGAAACCCAAAGCTGAGACTCCTATAATGCTGGTAGTAGTGGTGAGTAGTGTTTAACGTCCTGTCGACAACGAGGTCATTAGAGACGGAGCGCAAGCTTGGGTTAGGGAAGGATTGGAAAGGAAATCGGCCGTGCCCTTTCAAAGGAACCATCCCGGCATTTGCCTGAAACAATTTAGGGAAATCACGGAAAACCTAAATCAGGAAGGCCGGAGACGGGATTGAACCGTCGTCCTCCCGAATGCGAGTTCAGTGTGCTAACCACTGCGCCACCTCGCTCGGTACTCCTATAATGCTGAGTAAGACCTACAGTGAAGTAAGTATTAGTGAAAGAATGTGCAGAGAATGGTTTCAGTGCTTCAAGAGGGGCGATTTTGACATAAAAAAACCAACAAGATGGTGACAGCGAGATTTTCAAAGCTACTGAGAACAATGGAAACAATCACTGGATTTCATTATCAAAATCAATTGATGTGTTTGAGCCAAGCATTGAATGACAAATGGCCACAATACAGTGATAGATATGAAAAGGTGATTTTGGAGCATGTCAAAACTGGACCCCACATCGCAAAACCCATCAAAACATACTTGAAAAGGTTGAAGTAGGAAGTCCTATCTACATCTACATCTACATCTACATCTACATGCCTAGTCTGCAATTCACATTTAAGTGCTTGGCAGAGGGTTCATCGAACCACAACCATACTATCTCTCGACCATTCCACTCCTGAACAGCGTGCAGGAAAAACGAACACCTAAACCTTTCTGTTTGAGCTCTGATTTCTCTTATTTTATTTTGATGATCATTCCTACTTATGTAGGTTGGGATCAACAAAATATTTTCGCATTCGGAAGAGAAAGTTGGTGACTGAAATTTCGTAAATAGATCTCGCCGCGCCGAAAAACGTCTTAGCTTTAATGACTTCCATCCCAACTCATTTATCATATCTGCCACACTCTCTCCCTTATTACATGATAATACAAAACGAGCTGCCCTTTTTTGCACCCTTTCGATGTCCTCCGTCAATACCACCCAGTAAGGATCCCACACCGCGCAGCGATATTCTGACAGAGGACAAATGAGTGTAGTGTAAGGTGTCTCTTTAGTGGACTTGTTGCATCTTCTAAGTGTCCTGCCAATGAAATGCAACCTTTGGCTCGCCTTCCCCACAATATTATCTATGTGGTCTTTCCAACTGAAGTTGTTCATAATTTTAACACACAGGTACTTAGTTGAATTGACAGCCTTGAGAATTCTACTATTTATCGAGTAATCAAATTCCAACGGATTTCTTTTGGAACTCATGTGGATCACCTTACACTTTTCGTTACTTAGCGTCAACTGCCACCTGCCACACCATACAGCAATCTTTTCTAAATCGCTTTGCAACTGATACTGGTCTTCGGATGACCTTACTAGACAGTAAATTACAGCATCGTCTGCGAACAACCTAAGAGAACTGCTCAGATTGTCACCCAGGTCATTTATATAGACCAGGAACAGCAGAGGTCCCAGGACGCTTCCCTGGGGAACACCTGATATCACTTTAGTTTTACTCGATGATTTGCCGTCTATTACTACGAACTGCGACCTTCCTGACAGGAAATCACCGAATCCAGTCGCACAACTGAGACGATATTCCATAGGCCCGCAGCTTGATTAGAAGTAGTTTGTGAGAAACAGTGTCAAAGCTTTCCAGAAATCTAGAAATACGGAATCAATTTGAGATCCCCTGTCGATAGCGGCCATTACTTCGTGCGAATAAAGAGCTAGCTGTGTTGCACAAGAACGATGTTTTCTGAAACCATGCTGATTATGTATCAATAGATCATTCCCTTCGAGGTGATTCATAATGTTTGAATACAGTATGTGCTCCAAAACTCTACTGCAAACCGAAGACAATGATATAGGCCTGTAGTTCGATGGATTACTCCTACTACCCTTCTTAAACACTGGTGCGACCTGTGCAATTTTCCAATCTGTAGGTACAGATCTATCGGTGAGCGAGCAGTTGTATATGATTGCTAAGTAGGGAGCTATTGTATCAGCATAATCTGAAAGGAACCTAATCGGTATACAATCTGGACCTGAAGACTAGCCCGTATCAAGCGATTTGAGTTGCTTCGCAACCCCTAAGGTATCTACTTCTAAGAAACTCATGCTAGCAGCTGTTCGTGTTTCAAATTCTGGAATATTCCATTCGTCCTCCCTGGTGAAGAAATTTCAGAAAACTGCGTTCAATAACTCCGCTTTAGCGGCACAGTCGTCAGTAACAGTACCATCAGCACTGCGCAGCGAAGGTATCGACTGCGTCTTGCTGCTTGTGTACTTTACATTCGACCTTGAATTTCTTCGGATTTTCTACCAAATTTCAAGACGATGTTTCGTTGTGGAACCTATTAAAGGCATCTCGCATTGAAGTCCATGCCATATTTCGCGCGTCTGTAAATTTTAGCCAATCTTCGGGGTTTCGCGTTCTTCTGAACTTCGCATGCTTTTTTCCATTGCCTCTGTAACAGCGTTCGGACCTGTTTTGTGTACCACGGAGGATCAGTTCCATCTCTTACCAATTTATGAGGTATGAATCTCACAATTGCTGTTGCTACTATATCTTTGGATTTGAGCCACATCTGGTCTACGTTTGCATAGTCAGTTCGGAAGGAATGGAAATTGTCTCTTAGGAAGGCTTCTAGTGACAATTTATCTGCTTTTTTAAATAAAATTATTTTGTGTTTGTTTCTGGTGGATTTGGAAGAAACAGTATTGAGCCTAGCTACAACGACCTTGTGATCACTAATGCCTGCATCAGTCATGATGCTCTCTATCAGCTCTGGATTGTTTGTTGCTAAGAGATCAAGTGTGTTTTGAAACCATTTACAATTCGCGTGGGTTCGTGGACTAACTGCTTGAAATAATTTTCGAAGAAAGCACTTAGGACAATCTCGGAAGATGTTTTCTGCCTACCACCGGTTTTGAACAAGTATTTTTGCCAACATATTGAGGGAAGGTTGAAGTCCCCACCAACTATAACCAAATGAATGTGGTATTTATTTGTTACGAGACTCAAATTTTCTCTGAACTGTTCAGCAACTATATCATCGGCGTCTGGGGGTCGGTAGAAGGAGCCAATTATAAACTTAGTTTGGCTGTTAAGTATAACCTCCACCCATACCAATTCGCACGGAGTATCTACTTCGACTTCACTACAAGATAAACCACTACTGACAGGCACAAACACTCCACCACCAATTCTGCCTAATCTATCTTTCCTTAACACCGTCTGAGACTTCGTAAAAATTTATGTAGAACTTATTTCAGGCTTTAGCTAGCTTTCTGTACCTATAACAATTTTAACTTCTGTGCTTTCTATTAGCGCCCAGTCCACGCCACACAGCCTCCGCTACCCGTGTAGCCGCCAGCTGAGTGTAGTGAACTCCTGACGTATTCAGCGGAACCTGAAACCCCACCACCCTATGGCGCAAGTCAAGGAATCTGCAGCCAACATGGTCGCAAAACCATTTGAGCCTCTGATTAAGACCCTCCACCCGGCTCTGCACCAAAGGTGCACAGTCGGTTCTGTCAACGATGCTGCAGATGGTGAGCTCTGCCTTCATGTCATAAGCAAGACCAGCAGCCTTCACCAAATTCCACTCAATATATTCTCCAGACTTTGATCCCACTGATTACTGCTTTTTTCAATCAATGGCACACACAGCATGGCTGACCAAAACTTCCGGTCATATGAACAAGTGGAAAATTGGAATGATTCGTGGATCTACTCAAACAATGCCCAGTTCTTCTGTCACAGGATTAGTATGCTGCCCAAAAGATGTGAGAAAGTAGTGGTGAGCAATTACCAGTACTTTGAATCATAAAGATTCCCCCTTGCTTCCCTCCATTAACAGACTGACTATTCCCTTCTAACTCAGGTTGTGCCCTGACAACCAAATCCTCCTTTTTTGTTTCATAAATTTCGTTTTTGCCCAGTCAGATATCAAACCATCTTCAGCATTCTTCAGTAACTCTTCTTCTTGTCTGCACTGTTTCTTATTTACATTTCACTTTCAATTAGGGGTTCTCTACAGACAAATAATTTAAAAAAATACTTTCTAACTCTAAAATTTATTTTTGATATTAAGTAGTCTTCTTCTTCAGAAAAGGTTTTTTCTAGTGCCAGTCTGCATTTAATATTTTCTCTTCTTTGGTCACTTCAACTATTTTGTTGCGCACATAGTTACACTCAGTACCACTTTTAATATCTCATTTCCTAATCAAAACTCCTCAGCATTACCCAATTGAATTTGACTACATTCCATCATCAATCTTGACTTATACTTTTGTTGATGATCATCTTACAACCTCTTTTCAAGATACTTCCCATTCCATTTTCTGATTTTCCAAGTCTTTTTCCGTCTCCAATGGAAATGCAATATTACTGACAAACCTTGAACTTTGTATCGCTTCTCCCTCAACTTGAACCCCACTTTCCAAATTTCTCCTGTTTTCTTTGCTGCTTGCTCAATATACAGATAGGTTAATATTGTGTCTCACTCACAGTATCTGTGCTTCCCATTCATGTCCTTCAATTCATAAATAGCTGGAATCTGGCTTCTGCACAAGTTCCAGGTAACCTTTTGTACACCATATTTTATTCCTACTTCTATTCTTCAAAATTTCAGAGTGCACTACTGTCAACACTGTCAAAAGTTGTCATTAAAACTGAGCAAATGTTATAAACAGAGGTTTGCCTTTTATTCAGTCTATCTTCTAGCATACATCCTACGGAAAGTTTGGCTTGTGTGTTTCTACATGTTTCCACAACCCAAACTTCCTCAAGCTCGGCCTCTGCCAGTTTTTCCATTCTTCTGTGAATTATGCATGCAAATATTTTTTGACCATGATTTATTAAACTGATGATCTAATAATGCTCTTGCCTGTTAGCACTTTCTAAGTTTTGGAGTATTTTGTGTATATTGTAACCAAGGATACTATGTGGAATAGTTTTGTAACGGTTGGTGTTCCCAAACATCTCAATAATCATCAAAATCAAGCAAAGTGGCAGGTCCTAATAGTCTTTCTATTAGATTATATATTGAATGTTTGGCTGAGTTAGTTCCTCTATTAACCATAATAAATCGAAAAAAATGAAAAAAAAGAAAAAAACCAATGTCCAGTGGTTAGAAGAGAGCCCAGATCATACTCATTTACAAGAAGGGGTCCACAAGACTACAACCAATATTCTTGACATCAATTTGCTGTAGAATTGTACAACATATTCCAAATCCAAATTAATGAAGTATCTTGAACAGAAGGACTTCCTCTATGCCAACCAGCATATACTCTGAACATATGAAACCCAATTCATTCTTTTCTCAAACGACATTCTGAAAGCCATGGCTCAAGGCAGTCAGACACGTGCAGTATTTCTTCATTTCTAAAAGACAATTGACTCTCTGCCACAACTATGCTTACTATTGAAAGTATGATCATATGCTGTACTGAGCAAGATTTGTGACTGGGCTGAAGATTTCTTGGTGGGCAGGGCACAGCACATTATCATTGATTGAGAAGACAAGTAACTTTAGCTGTGCCCCAGGAAAGTGTGTATGCTGTACATTAATAAGCTTAGAGAAAATATAACAGTTATCTCTGATGCAGTTATCTATAATGAAGTACTGTATGAAAGAAGCCACACAAATATTCTCTTAGATGTTAATAAGATTTCCAAGAGGTGCAAAGAACGGTAAACAAAACAAAAAAAGTAGTGTCCTATGACTACAATATCAATGAGTCACAGGTGGAGTTGGTCAGTTCATACAATACCTAGGTGTAACAAGTTGCAGGAATATGAAATGGAATGAGCATGTAATCTCACAGTCACAGATAAAACAGGTGACATATGGGAGTTCATTAGTAGAATATCAGGGAAATGCAATCCCACTACAAAGGAGACTGAATACAAGACATTTGTGTGGCCTACTCTAGAATATTGCTCCAGTGTGTGGGACCTACATCAAATAGGACTAACAGGTGATACTGAATGTAAACGGAAAAGAGAAAAACGTTCGTCTGAGCCATGGGAGAGCATCATATAGTCCCGGTTGAAAATACACTTTTTCCCGGATGAAAATATACTTTTTCCGTGTTAAGTGACAGTATACTTTTTTCCGTGTTAAGTGACAGCATACTTTTCCTCGGCACTGTAAAACGTATCAATCCTTGTATTGTTTATGGTTTTATACACTGATGTAGAATTAGCCGGCACTTCAGAAAATGAAACTCAGGGGAAAAAACACGTTTCGGAAAGATATTTGATGTGCAGCAACATGTACGCTGCATATTTTCATGATACGAAAGTATAAATTTGAGTTCCACCAGGCACCACATATTACTTTCTGAAGCATTGAAATCGAGATTGCAACGCGCTTTCGTAAGCCAGTCAAAGATCATGCCACGTGATCTCGCCAGCTGATGACCGCATAGGACACGTGATGTAATCAGCCAATAGTAAGATCACTCTTAAGTAGCGCGAACACACAAATAAGGAAAGTTAATGGTTTAAATTAATATACATATTGTTGCTGCACGAAAAGCAAAGCTTTGGTCTCAGAGGTTAATAAGCTGCAAGAGAAGCTAAGCTTCCACATACAATATTGATCTCTTTTCCGCGTGTTACACTTTAAGATAGATCAAACAAATGTGCCAGTAAAATTTTTAACAATGATGTCAATTTCTGATCTGGGATAGACATTCTTCTAGATGGTCATCCCCAAAGAGTTGATTTTTAAATGAGAGTCAAACGCTCTGTGATTTAAGATATTCGTCGTACATACTCGCACATAGTTCATCTTGTATAAAGGAAATTAAATTTCAATTCCTGTGACCTGTTAGAAATAAGTTCAGTTCAGCAATTGCCAGAGAGCACCAGATAACAGGTGTCACTGCACTTCCGCAGCTACGATGATGCAGGAAGTCCGTTTGTTCATACATGTAAAACATTAAAAGATCTTGCATTAAAACGAATCTAGTGTAAACAGCTGTCACGTCATGCTCATCGGAGGCAATTTGTTGTTAAGAGGCATTGCTTAGTCTTCCTAAACACTTTGACAAACTTTACTGTTGGCAGACGCTTGTTCATACATGTAAAACATTAAAAGATCTTGCATTAAAACGAATCTAGTGTAAACAGCTGTCACGTCACGCTCATCGGAGGCAATTTGTTGTTAAGAGGCATTGCTTAGTCTTCCTAAACACTTTGACAAACTTTACTGTTGGCAGACGCTTGTATGAGCACTGTGTTTCATTGTATACAGCGCATATCCTTTGCAACTCCCTCTTTTTTTTTTTTTTTTTTTTTTTTTTTTTTCAGAAGCGGGATACAGTATTATTCTTTGTTAGAGTATTGGTTCTTACCTGTCAAAATCCCAAAAACGTAACAGAAAACTAAAACAATAAAAAAATCCTGGAATTTCAAAAGAATTCCCGGGTTTTTCCCAGTTTTCTACTGGATGAAAAAATTCCTGGGTTTTTCCCGGATCTCCCGGTTGTCCCGGGTCATATACACCCTGACAAGGAAACTTTCTTACAAAGTTTCAAGTTAGCACTGTATAAATGTAGATGCACAATAATTCTTTGGGAATCTCAGCTATTGCGGGTGCCTTGTTGGACTTTGAGTGCTCTGTCAGGTTCAGTTCATAGTATCACAACTCATTTTATCATTTTCATCTACTCTCTCTTCACTTTGCATAATGTTATCATCAGGTTTCTCTTTGTTATAAAGCATTCATTCATGCTTTGAGTACACACTGACAGGCAGAAGCAGTCACTGCTAGCTACTTCTGTAAAGTATAGCAACTTAGGACTAGCAATTTAGGACTATGATAGTTACTTCTAGATTTTTTACATATGTAAGTTAGAAGAAAACAGCTATTTTGAAAAAGCTACTTCTCTTTTTATATATTCCTTTCACTTTTCAACCTTCTCTTCTTTGCTTAGTATTAACTTAACCACCCGAGCTCTTGATATTCATATAGCTTCTTCTCTTTTCTAAAAAATTTCTTTACAGTCAAGTGTTTTTCTACAGCTCTGAATCTGTCATCTAACCATTGCTACACTACTATTTTGTACTTTCAATCAGCCTCATTTTTTAAATGTCTGTATTCTCTTTTGCCTGCTGCATTTGCTGCGCTTTTACATTTTCTCTTCCCATCAATTAAATTCAATATCTCACAGGTTACCAAAGGAATTTTACTGGGGCTTGTCTTTGTGCATATTTGATCCTCTGCTGTCTTCACTAATTCATCCCTCAAGCATGCCCATTTGTCTTCTGTTGTATTCTTTTCCACTGTCTCAGTCAATTGTTGCCTAACGCTCACTTTGAAATTTTCAACAATCCCTGGGTCTTTCAATTTATTCTAATTCCAGCTTAAGAATTTACTACATTTTTGGAATTTCTACAGATTTAACCGATGGGGCATAACTACTCTTCCCATCTTCCCCCGGAAGTGTTTTGCAATTTAAAATCTGATTTATAAATTCTGTGTGACAGTTATAAAACATATCTAAAATCTTTCAGTGTCTCCTGGTATCAACCATATTCAGAGGGTTTTTTCCTCATTTTTAAACCAAATGCTTGCAATGATTAAGGTGTTCTCTGTCCAAAATTCTACCAGAGAAAATTCAAATGTTCAAATGTGTGTGAATTCCTGTGGGACCAAACTGCTGCAGTCATTGGTCCCTAGACTTACACACTAATTAAACTAACTTACACTAAAGACAACACACACACCCAGGCACGAGGGAGGACTTGAACATCCGGCGGGAATGGCCGCCCGATTTGCGACATGGCGCCTCTAACTGCGCGGCCACTCCCCGCAGCCTCTACCAGAGCATTCCCCCTTTGTTTCCTTTCCAACAGTCCATGATCTCCTATTATTTCAACAGCTCTTCTTTTTATTACTACCAAATTATATTATCCTATCACAATTAGATTATTATCTCTCTTAACCAACTTAAAAAGTTCTTTTATGTGGTCATACATTCTTTCAATATCGTGATCATTTGTGGAGTTATTTATCATAAATGACTTAACAATCCACAGGGGTACTGCTAGTCCACAGTGTCCAACACGCACAATATTTCAGCTATGAAGCATGTTGCTATTGTCAGCTGTGCCAATGAACTGAGCTTGTGAGGGTGCATGGCTCACTTATATTCCCTCCCACTGCAAGCTGTTCCCACTGTGGTACAAGCCTGAGGGCATATATTAGCAGTCACAGAGACACTTTCATCAGCATCTGTGGCCGCATCAATGTAGCTCCTCTGTCTGCCCTGATCACGAGACCATTGCCCTTGCTGAGGATCTTATAATTAGACCTGGTGCTGGTCCCCAAGTCTTGCTGAGGCAGTCCTGATTGAAATGATTAGCTCTGGTGCTAATTTTGATGGCTTCTCTAAAGACACTATCCCAGTATTTGGAAGTCCAAGACCGAGACACTTCTCAAGGAATCGGAGATCTGAACACAGGTCATGAAGAAATTAGCAGCACAAGGACCTGTACTACCAAGACCATAGAGTCCCCAAAATCCACACATATGGGATACCATAATACCCCATTGACAGCAACATCAGAGCTCCTATGTATCTGGTGGCAACATACGTAACAGAGATACTAAGTCCTTACGCAGATAAATGCCCACATCACACAGGTAATTCTTTGGATTTTGTGAAATGCATCACCAACTTCAGGCTGAAGGACTCAGATATCATGGTTAGCCTCAAAACCATTTAGTTATTCACCATGGAGCCTCTACATGAATCACAAGAAATTGTTTATCAGAAATCTGACATGAAGACCACTGACCATTTGTGTATATCCTAATCTCCACGTATTTTCTGTTTAATAGAGGATACTTGAGCAAACAGAGGAAGTTGCAAAGGACATCCCACACTTGCCAGTGGTTGCGAATTTGCATATGGAGCACTTCAAGGAAGAAGCCCTGACTTCATCCAAATGGAAACCCACCAGTTTTTTTCTTTTATGTGGATGATACATTTGTCATCTGGCTCCACAGAAGGGACAAACTCCTCGACTTCCTTGTACATCTGAACTCCATACATCCCAACATCAGGTTTACTATGGAAACAACAGAAGAAGAACGAGAACCATTCCTGGATGCCATGTCAAGAGAAGACCCGATGGCACTCTGGGACACGATGTGTATTGGAAGGGGACTGATGACCTCAGAAGTTAAGTCCCATAGTGCTCAGAGCCATTTGAACCATTTTTGTATTGGAAGAAAACACACACTGACCTGTATTTACATGTAGTCACCTGTCACCACCCTTTGCAGAAGAATGAGGTACTGAAACTGTAGTACACAGGGCACATACCATCTCAGATGCAGAGAGTCTGCCCCAGGAACTGGAACACCTCAGAACTGTGTTACAAAAAAATTGATACTCAAAATGGCTGATTAAGTGCACCCTTCACTCCACCACTACAGTGCAACCTTTGAAGAAGGAAGAAATCATGGAGGATGAAGAAACCACAGCTTTTATATTGTGCACTGGAGCACTATGAGGAAAATTCAGGCACATACTGATAAAGCATTATGTAAGAGCTGTCTTTTGCACATCCAATAAAACACGGGCTTTATTGGGGAGTGTCTTCAATAACTTTGGTTTGCAGAAGGCTGGGGTAATTCAGGTTCCGTGGCAATGTAGCAAGACATGCATTGGACAGACAGTGTGCACCATCAAACATCAGTGCTGAGAACACCAGTGGCACAGAGTGCCACACTCAACTAATGTACCTCATATATATCCCATACGTGTTTTATATAGGAGTGCATGTTACGAGTAATAGGTTGAAGATGTTGATCCACAAAAAAAGGGATTCTCTCAGTGAGGGCACAGCAACTGACCACAATGAGGCATCCTGGTGGAATGTAAGAGTGCAGGGAGTGGATCAGCACCTGCAGCATATTACCTGTAGTATGCCCTCTTATATAAAAGACATCAACCATTTTCTGCTCCAACTCTCCACAGTTCCTGTTCCTTCACCATCTAACACCCTGCTTGTCCCTTTGATGCCACCTTCCTCTTCATTGACATCTCCAATGCCCACGGCCTTGTTGCTATTGAACACTATCTTTCCCTATGTCAGACTGACTCCAGGCCAGCAATCTTCTTCTTTATCACCGTTCTGAGCTATGCACTCGCCCACAATTACTTCACCTCTGAAGGTATTGCCTACAAACAAATTAAAGGTACAGTAATGGGGATCCAGATGACACTATACTATGCCAAACTATACATGGACAATATACACGAATCCTTCCTAACCATCCAGAACCGCAAATCCCTCATCTGGTTCAGATTCACTGATGAAATACCCATGATCTGAATCGAGGGTGAGGACACCCTATCCACATTCCTCGAAAATCTCAACACCTTATCCCCCATTTGCTCCATGTGATCCTCCTCAATCCAACAAGCTACCATCCATGATATCGACCTGCACAAGGATGGCTCCATCAGTATCTCCATCCGTATCAAGTCTACCAACCACCAATACCTCCACTTTGACAGCTGCCACCCCTTCCACACCACGAAATCCCTTCTGTACAGCCTAGCCACCATTGGTCGTCATGTGTTTAGTTCAAGCAGTCCATCTTCAAATATGCTGTCAGCCTCACTGAGGCCTTCACATATCATAATTATCCTCCTAATCTTTTCCAGAAACTGATCTCCCATGCCTTTGTCTCTCAGTCACCTACCACCTCCCACATATGTATGTTTGGCCACAATGGAACACTCCTCTCATGTCTCAATACCACCCTGTATTAGAGCAACTGAATCACATTTTCCACCAGGGTTTCGACTACCTCTTGTCATGTCCTGAAATGAGTAATAGCCCAACCACTGTCCTCCCCATTCCTCCCACAGTGATATTCTGCCTCTCACAGAATCTACGTGATATTCTTGTCCATTTCTAATCCAACCCTGCTCTCTATCCCTTGTCTCATGGCCCATATTTCTGCAATGGACATAGATGCACAATCTGTCCCATATGTCCTCCCATTATCACCTGAACCACTCTTGTCAAAGGTGCCTTGTATCCCATCAAAGACACTATTGTGAAAATATTTATGTGATCTATAAAGTAAACTAATAACTGCAATAACTGTGCTGCTTTCTACGTGGACATGACATCCAACAAGCTGTCTCTGCGCGAAAGGCCACCATCAAATTGCAGCCAAGAGACAGTTGAACCTCCCAGCTGCCCCATCCCCTAACCCCCCACTCTCTGCCCTGTGCCTCCTTCTTCAAGGTGTACACACAAAGAAGGAGAAAAAATTCCCGGATTTTTCCCTGATTTCTCAGTCAAAAAACGCTTTTTTTCCCATGTGAAAATACACTTCTTCCAAGGTGAAAAATACACTTTTTCCATGATAAGTGACAGTATACTTTCCCCTGGAGCTATAAAATATCAATCCTTCAAATGATCAAGGTTTTATACACCAGTATAGAACTTCAGAGAATGAAAGAACTTGGCAAAAAAAAAGTTTTAGAAAGATCTGTGATGTGCAGCAACATTTATGCTGAGTATTTTCATATTACAATACGCTGCATATTTTTGTATTCATATTACGAAAGTATAGATTTGAAAAGGCATGTTAGTTTCTGAAGCATTGAAATAGAGATTGAAATGCACATTTGTAAGCCAATTATAGCTTATGTCACGTAATCTCGCTAACCAATGATATTCACAGCACAGGACACGTGACGTAATCAGCCAAGAGTGACATCACTGTTAAGTAATGTGAACATACAGATAGAAAAAATTAATGATTTAAATTAATGTTCATAGTGTAGCTATGAGAAAAATTAAGCTTTCACATATAATATTGGTCTTTTTTCGTGTGTGTTACACATTAAGATACTTCACACAAATGTGCCTGTAAAATTTTAAATAATGCCATTAATGTCTGGTCTTCTGGGCTCAAAATTCTTCTAAGTGGCTAATTCTCAATGTGTTAAGTTTTGAATTAGAGTCAAATGCTCTTTGATTTAAGAAATTCATTGCACATTCGCACACATAACATAATTCATTTTGCGTGAAAGGAAATTTACTTTGAAACTTATGCTTTTTAAAGCAACATTCACAATATTTTCCCATGACCTGTTAGAAATAGCTTTGTTTCATCAGTTGCCAGAGTGCACCAGAAAACAGGCATTATTGTGCGTCGGCAGCTACGATGACGTAGGAAGCCAATATGTTCGTACATATAAACTATATGATCAAAAGTATCCGGACTCCTGGCTGAAAATGACTTACAAGTTTGTGGAAACCCCCATCGGTAATGCTGGAACTGACTATGGTGTTGGCCCACCCTTAGCCTTGATAACAGCTTCCGCTCTCACAGGCACACATTCAGTCAGGTGCTGGAAGGTTTCTTGGGGAATGGCAGCCCATTCTTAACAGAGTGCTGCACTGACGAGAGGTATCAATGTCAGTCAGTCAGGCCTCACACGAAGTCGGCGTTCCAAAACATATCAAAGGTGCTCTACAGGATTCAGGTCAGGACTCCATGCAGGCCAGTCCATTACAGGGATATTACTGTCGTGTAACCCCTCTGATACAGGCTGTGCATTATGAACAGGTGCTTGATCGTGTTGAAAGATGCAATCACCTTCCCCAAATTGCTCTTCAACAGTGGGAAGCAAGAAGGTGCTTAAAACATCAATGTAGGACTGTGCTATGATAGTGCCACACAAAACAACAATGGGTGCAAGACCCCTCCATAAAAACATGACCACACCATAACACCACCACTTCCGAATTTTACTCTTGACACTCCACATGCTGGCAGATAACGTGCACCGGGCTTACCCACACTCTGCAATCGGATCGCCAGATTGTGTACTGTGATTCATTACTCCCCACAATTGTTTTCCACTGTTCAATTGTCCAATGTTTACACTTGTTACACCAAGCGAACGATTGTTTGGCATTTATTGGTGTAATGTGTGGCTTACGAGCAGTCGCATGACAACGAAATCCAAGTTTTCTCACCTCCCGTCTAACTGTCATAGTACTTGCAGTGGATTGAGATGCAGTTTGGAATTCCTATATGATGGTCTGGATAGATATCTGCCTATTACACATTATGGCACTCTTCAACTGTCGGCAGTCTCTGTCAATCAACTGACAAGGTCAGCCTATACACTTTTGTGCAGTACGTGTCCCTTCATGTTTCCACTTCACTATCACATCGGAAACAGTGGACCTAGGGATGTTCAGGAGTGTGGAAATCTTGTGTAGAGATGTATGATACAAGTGACACCCAATTAACTGACCATGTTCTAAGTCCATGAGTTCTGGGGAGCACCCCATTCTACTTTCTTATGATGTCTGATGGCTACTGAGGTCACTGATATGGAGTACCTGGCAGTAGGTGGCAGCACAATCCACCTAACATGAAAATCGTATATTTTTTAGGGTATCTGGATACTTCTGATCACCTAATATATAATATTAAGAGACCTTAAATGACGTCTTAAACGAAATAGGATACTCCAAGAGCATTGGAATTTTGTACATCATACTGAAATGAATAGTTCAGCTTAAAGTGCACATTCATGTGTCCAGATTCATAACGAAGTACGCCCCAGCCTGATATTAAGATTTCAATACAGTTTTCAGGATGCAAATTTTCTTGGAGTACTCATACTGTATTATCTCAGATTTGGTTCTTTATTATGGTATAATGCCATGTTGTTGTTGTTGTTGCGGTCTTCAGTCCTGAGACTGGTTTGATGCAGCTCTCCATGCTACTCTGTCCTGTGCAAGCTTCTTCATCTCCCAGTACCTACTGCAACCTACATCCTTCTGAATCTGCTTAGTGTATTCATCTCTTGGTCTCCCTCTACGATTTTTACCCTCCATGCTGCCCTCCAATACCAAATTGGTGATCCCTTGATGCCTCAGAACATGTCCTACCAACCGATCCCTTCTTCTGGTCAAGTTGTGACACAAACTTCTCTCCTCCCCAATCCTATTTAATACTTCCTCATTAGTTATGTGATCTACCCATCTAATCTTCAGCATTCTTCTGTAGCACCACATTTCGAAAGCTTCTATTCTCTTCTTGTCCAAACTAGTTATTGTCCATGTTTCACTTCCATACATGGCTACACTCCATACAAATACTTTCAGAAATGACTTCCTGACACTTTAATCTATACTCGATGTTAACAAATTTCTCTTCTTCAGAAACGCTTTCCTTCCCATTGCTAGTCCACATTTTATATCCTCTCTACTTCGACCATCATCAGTTACTTTGCTCCCCAAATAGCAAAACTCCTTTACTACTTTAAGTGTCTCATTTCCTAATCTAAGTCCCTCAGCATCACCTGACTTAATTTGACTACATTCCATTATCCTTGTTTTGCTTTTGTTGATGTTTGTCTTATATCCTCCTTTCAAGACACTGTCCATTCCATTCAACTGCTCTTCCAAGTCCTTTGCTGTCTCTGACAGAATTACAATGTCATCGGCAAACCTCAGAGTTTTTATTTCTTCTCCGTGGATTTTAATACCTACTCCGAATTTTTCTTTTGTTTCCTTTACTGCTTGCTCAATATACAGATTGAATAACATCGGGGAGAGGCTACAACCCTGTCTTACTCCCTTCCCGACCACTGCTTCCCTTTCATGTCTCTCGACTCTTATAACTGCCATCTGGTTTCTGTACAAATTGTAAATAGCCTTTTGCTCCCTGTATTTTACCCCTGCCACCTTCAGAATTTGAAAGAGAGTATTCCAGTCAATATTGTCAAAAGCTTTCTCTAAGTCTACAAATGCTAGAAACGTAGGTTTGCCTTTCGTTAATCTTTCTTCTAAGATAAGTTGTAGGGTCAGTATTGCCTCACGTGTTCCAGTGTTTCTACGGAATCCAAACTGATCTTCCCCGAGGTCGGCTTCTACTAGTTTTTCCATTCGTCTGTAAAGAATTCGTGTTAGTATTTTGCATCTGTGGCTTATTAAACTGATTGTTCGGTAATTTTCACATCTGTCAACACCTGCTTTCTTTGGGATTGGAATTATTATATTCGTCTTGAAGTCTGAGGGTACTTCGCCTGTTTCATACATCTTGCTCACCAGATGGTAGAGTTTTGTCAGGACTGGCTCTCCCAATGCCGTCAGTAGTTCCAATGGAATGTTGTCTACTCCTGGGGCCTTGTTTTGACTCAGGTCTTTCAGTGCTCTGTCAAACTCTTCACGCAATATCATATCTCCCATTTCACCTTCATCTACATCCTCTTCCATTTCCATAATATTGTCCTCAAGTGCATCGCCCTTGTACAGCCCCCCTATATACTACTTCCACCTTTCTGCTTTCCCTTCTTTGCTTAGAACTGGGTTTCCATCTGAGCTCTTGATGTTTATACAAGTGGTTCTCTTATCTTCAAAGGTCTCTTTAATTTTCCTGTAGGCAGTATCTATCTTACCCCTAGTGAGATAAGCCTCTACATCCTTACATTTGTCATCTAGCCATCCCTGATTAGCCATTTTGCACTTCCTGTCGATCTCATTTTTGATACGTTTGTACTCCTTTTTGCCTGCTTCATTTACTGCATTTTAATATTTTCTCCTTTCTTTCATCAATTATATTCAATATTTCTTCTGTTACCCAAGGATTTCTACTAGCCCTCGTCTTTTTACCTACTTGATCCTCTGCTGCCTTCACTACTTCATCCCTCAAAGCTACCCATTCTTCTTCTACTGTATTTCTTTCCCCCATTCCTGTCAATTGTTCCCTTATGCTCTCCCTGAAACTCTGTACAACCTCTGGTTCTTTCAGTTTATCCAGGTCCCAACTCCTTAATTTCCCACATTTTTGCAGTTTCTTCAGTTTTAATCTACAGGTCATAACCAATAGATTGTGGTCAGAGTCCACATCTGCCCCTGGAAATGTCTTACAATTTAAAACCTGGTCCCTAAATCTCTGTCTTACCATTATATAATCTATCTGATACCTTTTAGTATCTCCAGTATTCTTCCGTGTATACAACCTTCTTTCATGATTCTTAAACCAAGTGTTAGCTATGATTAAGTTAAGCTCTGTGCAAAATTCTACCAGGCAGCATCCTCTTTCATTTCTCAGCCCCAATCCATATCACCTACTATGCTTCCCTCTCTCCCTTTTCCTACACTTGAATTCCAGTCACCCATGACTATTAAATTTTCGTCTCCCTTCACTAGCCGAATAATTTCTTTTATTTCATCATACATTTCTTCAATTTCTTCGTCATCTGCAGAACTAGTTGGCATATAAACTTGTACTACTGTAGTAAGTGTGGGCTTCGTATTTATCTTGGCCACAATAATGCGTTCACTATGCTGTTTGTAGTAGGTTACCCGCATTCCTATTTTTCTATTCATTATTAAACCGACTCCTGCATTGCCATATTTGATTTTGTGTTATAACCCTGTAGTCACCTGACCAGAAGTCTTGTTCCTCCTGCCACCGAACTTCACTAATTCCCACTATATCTAACTTCAACCTATCCATTTCCCTTTTTAAATTTTCTAACCTACCTGCCCGATTAAGGGAGCTGACATTCCATGCTCCGATCCGTAGACTGCCAGTTTTCTTTCTCCTGATAACGACATCCTCTTGAGTAGTCCCCACCCGGAGATCCAAATGGGGGACTATTTTATCTCCGGAATATTTTACCCAAGAGGACGCCATCATCATTTAATCATACAGTAAAGCTGCATGCCCTCGGGAAAAATTACGGCCGTAGTTTCCTCTTGCTTTCAGCCGTTCGCAGTACCAGCACAGCAGAGCCGTTTTGGTTATTGTTACAAGGCCAGATCAGTCAATCATCCAGACTGTTGCCGTTGCAACTACTGAAAAGGCTGTTGCCCCTCATCAGGAACCACACGTTTGTCTGGCCTCTCAACAGATACCCCTCCGTTGTGGTTGCACCTACGGTATGGCTATCTGTATCGCTGAGGCACGCAAGCCTCCCCACCAACGGCAAGGTCCATGGTTCATGGGGGGGGGGGGGGGGGGGGCATAATGCCATATGTGCCAGAAAATGAAAACGTGCACTTGAAATTCAGTGAACAGTTAAAAAAGCCAATAGTGCAGAATGAAACACTTCATTTCTAATAAACTGAGTGCCTCAGTGCAAAAGATTAATAAAAGCCACATTTATTTAGCAAACTGACAAAAATTACTTCATTGTTCTGCAAGATGATTGATTGCCAAAAATGTGGGAATAAAATAAAATCAGTAAACTGAAACTAATAACATTTGTTAGCCTTCCATAATTATGTGAATGTATTTTAATTCAGTTCATAGCCCTCAAGCACAGAAATCCGTCTTGTTTTCATTTGGTGTGATAAGTGTAAACAAAGAAGAAACAGCCAAATCACTAAGTTTAAACATGGCTTATGTGCAGACTAACTCCCTCCCCACTACAGACAAGGCTGCTATTCGCACATGGCAATCTAGCAGCTTGGGTGCTCCAGAAATTTTTTTCTGAGAAGTATCTGGCTGCTTGTTGATACTGTTGATACAGCTAACAGTCACACTCCTCCAATTACAGCTCCCATCAGACACCGGTGCGGTTCGCATACAGGCCCTAGCAGCTGGAGGCAGTAACGTTGTGTTTGTGTGAGTGAGTGTTCTGCTTGTGTAAATGTCTGTGTGTGTACTATTTTGGAAGAAGGGCTTTTCTTGTCTGAAAGCTTAAATGTTTAACAGATTTATCATTGTGCCTGTCTGCAGCTCAGTGCCTCCCCTAAGTGATGAGTAGCATTCTACGCTTTTCATATTGTTGTTGTTTCTGTTACATGATGCTGCACCTGTTTTTGAAGGATGCTAGCTATGATACAGGGACCCTCATGTGGTAAGAGGTCAGGAGATGAACTAATTTTAATATTTAAACACATTTATTAATAAAAAACAGTGCACATAGGTACTTGAGCAATATACAACTTCAACAATTAGCAAACAACTTTTTCCACTTAAGCTCTTAAAAATGCTGGCAATTTATGCTCAAAGCTTTTCACAGTTCATTTACTTAAATGAAACAGTTGTTAACAATAAAATTACCTAAGACATGTTATGACCTTTAGTCTCTCCTTGTATTGAAATCTGAGAAACGAAATGTAATTGACATAGGTCAGGAACTAGCCCCTTAAAACTTTCAAAATGATATGAAAATACCAAAAGTAAATGCAACCTCATCCCTGCAAGATGTTAAAAAATTTTTAAGTATAGATATTGGGCGCTAGTACCTTCAAATATTAAACAAATTTCAATACGGAAAAGATAAAGTGGCAATTAGCCCCTTTTAATGGTTAATGACTAAACACAATAAATACAGAATATCAGCAAATAGACGTTGGGCACTAGCCCCTTCCAATATTAAAGAAATTTCAATATATGAAAGGTAAAGTGGGCACTTGCTATTTCAATGATTAGAAAAAAAAGAAAAACTAATTTAAAAAAACGAGCAAACTGATGTTTCCAACATAGGAAAGATAAGTTGGACACTAGCCATTATTTGATCTGACATGATTTTAAAACAATTACCTGATCTAAAGACTGTCACTCATAATAAAACAACCAGAGGCTCAACAGAAATATTCAACAATTTCACATTGCCAACACAGTGCTTGGTGGATTTTACTCAATAACACATTTAAGCAGTTTGTAACAGCCACCAGTGCACTGCCAGAATTATCAAGCCAGCTAACAGTCATCCAAAACACTGGCAATGGAACAGTCACTACTGCCAGCAGCAAAATAACACAAAAATACAGCTTGCTGCAAATTATCACTGGGTACTGCTCGGCACAGGCGGAAGTGTAAAACAAGAACAGTGTTGGGCTCAACCAGAATGGGGGCATAGGAACAAATGGAAGTCCAGGAATACCAACACCTGCCAAACAGCATTTTCATTTCCAAGCATAGCTTCTGGAACCGAACTGTCAGCTATTGTGCACTCTCACTTAATAATGATCGATCACAGGACTTTATTACAGGGATAGGCTCACTGAGTAATATAATGGTCCTCACCACAATTTCTTGAGAATACTCACAAACAAGTTCCATGGGCCACAAATAATTGCTGTGTTTGGCATTGTGCTGTGTGGGCAACAGACGCTATGGCCCCCTTCTTGTTCCCCTGTCATGGACTCCCTCCCAGCCACACTATCAGCCATGACCTGCCTCATTCTGCCTGTTGCTCCTCTAGCAAGTTCTGTCAACACCCACAGGTGAACCATCTCCATTCCACTTCACACAGCTTAAAAAGGACTCACTTTCATTCACGTGTGCCTCCAACCTGCCAATGCACCATGCTATCTTTGGCGGCAGCTGTGCTGAATACTGATATGTTGCTTAAGATGTATCAATTCCATACCAGACTTTCGATTGTATCATAGAGGAACAACAATATTTAGTAGATGCATCTCCATCTCTACCTTATTCTCTGACTTTTTCCAAGTCTTTTAGTTTACCCATTATTATAGGACCTATGAAACATGTAAATGAATGAATAAATGGACAACAGTGAATTAAGAAGTGCACATAATTATTTTCCGAAAATTAATGAACTAAAATCATGTGTATGTTTAGTATAGGGCAGCTTAAGTAAAGTACCTCAATGCGTTGTGTAGTCTCCTCTTCTGTTAGCTCCACCTCAGCAATTATGTAATTCTTTTCAAGACCAAATATCTTTCCCCAGAACCTAAATCAAATTTGAAATATCAACAACAAGATAATAATCAAAAAGCAAAAATTATATACATTCACCAGATAAAAACTGTCCCTGTTGAATCAATGCTATTATTACCTCAGCATAGGGTCAATTGCACTGGGAGTCTAAACTTGCATGGAGTGTTGCAGTCTCATTCACAGCACATAATTTGCAGTGGAAATCTTATATGACCAAATGGCATGTGAGGCTATGATAATAGGACATTTCAACATTTGGGATGGAGCTTCATATCCTGTACATTTAGAATGGACATGCATGCAACAGACCTCTGTTTACTTTTGACCACACACATACCTCATTATGGAAGTTGAAGTGGAGTGTAAGGAATGAAAATGTGTCATGTTCTGTAGATCCCATCAAGAAGGAGAGTTCTCAGGGATGCAGACAAGTCAAAGTATTGGCCTACATTACAACAAAATTAAACAAACTTAACCTGTAAACTGAATGCATTACTTCATGACATAATGCTTTCCATGTGTATGCCAACTAAATTTAATAAAGACAATTACAACGAAAGCTACTACCTAAAAAGCTGCTGCTTGCTCAGTTATATTATATGGCTCTGTTTATCTGCTGCTGATAGCTTAATACTCACTTGGTTACAATGGTATATTTGAAACAAAATGATTAACTGCAGCTGTTAACACTGAGTTGTGTTTACAGTACATTAGTATTTGACATGCAGCTTTACAACAAACAGTGGAACTTACCATGTAGCTAACAGAACTTTGACACCTCTGAATATAGATATTCAGATAATTTGTAGAGAGAGTGGTTAAATAAGTATACTTTTAATTATCTTTTCAATCTGAAAGGAATTCCAAAATTCTAGACTTACTTTAGATGGGAGCTTGTTGAATATACTGATATCAGAGTACACAAACCTGTTCCAAAACCTAAACCAGGAGGCAAAGTCTATGAAATTCATTCATTCAAATGTCAAACAATGGAAAATCCAGGATGGAGTGTAACAATATTATGAAAATGATTGTGGAGATGCTGAGTCGCAGATAGGCACAACAAAAAGACTGTCACAAATGAAGCGTTCGGCCATTACGGCCTTTGTCAACACAACAGCAGTCTCAGGCAACTGAAACAAAATGGTGTGGCTTCAGTTGCCTGAGACTGCAGTGTGTATGAGTTGTGTGTGCATGCGCACGCTGTGCGCACGTGTGTGTGTGTGTGTGTGTGTGTGTGTGTGTGTGTGTGTGTGTGTGTGTGAGAGAGAGAGAGAGAGAGAGAGAGAGAGAGAGAGAGTGGTTTATTGTTGACAAAGGCCTTAATGGCTTAAAGCTTCATTTGTGGCAGTCTTTTTGTTGTGCCTATCTGCCACTCAGCATCTCAGTTATATGGTGAGTAGATAGTTTCCTTTTCATAATACTGATTCATTCAAATGGCATCTTCCATAAATTCCATCATGAAGGAAACCCTTCAAAGATGTGAAACAAGTCAGAAGCAACCACTGTCGGCTACCTCCATAAGGTAATCTAACAACAGATTACAACTAGCACTACTGTACTCAAACTAATAATGAAGGTAGTTCCTTTATATTGTCAACTCTCAATAATGAGAAACTTGAGGGAACAGGGAAGAATTCAAATTACTGAGAGTTCAAAATAATAGAAGTTCAAGAATGGCAACTCCTCAAAGCTGTGCACAGGCACTGTGCAACTGTCTCACTCCCTTCTCAAGTACTGCTTCCCTTTCATGTCCTTTGATTATTATAAATGCAGTCTGTTTACTGTATAAGTTGTTACCAACCTTTTGCTCCATGTATTTCATCTCTGCTACCTTCAAAATTTTAGAGTGTATTGCAGTCTAAACTGGTAAATGCTTTCTTTAAATCAACAAATATTGTACACATAGATTTGCCTTTCTTTATCCTGTCTTCTTAGATAAGTCACAGGGCCTCTCTTGCCTCATATCTTTCCACCTTTCTCCAGAACCTAAAGTGATCTGCCCAACATCAGCTTCTATGAACTTTTCCATTCTTCTGTAAATAATTTGTCTCAAAAGATAAAACTTCAGTTGTCAGCTGCACATGAAAACCTTTATTTGGTTCACTTTTATAGTTTCAACAATTTAAACCGTCATCATCTTCAGAAGTGAAGTAGGCTTAAATCACTAGTAAGTCAACATCAATAATAAGAATCAGACAGTCATATCTTACAGAGTCAATAAAACTGAGTTACATCTCTAAAAATATAAGCTACATGCTATAAATAGCAAACAATAAACTGTCAATTTACACTTTGCACATAGTATGTGCAAGAAAAGTCAACCACTAGTTTGATTACGCATCAAACACATTGTACATCTGAGAAAAGTCAACCACCAGTTTGGTGGTTGCCTTTCCTCAGATATACAATGTGTAACATAACAATTAATCATTTGCTATCCATCGCATGTATCTTATACACTATGTGATCAAAAGTATCCAGACACCCTCAAAAACATATGTTTTAAATATTAGGTGCATTGTGCTGCCACCAACTACTACATACTCCATATGAGCGACCTCAGTAGTCATTAGACATTAGGAGAGAGTAGAATGGGGCACTCCACGGAACTCACAGACTTCAAATGCGGTCAGGTGATTGGGTGTCAGTTGTGTCACACATCTGTACGCATAGTTTTCCACACACCTAAACAACCCTAGGTCCACTATTTCTGATGTGATAATGAAGTGGAAATGTGAAGGGACATGTACAGCACAAAAGCATATAGGCCGACCTCATCTGTTGACTGACAGAGAGTGCGGGCAGTTGAAAAGGGTTGTAATGTGTAATACACAGATATCTATCCAGACCATCATACAGGAATTCTAAACTGCATCAGGGTCCACTGCAAGTACTATAACTGTTAGACAGGAGGTGAGAAAACTTGGATTTCATGGTCAAGAGTCTGTTAATAAGCTACACATCATGCCAGTAAATGTCAAACGACACCTTGCTTGGTGTATGGAGTGTAAACACTGGATGATTGAATAGTGGAAAAATGTTGTGTGGAGTCACAAATCATGGTATACACTGTGGCGATCTGATGGCAGGGTGTGGGTTCAGCGAATGCCCAGTGAATGTCATCTGCCAGCGTGTGTAGTGCCAAGAGTAAAATTTGCAGGTGGTGGTGTTATGGTGTGGTCATGTTTTTCATGGAGGGCACTTGCACCCCTTGTTGTTTTACCTTGCACTATCACAACACAGGCCTACATTGATGTTTTAAGCACCTTCTTGCTTCCCACTGTTGAAGAGCAATTCGGGGATGGCAATTGCATCTTTCAACACATTTTTTAGTACCTATTCATTATGCAAGGCCTGTGGCAGAGTGGTTACATGACAATAACATCCCTGTAATGGACTGGCCTGCACAGAGTCCTTAATCCTATAGAACACCTCTGGAATGTTTTGGAATGCTGACTTCATGCCAGGCCTCATCAACCAACAGTCTTGTTACTTTTGATCACATAGTGTATTTTTAGAGATGTTACTCTGTTTTATTTATTATGTTGTGAAAGAAAGGACCATCTGATTTTTATTTTTGATGTTGGCTTACTAATGATTTAAGCCTACTTCACTTCTGAAGGTGACAGTTTAAAGTGCTGAAACTGGTTAGGTGAACCAAATAAAGGCTTCCTTGTACTGCTGATGGCTGACATTTTATCTTTGGTGAAATATTATGCAATTACTGAGCTATGGCTATGAACAAAACCATAAATAATTTGTGTCGGTATTTTGCGGTCAAAACTTATTTAAATTTTAATTCGGTAATATTCACACTTGTCAGCCCCTCTCTTCTGGAATTTCACTCATGTTCATGTTAAGAAAAAATACAATACCTTAAATAGTTATAAATAGGACATTCATACACACTGGACATGTACATTAGTATGTTCTCCAGAAATGATTAGCATTTGAACGATGTTGGCCTGCTGGTTCGAGGCCAACATTGATATCGCGGCACAACACCTCCTACCAGTAAAATGTGTCTTCACCACTCATTGTTTCTATAAATTGAAGATACTGGATCAGTATGACTTGATCAGATGTGCAGAATGTCTTACACACATGAATGCAAACCATACTGTCAAATCAGTGAGTTTGAAAGAGGACACATTATTGGCATGAGAGAATGTGATGAATCCCTCTAGAAAATTGCTATTCATGTGGGGAAAAGAGTTTCAGCAGTGTAACTAGTGTGTGCAGAATGGTTCACGGAAGGCTGTAGAATATGACAAGATGCATAGCACCACCCAGACCACAGCCGCCCCCCCCCCCCCCCCCCCATCCGAAAAAGATCACCGCTTCATCTGAATTGCACTGCAGGGCAGATTTGTGTACACCTTGGCTCTGGCACAACAGTGAAACATTGTAACAGATCATACACTATCAGGGCTGTTTATTACAGCAAGGGTTATGCGTGCATTGTACACTTCTCTGCTTACCTTTGACAAATGTGCAGAAAAATGCCAATAGCGCATGGAACGAACACTGGGGAAGGAGTCTGCAACAGATAATGTTTCTGAATGAATTCAAGTTCTGTTTGTTTGAAAATGATGGCCGCATTTTGGTTCACTGCAGACAGGGGAAGCAGCATTACAGTGACTACATTTGCACAGGACGTACAACACCACTTCAAGGCCTTATGGTGTGGGGTGCTATTGGGTACAACCACAAATCACAGCTGGTGCATGTCCAGGGCAGTGTGACCTGTATCAATGACATCCTGCAACCTATAGTCATACCCTTTCTGCACAATACCCCAGAGACCATTTTTCAGCAAGAAAATGTACGACCACATGTTGCTGCATGCTTCTTGGTGTCACAGGCCACCAGACTTGTCACCAATTGAAAATGTGTGGGATATGGTGAAACGATGGGTGCAGTGCTGTGACCAAATGGCAACACAGGATGACTGTAACACAGGATGCCATTCACACCAAATACCCATTGGTGGCATTGCGCATGGAACAGGTTATCAGGGCCCATACCTACTAGACAACAGGACACATGCTGAACCGAGGTGAGTCAAATGCTAGTCATTTCTACAGAACATACTAATGTGCATGTCCTGTGGATATGGACATCCTATCTCTCATTGTTCAAGGTGTTCTGTTTCTCTATGAACATAAGTGTGTTACATTCTTCTTGATGTCTGATGGTAATTTGGCTCTCTCATATATTTTGCATGGTTGTTCAACCATGGCTACCCTCCCAAGGATATTGGTAGCTCTGATGGAATGTAGTCTACCTCAGGTGCCTTTTTCAAATTATAGCTTTCAGTGCTCTGTTAAATTCTGCTTTCAGTATGAAATCTCCCGACTCATATTATTTACTTCCACTTCCTTTTCTACAATACTGTCTTCAAGTTCATTTCCCATGTATAACCCCTCTATATATTTATTCCATCTTTCCTTCTTTGCTTATTACTGGCTTGCCATTTAGCTCTTCATATTCACATAGCCGCTTCTCTTTTATCCAAAGGTCTCTTTAATTATGCTGTGGGTAGCATTTAACTTTCCCCTCACTAATCACAATTACACAGTCTTGCATTTGCCCTCTAGTGATTCTTGCTTAGCCATTCTGCACTTTCTGGCGATCTCAGTTTGTGGATGTAGCTATTTTCTTCCACTTAATTTGTATATTTTCTCTGTTTGACAATTAAATTCAATATCTCTTATCTTTTTCAAGTATTTCCACTTGGCCTTGTCTTTCTGTTACTTGATTCTCTACTGCTTTCTCTATTTCATCTCTAAAAGCTACTAGTTTTTCTTGTATGACAGTAATGCAAATTCCTGAATGGAATACTAATCAAAATAAAGGAAAGACACCTATAGCTGACTGAAGTGTGGCACACAGAAGCACGGAATACAAAACAGTATTTACACTAGCTTTTGAGCTCCTGCTCTTTCTTTAACAAAGGTACACACAATCAAACACATAACCGCATAGATAAACAAAGACACATACTCATTGATGTGTCGAGACCATTAATGATCAATTATTGAGAGTAGTTGCTTGAGTAGATGGAGGTGGGGAGGAGCTAAGGAAGTATGCATGAGGCAAGGTTGGGGTAGTGGGATAATGTGAGGCAGGTCTTTTGGCAGCTGACTAAGTGGCTGCACAATGAGACAAAAGGAGTTCAGAGAGTGGATTACATAAGAGACAGAGAGATGGTGAGGAGTAAGGTAGAAGAGGAAAAGAGAGGTAGCTGGAGATGAAGAGGGAGTCAGCAAGTAAAGAGAGAAAAGGAGAGAGGTGGGAAAAGGAGAGAGAGGAGAAGAAGAGAGGGAAGGAGAGAAGGGGAGGGAGGGAGAGAGAGAGAGAGAGAGAGAGAGAGAGAGAGAATATATACAGAAAAAAACATTGGAACACTGGAAAAGAAAATGTAAAAAATATGGGGAAGCCCTCTGACAACCATGCCTCCATCCTTGCTACCTTCCCTGTTTTCCTTTCCCTGTTGCTTCATAACCTGGGTTGTGAGTAACTAAATCCACTTTCCCTTCTTCCCTTTCTTTCCCCTCTCTCCTCCCTGATGAAGGAACATTTATTCCGAAAGCTAGAAACTTAAATTTTCGGTTGTTTTTTGTTTCTATCGGCTGTACTGAGCTGAGGTAAGTACTGGCCAGCCCCTCTATCTCTTTGTTAGTAAAAGAAAGTATATGGTAATAGGAGACACAAATCACGATTTGACGTTGGAAGAATGGATGGGAATTATTAAATACATTGAACAGTACAAGATCAAACAAGATGGAAAACAAGACAAGGAAATTAATTCAAGAATAAATCCTGGGATGTGTACTATTGGAACAGTAAATGGTATTTTATGGGATCAACAGATTATAAAGGAAATAAAAAGAAAAATATTCAGTGCAATTATGAGAAGAATTATGACATATGGATCAGAAGTATGGACAGTTAAATCGAAAATAGCACAAAAGGTTGATGGCAATGGAGATCATTTTTTGGAGGCAGCATGCAGGCATATCTATGCGAGAAACAATCAGAAATGAAGTCATCAGGAAGAAAATGGACATTACAAATTCTACTGCAGATTTTACAGAAGAAAAACAACTGTCATAGTATGGACACACAAAAAGGATGTCAAAGGAGAGATTAATATAGAGAATTATGGAATGGGAGCTACAAGAAAGAAAGAACAGAGGGAGACTGCCAACCACATGGATTCAAGGAATTCAGACTTCTATCAAAAGAAGAAATATTGAAGATGATTTATAAGAAATATTGAAGATAATTTATACCTGCATAATACTGACTTGTAAAAGATATTCTTTAAAAAAAATGGAGGTGGGGGAGGGGGGGGAAGGGAGAGGTGGGAGAGTTGCAGTCCCATTCCTTGGCCCACAGCTATGGGTGCCCTTGGACCAAAGTTATGGAAATGCTATTGGAAGAGTGAGTGGACAGCATGTGCCCTTGGACCAAAGTTATGGAAAATGCTATTGGAAGAGTGAGTGGACAGCAAGTGTGGTGCACAGTGAGTGTGAAACAAGAGAAATGTGTTTTTTCACAACAGAAAAGCAATAAGTTGGACACCGTTATCTTTGGTTTATAAGAAAACTCCGTAAACTAAAACATAAAACTACAAAATGTGAGAAAAATTTAAAGTTTCTTTTTTTTAAGGAAATAATGTTTCATTTACTGAAAGCCTGCATAATTTGAAACCCTTTGTGGTACTACATTATTTGTATTTTGAAAATTTATATTTATTATCACGTAAAAATGATGACCAGTGCAGTTCCAATAGTATAAATGTATGTAATATTTAAAAAGTCAAAATGATTGACATATGCATTGTTTTACTAGAATTTGTAAAAATGATGTGATAAATGTTTGATAGGCACTGAATTATCCACACAACTATTTGTCAATATTTGTCTGTATGATTCAGTGGCATGAAGAGGATGGATGGCAATATAGAAAGCTGGAACCATTCCCAACTGCTGCAATTAGACTCCAATTAATAATTTATTTCTACTCATTTTGCAGTTTTCATCTAGTTGTTTGTATATCCCTTAAACGCTTTCCTATTTAGAGATGTTTATGGAGACATGAGCTCAACAATTATGATACAATCATTCCATGTGGAATGTACTACATGCCTTCAGCAATTATTGGAATGTTTGTGGATTTTTTATTACTGTCAGTTTTGAAACTTCCATTACTGTGAATATCATATGCCATGATCTTTGCATGGTCCATAAACAGAAGAAAAAAGTGGTGGTATTGCATCTTACAGAGATGCAGTACTGCATTCTACATAAGGCGAGATTATCTGATGTCTTGTAATAGTGAACTACACTACTGGCCATTAAAATTGCTACACCACGAAGATGATGTGCTACAGACATGAAATTTAACTGACAGGAAGAAGATGCTGTGATATATAAATGATTAGCTTTTCAGAGCATACACACAAGGTTGACGCTGGTGGCAATACCCACAACGTGCTGACGTGAAGAAAGTTTTCAACTGATTTCTCATACACAAACAGCAGTTGACCAGCGTTACCTGGTGAAATGTTGTTGTGATGCCTCGTGTAAGGAGGAGAAATGCCTACCATCATGTTTCCGACTTTGATAAAGGTCAGATTGAAGCCTATCGCGATTGCGGTTTATCGTATTGCAACATTGGTGCTCGCGTTGGTCGAGATCCAATTACTGTTAGCAGAATATCAAACCGGTGGGTTCAGGAGGGTAATACGAAATGCTGTGCTGGATACCAACGGCCTCGTATCACTAGCAGTCGAGATGACAGGCATCTTATCCGCATGGCTATAACAGGTCGTGCAGCCATGTCTCGATCCCTGAGTCAACAGATGGGGACGTTTGCAAGACAAAAACCATCTGCATGAACAGTTTGACAATGTTTGCAGCAGCATGGACTATCAGCTTGGATACCATGGCTGCGGTTACGTTTGACGCTGCATCACAGACAGGAACGCCTGCGATGGTGTACTCAACAATGAACCTGGGTGCATGAATGGCAAAACGTCATTTTTTCTGATGAATCCAGGTTCTGTTTAAAGCACCATGATGGTCGCATTTGTGTTTGGTGACATCGCGGTGAACGCACATTGGAAGCATGTATTCATCTTTGCCATACTGGCGTATCACCCAGCGTGATGGTATGGGGTGTCATTGGTTACACGTCTCGGTCACCCCTGTGGCTCTACCCTTCATTCGATCCCTGTGAAACCCTACATTTCAGCAGGATAATGCACAACCGCATGTTGCAGTTCCTGTACGGGCCTTTCTGGATACAGAAAATGGTCAACTGCTGCTCTGGCCAGCACATTCTCCAGATCACTCACTAATTGAAAACATCTGGTAAATGGTGGCTGAGCAAGTGGCTCATCACAATACGCCAGTCACTACTCTTGATGAACTGTGGTATCATGTTGAAGCTGCATGGGCAGCTGTACCTCTACACACCATCCAAGCTCTGTTTGACTCAATGCCCAGGGGTATCAAGACCGTTATTACAGCCAGAGGTGGTTGTTCTGGGTACTGATTTCTCAGGATCTATGCACCCAAATTGCGTGAAAATGTAATCACATGTCAGTTCTAGTATAACATATTTGTCCAATGAATACCTGTTTATCATCTGTATTTCTTCTTGATGTAGCAATTTTAATGGCCAGAGTGTATTAGGTCAGACTGGATTTACATGCCCACACCACTACATGTGGCAGTATATGATGATGCTTTACACAATTTTCATGCATGGTGATACTTTGTTAGAATTATTCTTGATCTCATAAACTCAGTTTCCATTTGCTATACATGTTATAAACCATTGTGCAAAAATGTAAGTATTCACTCATCAGGTAATCATCGACAGTCTCTATGCAGTCAGACCATGTTCGTAGTTTGATTTCAAGTGGATCCTGAGTGGAGGAAGCCTTCCCTCAAATGATTAAGAAACTATGTTTTCCTCAGCATACATTGAACAATCCTTTCCCCCTCGCCAGCCTATAACTGATCATCTGACCAATCTCCCATCTTGGCCAATGATCACAGGTTACGCAAGAAATTCATTATATACTCAGCCAATTTATCAGAAGAGGGAGTCATTAATTTGATGGTGGTTGGATGTATCTGAGGACATGTCAGCTAACTGTGCAGTTTGACAGGATAATTCCATCTTATCTGCTCTCAGCTGTACTACTCCATCAACCAGCTCTGCTCGACCAAACTATGTTTACCTTCAGCAAAATATCTAATATTAAACAAGTGACAAAATGTTTAAAAAGAGATTTGAAATTATGTTTGAAGTTTGTTTTGTAAGTCACTAATAGCTCTCATTATGAAACGTAATATGAGTATGGTCTGGGTAATATGCACTCCATTTTAAGCAAAAGCTGGATTTTAATGCGTCTCAATGTTTATGCTGTCACATCTCCTGAGTTATGTGTTGCACAATGACATACGTTTGCAGGCACACTTAATGGTATATGTGGGTACTGTCGACATTATGTGTTACAAATAGAATTTGTCATAAGGAAGTAATAAATTAAAACATCATGCCTGATGCTGCATGAACAGTGAGAATGTAGTAAATGATAATCCTTTACTTTATCTTTCATCTATTTTGTGAGAAATATCAGTGAAAAAAGGTTTCTTAAAGGTTTGAAATTATGTGGAGAGGTAGCTGCAAGTCACTAAGTGCTCTCACTCTCAAACAATGGATCAATATAGTCTGAACAATCTGCACATTTGCATAAGTGTAATAGTTGTCTTGCTGTGTAAAACCTTTACCTCTTAATAAGTAAATTATGACAGCAATTAAAATGTTCAAATTCAGTCAATAGTTACAACTGGAAAGGCAAGGGGAAACTGTATGTGCTGCTAGCAGATGACTTAAGGAGGGCACAGCCATAAGTAGTAAAATCCCTATGGTTATTAGTGACAGAGGGGTAGTTTTTACTGTAAGGGAGGGGAGAAGTGACACCAGTTTAAGAGAGTTAGGATTGAAAGAAATAATCAAATTGAGAAAATAGTTAAACAGCAAGTAGATATTAGCTTACAGTCTCCATGCAAACAGTTTCATTGTGTTGTGAGCCTCAAATCAGTAGCACACCCTAGACCTTCAGAAAACAGGGAGGAATACTCTGAACAGAATGTGTCAAGTTGTTTGCACAGAATTTCAATTGATATCAGATGCACCTTGTCAGAAAGAGAGAACTTAAAAATTTTGAAGGTGTCTCAAGCAAATAAGTTTTCAGTTTTGGCATCATTCATTACCAGAAACATCAAATGCCAAACAACTGCTCTGTACACTAAAGAAGTCTCTCAATATGGAATTTGTTGCGTGTTGTAACTCACCAGGGAAAAACGCCAGTGGTCCAGGATCCACACAGGTTTGAGAATTTAACAAGTTACTGTTACACCTGCGACCACTTGCATTTTTAACATCTTGTCCATCACACGTATTGCAATGTAAAGTTTGTTTGGAGCTAGCATCACTTGATGTCCTAGATATTTCAAAATACTGTGTAATGTTCAGAACGTCTGCAACAGAGGGATTTACACATTGTACAGCACGTTCATGAGCTTCCCTATCAGGAGTGAGATGTATTACAGCATTACAAATGATTGAGTCAGCAACAAACTGAAAATGATGGTTAAGCCCATGAAGTTCTGCTGACCAAGCTCTGTACAACTGTCATGGCTGCTTCTGTCAATGGTAGAACTCGAAACAAGCAGCAATAACATGAATTTGCAATGATGATTAGAGAACAACTGACACATTTCATCAAAAGAGAGACTGGTATGTTCCTGTAGGAGGAGCTACCTGACACGAAAGATAACTAACACAAGAAGGAATCTGTGACAAAAAAATAAAGCTTTATACAAATTGGGGCCGATGACCCCTAAAGCTTGAAAACGTTGCTGAAGGAATTTTCCATGTGTGTCCCAATCTGCCATAGAATCGTCATAAGGAGGAAACAGTGGGGGCTGCATCAATGGCAGTGAACCTGGCTGCCACATTGTTTAGTACCACAGCTAGAGCTTGTTGCTGGTCAGTGAGAGCTCACTGTTGTTCGACATTTGAAGAACTTCTTCCAATGAAATTAAGGCTGCATATTGAATCAAAAAAACGAAACATATGGAGTAGAAAACCGCTCTTGTTGCCAAGTACATTGTCACATCATACAGACACAATACCAGAAGTAACACCAGCCAAGTGTTATTCTGCTTCCACATGAAGAGATGCACAATAACACTGAATGAAGTACAGAACTGTACAAGGTCCCATAACTATAGAACACATCAGTATACAGTCTCATAGGTAAGCATAAAATAAGCAAGTAAACATAAGTGAGACTACAAGCCCACTGCGGCAAGCTTACATTGTAATGTTGTGCACACAGCACAGCACTTACTATGCCATCTGTCCAAGTTGCAAGGTAACCTCTCTAGGTTGGCTGTGGAAGCACATGTATCACACACTGTTTGATTCTGCCCACATATACTATACGGTTACAACAGAAAAGTTTGCATAAATTTAGCTCCGTCAGAAAGCTGCATTTTTCTTGATAACTACTTTAATTATCTCCCTCTGTTGCATTCTATGTTGGAGCATAACTTACTTGTTACTGGTACAATGAGGCAGAAATGCACAAAACACCATACTCTCAGAAATCTTGCCAAAACTGCAAAGGGTCTCCTTCATGCAGTGTAAACTTCATACAAAAAAATTACTCTTCTGAGATAGAATGATAGCAGACAGCTGACAATTAGTATCAATAGGTGCTCTAATTCTAATCAAGACACAGTGTGAAGAAGTTACAAAAAATAGAAACATGATCAGAATTCGGCAGATGGTTACTGTTCGCCACTGTAACTTTGGTAAGTGTTGAAGCCTCTACTGAATTTGAATAAGCTGAAAGAAATGATGGTGGTCCTACTTCAGATTTTGCCTAAATGGTGCAATAGTTCATGTGCAGGAACTGTTAACCAAGTACTTCCTACATAGATTTCATCCAAATAATAACACTGGCATTATTGACAGTTCGAAAGATGGAAACACCAAATTTTACAACCCCAAGAAGACTGAAGCTGAAACCTCAGGAAGTCCATTATGATGGACTGAACTATCTTGTAGGTAAACAATGTACTCAATGTCATTGTGCATTGTTTGATAAATATGTTAAATTTCATTGTGTAAAATTCAAATTTTATTTAATTTTTTTTGTTTAGAACTATCAATATATGCAAATTTTCTGTTTTATTTAAAATGTTTGTTTGCTATTACGTAAATTGCTGACCTTCACTTAGGGTTCTTAGTTATTTTGTATGTAAACGGTGTTTTGGTTCCCCTTTCGGAACGGAACTGTGTAGCGTGCGCAAATTGTGGTTGGCTTAGGTAGAAAAGGTGGAACCAAGAGTCAGTCGGGGACGAGCTACCAAACTGTCAACTGCTCATGGAAAAGTTGTATATTGTGCTGGTGCTCAGAGAGGTTTTCCAGCCTGTTTCCAATGTCTCGGATGGATGGATAAAGAGCTTGAACTATTCTGGAATTGATATCTATCATCGCCACCATGAAATGACAGAGTCCAGCAATTCTATCCGCAAATACACCTATCAACATGCAATCGCCACTACACTGCACAATCACTGAAAAGGAACCAAAGAATAGTTGTAAAGAACAGTAGTAATGTATGGTGAAGGATCAGCTAATTGGATGGCTTAGTGTGCACAAATATAAGATAATGTAAATAAAATAGAAAGAAACTTCCACATGGGAAAAATATATTAAAAACAAAGATTCCAAGACTTACCAAGCAGGAAAACGCCGGCAGACAGGCACAAGAACAAAACACACAAACACACACACAGAATTACTAGCTTTCGCAACCGATGGTTGCTTCTTCAGGAAGGAGAGGGAAAGACGAAAGGATGTGGGTTTTAAGGGAGAGGGTAAGGAGTCATTCCAATCCCGGGAGCGGAAAGACTTCCCTTAGGGGGAAAAAAAGGACAGGTGTACACTCACGCACACACACACACGCACACATATCCATCTGCACATACACAGACACAAGCAGACATATTTAGGCCTTTCGTCTTTCCCTCTCCTTCCTGAAGAAGCAACCATCGTTTGCGAAAGCTAGTAATTCTGTGTGTGTGTTTGTGTGTTTTGTTCTTGTGCCTGTCTGCCAGCGTTTTCCCGCTTGGTAAGTCTTGGAATCTTTGTTTTCAAATATAAGATAACTTATACTCGAACTCTAATAACTACCTTGATTTTTTATCCCTAGTCACACAACCACTTAGGGTCCTTCCCATGTCAAAATTGCTTACTGAGTGTCCATATTGTGAAAATAGGAAAGCCCAGTGTTTTCTAATAAATGCCACTTGAACATAGTAAAAATAAAGTTAAAGTTTATGTAGCAGAACTGACTAATATAGTAAATGGTGTTTGTTGAAAATAATTTTTCTGTTAAAACTGCATATTAATATTTGTTGCCAACGTCTAAAGTGAATGTTCTCAAAACTGTGGCTTATAAAGTTTTGTTTAGTTATTGATCATAGTGCTGCCTGTTGTAAATTGTAAAAGGTGAGTCAGTTTCTTACAGATATGTCAATCTCGTGTCTCACTGCAGTAAAAGTCGTGAACTGCATTTGTGGAAAGTTATGTACTCATGCTTGCTAAGTACTTGTTTCCCTAGTGTATTGAAAGTGTGTTTAGTTTGCTCTGGTTCAAATGGTTTAAATGGCTCTGAGCACTATGGGACTTAAACATCTGTGGTCATCAGTCCCCTAGAACTTAGAACTACTTAAACCTAGATCACCTAAGGACATCACACACGTCCATGCCCGAGGCAGGATTCGAACCTGCGACTGTAGCAGTCACATGGTTTCGGACTGAGCCCCTTAAAGTTTGCTCTGCTACAGTGGTCAAGATTAAGGGCCCCCCCTCCATTGAAAGTAATTCAAATGCATAAAGTTACTTAATTATAGAAAGTTTTAATTACCCTTGCTATTCAAGTCAAATTCTGTACAATATTGGGCTCCTCTTGTGTATTAAAAGTGCATATTAATGGCGTAACAGGACCAACAGTTTGTCTGTTGTGCTCATGCTAGATAACGATTAATAGAAAGACCATTATTTATGAAAACAATAATTTCTTTATTCAAAATACAGAGAAATAACCTGTTAGTGAATTCTATTTAATTTTCATTCTAAATAGAAAAGTATTTAGCAGAGAGAGACTTAACCTGTCACCAGATCATAATTTTGCAGTGAATTAAATTTACATATTTCATGTCAGATAGGAATTTGTTTGAAAAGTAATACTAAACCTATGTCCAATTTACGATTCTACAGTGAATATTAATTATAGCATTATTGAGACCTTTCAGTTTGAATAAGTCCTCAAGTAATAGTGTGTTTTGTTATCTGTTATATTTATGCAAATAGTTTGTTCTGCTGTGTTAACTACAACCTTAATGTCAACATACTGTATTCAGATGCCAGAGTTCATTGCACTCGCATGTGGCAAAGTATAGGTTGTGTTTGACCATTAAAGTTGTTGTTGTTGTTGTTGTTGTTGTGGTCTTCAGTCCTGAGACTGGTTTGATGCACCTCTCCATGCTACTCTATCCTGTGCTAGCTTCTTCATCTCCCAGTACCTACTGCAGCCTACATCCTTCTCAATCTGCTTAGTGTATTCATCTCTTGGTCTCCCTCTACCATTTTTACCCTTCACGCCGCCCTCCAGTACTAAATTGGTGATCCCTTGATGCCTCAGAACATGTCCTACCAACCGATCCCTTCTTCTAGTCAAGTTGTGCCACAAGCTCCTCTTCTACCCAATTCTATTCAATTCCTCCTCATTAGTTATGTGATCTACCCATCTAATCTTCAGCATTCTTCTGTAACACCACATTTCGAAAGCTTCTATTCTCTTCTTGGCTAAACTATTTATCATCCACGTTTCACTTCCATACATGGCTACACTCCATACTAATACTTTCAGAAACGACTTTCTGACATTTAAATCTATACTCGATGTTAACAAATTTTTCTTCTTCAGAAACGCTTTACTTGCCATTGCCATTCTACATTTTGTATCCTCTCTACTTCAACCATCATCAGTTATTTTGCTCCCCAAATAGTAAAACCCATTTACTACTTTAAGTGTCTCATTTCCTAATCTAATTCGACTACATTCCATTATCCTTGTTTTGCTTTTGTTGATGTTCATCTTACAACCTCTTTTCAAGACACTGTCCATTCCATTTCCAGTCTACATTTTATATCCTCTCTACTTCGACCATCATCAGTTATTTTGCTCCGCAAATAGCAATACTCCTTTACTACTTTAAGTGTCTCATTTCCTAATCTAATACCCTCAACATCAACAGACTTAATTCAACTACATTCCATTATCCTCGTTTTGCTTTTGTTGATGTTCATATTATATCCTCCTCTCAAGACACTATCCACTCTGTTCAATTGCTCTTCCAAGTCCTTTGCTGTCTCTGACAGAATTACAATGTCATCGGCAAACCTCAAAGTTTTTATTTCTTCTCAATGGATTTTTATACCTACTCCGAACTTTTCTTTCGTTTCCTTCACTACTTGCTCAATATACAGACTGAATAACATCGGGGAGAGGCTACAACCCTGTCTCACTCCCTTCCCAACCACTGCTTCCCTTTCATGCCCCTCGACTCTTATAATTGCCATCTGGTTTCTGTACACATTGTAAATAGCCTTTCACTCCCTGTATTTTACCCCTGCCACCTTTAGAATTTGAAAGAGAGTATTCCAGTCATTTTCATTGTCAAAAGCTTTCTCTAAGTCTTCAATTGCTAGGAATGTAGGTTTGCCTTTCCTTAATGTTTCCTCTAAGATAAGTTGTAGGGTCAGAATTGCCTCGCCTGTTCCAACATTTCTGCGGAATCTAAACTGATCTTCCCCGAGGTTGCCTTCTACTAGTTTTTCCATTCATCTGTAAAGAATTCACATTAGTATTTTGCAGCTGTGACTTATTAAATTGATAGCTTGGTAATTTTCACATCTGTCAACACCTGCTTTCTTTAGGATTGGAATTATTATATTCTTCTTGAAGTCTGAGAGAATTTCGGCTGTCTCATACATCTTGCTCACCAGATGGTAGAATTTTGTCAAGACTGGCTCTCCCAAGGCTGTCAGTGTTCTAATGGAATGTTGACTACTCCTGGGGCCTTGTTTCGACTTACGTCTTTCAGTGCTCTGTCAAACTCTTCACGCAGTATCATATCTCCCATTTCATCTTCATCTACATCCTCTTCCATTTCCATATATTGTCCTCAAGAACATCATCCCTGTATAGACCCTCTATACACTCCTTCCACCTTTCTGCTTTCCCTTCTTTGCTTAGAACTGGGTACCCATCTGAGCTCTTTATAGTCATAAAAGTGGTTCTCTTTTCTCCAAAGGTCTCTCTAATTTTCCTGTAGGCAGTATCTATCTTACTCCTTATGAGATAAGCCTCTACATCCCTACATTTGTCCTCTAGCCGTCCCTGCTTAGGCATTTTGCACTTCCTGTCGATCTCATTTTTGAGATGTTTGTATTCCTTTTTGCCTGCTTCACTTACTGCATTTTTGTATTTTCTCCTGCCATCAATTTAATTCAGTATCCCTTCTGTTACCCAAGGTTTTCTACTAGCCTTCGTCTTTTTACCTACTTGATCCTCTGCTGTCTTCACTATTTCATTCCTCAAAGCTACTCATTCTTCTTCTACTGTATTTATTTCCCCCATTCCTGTCAATTGTTCCCTTACACTCTCCCTGAAACTCTGTACAACCTCTGGGTCTTTCAATTTATCCAGGTCCCATCTCCTTAAATTCCCACCTTTCTGCAGTTTCTTCAGTTTTAATCTACAGGTCATAACCAATAGATTGTGGTCAGAGTCCACATCTGCCTCTGGAAATGTCTTACAATTTAAAACCTGGTTCCTAAATCTCTGTCTTACCATTATATAATCTATCTGAAACCTTTTAGTATCTCCACAGTTCTTCCATGTATACAGCCTTCTTTCATGATTCTTGTACCAAGTGTTAGCTATGATTAAGTTATGCTGTGTGCAAAATTCTACCAGGCAGCTTCCTCTTTCATTTCTTAACCGCAATCCATATTCACCTACTACATTTCCTTCACTTCCTTTTCCTACTATAGAATTCCAGTCACCCATGACTATGAAATTTTCGTCTCCCTTCACTACCTGAATAATTTCTTTTATCTCATCATACATTTCATCAATTTCTTCATCATCTGCAGAGCCAGTTGGCATATAAACCTGTACTACTGTAGTAGGCATGGGCTTTGTGTCTATCTTGGCCACAATAATGCGTTCACTATGCTTTTTGTAGTAGCTTACCCACACTCCTATTTTTTATTCATTATTACACCTACTCCTGCATTACCCCTGTTTGATTTTGTATTTATAACCCTGTATTCACCTGACCAAAAGTCTTGTTCCTCCTGCCACCAAACTTCACAAATTCCCACTATATCTAACTTTAACGTATCCATTTTCCTTTTTAAATTTTCTAACCTACCTGCCCGATTAAGTGATCTGACATTCCACGCTCCGATCCATAGAACGCCAGTATTCTTTCTCCTGATAACGACGTCCTCCTGAGTAGTCCCCGCCCGCAGATCCGAATGGAGGACTATTTTACCTCCGGACTATTTTACCGAAGAGGATGCCATCATCATTTAATCATACAGTAAAGCTGAATGCCCTTGGGAAAAATTATGGCTGCAGTTTCCCCTTGCTTTCAGCCGTTCGCAGTACCAGCACAGCAAGGCTGTTTTGGTTAGTGTTACAAGGCCAGATCAGTCAATCATCCAGACTGTCACCCCTGCAAAGTTACTCATACCTATTTTCTTGAACAAGAATGTCAATCATTCTCTTGCCTAATTAGGCTGGTGACCGTTTTCTTTATTCTTTAAACAGTGTAGCAAGGTAAAATATTGTTTTAAATATTTACATAATTCTGACTTTCACGATCCGACTCCAACTTTAAGGTTATGGTATAACAGCAGTAGCGGGTAATAGTGTTATATGTGTTATACAAGAAATAATTGTAACTACTGTACACAGTGTTGTTTATATTCAGTACTGTACCATATATTACCGCCCACCATATGATTTATCATATACAATGGTAAAGGGGCTAAATCAAATGAGATTTTCAAAAGAAGAATGAATGCTATGTTAATACACCAAAACAAGTAACAGAATGGAATCTTACTCAAAATCAGGTGAAAAAGTATGTGTGGGAATTAATAGATTAAATGTAATTCTAGAAGAAATCATAGATTACACAACGAGGAAAGGTATATTGTAGGACAAAAAGTATCTATCAGCTAGGAACAGTTGAATGTTGGTGATCTTTATTTAAACAGCTCCTCATCTGGCCCCACAAGGGCTGAGTGGACCATGTGCCAGTGTTTCCTACTTTCAAAAAATACGAGGAGGTACCAGGAACCAAACTTGGATCCTTGCTTATGGGACTTCACCAATTAAATGACACCCATAATAAAATTGTTACAACCAAAGCATGCTAGCTCACTGCAGAATGTTAAAGAAATTAATCCTGGCATCTAAGAAAATAAATTATGACAAGAAGATAGCAGCATCAAGTCACAATACAAAAACAATACAGGATATAGTGTAATAGGAGAAAGTAGAGCTCAAGAAACATAGGAGCAAATAGCTTTAAAGTTTGATGATAAGTTAATAACAGATGGGTATAGTTTGGAAGATCTCTTTAACAAGTACTTTATATCTGTTGCTGACTAGTCTTTACAAATAACCTCAGTTGCATGACTATGGCACTCACTTTGCCAAACTAAATAACATCTATAATGAAATTGTTACAAGCAAAGCATGCCAGGGGTCATGATGAAATATCAAAATATCAAATATCAAATATGAAAATGACAAAATTAAGGGTTTTTGGTTTTTTATTATAAAATTATTTGGAGTTTTCTGAATAAAACAAATCAAGTTTCACCCTTCTAAGTGAATTCTAAGTATGTTTTTTATCGCTGCAAAGTTGACGCGCCACATATTAATAGTTGTAACAGTTGGGTGTGTCACCTCTGACAACGCCACTTGCTAGCTGCAAGCAGGGTATCTTTGCGGAATTAGACAGTGTTTTGTTTTCCAACGTTGTATGGCTTTATCTCTGTGACAAGTGACTGTTCATATCGGTAAACATAAATGATGTACCATGTGTTTTGACTTGTGGAGTTTGCTTTGTGTTGTTTAGCTGTTCAATTTTACGTATTTAACAAATTTTGCTCGTACCTGTTTTACGTATTTGGTTTATGGATATCAATATGCCCCGTTTCAGCAATCAAGTGTTTAAGAAAAAACACAATGAGTGGAAGAAGAAATCTTTTGTTGTTTCGAAGGGAGATGGTGCTCAGATTGCTTCACCGACTACTCCAAATGAATGTGATAGTACTTCTTCCAGCAAGAAACTTTGTGACAGCAAAGAAAAATTTGAAAACTATGAAAATGACAGTAATGATGTGAATGAAATAATTAACATTTCCTTGCTCTCTAATGCTTTGAAACATAATGTATTATCCCAAGTTTGCAAAGAAAGAGGACTGGAATTGAAAATAACTTCACTCATTGGTTTGGCATGTAAAATGTTATTGAAGTGTAACAAATGTGCTGCAAAAGGTTCATTTTCTAATTCTAACAGTATTCCTTGTAGTGGTAATAGTGGAAAGTAGGTGTATGACATAAATGTTAGGCTAGTGTATGGCTTGCGTTGCATTGGCAAGGGCAGTGCTCCAGGGACAATGTTATGGGGAATTATGCACTCGCCAAAACCACCAACCAAGTTTGGATTTTATAATGAATTGGTGGGATATTCTGCTGAAGATATTGCTCAAGCAATAATGAAGAAATCAGTTGAAAAAGCTGTGACAGATAATGGGAATTGTAGAGATTTAACTGTTGCTTTAGATGGATCATGGCAACGAAGAGGTCATAAATCTCTAATGGAGTTGTGACAGCTACCAGTGGAGACAGTTGAAAGTTGTGAAGCAAATTTTCATGGCACGAGTGGAGCGATGGAAGTACAGGAAGTAAAAGCAATTTTTTCCAGATCACAGGAGTGGTATAATGTACAATACACTAACTATCTAGGAGATGGTCATTCTAAGGGATATAAAGCTGTAGAGGAACTCGAACCTTATGGCAATGAAATTCACATTAAAAAACAGGAGTGCATTGGACATACGGAGAAGCGCATGGGGGCTCACTTGCCCAAACTAAAGCAGACATTAGGAACCCAGAAGCTTAGTGATGGTAAGACCCTTGGAGGAAGAGGAAGGTTGACAGATGAAACAATTGATAGATTGCAGAGGTATTATGGGTGTGCAATTAGGCAAAATACAAGAAGCTTTGAGCATATGAGGAGAGCAGTATGGGCATTATTTTTTCATCCTACATCAACAAATGACCACCCACAACATGCACTGTGCCCCACATGTGATGACCCATGGTGTAAGTACCAATCAGGAAAGGAATATGCCCATAAAACAGTTTGCCAAATGCTGTAATTGATGTAATTAAGACCATATTCAGAGATTTATCACAGTCAAGTTTACTGGAAAAGTGTTTACATGGGAAAACACAAAATACAAATGAAAGAGTAAATAATTTAATTTGGATTAGGATTCCCAAAAGAGTGTTTGTACAGATAAAAACGTTGCATTTTGGAATGTAGTGACAACATACAATGAAGAAAAAATTATCAAATGTGATGAGCTGAAACATTTAGGTTTCCAACCAGGACACATCACCATTTCCACAATGCGTAATTGATGAAGAAAGACTAAGAGGTGCAGGAAGAAGAGACAAAAGCCTACAACATGCAGCAAAAGGGAAGAAAATACCAGTAAAAAGGAAACTAACACTGTAAAAAGAAGAATATGCTGAAAATCTATCATATGGGGCAGGAATGTATTAAAAATCTTTGGAAGGCATTTCCCCTAACTTTAAAATTCTCATCTTTGAGGAGCATTTTCTCAAAAACTGCTAACAGTATATCAATAAAATTTATGCACAATATTGTTTACTTCTTTTCCTTCATTTTTATAACAAATTGTAAAAAATGTAGTATAATTCAAGATTTATAGAACAAAAAGTGCAAAATTTTAGAGAAAAAAATAAGCAACTGTTTAAAGAGATTGTAAAACAAAAACCAATAAATATTTCTTAACATGGCATTACAGCTTTGTAGGGAAATATTCATTGAACATGTAGTCTAATTTTCAGAGCAATATGTTTAATGGTTTTAGAAAAAATGTTCCTTCTATTTCCTAAAATTAACATGGAGGAGATGGATCGTTCCGGCTCCCATTAGATAAGTGTGTTCTTGTCAGTTTTGTAAGACTTTAACAATATTATGAAAAGGACAGTTGCTACTCACCATATAGTGGATAAGCTGTCACAGACATTAAAAGCAAAATGTCTGTCAGAAAGTAAGCTTACGGCAAACAAGGTCTTTGTCAAAAATAGACAAGACACACACACACACACACACACACACACACACACACACACACTAACACACACATATGCAAATACAATTTACACACACATGACCATAGTCTCTGGCAGCTGAAGCCAGTGTATGTTGTCTGTTTTTGACAAAGGCCTTGTTGGCCGAAAGCTGACTTTTCAAGAGTCTTTTTGTTGTGCCTCTCTGTGACTCAGTATCACCATTATATGGTGAGTAGCAACTATCCTATTCATAATACTGTTTTACTCCACCTGGATTTTCCATTGTTTGGTAAAATTATAAGTTATTTGTACAAGTAGACTTTTAGCACTGGCACATTTCCTGATTGGTTGAAATATGCTGACACTGAATCTCTGTTCAAGAAAGAGGATAAATTTATACAATCCATCAAACAAAAGATCAATTTTACTTTGCCAGCAATCTCAAAAGTTTTGGAAAAGGTAATGTGCAGGTGAAATCTTTACCATTTGACCATGAGTAACATACTGTCCAAGACACAGATTTGATTTCTGAAGGGTTTCAACATTCAGAATCCTATATACACAAACAATGAGAATGCACTTAATTCGTTAGATAATAAATTACAAGCTACATATATTTTCAGTGCTTTGTCAAAGGTGATGGTGACTGTGAAATGTAACATCCATTAAAATAAGTAAGAATACTAAGAGGTCAGATTACCTCCACAGTCAAATGGTTGGCACCACTGCCTTTGGCGCCACCTGAGCTTGTTCCGGTGCCTCCTCAAATTTTTCTAAAGTAGGAAAGACTGCTACAGGGTCCACTCAGCCCTTGTGGGGTCAGATGGGGAGCTGCTTAAACAAAGAAGCAGTGCATCATAAGGATGCAACTACTGGCAGTAAAGGCTGGAGGGACTGGTGACATGCTGAACACATGTCATACGATTGGAGACAGCTCCTCCTACTGCCTGGTAGGCAACAGTGTGCCAGTCAGAACAGTCTTAAGGCCCAATCTGGGAATAGCATTTACATTTACATTTATCATGCTCTCACTGGCAACGTTGCAAATTGGTTCAAGTAATACCTCACAAACAGAAAACCAAGGGTGTATATACGAGAGACCACTGAATTATGCTACGTCATTATCAGAGTGGAAAAAATTATGTATGGTGTCCAACAAGGATCTATTTAGGGCCACTGCTTTTACTACTGTACAATAACGACTTTTCATCGGTTACACTGCCAGACACAGAGATGTTTTATTTGCAGACGATATGAGTATTGCAAAATACAGTAAGGTGAGTGTAGTTATAGAAAGGGTTGCTAATGACATTTTCATGGACATTTATAGCTAGTTTACAGCCAACTCACTGCCATTAAACTTTTAAAAGACTCACTACATGCAGTTCACAACTGCCCAGCATATGTGTAAAGTAAGTAGAAGTGCTGATAGAACAGGTTGATAATTTTAAATTCCTGGGATAAAAACAAAAGTTTGGAAGAGCATATCACAGAACTGCAGAACTGCCTAGACACATCATTATTTGTAATGCAAACGTTATCACACACAGATGGCACAAAACAAGAAATAAAAAATAAGCGTACGTTGCTTACATTCATTACATAATGTCACAGTTTGGAGTAACTCTTCAATTCAAACAGTTTTCGGACTAAAAAACTGTGTAATATATATTATTTGTGATGTGAATTTCTGAACATCCTGTATGTTGTTGTTGTTGTTGTTGTTGTTGTTGTCTTCAGTCCTGCGACTGGTTTGATGCAGCTCTCCATGCTACTCTATCCTGTGCAAGCTTCTTCATCTCCCAGTATCTACTGCAACCTACATCCTTCTGAATCTGCTTAGTGTATTCATCTCTTGGTCTCCCTCTACCATTTTTACCCTCAACACTGCCCTCCAATACGAAATTGGTGATCCCTTGATGCCTCAGAACATGTCCTACCAACCGATGACTTCTTCTGGTCAAGTTGTGCCACAAACTTCTCTTCTCCCCAATCCTATTCAATACCTCCTCGTTAGTTATGTGATCTACCCATATAATCTTCAGCATTCTTCTGTAGCACCACATTTCAAAAGCTTCTATTCTCTTCTTCTCCAAACTACTTATCGTCCATGTTTCATTTCCATACATGGCTAGAGTCAATACAAATACTTCCAGAAAAGTCTTCCTGACACTTAAGTCTATACTCGATGTTAACAAATTTCTCTTCTTCAGAAACGCTTTCCTTGCCATTGCCAGTCTACATTTTATGTCCTCTCTACTTCGACCATCATCAGATATTTTGCTCCCCACATAGCAAAGCTTCTTTACTACTTTAAGTGTCTCATTTCCTAATCTAATTCCCTCAGCATCACCCGACTTAATTCGACTACATTCAATTTTCCTTGTTTTGCTTTTGTTGATGTTCATCTTATATACTCCTCTCAAGACACTGTCCATTCCATTCAACTGCTCTTCCAAGTCCTTTGCTGTCTCTGACAGAATTACAATGTCATCGGCGAACCTCAAAGTTTTTATTTCTTCTCCATGGATTTTAATACCTACTCCGAATTTTTGTTTTGTTTCCTTTACTGCTTGCTCAATATACAGATTGAATAACATCGGGGAGAGGCTACAACGCTGTCTTACTCCCTTCCCAACCACTGCTTCCCTTTCATGTCCCTCGACTCTTATAATTGCCATCTGGTTTCTGTACAAATTCTAAATAGCCTTTCGCTCCCTGTATTTTATCCCTGCCACCTGTAGAATTTGAAAGAGAGTATTCCAGTCAACATTGTCAAAAGTTTTCTCTAAGTCTAGGAATGCTAGAAACATAGGTTTGCCTTTCCTTAATTTAGCTTCTAAGATAAGTCATAAGGTCAGTATTGCCTCACGTGTTCCAGTATTTCTACGGAATCCAAACTGATCTTCCCCGAGGTCGGCTTCTACTAGTTTTTCCATTCGTCTGTAAAGAATTCGTGTTAGTATTTTGCAGCTATGGCTTATTAAACTGATTGTTCGGTAATTTTCACATCTGTCAACACCTGCTTTCTTTGGGATTGGAATTATTATATTCTTCTTGAAGTCTGAGGGTATTTCGCCTGTTTCATACATCTTGCTCACCAGATGGTAGAGTTTTGTCAGGACTGGCTCTCCCAAGGCCGTCAGTAGTTCTAATGGAATGTTGTCTACTCTGGGGGCCTTGTTTCGACTCAGCTCTTTCAGTGCTGTGTCAAACTCTTCCTGTAGAAGACTATTAAATTAATTGGGTATACTAACTATGCCTCTCAGTAGTTTTCCTAAATGACATTTATTTATTTATCGTGTCAAAAGTACAGAAATATCAATCAAAAATTGGATTCCTCAAGTGAATTTGGTGTAGCTCTCATAAGGTCTTCCATGGTGCAGGTGGATGGTGATGAAGAGCATTGAAGGAAATAGCTGTTACTCTGCTCAATGCGACACTGGTAAAGAACTGAGTCCACAGAGAAACCCCAAGTCCACAGATTGGTCTTGTATCTCATTGTGTTTGATCGTAATCTATTGAGACACCTCCGTATTGACCTCTTCTCCGAATGTCCAGGGAGAAGTTGTTCCTTTGGAGCCATCCATTCTCCCAAATACCGACATTTCTCCTGCCATCGCGAGATCCTTGCTGTATGTGGATTCTGATGAGAGACTCAGTAGTTGTCAAGAAGCTCTTTCTTAATTTCAGCCTAGGATGTGCAAGCTGATGACCATATAGTGGATGGGCTTCCTTCATTGTGGCCTTACTTTTCTCATATCTCGCAGCTACCTGATGTCTGATTTCAGGAGAAGCTATGCCAGCAAGGCAATTGAGTTTGACCACAGGAGTAGGTCTTAAGCAACCCATAATAATCCTGACTGGCATGACTGGACTTGTACCATACCGAACATGCATATTCAGCAGTGGAATAACAAAGAGCTAGTGCGCTTGAGTGCACAGTGCATGGGTTAGCACTCCATGACATACCAGTCAATTTTTACACTAAGTTATTTCTGGCTACCGCTTTCTGTTTGGTGTTTAGGCAATGCTTTTTATATAGGGCACAATCCACAGTTACACCAAGATATCTGGGAGTAGGATTATGTTTGAGTACGATGCCTCCCCAGGATATATTTAAGGATCTATTAGCCTTTTTATTCTTCAGGTGGAAAGATTTTGATGGTGTATGTTCTACAATCTCAAAACAGTCAGCCTGAGTAGTGATAGTGCAGTCATCAGCATAAATAAAGCATCAAGTTCCTTCAGGGATAGGTTGATTGTTGGTATAGATGTTGAATAATAGCAGCGAAAGCACGCTGCCTTGTGGTAGCCCATTTTTCTGAGTTCTCCATCTTCTTTTATTACCCTGAAATTCCACAAAAAATCTGCGGTTCTGGAGGAGGTTTCTAATATTTCACATGAGTGTGAAGTTACATCATAAACTTTATTCAGAAGGAGCCGATGGTTGATTGTATCATTAAGCAGTGGATAGATCGATAAAGACAGCACCTGTCATGAGCCGTTTCTCATATCCATCTTAGATATGTTGTGTTAAGTTTAATATTTGAGATGTGCAACTTTTCGCTTCTCTGAAACCTGCTTGCTGTGCTATTAGAAGAGGCTCCACCTTTCTAATCATTCTCTGAAGAATGAGCCTCTCCAGTATTTTGTAGAGGTGACAGAGTAAGGAGATAGGTCTATAATTTTTGGGATCTTTCCTATCCTTTCCTGGTTTTGGTGTGGCAATTTCTCTTGCTTTTTGCCATACTTGCATTCTCGAATACAGTTGTTCATAAACTCCCGTAACCAAAGCATTGCAGCAGGACCAAAATTCTTGATTTGCTCAGCTCTAATGTCATCCAGTCCTGCTGCTTTTCCCAATTTACATTTATTCAGAGCTGAATTCAATTCTTCAAGAGAGAAAGAAGGAGATAAGATACTATTCTCTTGATCCATTTGCCTGAATAATTGGTTCCTCTCTGTATTTCTGGATTTAGTTGCTTTGCCATTAATGAGGAGTTGGTGAGGAATTTGGTCTGGTTTACTCTTAACATATGTTTTGACCTGAGTGTTATCATTACTCAGGTGATGTAATAGCCTCCAGGCCTTTTTGCTACTTTTACTTGTGTCACAGTCAACAATTAATTGTACCCATTCTTCTCTCTTAGCCTCAGATATTGAAGAGAGGACATTCTGTGCAAGGCTTGATGTGGCTTCACTGAAAGGATCTTCTTCAAACTTCCTGTAGTATTCTTAAACAAGAATGGCCATTTCAGGTGTTTTACCCTTGATATAGTTCATTCTGCATACCCTTGGAATTGATGTTCGGGAGGAAGCGTTAACGATGCTAACAAAATTCTCGTATTGATCTATACAGACACATCAGTATATAAACTTCCAACAACAGATTTTTCCTTCTCCCCACCTGAAAATTTTATTACAAGGAAAGCTTCTGTTGTGATAGGTGATTTTAACAGTCATAGCCACGTTTGGGGGTACACTCAAGAGGAAAATGGTGAGGCTGTCCTTCTGTGGGCTGAAGCTTTCCATCTCTCCCTCCTTCATGACAGAAAACTACCTCATTCTTTCTACAGTGGACGCTGGGAACTGGCTACAATCTGGATCTGCTTTTTCTAAGTGAAAGTATTTTTCATACCTGCACTAAATCTGTCTATAAGCCAATACCAAATACACAACATCGACCCATTATGTGTCAAGTTCTCCCACAAGTCAGACCTCAAGAAATCCCTTTCAGACGAAGGTACAACTTCAAAAAAGCTAATTGGCAGAAATTTTCAAAATTACTAGATGACATTCTACATCTACATCTACATCCATACTCCACAAGCCACCTGCGGTGTGTGGCGGAGGGTACCTTGAGTACCTCTATCGGTTCTCCCTTCAATTCCAGTCTCGTATTGTTCGTGGAAAGAAGGATTGTCGCTATGCTTCTGTGTGGACTCTAATCTCTCTGATTTTATCCTCATGGTCTCTTTGCAAGATATACGTAGGAGCTACAATATACTGCTTGAGTCTTCAGTGAAATTATGTTCTCAAAACTTCATCAAAAGCCCATACCAAGCTACTGAGCGTCTCTCCTGCAGTCTTCCACTGGAGTTTATCTATTTTCTCCGTAATGCTTTCACGATTACTAAATGATCCTGTAACGAAGCGCGCTGCTCTCTGTTGGACCTTCTCTATCTCTTCTGTCAACCCTATCTGGTATGGATCCCACACTGCTGAGCAGTATTCAAGCAGTGAGCGAACAAGCGTACTTATAACCTACTTCCTTTGTTTTTGGATAGCATTTTCTTAGGATTCTTCCAATGAATCTCAGTCTGGCATCTGCTTTACCAACGAACGATCAACTATATGATCATTCCATTTTAAATCACTCCTAATGCATACTCCCAGATAATTTATGGAATTAACTGCTTCCAGTTGCTGACCTGCTATATTGTAGCTAAATGATAAGGGATCTATCTTTCTATGTATTTGCAGCACATTACACTTGTCTACATTGAGATTCAATTGCCATTCCCTGCACCACGCGTCAATTCACTGCAGATCCTCCTGCATTACAGTACAATTTTCCAATGTTAGAACCTCTCGATATACCATAGCATCATCCGCAAAAAGCCTCAGTGAACTTCCGATGTCATCCACAAGGTCATTTATGTATATTGTGAATAGTAACAGTCCTACGACACTCCCCTGCGGCACACCTGAAATCACTCTTACTTCGGAAGACTTCTCTCCATTGAGAATGACATGCTGCGTTCTGTTATTTATTGTAAACAATATATTCCTTTTCCCAATAAACAGCTCAGTTCACAAAATCAATACCAGAAACAAGAACGGTCAATAATAGAAACAAGAAGAAACTTAAATGCTGTACTTCCAAATCTTGTCTACTAACACACTTTACCAACAACTTACCAGCAACAATAAAAACTCCTGTTTGCATAATTCAGATCCGCACCATGGATTTGTTGTGTCAAGCCATGATAAAATCGTAAAAAGTGTTTCGTGTTAATATGTAATTTAATTAACAGTAACATCACAGTCGTCCATAGTACCTTCCATCAATGTATGCTCCACGATGGCTGATGTGTCTACTGAGTCATTTTTTCATTTCATTTTTGACACTGCCATAGCTCTACATTTGCTTGGCACTGGATTGTTTAGGCTTTTTAGACTCCTTTTGTAATGAACTTTCCCCTGACTTAGGTTTTATATAGTTCCAAGCATATTTCAAAGTCACATTGTTGTTGTGGTCTTCAGTCCTGAGACTGGTTTGATGCAGCTGTCCATGCTACTCTATCCTGTGCAAGCTTCTTCATCTCCCAGTACCTACTGCAACCCACATCCTTCTGAATCTGCTTAGTGTATTCATCTCTTGGTCTCTCTCTACGATTTTTACCCTCCATGCTGCCCTCCAATACTAAATTGGTCATCCCCTGATGCCTCAGAACATGTCCTACCAACCAATCCCTTCTTCTTCTCAAGTTGTGCCACAAACTCCTCTTCACCCCAATTCAATTCCGTACCTCCTCATTAGTTATGTGATCTACCCGTCTAATCTAAAGCATTTTTCTGTAGTACCACATTTTGAAAGCTTCTATTCTCTTCTTGTCCAAACTATTTATCATCCATTATTCACTTCCGTACATGGCTACACTCCATACAAATACTTTCAGAAACGACTTCCTGACACTTAAATCTATACTCAATGTCAACAAATTTCTCTTTTTCAGTAATGCTTTCCTTACCATTGCCAGTCTAAATTTTAAATCCTCTTTACTTCAACCATCATCAGTTATTTTGGTCCCCAAATAGCAAAACTCATTTACTACTTTAAGCGTATCATTTCCTAATCTAATTCTCTCAGCATCACCTGATTTAATTTGACTACATTCCATTATCCTCCTTTTGCTTTTGTTGACGTTCATCTTAAATACTCCTCTCAAGACACTGTCCATTCCATTCAACTGCTCTTCCATGTCCTTTGCTGTCTCTGGCAGAATTACAATGTCATCGGCGAACCTCAAAGTTTTTATTTCTTCTCCATGGATTTTTATTCCTATTCCGAATTTTTCTTTTGTTTCCTTTACTGCTTGCTCAATATACAGATTGAATAACATCAGGGAGAGGCTACAACCCTGTCTCACTCCCTTCTCAACCACTGCTCTCCTTTCATGCCCCTCGACTCTAATAACTGCCATCTGGTTTCTGTACAAATTGTAAATAGCCTTTCGCTCCCTGTATTTTACCCCTACCCCTGCCCCTGCCACACCATAGTCATATGACATGAAATTGTTTATTATTTCGTAACTTTCAGTTTCATACTAATTTCCATGTATAGTCTGACATTTTCTTTTTTTTTCCACTTTGGGCTTAGCAGTGGTCTGCATGCTTCTGACATTGACACCTCAATCAATGCCCTATGTTGTTGTTGTTGTGGTCTTCAGTCTATATAAATGCTAAATCATAAAAATCACCTGCATTTGCCTACACTGTTACAGTGACATCACAGGCAAAACAGATACCATATGACAAACACATGCAGACATGATCTATCCATTGTGGGCCTAACTACTGTTTATGCATTATTAGCCTCTTAGTTATTAGCAGTTCAAGTCTGTCTGTATTTTGTCACACATGAGAGTTTGACTGATGAGCGAATATACACTCCTGGAAATGGAAAAAAGAACACATTGACACCGGTGTGTCAGACCCACCATACTTGCTCCGGACACTGCGAGAGGGCTGTACAAGCAATGATCACACGCACGGCACAGCGGACACACCAGGAACCGCGGTGTTGGCCGTCGAATGGCGCTAGCTGCGCTGCATTTATGCATCGCCGCCATCAGTGTCAGCCAGTTTCCCGTGGCATACGGAGCTTCATCGCAGTCTTTAACACTAGTAGCATGCCGCGACAGCATGGACGTGAACCGTATGTGCACCTGACGGACTTTGAGCGAGGGCGTATAGTGGGCATGCGGGAGGCCGGGTGGACGTACCGCCGAATTGCTCAACACGTGGGGCGTGAGGTCTCCACAGTACATCGATGTTGTCGCCAGTGGTCGGCGGAAGGTGCACGTGCCCGTCGACCTGGGACCGGACCGCAGCGACGCACGGATGCACGCTAAGACCGTAGGATCGTACAGAGTGCCGTAGGGGACCGCACCGCCACTTCCCAGCAAATTAGGGACACTGTTGCTCCTGGGGTATCGGCGAGGACCATTCGCAACCGTCTCCATGAAGCTGGGATGCGGTCCCGCACACCGTTAGGCCGTCTTCCGCTCACGCCCCAACATCGTGCAGCCCGCCTACAGTGGTGTCGCAACAGGTGTGAATGGAGGGACGAATGGAGACGTGTCGTCTTCAGCGATGAGAGTCGCTTCTGCCTTGGTGCCAATGATGGTCGTATGCGTGTTTGGCGCCGTGCAGGTGAGCGCCACAATCAGGACTAAATACGACCGAGGCACACAGGGCCAACACCCGGCATCATGGTGTGGGGAGCGATCTCCTACACTGGCCGTACACCTCTGGTGATCGTTGAGGGGACACTGAATAGTGTACGGTACATCTAAACCGTCATCAAACCCATCGTTCTACCATTCCTAGACCGGCAAGGGAACTTGCTGTTCCAACAGGACAATGCACGTCCGCATGTATCCCGTGCCACCCAACGTGCTCTAGAAGGTGTAAGTCAACTACCCTGGCCAGCAAGATCTCCGGATCTGTCCCCCATTGAGCATGTTTGGGACTGGATGAAGCGTCGTCTGACGCGGTCTGCACGTCCAGCACGAACGCTGGTCCAACTGAGGCGCCAGGTGGAAATGGCATGGCAAGCCGTTCCACAGGACTACATCCAGCATCTCTACGATCGTCTCCATGGGAGAATAGCAGCCTGCATTGCTGCGAAAGGTGGATATACACTGTACTAGTGCCGACATTGTGCATGCTCTGTTGCCTGTGTCTATGTGCCTGTGGTTCTGTCAGTGTGATCATGTGATGTATCTGACCCCAGAAATGTGTCAATAAAGTTTCCCCTTCCTGGGACAATGAATTCACGGTGTTCTTATTTCAATTTCCAGGAGTGTACATATTTACACCAGCAAGCTTGAGAGGAACCTGAACAACTTACTTTTGGCCAACACCTTCTACCGCACTGAAAAACTTCTAAACAGAACCATTTTATTGATGTATTATTATTATTATTATTATTATTATTATTATTATTACTGTATTATTTTTATTAACATCACACAAAATAAAAATCTGACATGTTCCACATCCACGAGGATCTCCTTAATGTGGGTCTGTGGAATGAAGAGTTCATCTATATTAATCTAATAGGATGGAGAAGTATGGATAGCTACATCACATCAGTCTTCAGCCTGAAGACTACAACAACAAACTGAGATGTAGCTGTGAGGAAAGAGGGGTGGGGAAGGAACACAAATAGATAGAGGTTGCAAGAGGGTACGTAATTTTCTATGTACACTTTGATGTGGCTGTTTTCAGGCAGATGGGTGGTGAAGAAATGTTTCTATTGAAAAGAACAGGTAAATGATGGAGGTTCTTGACAAGTCCATTAAACCTGAATTTGGGGCCAAATATTGGGAAATTTGAGCTGACCATAAATTCTGAAAGTGTCAGGCTGCTAGAAGATAGGTCAATGAAAATATTGTGAGTGTGAAGAGTGTGATTGGGACAAGGTATTTTAAGGGCATGAAGGATGTTTCTGGGTTTGTCTGAGAGAGAGTAAATCAGACAGGCTGGCTCTCAAACCTAGGTGGGAATAGTTGGTCACACGTGATGAGTGCTTTGATGTGTAGACAAATAAACTGCTTCTTTAGTTCACACATTGTTGGATTACCTTTTTTACCTTATCTCTTTGATTTTAAGAACCATCTTCCATTTTCTTTCGGCTGTATGTGTTAATTCTATCCAGCTGAAAATGTTCCTCATTGCTTGCCTTACCTTAGAACACAATGATCATCAAATAATATAACAAAATTTCTACAGACATTGTGAAAGTCAGCAACTTTTTATGTAAATTAAAAAAAAAAATGGTTGGGAATCTTCAGTGGCACACTAAGATGCCACAATATGATCAGATACTGCTTGGTAACCACTGGTAAATATGTTAATGGATGCATGCAATAACTATGGAAAAACTAATTACACATATAACATATGTATGGATAAGGTACAATCAATACGACCTTTAAAAAAACATAAAAAATATGTATACCAGGAAACTCTGAAAGGATGTTAAAAGTTGTTGTAATTTGTTAGATACTACAAAAATAGAAGTTCACAAAAGTGAATAACAATTTTACAGAATTTCAGTAAAACAATTAAAGGTTAATAGTACCTGTACTTCTTTATGATTTCTCGTTGACCCAAGTTGTAAAGTGCTGCTGATGTGCAGAACATTTCATTTTTTGATAATCCTGCCCCTGCTTGCTCAAAGTAGTATTGAAGTTCCATAAGATCCATCCTTTTGTCACCTGCTCCCTCCTCATCATCTTCTGTCTCCGTCTTTTCTTCTGGAAGAGGCTGTCAGTATACAAATGTGGCTGCAGCGAAGCCAATTCTGCACAGTAGTTTCCTATCTACATGAAAACTTCTATTTTAATTACTGGCAATAGAATATTATAAGGAAACATAGAAGAAACATACAAATTTTAAAGTAGTTTCCCACAAACAAAAAATTATCATTATCCTTTCAAATAATTTAGAATTTCATCATTGCAGTGTGAAAAATTCCATTCTTCTTACATGTTGAATCTAATATTGTCTTTAGTCTTGGAGATATAGTATGTTATCTAAAGCTCTTCATCTATGGTTTCTTTTGTAGGTGCACAGGACACTGGTACTGAAAATACATCATCGATCTTTCTAAAGATTACAACATCATGAGCGTACACTGTGTGCCACCTAGCATGAGGTGCAGGGCAGTGTATCATGTGAGGCAGCCACCTGTACTGATGAAAGGCTAGCTGCAGCCTGCTGTAAGCCACTTCAGTGTTTACATATTCCACCACTGCATACTGATCTCCAGGTGCCTTATGAGAGAAACTGTGCGATTTTTTTGACTGTTAGGTTTTATTCTCATGATTTGTCTGTCATAGGTTACGGTCAATTTATGAGAGTCTATTTCCATGTTTGTAATTTCAAAGTTATTTGATGTATGTGTACCAAAGATTTATGTGGTCAACTTATTGTTGTGATAGTACCACGACATTTACCAGTGCCGCCATGACAGTACGCACAAACGGCGATAGAGGAGCTCCGCAAATCAGCTGAGCGCGGGAGCGCCACCTAGCTACGAATGGCGCCGGCCGTATGTCACGGCACGGCAGTCGAATATGAGAGACTGAGTTGTTATCATGTGATCAGCTATTGTTTCTAAGAGAGAGTGTGAAAATCCACGCAATTATTGTGATTAAAGGCTATAACACTTTTTGGCGACGAGGATGGGATATTTTCACTGCGTTGTGGATTTGCATGTTCGTGACGGGGCAGACATGGAACAGCTTATGCAAGCACTCATTGAACAACAAACACAGCTGACGGCAGCGATTCAGGTGTTGTCGACGTCGCTTACTCATCATCTGTCTTCCTCTTCTCCGCCTCCATTCCCTCCTTACGACGAGGCTGCTGAAGACTGGGAGGATTATGAGAAGCGTTTGCGGCAACACTTCTTGGCTTTCGGCGTTGTCGACGCTCCTATGTGTAAGTCGTTATTTCTATCTTGGATTTCCCCTCGAGTCTATCAGCTGCTATCTCAGTTAGCCCCTCTGTTGGAAGCTGCCTCCCTGTCCTTCCAAGAAATGTGTGACTTATTGTCTGACTATTATCGAAAAAACACCCACGTCGTTGCCACCCGCGTGGCGTTCTACCGGTGTCGTAAACAGCCCCATCAATTTCACCGGGCTTGGGCGGCAGAACTACACGGTCTGAGTAGGAAATGTCAGTTTGTCACGAGTCTTATGCTGACATAATGGTTAGGGATGCTATTCTACGGCTTGCTCCTGATAAAGAAGTTCAACAACGTGCCCTCCAACTGCCAAACCCGTCGTTGTCCGAAGTTCTAAGCATCGCTCAATCCTTTGAAGTGCCTCACGCTGCTGGCGCGCAAATCGACGCATGGTGTGATGTAGGCGCTGTACAGTCAACTCTCGACACGGGCAATTTGCCTGTTTCACAGGAGAACGACAATGTGGCGGCGGTTCACTCGCGCCAACAACGTCGCGTTGGGCCGCAACGCTCGCAGCGAAACCAGCAACCACAGAAGCCGGTTCGTTCTGCACTTCCTTCTTGCCCCCGTTGTTTTGTACAGCACGACAGGGCAGCGTGTCCAAAACGTTGGGCCACATGTAATTCATGTAGGAAAAAAGGCCACATTGCTTCTATGTGTCAGTCCCATAAATTTCCTGTCGACGAGGATGAGGCGTCGGACATGGATGTTCACTGTGTGCTTTCTCAAACAAATAAGTTGTTTGTTACTGTTCGTGTTCTGAATAAACACATCCGCATGCAAGTGGACACTGGCTCTGCAGTAACTCTCATTAATTCTCGCACGTATTTGGCGTTGGGCTCCCCTCCTTTGTCTCCAGTTACGCGAAATCTGAGGACTTATAATAAACAGAATTTTCCTATCATGGGCCAGTTTGATGCTTCCACTGCCTACAAGTCTGGGATTGTGTGGTGACTTTAAAGCCACCGTCAACGCTCAGAGCCTCATTGACACTTATCCTCTTCCCCATCCTGAGGAGTTGTTTACCAAGCTCGCGGGGGCCAGTTCTTTTCCAAACTTGGCTTATCGGAGGCGTACCATCAGTTGCCATTGGACGCTACTTCCAAGGAATTTCTCGTTATCAACACTCCTTGTGGGTTGTATCAGTACCAGCGATTACCATTTGGTGTCGCTAGCGCACTGGCCATTTTTCAGCGGTTTTTGGAACACCTCACGGCTTCCATTCCCGGCTGCATAAACTATCTGGATGACATTGTTGTCACGGGAGCCTCCACTGAGAAGCACCTTCGTAATTTACGTTCACTGTTTCGGGTTTTGCATTCGGCTGGGTTGAGGTGCAATCTGGACAAGTCACAGTTCTTCCAACCCTCCATTGAGTATCTTGGTTTCCACTTGTCCCGTGAGGGTATACATCCTCTCCGTCGGCACGTTGCGGCCATTAATGCTCTACCCCAGCTGTCTACGGTCAAAGAACTTCAGGCGTTTCTAGGCAAGATTGCTTATTATCACAAATTCGTTCCATCCGCAACGGCGGTAGCTTATCCTCTACATCAACTGTTACGCAAAAACGTCCCCTTTTGTTGGTCCGACCGGTGTGAGCAGGCTTTTGTCCGCCTGAAGGTTCATTTGCAGTCGGCGCCTTGTCTTGCCACATTCCATCCGGGTCAGCACTTGGTTCTGGCGACTGACGCGTCACAGTATGGCCTACGGGCTGTTCTCGCCCATCGGTATGAGGATAGGTCGGAACGACCCATCGCCTATGCTTCCAAGACCCTCAACGAGGCACAACGGCGTTACTCTCAAATCGAAAAGGAGGCGCTTGCTATCATTTATGCTCTAAAAAAGTTCAGCGTTTTTTTGTATGGTTCTAAGCTTCACCTCATCACCGACCACAAACAGCTGGTCTCTCTGTTCAGCCCATCGGCGTCACTTCCGGATAAGGCAGCTCACTGCCTGCAACGTTGGGCCTTATACTTGTCTCGCTTTCATTATGAGATTCACTATCGCCCCATGGCCCAGCACGCCAACGCTGATGCATTGTCGCGATTGCCGATGTGTCCCGACCCTGTTTTCGATCGTGATGAACTCCTCTGTTTCCACATTGATGAGGAAGAACGTCGTGCGGTCGAGGGCTTTCCACTTACAGGTTCGCAGGTTGCGTCGGCTACTGCGCAGGACCTGGTCCTGCGTCGGGTTATCGGTTTTGTTCAACGAGGTTGGCCGGACAGGACCAAGGGCCGGGCATCGGATCCCCTTCGCAACTACCATGCCTTGCGCCTTCGTCTGTCTGTTCGTGATGGTGTTGTTCTTCTGGCCACGGATGGCGCATCTCCACGGGTCGTGGTGCCAGCCTCTCTTCGCAAAGATGTTCTCAAACTGTTGCACAAAGGCCACTGGGGTGCCCGCAGGCATGTTTATTGGCCCGTTATTGATTCGGACATCACCCACATGGTTGCTGAGTGTGGCCAGTGTGCTCAACAACTGGCGGCACCTCGTACAATGCCCTCTCCGTGGCCTGATCCAGCTCAGCCATGGGAACAGGTGCACACCGACTTTGCTGGCCCCTTCCTCGGTAGTTATTGGCTACTGTTGATTGACGCCTTCTCGAAGTTTCTGTTTGTTGTTAAATGTCCGTCACCCACCACTGCAGCGACGATGCTGGCTTTGTCCAAAATCTTTGCGCTAGAAGGTCTTCCATTCATGATCGTCACGGACAATGGCCCTCAGTTCTCTTCGCAGGCCTTCTGTGATTTTTGTACTGGACAAGGGATTCATCATGTTACAGCACCTCCCTTCCATCCGCAATCGAATGCGGAGGTCGAGCGCCTTGTCCGCACTTTCAAATGCCAGCTGAAAAAATTCCTTAGTGATTTTTCCACAGATGACGCCCTGCTGCAATTTCTGAGTTCTTATCGCTTCACACCTCTGGGTGATCGCAGCCCTGCAGAACTCTTGCATGGCCGCCAACCGCGCACTTTACTGCACCTGCTTCACCCTGTCAGGCCTTGTACTGTGTCCCCTAGTGCGGGAAAATACTCGGTCGGCGCCGACGTGTGGGCACGAGGGTATGGATCTAGCCCTAAATGGATTCCAGGGGTGGTCAAGAATCATTGCTGCCGCCGGCTTTGTGAAATCCGTACGGGCGACGGCACGGTTGTTCGCCATTACGACCAGATGCGCCCATGAGTGGTGGCCACGCCGGTGCCACTGCCCCATCCTTCCTCTCCACCAGCCCGAGACGCCAGTCCTGTCGCTGCTGCCGATCTACCATCCGTGTTGATGCAGCCGATGTCGCTGCCGCTTCCGAGTATGCCGGAACCGGCCCCAGTCGCGACGCTGCCTTCTCCGGGACCCATCTCGCTGGAGCACACTCCCAGGTCCATGACACCTATGGATGCTGCTCCGGAGTTTTCACCCATCATCTCATCCAGGAGGCATGTTCCACGCATGAGCTTCCGTCCTGGACATTTTCGACCATACTCTCGTGTCTCTGCGCGGGATCTCCTAGGGGCCTCACAAGAGGCCATGGATGTCTCCGCACTGTCCATGTCTCCAAGGAAGTGAGTGATTTTTTTTTCAAGGGGGGAAAAGTGTTGTGATAGTGCCACGACATTTAACAGTGCCGCCACGACAGTACGCACAAATGGTGATAGAGGCGCTCCGTAAATCGTCTGAGCGCAGGAGCGACCGTATGTCATGGCACGGCAGTCGAATACGAGAGACTGAGTTGTAATCATCTGATCAGCTATTGTTTCTAAGAGAGAGTGTGATTAAAGGTTATAACACTTATCATGGTTGGGTTTCACAGTCATCTAAAACTTTTTAAAAGGCATCATAGTTGCAATTGACTGTAAAAATTATTACTCTTCACTACTGCTGCTTTGGCTTAATAAAAATTATCAAGTGGTAAACTGCAAAATACTGTGCTTTAGCACATGCCAAACTTTTAAAAAATTTCTGTCAAGCACATGTCATTGTCGCATCTGAGCCAAAAAGCCGAAATTGCAATAGTTAAAATGAATAATTTTTACGATCAGTGCAACTACAATGTCTTTTTTGTGTGTAAAATAATAGGATACCCACAATCTAAAGTAATAAACCAATTCTTTGAACAAGGAAGATTCCCAGAGGTGCTGAAGTATGCAGAAGTAAAACCGTTGCTCAAAAATGGGTCAAGAGAGGATATGGGGAATTATCGTCCCATCTCCCTCCTTGCAGTCCTATCAAAAATCTTTGAAAATGTTGCTGCTATGCAGATTCAAAATTTTATGGAGAAAACCAGTTTGGTTTCCAGCATGGCATAAGTACTATTAATGCAATAAACAAGTTTATCGACAATATCAGCACATCATTAGACAACAATAATAAAGTTGCAGGAATCTTTTGTGATTGCACAAAAGCCTTTGACTCTCTAAATCGTGCACTGCTCATCTATAAGCTTGACAAGTATAGGATCAAGGGTAATGTTCTAAATTGGCTTACTTCATACTCATCAAATAGGAAACAAAGAGAGATTGTTTCATCAAATGCAACAAATTACTATTCAAAATGGAAAAACAGTAGCCCAAGGTGTCCATCAAGGCTCAATTCTATGACCTATTTTGTTTTTGTTCTATGTTAATGATTTACCGAACAATATAAATGCTACATTGATTTTATTTGCAGATGACACATCTGTATTAATTGAAAACCAGGAGCTAGAAAACATCCGTCTCTACATAACAAACAGAATGAACAAACTAGAAACATGGTTCGAACTGAATGGATTAAGACTGAACATCCACAAAACCCACATGGCCACAATTCAGAACAAAACAGCCAAAGCCACAAGAAATTAAAATAACTAATAAAAATCGGGATATAGAAGAAGCGGATTCTTCGAAGTTTTTAGAGTTAAACCTAGATAAAAATTTAAATTGGAATAAACATGTTGACTACCTGTTAAACAAATTATGTAACTTTGCATTTGCTATGCAAATATTAGCTGGGGCAACAGACATGAATACAAGGAAAATTACATACCACAGCTACTTTCAATCAGCTGTAAGGTATGGTATTATTTTTTGGAGAAATTCAAGCAATATATTGTGCATACTAAAGTTACAGAAAAGAATAATAAGGAACATGTGTACTGCCCATCCAAGGACATCATGTCACCCACTCTTTGAAAAGCAACTGTTATTAACAGTTTCCTTCTTATACATCTATGATATTATCATCTTTCTACACAGCAATTTAAATTTATTTGAGGAAAACTGTTTTGATCACACGTATAACACGAGAAACAAAGACAATTTTATGCTTCCCACTCATCGCTTAAACCTATATGCGCAGTCTCCTCAGTATATGGCAATGAAAATTCATAACAAGCTAAAAGGAAAGAATGTTCCGAGATTGAAGCTAGAGACACTGAAAACAAAGCTACACTCCTGGAAATTGAAATAAGAACACCGTGAATTCATTGTCCCAGGAAGGGGAAACTTTATTGACACATTCCTGGGGTCAGATACATCACATGATCACACTGACAGAACCACAGGCACATAGACACAGGCAACAGAGCATGACAATGTCGGCACTAGTACAGTGTATATCCACCTTTCGCAGCAATGCAGGCTGCTATTCTCCCATGGAGACGATCGTAGAGATGCTGGATGTAGTCCTGTGGAACGGCTTGCCATGCCATTTCCACCTGGCGCCTCAGTTGGACCAGCGTTAGTGCTGGACGTGCAGACCGCATGAGACGACGCTTCATCCAGTCCCAAACATGCTCAATGGGGGACAGATCCGGAGATCTTGCTGGCCAGGGTAGTTGACTTACACCTTGTAGAGCACGTTGGGTGGCATGGGATACATGAGGACGTGCATTGTCCCGTTGGAACAGCAAGTTCCCTTGCCGGTCTAGGAATGGTAGAACGATGGGTTCGATGACGGTTTGGATGTACCATGCACTATTCAGTGTCCCCTCGACGATCACCAAAAGTGTACGGCCAGTGTAGGAGATCGCTCCCCACACCATGATGCCGGGTGTTGGCCCTGTGTGCCTCGGTCGTATGCAGTCCTGATTGTGGCGCTCACCTGCACGGCGCCAAACACCCATACGACCATCATTGGCACCAAGGCAGAAGCGACTCTCATAGCTGAAGACGACATGTCTTCATTCGTCCCTCCATTCACACCTGTCGCGACACCACTGGAGGCGGGCTGCACAATGTTGGGGCGTGAGTGGAAGACGGCATAACGGTGTGCGGGACCGTAGCCCAGCTTCATGGAGACGATTGCGAATGGTCCTCGCCGATACCCCAGGAGCAACAGTGTCCCTAATTTGCTGGGAAGTGGCGGTGTGGTCCCCTACGGCACTGCGTAGGATCCTACGGTCTTGGCGTGCATCTGTGCGTCGCTGAGGTCCCAGGTCGACGGGCACGTGCACCTTCCGCCGACCACTGGCAACAACATCGACGTACTGTGGAGACCTCACGCCCCACGTGTTGAGCAATTCGGCGGTACGTCCACCCGGCCTCCCGCATGCCCACTATATGCCCTCGCTCAAAGTCCGTCAACTGCACATACGGTTCACGTCCATGCTGTCGCGGCATGCTACCAGTGTTAAAGACTGCGATGGAGCTCCGTACGCCATGGCAAATTGGCTGACACTGACGGCGGCGGTGCACAAATGCTGCGCAGCTAGCTCCATTCGACGGCCAACACCGCGGTTCCTGGTGTGTCCGCTGCGCCGTGCGTGTGATCATTGCTTGTACAGCCCTCTCGCAGTGTCCGGAGCAAGTATGGTGGGTCTGACACACCGGTGTCAATGTGTTCTTTTTTCCATTTCTAGGAGTGTATATGATATACTTGTCAAATGCTGCTACTACACTGTTGAGGAGTTCATGAAGGATGAACTGAACATTTGTGCAGGAAACATTTACATTTAGTCTTGTGTGTAAATGTAGCTGTCCTTCACAAAAGGGAGGAAAGAAAAATAAAAGTTTATATTTGTTGTGTTGGCAGAAAAGCCAACACTGTGTTACTAATGGAGGCCAGAATTCACCCATTTTAGCCCACACAGGCTGGAGTGAGGAGGGAAGAACTATACTGACATGAGGTCTGGAACATGACAAGGAATTAGAATTCAGAAAGCGGACGTAATTAGTAAGATACTTAACTTTAATCCATTAATGATGAACATTGCTCTTGACGGTACATGAGCCACAATATTATCTGTTCAGAAGACGTAATAACTGAATATGGCGCCTTGCTAGGTCGTAGCAAATGACGTAGCTGAAGGCTATGCTAAATTGTCGTCTCTGCAAAGTCGGCTGTACAACTAGGGCGAGTGCTAGGGAGTCTCTCTGGACTAGACCTGCCATGTGGCAGCGCTCTGTCTGCAAACAGTGATAGTAGTGACATGCGGGTCCGACATATACTAACGGACCGCAGCTGGTTTAAAGGCTACCACCTAGCAAGTGTGGTGTCTGGCGGTGACGCCACAATATTAATGTTAAAATTCTTTGTACCAATTAGGCCTAAGTTATGTTATCCATTTTTAACGTGTCTCCTGTACACTAATTATATGATTAGAAATTGTATGTTATGAGACAAATAAAACACTATTCACTATTCACTATAAGGTAATAAACTTTGAGCTCCATCTACAATAATGGCAATGACAGACTTGTGAGGTCGAACATTTGCATATTTGAAGATACAAAGCATGCTGTATACTGATCAAGTCACACCCGGTGAACTTCTGCTTGAAAAACATGGAAGACATTAAATAGTTACAGGACCTGAAACAGCAGCAGACAGCATTAGCACTGCACCTCCTGAAATCCACCATAGAATACTTCACAGTGACTGCCAACTACCCCTTTTCTATCATTTCTGCCATTTGAATGGAATATCTCCCAGAAATTATTGACACTTTCTGGGAAGTCAAAACACTGACCAGCAGCAGCAGTACTCATTTTAAATTCTCATCTATATTATTAGAAGCAAATACCATTAACAGACCCATCCACCCTCCCATCAAAGAGAATCTGTACTCATCTATTTGACCTCTTTATAACAAAATCCATTTTATAGCTGGTAGACTGGAGTTCCTCCAGTACAAAACAACAGACACATAATCTTATGCAGCTTGTGTTATATTGTCATTTCAAGTACATGTACAGCAAATTCTATGTTGAATCATTAACTGGAGAGGTTAAAGTCTATTTAGCACCAGACCAAGATGAACATTAACAGGTGTAACACAAGATAGACCCCTCCCTAGCAGAACTGCTCCAAAGTATCAAAGCCTTTGAGATTTACAAGCAGTACAGCAAGTTTTCTTCATAGACTTAGAAGTTTCCACACTTCCTCACCTACATTCCAGAGGTATCTTCATACACTTAGAAGGTTCCAAACTTCCTCATCTACCTTCTGGATGTAAAGAGTTGCAGCAGAAGTGCATGATCTCAAGTAAAGCATGTACAATGTGATGTTTGCCTGCTTTATCTCTTTGTTGATTGTCCTTGGTCTCGACATACTGCATTGGCTGGAATATGGGGTTTGTAATATGGACACTGACTACTGTAAATGATGTGGACAGCAGATACATGGTTGTGTTTACAGTTCTTTACTTTCACTGTTCACAACCCCCCAATATTACACAGTTATTTGGCCAGTGCACTAATGTTTAACTTTCGATAAGCCTTATTAATAGGTTGCAGGCGAACATCCGCATATTGCTACAATAGTTTCCTGTTGAACATCTACGAGCAGTACAAGCCTAACCACCTGGCTCACAGTTCTTGTAGAATAATAATGTATGTATGGGACAGACACTGTCATTGTTTTAACACATGGCCTAATTGTGCTACACTTATTTCAGGGATGCATTGTTGTTGATCTAACCAATACAGATTTCTTGTCTGAAACGTGGCTGTGGACTGACTGTCTCATGACCAAAAATCTGGCCCTTATATATCATTACAATAATAGGCCCTCAAACTACACTTTGCTTGATGTTTAATTTACAGAAATTACAATTAAAACATAACTCATTAAATTAACTAAATAAAACAATTTTTTTTAACTGTTTCTTCTACTACAAGGATGAAGCCGAATTATTTGTTTAAATCATGAAATTATGATATATAGGTAGGCAAACAATACTGTTGACAAAACTGTTAATTATTCTGGAATTAATTAAGGGCTGGCTTTGCTAACATGTTTTCAAATAGAGCCTAACAGATCCTTTAAGAATACAATTCATTGTTCCTCCAAAAGTTTATACTTATTACAGAAGTTATACTTGTTTACAAGTCAACAACAGAATTACAATTACTGATTTCACCTTGTAATGAAAGTATTAACTAGGAATAGCTGAAATAAATTAGAAAACCAATTACATACATAAAACTAAGCAAGAAATTAGATCTGATGTTATATTCTTTAAACCTAAGGGCCAACCTTTCTCTTTTATGAAAATGCAGATTATACTCACTTATGTTAATGGTAATTAGTCAAAATGAGAAAAAGGAGTATTAAGAAGGCAGATGGCAAAAGAAGAAGGGAAGTAAAATTATCCCAACTTGTCACATCGTGGACATAGAAGCACACAAAGAATAGGGTGGCAGGATTTTAAATAGCAGAGCTCAGTATAACATCACCAGTATATCCCTGACAAAGGACATGGGCATAAGATTGAACCAATGTCGTTTGACAGATAGCAACCTACACACGAGAAAATTTTTAAGTATCACATCAAGCAACTCTATGAACAACAAATTTAGTTTGATGATATAAAGTGAGCTTTGGAAAAAATTAAAATATTACATATTCTCTGTGTTCTTACAAATTGTGCTACTTACACAGTACCTGTGCTCTGTTATTTTCTAAGTGACTAGTTTTAGTTTTAGGTCTTTCACCAGTGGCGCATGAATTTTGTAAAGCTAGAATTGCAAATTATACAAAGAAAATAGTATAACATGCAATATGTTACATTTCTGCTTGGACTGTGGATCATATTATGACCTTCTGTTATGATAGGGAATCAGTCAGTTTTACAACTATATACACTTTCACACTGAAAAATATTGCACTACAAAGAACATGTACATGAATCCTTAATGGTTCTCCATGCCATATCAAACTATTACACAATAAGTTAGTTAGCAAAGTGTTCCATGGATAATTTTACATGACAGTCATTATACATTCACAACACAAATTAATTTGTACTACGGTTACATTCTGATCATTTCTCATTTATTTAACAAAAAGAAAAAAAAAAGATATACAGATGTGAGTTTGTAATTCCTATCCACCACCTTTTGCACATTACAATAACAGAAATTTTTCTATGGGATACAAGTTCTCAAGTTTTCAATGAGAAATTTTCTCCACAGTCAAGTTTTACTTTGCTGTCTGTCATACATTTCATATCACTGGGTAAATGATCTTTTTTTTTTTTTTTTTTTTTTTGCATATTTGTGCACCGCTTTTTGTGCTAGACATCTTTAATACATAGCAATGAATGTAATTCTTCCTTCTGTTATCGTATTGTATTTTTTTATTTATTTATCCATCTATAGATAATAAATATTGTATGGATGTTATCCAAAAGTAGATGTAAATTTATGTGAAACAGTTTATCGAAAAGGAATGTACAAAATTTTACATTAAGTGGTACAAAGAATAATACATACAAAATTGTACAAATAATAATACTTGGTCATACAAGACACAAACTTTTTCTACATGTATATTAACAGTATTATAACTGCATAGTCTGTTTGCCCTAAGGCTTTACTTTTATCTTCCCTGAACAGAAATCCCTTACAGTCACTACATTAATTCAATAAACTCAACAGTTGTCCATCAGATATACAAAATTAATAGAATCTTTAGGGGATGAAAGACATTGTTTTCAAATTTTGCCTTAATATAAACATTATCAGAATTGTTTATTGGCCTAAATAGTCGTTTACTGAGTAAAAACATGGTTCATGTAGAAATTCTTTAAATTCTACTTTAAATCTGTTTTCATCTTCCAATTTTCTGATGTTGGCTAGCAGTCTGTTGTAGAGTTTTGTACCAATATGAATCACATGCCTTTGTATGTGTGTTCTTTTTGTTTGCTGAGTACAGAGTGCTGTGCTATTTTGGATATTGTAGTTATTTAATTCGGCATTTGTCTGAAAATCTGCAAGGTTGGCCCGGACATATAAAGTACATTAGTATATGTGTATAATGAATTATGTAACTCGTTTTCTTCTTAAACTGTAGTGGATTATTCACAACAAACTTCATTAGGGAATAAATATAGTATGAAGCAGAAGTCAAAATGCTGAACTCCTCAAAGAGATGTCTACAAGCTGACTGTGTGTGAGCATCACATATTCTCAGGTGTGTGTGTGTGTGTGTGTGTGTGTGTGTGTGTGTGTGTGTGTGTGTGTGTGTGTGTGGTTTGAGGTTTTCGGGCGCTAAACAGCGTGGTCATCAGCGCCCAAACGCATAGAAACAGTAACACATGCGGTGAAGGGACGAAGACGGACAGTGAACAAGGAGAAGTGCTAAAAGACACAGACCTGATGCAGTTCCAAATCCTCACATACAGAGGTAAAACAAGAGGAGGAGAAACGCACTAAGAAAGGAACGGAAACACAAGGAAAAGAGAACAGAAATATAAGTGAAACAAGTAGGTAATCGTGACTGGTAGACTTCTTACCTAAACCCTGGGTGAGCCAGTCACCCAGCAGCACATTAAAGTCCTCTCCCTAAAATCCGGGGCAACAGATTGGACAGGACACAAAACCATAAGACCTTAACCACAGTCGTTGCATCGTCTTGCAAAATAGAGGGCAAATCCGGTGGCAAGGAAACCACAGCCCTCTGGTCAGAGAATAAAGGACAGTCAAGTAAAATGTGGTGGACAGTAATCTGGATGCCACAAGCACTGCAGATTGGGGGGTCCTCCCACCGGAGTAAAAAACCACGTGTTAAGGGACTGTGCCTGATGCGGAGGCGAGTGAGGAGAACCTCATCCAGCCTGCAAGACTGGTAGGACGTACGCCATGGCCACGTGGTGGCCTTGACCAGATGCAGCTTATTTTCACCGACTGCCAGCCACTCCTCTTCCCATTGATGCATAACACGAAAACGCAAAAGGGAGGTAACAGCATGCAGGGGGACGGCACATTCAACAACTTGCGGGAGGGAACATGCATCTTTGGCAGCCACATCCGCCAGTTCGTTTCCCCTAATACCCATGTGCCCTGGCACCCAGCAGAAGGAAACCTCCTTCCCCTGCCATTGCAGGTGGAGTAGGGCATCATGGATGTTCTGGACGACCGTATACGATTGGTACAGGTGTTGCATGGTCTGAAGGGCACTCAGGGAGTCAGAACAGATGAGAAACTTAAGACTGGGAACACATCTCATCTGCTCCAATGCCCGCAAGATCGCAAACAATTCGGCATCAAAGATAGTAAACGCCGCAGGAAGCCGTAACTTGACGACTCGATCAGGGAAAACAACAGCACAACCAACAGAGTCCCCCTGTTTAGAGCCATCCATAAATACTGGTACATGGTCAGGATGCTGGTTTAAAATATCGTAAAATAAGGAGGTAAAAACAAACACAGGAGTGCAGCTCCTCCGGTACTCTGACAAGTCTAAAATGACGCTAGGCCTCTGGAGCAACCAGGGAGGCAGGCGGGTAAAACCCTGGAGTTGGTGTGCCACACACTCCACACCAAGGGACTCGAGCAAATGCTTGGCACGAATCCCAAATGGTCTCGTTGCCCTGGGACGACTAGAAAAGGGACGTTCCATAGGCGGTCGGGCAACAGTAGGGTACGCAGGGGAGGTACGACAGGCAAGGAATTGACACACCTGTCTCACCATGAGAAGTTTCCGCTGGATGGTGAGTGGCAGTTCCCCTGCCTCAGCACACAGGCTGGGGATGGGACTGGTACAGAAGGCACCAGTGGCCAGGCTGATACCCTCATGGTGTACTGCATCAAGAATCTTCAGATACGAAGGCCTCGCTGACCCATACACGGTGCATCCATAGTCAAGACGTGACCGGACGAAAGCCCTATAAAACTGCAGCAGACGCATCCGATCTGCTCCCCAGGACTGATGGCTCAGACACTTCAAAATATTCAGCGCCTGCACCTTGAGGTCTTTAAGTTGCGGCAACCATGACACCTTGGAATCAAAAGTGAGGCCCAGGAACCTCAAAGTGTCTCTAAAAGGAAGAATGGTGTCCCTCAAACACAATTCAGGGGAGGAAAAAGCACGTTGAGAACGATTAAAGTGAACACACACACATTTGTCTGCAGAAAAGGTAAAACCCGTCTTCGCAGTCCATGCCTCTAATCGCTTTATCGTAAGCTGCAGCTGCCGACTAGCAGTGACAAGACCGGAGGAAGAACAGAAAACAGGAAAATCGTCCACAAAGAAGGAGCACTGGGCCGGACTCCTGATAGTGGACGTGATACTGTTAATGGCGATGGCAAAGAAGGTGACATTTAAAACGCTTCCCTGAGGAACACCATTCTCCTGCACGTAGAAATCAGATAGCACATTACCAACCCGATATCGAAATAGGTGTCGGGAAAGAAAGGACCAAATGAAGATGGGGAGATGGCCACGAAAGCCCCACTGATGAAGTTGATTGAGGACAAGGCAGGGCCAAGTAGTGTCATACGCCTTATTAATGTCAAAGAATACACCTAGACAATGCTGGTTACGTAGGAAGGCCTGCTGGATGGCCACCTCAAGCAGGGTCAAGTTGTCTATAGTTGAATGACATCTCCGAAAGCCACACTGAGAGTGGCTAAGGAGCTGCCTGGTCTCGAGCAGCGAAACCAGGCGATGGTTGGCCATGTGTTCCAACGTCTTCCCGACACAGCTTGTCAAAGCAATACTCCGATAACTACTGGGATGCGTTTGGTCCTTCCCCGGTTTGAGGAGGGGAATCAAAATCGCCTCCCTCCAAGAGTCAGGGAACGTGCCGGATGACCATATCATATTAAAACAATTCAGGAGAACTTCCTTGGATGGCAGCAACAAGTGCTGCAGCATGCTGTACAGGATTTGATCATCACCTGGTGCAGTATCATGAGCCACAGACAGCGCCGAATCCAGTTGCCACATTGTGAAGGGACAGTTGTAGGGTTCAGAATTTAGAGACCGGAAGTCCAAGTGATCCCTCTCGATGGCAGTGCGCTAGCAGCAGAAATCTGGATCACAGATAATAGTGGCAGTAGATTCTGCGAAATGCATGGCCAGTGTCTGGGCAATGTCTCTCGGCGCCATGAGTAGACAACCCTGATGCAGCAATGCTGTGACAGGTAGCTGGCTGCGTTTCCCGGAAATCCTCCTGATGGCTTCCCATACTTTCGTGGAACTAGTGGAGCGGGAGATAGAGTTCAAGAACGACTGCCATGACTTTCGTTTGCTCTCTTTAATCACAGTTAAAGATATAGTAAAGGAAAAATACAAAAACATGATTTTTGCAGATGATTGGTAATATGAGGCGATATAGAGGTAGAGGTACAGTTACAACTTGATGCACAGAAGGAAGTAATGGAAAAGCATGGATTAAAAATAAGTAAAGATAAGAGTGAAGTAATGGTATTTCGAAGAGACAAAGGGATCAATGGAAATATTACTTTGAATGGAGAGCCCCTCAAAATGGTAGACAGTTTCACTTATTTAGAGGGTGAAATGTCTAGTGATGGAAGAATAACCAATGAAAGTAATAGGAGGTTACAAAATTGAGGCAATTTCTACCAAACAATAAAACACCTGATTTGGAATCGGGAAGTTTCAGAAAAAGCAAAACTCTGTATGTATAAGAGTTATTACCTCCCTATTGTTATCTATTGAGGAGAAACATGGACAATGACAGAAAGGGACTGGAGCAGGCTGCAATCTCGGGAAATGAAATTTCTCCCAAAGCACTTAAGGGAAAAACAAGAATGTACAGAGTAAGGAATGTAGATAGGACCTTAAACAGGAGAGTATGAGAGAAGAAATTGAAGAAAAGACATTAAGATGATATGGGCATGTTAAGAGGATGCATAGGCAGAGATTCCACAAAATTATGGAAGAACTAAAGGAGGATGGAAAAAGACCTAGAGGGCACCCAAGAACACAGTGGGAAATGGGAATGAGAATATCTATGGAAAGGAGAGTAACAATACCAGAGAAGGAAAGTTGCTACTCACCATATAGTGGAAATGCTGAGTCACAATAGGGAGTGTCGACTGGGTGGGGGTAAGGAGGAGGCTGTGGCGGGGACGGAGAGGGATAGTATGGTGGGGGGGCGGACAGTGAAGAGTTGCAGTTTAGATGGAGGGCAGGAGAGAAGGTGCGGAGGTGGGAGGTGATAGGTAGTGGAAAGGAGAAAAATAAAAGAAATAAATCGATTTTGGAAGGTCAGACCAATATACAATTACATAAGAGAATGGTTGCTGAGTTTATCAACAGAAGAACATCTTAGTGTCAATGAACAAATGGTACCTTTCAAGGGATCACTGAATGTAAAACAGTATGTAAAGAGCAAACCAAAACTATGGGGAATAAAAGTATTTGCACTCTGTAGAACAAGTGGTCAAATGTTTGATTTTATATTATATCAAGGCTTGACGACATGATCTTGATCCAGCAATGTTAAAAATTTTTGCTCTTGGTGCATCAGTAGTGGTGAAATTAGCAGGAAGAATCAATGAAACAAATGTGATTCTCATTTTTTATAATTATTTCTTGAAGTATAGTCTTCTGCAGTACTTGAGACATAAGAATATGTATGCAATATGTACGGTGCACCAAAATCACTTCAAGAATCTACCATTTTTGTGTGACAAAGACACGAAGAAATGTGGTACAGGCTGTGCTGAGGAACTGATAAGTGAAGATGGAGAAGTTATAGTAACATAAGTGTATGACAGTAAGCCAGTGGAAATGGCGTTGACTTATGTGGGAATTGGAAACAAAAATGTGTGTAAAACGTTGAATAAAACTGAAAAGAAATATGTTGAAATTGACTGGTCAGAAGTTATTCAAATTTACAGTCAACAAATGGGAGGGATCAACAAGGCAAGTTTTCTGATCACAGTTTATTGCACACTCATCAGACTGTGAAAGTGGACACTTCACATATTTGCTCATGCAATAGATATTGCATGTGTAAATGCATGGACTGAGTACAAGAAAAATGCATCAGAAATAGGTGCTCTTAAAATTAAGACCCTTGATTTGCTTCACTTTAGGGCAAGTGTGTCCAAAGTACTGACAAAAATAGATACACCAGCTGCCAGGAAAAGGAGCATCCCACTACTGAGAGTTCAAGTACTTCAAAATAAGCCAATGTGGAAGTTCAAACAGAAGCTGAAGTTTGTATGGACAATATTAGGCATCTTCCAGTGGCCAGTGACAAAAAATCATTTTACAGGTGCAAGAAACCGGGATGCAAATGCAAAACCAAATTTTATTGTGTAAAATGTAACATTCACTAAAGTCTGACAATGGAAAATCCAGGATGGAATGTAACAATATGAGAGAAGGAAAGTTGCTACTCACCATATAGCAGAGATGCTGAGCCGCGATAGGCACATCAAAATAAGTGGACCACCCAGTAGCTGAACATGTTGCCAAACATGATACCCCTCATCTCAATGACTGCTTCACAGCCTGTGCCATATGGATCCTTCCCACCAACACCAGCTTTTCTGAATTGGGCAGGTGGGAACTTTCCCTGCAATACATGCTACATTCCGGTAACCCTTGTGGCTCCAACCTTTGTTAGTGACTGCCCTCATCCATCCAGTCTCCTCCCTGTTCCCATTCCAGCACTACACAGTCATCATTTCACCACCACACCCAGTCTTTTAATTTCATTTCTCTCCTTTCCGCTACTTACCCCCTCACTCCTCCGCACCTTCTCTCCTACCCTCTGTCTAAACTACAACACTTCACTGTCCGCCACTCCCACCATACTATCACTGCTCAGCCTCCTCCTTACCCCCACCAAGTCGCCACTCCCATCATGCTCTGATGCTGCCGATCACACTGTAGTTTCAGCTCTCTGAGATTGCAGATCTGTGCGCAAGTTGCACTTGCATGAGTGTGTGTGTGTGCGTGTGTGTATGTGTGTCTACTGCTGACAAAGGCCTTAATGGCCGAAAACTATGATTGTGTGAATCTTTTTATTGTGCCTATCGCGGCTCAGCATCTCCGCTATATGGTGAGTAGCAACTTTCCTTCTCTCGTATTGTTATTGATTCACTTATGTCTGGTTGGAAAAAAATTGTTTCTTTGATTATCATTCTTCACAAATGTAAAACCATAGTTTACGTATATAATCATTAAGTAAACTTTGTATAATTTATGTATTTTGGTGAAATAAAAACAAAGAAAATACTTTAACTTTTTGACTTATGCTGTGCCCACTTGAACACAAGGTCCACATTTGGAGACATGTTGTATCATGCCTTGGGGGCACCTCAGAATGTTTTATACACCTGAAAAATCATAATTTAATTCAAAGAAGTGGCTAGCAAAGACATGGTGTTTTCTTTCCCTAGGACAAAATAATTTGTAACCGAAAGAATAATGCGACCAGCAAATTGAGAAGTTGAATGTTCTGTGGAGAGACCCTTTCAAATAATCTTATGAGAGTGGTATGTTAAAGTTCTTCCATAAATAATGTTTTGCTACCTTTGTGAAGGAGGTAAATAGTGAGACTGGTTTGTAAATATTAAAATCTGTCTTACTATACAGGGTGTCCCATTTATCTTGACCACCCTAAATAACTGTTTGTCCACATACAAATTTCAAAATGTTTCAAGCAAATGTTCTTTAGCCGCCAGAGGGACATCAATCAGCATGATTGCCCTCATTGTAGCTTTGTTTTTTTACAAAGATATGAACAATGGTACAACTTTTTTAAATGGCACCCTGTATTTTTTATTTGGTAATTCATTTCCTCTCCTAAAAACCTACTCAAAAAAGTAGAATCCACATCCATCATTCCATCAACCATCATCAGTTGAAGAGTTGTGTGAGTAGAATGTACAGCAACAAAGAGAAGGTAGAAATGCTACTCATCTATGGGGAATGTAAGTTAGCAGAACAGTAATTGCAATACTGTTTTCTTATGTATGGGTACACTTTGTACAGTAGTTTAGTCCTTTTGTTGTGCAGAGTAGGTATACAGTAAAGGCTGTCCTCCCAACAAACTGCATTGACATAACGTTTCTTTTATTGTTGTAGTAGTAGTTGTTGTTGTTGTTGTTGTTGAAGGTAGGCGAAATGCTACGCAGGCAGCGGAATTGTACAGAGAGCGATATCCTGACAAGAACACAGCTTCCCAATGGATGTTTTCACATTTTTTTGTGACCCTTCAGGAAACAGGAAGTTGCAACCCATGACAATGCAATCGTTGTAGCACTCACACAGACAAAGCTGCCAAAGTTATTGTTCTCGCTTTCACTGCTATGAATCCACGTGTGAGCATACAACAGATTGAACACGAGATTGGCATTCCTGAAACCAGTGTACATCGTATTCTTACATGTCACTGACTCCATCCTTACCCTGTACACCTACATCAAGAACTGCCTGGTAATGATTTCCAGAACTGTGTACAGTTCTGTCAGTGGGCACAGCAGCAAATACTAATAAACCCGAAGTTCTTCTCCAATGTTCTATTTACCGATGAATGTTCCTCCTCAAACAAAGGACACGTAAATACAAGGAACATGCATTCTTGACCCAGGGACAACCCATGATGGCTTAGACAGGTGTAACACCAGCACCAGTGGAGAGTTATATCTGCTGTGGGCTGCTTGGTACTACAATTATTGGTCCTTATTTCATCAGTGGTAGTTTAAATGGCATAGTGTATGTCAACTTCCTCAGACGAATTCTTCCTCCTCTTCTGGATGAAGTGCCGCTAAGAACCAGAATGCTTATGTGGTATCAACACGATGGAAGTTCAGCACATAATGCCTTGCATGCATGTTGTGTTCTGAACCAAAGGTATACTGCCAGATGGATTGGTTGAAGAGGAACAGTCACTTGGCCTGCTAGGTTTCCTGATTTAAATCCCCTGGACTTTTTTCTTTGGGGATGCATTAAAGACATTGTCTATCGCAATATTCCAACAACTCCAGAGGACATGCAGGAAATGTATCATGCTCGCTTGTAAGTCCTTTCAGCAGGCAGCACTGGAACCAGTAAATAATTCTTTCATTCAACGAGTGCACCAGTGCATCAGTGTCCAGGGTCACCACTCTGAGCACCATTGAATGTTCTCCTCCTGGGCAACAGTACAGGAAGTCAAAGTCAATTTTGTGTTATGTTTTTACTTAGTTTTCATTTGTTTTCTAACAACTCCAGCAAGTGGATGAGTTTGTGATCCCAGACTGTGTCAACGTTGTGTTTGAGTGAATGGTACACTGTGATACATTTTTGAATAGGTCTTTAGGAGAGGAAATGAATTGCCGAATAAAAAAAATAGGGTGTCATTTGAAATTGTTATACCTTTGTTCATATCTTTGGAAAAAAAAGAAGCTACAACAAAGGAAATCATGCTGATTGATATCCCCCTGATGGCTAAAGAACATTTGTTTGAAAATTTTTACAATTTGCATCTGGACAAACAGTTATTTAGGGTGGTCAAGATAAATGGGACACTCTGTATTTATTGTAAAGACGACAGGTAATAACATATTTCATTCTGTCGGTAAATACTACCTGTGTGACTGTGATGTATTGCAGATGTGTCTGAATACGTTGTGTATATGTGAAGAACAGAGTTTTTGTGCTTCACTTGAAATATTATCACCTCCATGTGAGTTTATTGTTTTGAAAGAGTGAATTAAAAAGCAAAACAATTGCCATTTCTGTAGGGAGCAACTGAACACCATGTTCAAAAGGCACAATGAAACAATAGAAAGCTTTGTGGATAGAGTGCAAAAAGTTACTAGTAACACTTACCAACTGTCAGGAAGTGATTAAGCCAATAAGTATATTCTACAAGAAGCAGAGAATAGGACCTCAGATACTTTTGCGAGGATTGACACCCAAAGCATTGCACCATGTTAGGGCTGAATTTCCAAAGAATTTAACTGATGCAGGGATGAGGTGCAAAGAAAGAAAAAAAATGCATTTTCCACAGGGATTCATTGCTTCAGATGCAATCAACAGGGTTCAAAATGATTCAAATGGCTCTGAGCACTATGGGACTCAACATCAGTCCCCTAGAGCTTAGAACTATTTAAACATAACTAACCTAAAGACATAACACACATCCATGCCTGAGGCAGGATTCGAACCTGCGACCGTAGCGGTCGCACAGTTCCAGACAGAAGCACCTAGAACTGCTCGGCCACCCCGGCTGGCTGATCAACAGCAACACAAAGCGAAAAACTGTCAACCAACAACAGTGTACAAATTGTCAAAGGGTGGTCCATACATATTTTAAGTGTAGCAATACAGGGAAATTTGCAAACAAGGATCTATGAACAGGAATGGGAACCCCAGAACCACCACCAGGCATTCCCATTAAAATTCCATGCTATTAGAGCAAGTGTAAAGGCAAGCTGTTGGTTACCAGGCACTATTAATGTAAAACATGTAGATTATTAGTCGACACTGGGGTTCACGTGTCGGTCATAAGCAAACAGTGCACTGAGGTCAGGAGATATGGCCCTCTAAGACAGAAGTTAAATGGTATAGGCAGAGGTGACATACCATCAGTAGGATGTACGTCACTGACCTTTCACAATCATGGTGTAAGATTTGAGGAGGTTTTGGAAGTTGTATCAAGGATACACAATGAATATGATGCTCTCCTAGGGCTAGATTTCCTGAATAAACAAAACGCCATAATCAACCTCGGGCAGCAAACAGTAGAGCTTAGTGGAACATTGTTTCGATTAGGTTACACTGCAGAACATTGTTTCAATTAGGTGGCACAGCTGCCAAGGACACTCTGCCACAAGATCCCTCTCTCCAGAAAGAGGAATCAACTAACTTACAGCAGTGTCCTTTACAGTAGATTCATGGGATAAAATACCATTCAGTACAGGAAAGCTGCTTTGGGCAGACATTAATGCTGCTTTACCTGTAAACACAGTATGCATAGTGGAGCCATTAGAGGAAACTGATGACTTGAGACACACACAACCTCTTAGAGGTTGTCAGGACCAGATCTTTATCTTACGGCAAATAATGGAGAAGTGTTACAAGTGGAACAGGGAATTGTATCTATGGTTTATAGATCTAGAAAATGCATATGACCGGGTTCCTAGAAGGAAGTTATTGTCTGTTCTACGAGATTATAGAATAGAAGGCAAACTTTTGCAAGCAATTAAACGTCTTTAGATACATAGTCAGGCAGCAGTTAGAGTTGATGGTAAATTGAGTTCATGGTTCATAGTAGTTTCAGGGGTAAGACAAGGCTGCAACTTGTCTCCACTGTTGTTCATATTATTTATGGATCATATGTTAAAAACAATAAACTGTCTGGGCAAGACTAAGATATGTGAACACAAAATAAGCAGTCTCGCATATGCAGATGACTTAGTTGTGATGGCAGATTCGATTGGAAGTTTGCAAAGTAATATTTCAGAGTTAGATCAGAAACGTAAGGACTATGGTATGAAGATTAACATCTCCAAAATGAAAGTAATGGCAGTGGGAAAGAGGTATAAAAGGATTGAGTGCCAAATAGTAAGAACAAGGTTAGAACAGGTGGACGGTTTCAGGTACTTAGGATGCATATTCTCACAGGATGGCAATATAGTGAAAGAACTGGAAGCGAGGTGTAGCAAAGCTAATGCAGTGAGCACTCAGCTATGACCTGCTCTCTTCTGCAAGAAGGATGTCAGTACCAAGACTAAGTTATCTGTGCACCGTTCAATCTTTCGACCAACTTTGTTGTATGGGAGCAAAAGCTGGGTGGATTCAGGTTACCTTATCAATAAGCTTGAGGTTATGGATATGAAAGTAACTAGGATGATGGCAGGTACTAGCAGATGGGAACAATGGCAGGAGGGTGTCCACAATGAGGGAATCAAAGAAAAACTGGGAATGAACTCTATAGATGTAGCAGTCAGGGCGAACAGGCTTAGATGGTGGGGGCATGTTACACGCATGGGAGAAGCACCATTACCAAAGAGACTCATGGGTTCAGCAGTACAGGGTAGGAGGAGTCAGGGTAGACCAAGGAGAAGGTACTTGGATTCGGTTAAGAATGATTTTGAAGTAATAGGCTTAACATCAGAAGAGGCATCAATGTTAGCACTGACTAGGGGATCATGGAGGAATTTTATAAGGGGGTCTATGCTCCAGCCTGAATGCTGAAAGGCATAATCAGTCTTAAAAGATGATGATGATGATGATGATGATGATGATGAGACACACACATTGTTTTGTGTGGAAGAGTATAGTTCGTCTCGCAGCAATTGATGGAGTATAGAACATAACGGTGCACATAGATAATTTTGGGATAGAAGAAAAGTGGAGTCTTGATAGAGAATTTCATTAGCTAACATAAGTGCCTTAGAGGAGGATGATTTTGACTGATCAGATGTAGACAATAGTTACAAGCCAGCCACCTACAAAACTGCACTGTGCCAGAAGATACCACACTTGTGAACAGGAAATGATGGAAGCAGTCTTGGGCGAGTTTCAGGATCTGTTTAGTTCACAGGGACCGCTAGCAGCAACAAACATCACACAACACAGGATTCCAACAAGATATAACACCCCAGTTTATAGGAGACCATGTAGAGTTTCTCACCAGTTATAACCGTTACTTGATGAATTCATAAAGCAGCAATTAAAGGATGGTATAATAGAGCCTTCAGATTCACCACACAGTGCAAATGTTGTAATTGTGCCAAAGACATCTGCCAACGGTGCAAAACGTTATAGATTCTGTTGTGATCACCGGCATTTAAATAGAAAAACAATTTTTGATATGTAACCATTACCAAATATTGTAGATACCTTTGAGCATCTCATCAACAGTAAATATTTCTCCATACTTGACTCAAGGAGTAGGTACCATCAAATACAAGTTGCACCAGAGGACAGACATAAAACTTCTTTCTCCACACCTTCAGGTCACTGGCAATTTTAAGGATGCCTTTCAGATTAAACAATGCCCCCACAACATCCCAAAGATTGCTCGATGGTGTGTTGCATGGATTAAAACCTCAAGAATGCATGATACACTTCAATGACATAATCGTATTTTCAAAAGTCATCAAAGAGCATGCAATTCACTTACGAGAAGTTGTCTGAGGAACTCTAAATAAACATTAAATTTGGAAAAGTGTCACTTCGCATTAATGTCTCAGGAACTCTAAATAAACATTAAATTTGGAAAAGTGTCACTTCTCATTAAAGGAAGTAACATATTAAGGCTATGTTATCAGAAAACATGGAGTCAAAACCAATCCACGGCTAATAACCACAGTTAAAGATTTTACCAAACTGCAATGTACCAAGGAAGTACAGCAATTTCTAGGCCTCTCAAATTATTATCAAAAGTTTGTAAAAGACTATGCAGAAATAGCACAACCTCTCACACAGTTATTTAAAAAAAAAAGAACTAAATTTTACTGTATAACAGAATCTGGCACAGCATTTGAAACATCAAAGTACAAATCATTGCAAAGTTCTGTATTAATTTATCCATACCTCAGCAAAGAATTCATCCTGTCGTGTGATGCATCTGGATATTCTATTAGAGCAGTTTTGGGTCAAAACTTTAACAGTGCAGAACATTCAGTAGCCTATGCATCCATACAATTAAATACAGCAGAAAAGAACTACTCAGCAACGGAAAGGAGTTACTGAGTGTCATCTATGGCATAAAATATTTCAAGTGCTATTTGTATGGGAATGAATTAAAAATACTCATGGACCATGCTGTTCTCAAGTGGTTACTAGGGCTAAAAGACCCATCATGTCGTTTAATGTGTTCGTCGCCATGCTGCTCTGAAATGGGCTTTGAAGTCATTCATAAACCGGGGAAGAAACATTCCAACACAGATTGTCTTAATAGAAAGGTAGCGGTATTAGAAGCAGTAAGTCATGATGCATCAGAATGGTGAAAAGCACAGGCTTCAGACGCAGATTGCAAAATGTTTGTGACACAACAGCAGTTTTGTGTACAGGATGGGACTACTGAAAGATACATTGCTGAACATTTCTGGTACGGGAAGCAAGAAAGCACGATGTAGCATGATACATGCTCAATTGCATACATGCACCCAGTGAGCAGACTATTGCCATCAACGTATACTATTACAAAATCTCCTGGAAGCATCACGCCCATTTCAAATTTCAGGAATTGACATATATGGTCCATTTAATAAAACACCGGCCACGAATAGGTACGTACTAATGATTATAGATAATTTCTAAATATATTTAACCATGGTAAGTCTTCCTGATCAACAAGCAAACACCATTGCACAGGATATGGTCAATAATTGATTTTAAAATCTGGTGTACCAGAAGCACTAATAACTGACCAAGGTAGTAACTTCATGTCTGACCTCGTGAAACAACTTTCCCGTTTGGTGAAAGTACATAAATTATGCACTACTCCATTACACCCACAGCCAATGTATGGACAGAATGGGTCCAACACATTATCAGGAGAATGCTAAGTTATTTTATCAATGGGGATATCCTCATTCGATACTGTGTAAATGCATACAATGCCAAAACACACGAAGAAAGTGGCATGTTGCCTTATGCACTTATTTATGGAAGGAAGGCATTGTCACTATTCGATATTATTAAGCCCAAAGAAGGAAGGAATGGAGAAACAGTTAGGGAATTTGCTCAAATCATTAAGAACACGTGGAAAAACGTACAGAAACCAATTACTAGATCATTTGAATGGGAAGAGAAATTATGCAACGAACACACTAAGTATCCAGATTTCAAAATTGGCAAATGGATTTTCCTATCCACTCTCTATGTTGCTAAAGGAAAGATGAAAAAATTTGTGACAAATTATCAGGCTCCTTAACAAGTTGTCAAAATCACATCAACAGTTAATGTCAGGTTATAGTTACCCACAAAACAACTATTTTTCATGTAAGCCAGCTGTAATCTTTTAAGGGAGTAACAGACGTAATTCCACTGACAGCAACAAATACTATTCTGACATGTGCTGAACCGTATAAACAGAAGACCACAGATGCACCAATACAGAATGTGCACTCGGCTCCATAAAACCTTCATTTGCATGCACTCAATTACGCATACACAATACAAAGTCTACAATTTTAATGCAAATGTAAATAAGCTTTGTGTACTAAAGATTCTACACATAAAGTGCTAACAGGGAATCAGGTACAGAAAAGGGAATCATCAAAATATGCAAAGGGGAATTTTGGGTTTTAAATACCAGGAAGTACCGACATATCATTAGACATTGTGTGCTTAAATAAGAATGAGTCCTTTAGTAGAATGTATTGATAAGCATATCTAGGTCATACAAAGTGCACAATAATTTTTCTTTAGCCATAAAATCACAGTTATGTAAGATGTGCTTAGGAATACTACTTTCTATATTACAGGCATGCTATGTTCCCTTTAAGGCATTAAATTTCACTTAGCAACTAATTTACTGGTCAGAAACACCTATGCAACTATTGGCTCCTCAAAATTTGTCTTACATAAACAACTCCCTTGACCCCTCCCATCCTGCAGTCATTAGATGTTCTTATCATAGCACAAGGCAAGATTGATGCCAATGCTATGATGCAGCATATTGTACAGTTGAAAGAGCAACATAAAATGCAAATTATGATATTGGGCACAGGTATCTCTGCAACCTTCTTGTTCATAATTATAATTTGTACTGCTTTCCTGTGTATCAGATGGAAACTCCAGACAAACAATAACATATCACTACAAAAAGTATCAGTTGAATGGCTACAAAAATCCTGAGCATATATATATATATATATATATATATATATATATATATATATATATATATATATATATATATATATATATATATATATATACACTGCTAAATTGTATGGATAGATAATTGTTGCCTGCTACTTCATTGTATTGTTACTGACCATCATTCTACCATGTTTCTAACATTTCTTTCAGAAATTTTCTTAATGCTGATGTATTTCAAGCTATTATGGAATGAATGTATTATACAATTTTCCTGACAGACTAAGGTTGCCACTGTGTTTTTGTTTCTTGTTTGTTAGTCATTTATAGATGTACATAAGAGAAAATTTGAGGACAAATTTTTTTGTACAGGGGGAGAATGTAGAGTGTGTAATAATTGTGTATAATAATTATGTGCTATTTATGGTTGTTCAAGGCTGAAAAATACTTGACGATTTATAATAGGTTAAGTGAACATTTTAGAGACTTTGACATGTTAAGCCAAAATATTCGGAGGCAGCAGCAGTCAAACAAAACAGGTTGGAATATGTGTGATATTGGTCACATTTCTGTCCAATGTGAGAAGGCCGATGATCAGTGGAGTTTGTGGACCATCAGTCAGCTCCTCAGCAGATCAACAACCAAGCAGACAAGCAATGCTTCCAAGCAGAACAACGACCAGTGCTGTTCCGCACATCAGTGGTCACTGCTCCAGGAACTGTCAGCATACTGACCTCACATGTGTGATGTATCTGGTGGTGCCGAGGAGATGACAGGGCAATGCTCAACCATGCCAGCATACAGATATAACAATGGAAAACCGGTACATGTGTCAACATTGGTCATGTTTCTGTTCAATGTGAGAAGCATAGATCAACATCCGAAGAGTCAGTCACCATACTAGAAACTTTGTGACATTGGCAAAAACACATGGAATAAATACTGTTCATTTAAAGAGATCTTTAGAGTAGAAAGAAGACACAAAAAAACATTGCATGGGTGGATGGACTGATGGTTAGTCAGTGGATGTCATACTTTGCTACAGCAGCTTAGCCGCTATGCCGCCTGACAGAAGAAGATGTCTGTTCCATGCCAATAGGTCAATGCAGAAGATGCCATTCCAGATGTTACCAGAAAGAAGTTTGTGTTGTAGTTATCCAGGTGGCTTGTGAGGATGAAGAGGCTGTGGCTTCACCAAATGGGTCACCTGTGAACTTAAGAGACTGAAGAACTATGCCAGAAGACGCAGAACATGAGGGTCACTGGCTCAATTCTAGGACAGAGTACTCTGCACCACACTGTAGCTGCTTGTTACTAACACAACTAGTGAATTCACAAGGAGAAGGCCATGCTGCCACTGCAGAGAGCCATGGGCACAGAACTGAGAGAAGAATACACTGTCGGTGCTCCGCCGCAATACGAGCCATCACTGAATCAGCTATCACTGGAATCTGCACGCTACAATTCCGCCACTCTGGAGCTGCGAGGAATTGAGCAAGTTAAAAGACAATGTATTAGTTAGTTTGTTTAGGGTCTTATGTCTGAATAAATGACTGTTAGTAGAACCACCAATGTTTCATTCACACCTCACCCACTGAGCCAAATAAAGAGCTCACTCTACTGCCCACAAAGTGTTGCTTCCTTCCCACCATCCCTGACCTTTGCTCCCTCTGCCACTGTTGCTCAATATCCAGAGTAAGTAAACCATGATCCGGTACAGTGGGAAGTATCTTGGGGAGGATGTTCCTCATTTCAGGGCATGATGATAGGTAATCAAAACCCTTGCGAAGAATGTGGTCCAGTTGTTCCAGTCTGGGGTGGTAATGTAGCTGGTTCTTGGGGGTGAACAGAGGATTGGGGGTGGTAGGGCAAATGGCATGGGAGATTTTTCTGTGGTATAGTTTGGGAGACAGTACCAGTCTGTGCAGGCCTTGGTGAGACACTCAGCATACTGAGCAAAAAGAGTTCTTGTCACTGCAGATATGCGGTATGTATGGAAGTGATTTTTTGGTGTGAAAGGGATGACAGCTGTCAAAATGCAGGTACTGTTGGTGGTTAGAGGGTTCAATGTGGACAGAGCCTGGAGCCATCAGAGAGGAGGGGGTTAACATCTAGGAATGTGGCATGCTGGGTTGAGGAGGATCACATAATTTCAGATATACAGAGGACTTTTTTTTATTACTTTCCTTAATTTCATGTAATAAACAATCAGTCCTACTTCTCTGTCTCTCCTAACTATTTCAAACTATTTCCTTTTCCTTGCAATGTTCTTAAAAACTAATGTCAATGATGTTTACTTTAAATAGTTCTGTTACCTTGTAGAATAGGTGTCCAATAAGCAAATCATAACTCTTCACTTTAAAGACACCGTAATACAAAGACCAAGCAAACAATAAATAAAAAATTTTTATGGGTGTTATTTTGTAGAAGTTTTTGGTTTTTGTCAGTCTGTGTTTCCATATACGGAAGCTCAGTTTGCCTCTAGTGCTGTGATGGTGTACATTCTCTCTGGTGTCAAATTCACTATGGAACACTAAGTTTCTCAATGCCTGACAGATTCCAAACCTGCAACCTCCTTCCTAGTTGCCATGACCAGCTATATTTTCATGTGCAATTACTTGTCCTTTGGCAACATCATATACAAACAAATCCAGGGTGCAACTACGGGCACTCGCATGGCAATCTATTCATGGGCCATCTATAGGATTGTTAGTAAACAGCCAGAATCCCAAACCCCTCACGTGGTTCAGATTCACTGATGACATCATCTTGATCTAGATTGAGATTCAGGACACCCTATCTACATTCCTCCAGAACCTCAACACCTCTTCCCCAATTGCTTCAACTGGTCCTACTCAACCCAACGATCGACTTTCCTCGATATTGACCCCCACCTAAAAGATGGCTGCATCAGTACCTCCATCCATATCAAACCTACCATTCACCAGCAATACCTCCACTTTCACAGCTGCCACCCATTCCATAGCAAGAAGACCCTTCCACACAGCCTATCCACCTGTGACTGTCACATCTGTAGTGGTCCCTTTCAAAATACACAGAGGGTCTCACTGAGGACTTCACAGACTGTAATTACCCTCCAAACATTGTACAAAAACAGTTCTCAAGTGCCTTATCTTTCATCATGGACCACCTCCCACAGTTCCACCATCCAGTGAAACTTGCTGAACTAGCACTCCTGGAAGAAAGGTTATTTCAGAGACATGACTTTGCCACAGCCTAATGGATGATTCCAGAATGAAATTTTAACTCTGCAGTCGAGTTTGTGCTGATATGAAACTTCCTGGTGGATTAAAACTGTGTGCTGGACCAAGACTCAAACTTGAGACCTTTGCATTTCGCAAGAGAGCTTATGTGAAGTTTGGAAGGTAAGAGACGAGGTACTGGTGAAAGTAAAGCTGTGAGAACGGGTCATGAATTGTGGTTGGGTAGCTTGTGGTAGAGCACTTGCCCATGAAAGGCAAACGTCGTGAGTTCAAGTCTCAGGTCTCAGTTTGGCTCACAGTTTTAATCTGCTAGGAAGTTTCATGTCCTTCACAATCTTCCCAACAGAGTTTTTGTTTGTATTCAAAGCTGCAGCATTACAGTTGATCGTTTTGGTAATGGAGAGCAGTGGGTCACCATCATGTTTTTGATTCTCAAAGCAGGCACATAACACACAAACCATTCCTTTTTATTGCATCCATATGGCAATTCACTAGCCATGAGACTGCTATTGAACTGTTCCACTTGTAACTATCAAAGATCTCCCGCTGACATTGTTCAGTATATACAACAAATAACAGAAACAATGCACACCATAAGCAACAAATAACAGTTACAATGAATGACAGTGCCTACAGATAACTGTAACAATGAATAACAGGAACTATGAATAACAGTAAAAATGAATAACAGTAACAAAAGTAAAACAATAACTCCTACATCTGTAAAAATGAACACACAGCAAGTCACAGGGTGCAACTATCACACAGGTCAGCAATGTGGCTGCAGCTAAAGCCCACTGCAAGCAGGAAATGTGACGGTTTGGGGTAAAGGTTTGGCAACTTTAGGGGTTTGCTGCAGGTAGAGTGGCACTGGCTCGAAGTGGCCCAGGCCTGTAACACGGGCTTCCCTCCTACCACTTCCGCCCTTGCTGTCAATACTAAAATAATATTGGACAGTCATCCTATTTATTTCACTTTAAAATAATGATGAATATGTGAGGACATAATTTTGAAGAGAAATGTATATCAGAAACACTTTAACTTTCCATTATTTAATTTGCAGGAGTCATAGAAAATGTCATGTAAACTTGTCAACTCATGAAATTTTATTTAAGTTGTGCAACACTTCAATTTATTATTCATTAGTAAAATATTTAACTTTTGACTACATAAACGTAACTGGATCACACACACACACACACACACACCAGTGGCAGATACATATGGGGGACGCGTGCTCAGCCCTTGTGGGGCCAACCGCGCCTGTCTGCCCGCACGCTATTCATTCATTTCTTATGTCAGGTGACTCGACTGAATCGAGTTATCGAATAGTTGTACTTTCCTATGTAGCACACATGTCCGTGTCATCGTATTTTACACGTTTCTGTCTGGCACACAGATAGCTAACACATACCTACGAGAAAAATCACGGCCATTCTAATGATCTTGATACGTTATTCTGTCTGGCATACGTTCAAGAAAAGTCGTGAATATTCTACTGTTTTCTTGTACAGAGAACCTTCGGCGTGTAGTGTTATAAATACAGACTATTTGCTGAATAGTAAGCAAGTTTACAATCAGAAGCAGAAATGTTAGGACTGAAGAATGAATAAGTAAAAAGTCCTAGTTGTAGCAAGTGCAAGTGTGAAGATTAGTCAAGAGTGAGAGTGATCAGTTGATTGTGAAGTATTAATAATAGTAATTCACAGCAATTCCTCATTAAAAATATTGTTACTGGACTCATAACAATATTTTTACTAACAACGTAACAATAGTTTCCCATACCTAACTCATAATACGAGATAGGTACGGGAAACTATTGACATGTATATCTCCGATAATAGTGACTTTAGAGAAGATTACTAAAAATGCATTGTTACGATATAGGCCACGTATTGAACGCACTAGAAAGGAACGGTAAAAGTTTAAGTAGCTCAAGATATCTTTAGCACCACCTCCTTGAGATTTTTCTGTATCTGCCACTGACACACACACACACACACACACACACACACACACACACACACACACATAATTCACGGTCTTTGGCTGCCGACAGACTCGGCTGCCAGAGACAGTGGGCATGTGTGTGAGTTGCACTTGCGTGTGTGTGTGTGTGTGTGTGTGTGTGTGTGTGTGTGTGTGCGCGCGCGCGCACACACACGTGCGTTTATTGTCTAACTCAGAAGTCTTTCTGGCCGAAAGCTTACTTATTTAGCAGTCTTTTTGCTGTGCCTGTCTACAGTTCATCATTTCCATTACACATTGAGTAGCAATCTATCCCTTTCATAATATTCCATCATTCCATCCTGAATTTTCCATTGTTTTAAATAACACTAGCGGATTATGGAGCATTCTGGCACCCAACAATAAATTATGTGTAGTATTAAAAAGTGCACAAGAAAGTCAGTTCAGTCAGTGCAGTTCCATTCCTTACTTCTTAGTAGGCAGTTAAGCTCCTTACTTCTTTGTAAGCAGTTGTTCTGTCTGGCTACATATTTTTCCAGCTGATTGCAAAAACTTTTGCACAATCAGCACTTGTGATTTACTATTACTCTAAATAACTAATATATAATATTAGTTTTCCCTTTTAAATGCAATATGTATTGTCTGTATTTATCATAAATTAAAGCTATTGTCAATTTTGTAGCTACGAAGTTTTTCATTGTTATGTATACCTCCTTTTTGGTTTCAGTTCTGAAAGATTACTTGTAGTACTTACAGCATAACAGACACATAAATTAAATTAAAATAGACTCAGAAGTCTTTGTTTAAAGTTATTTGTTTATTGTCTTGTAAAACACAGCACAAGGCATAATACAGCCACACTGTGTATGCTGTTCTCCGGCACGGGATGAGCTAGTTGACATTTGTAAGCAGCTGGAAATCGTCCTGATTACCATCAAAGCTGCTTTGAATCAATGTGTTGGGAGGGCTACCAATACTTGTGTAAAAGGACTACCAAAAAAAGTATTATCCTCTCCAGTGGATACAGCCTGTTCTGCAAAAAATACAGAATCTGTTACTATTCATCCACTTGACTGAGTGGTGTGTCAGTAGCAAGTCTAGACATCCTGTACAAGAGCGACAGGGACCAGGGGTGCTGTCTTCCACTGTTCAAAACCGAAACTGAGCCCTTCACCTGTTTGGAAATGTGGTGTCCCCTGTAATGGGGAGGCAAACGCAAAATAGTGGGGGACTACTAATCACAAGCAAATAGAACATATGTGAAGAATGGCTCCCATGAGGGAAATGGTAGCAAGGTGTAGTAAGAAACATCACGTGCACTCAGAATGTTTGCCTGGTGGCCTCATTCAATATGTTGCAGAGACTATTCCGGCAGCCACTGAGGGAACAGGACACTGCCAACTGCAAATTGAGACACACACTGGAACAAATGATGCCTGTTGTCTAGGCTCCAAGCCATACTTGGATCATTCCAAAGTCTGACAGAGAAGGTTGAGAATACCAGAGAAGGTTGATAGTACTAGTCTTGCTCATGGGGTTTCAACAAAGTTCACAATCTTCAGCATTGACCCCAGAACATATGGTTTGAACCAGGACAGTCATCGTTCCGTGACAAGCTAGGCTGTGACTTCCTACAACTGCTCCATTGGGTTGAGAGTTGTAGGGTCCCCACAAACAGGTCAGCTGTGCATTACACACAGAGGCAGCTACCCAGGTAGCTGACTGAGTGTGTGGTGCATGCAGGTATTTTTTACATTAGGTGACTCTCCATCCAGTCCAGATAATGAGAGCTGTAAGACAGCCATAAGCGTCAGTGTAAGATCCACAGAAATGCCCCCCCCCCCCTCCCCCAAGCAAAAGTATTAAAATCCAAATGGTTATGTGCCAAAGCATTTACAACAAAATTCCAGAGTTTGAAGCGGTCCTAAAAAACACTGAAGTTCACATAACACTGGGCACTGGAAATTGGTTAAAACCAGAAGTTGACAGTAATGAGATTCTTGAAGAACATTTAAGCATATACCAAAAGGATGGACTTATCGGAAATCGAGGTAATACATGTGTCACAGTGGACAAGAAACTCAAATTCACCAAGATACAAACTGAAGCTGCATGAGAGACTGTTTGGGCAAGACTCAAGTATCAAAGGTGGGCACAAAAATTATAATTGGATTACAATATAGGTGGATGTAACAAGACATCCTTTGAAAAATTACTAATGTCTTCACTAAATATTATGTAGAACACAGTTTGGAGCCCTATGTATGATGGGAATATATTAGATCTACTGGCCAAAACTAGCCCTGATGTCTTTGAGGATTTTCACATCAAAACTGGTATTAGTGAGTATGAGGCAGTTACAGCAACAATGAATACCACAGTACAAAGGGCAACTAAAACAACTAGAAAGATCTATACATTCAGTAAACTACACAAAGAAGCAATAGGGTCACATTCCAATGAGAAACTTGAAACTCTTAGCTCAGGACTTGAGCATGTAGGGGAACTATGGCTCAATTTAAAAGAATAGTTGGCTGTGTGCTGGATGTATATGTGCCCAGTAGAATAATTTCTGAGGGATGGGACCCTCCATGGTATACAGGCACTGTAAAGAAACTTCTAAAGAAACAGAGGCTACTGCATAATGCACATAAAACAAAGTGTGGGATTACAGATAGAGAAATGCAGAATGAAATACATTTGGCTGTCGAGCGAGCATTGCGTGAAGCCTTCAGTGACTACCATAGTGGAATACTGTCAAATATTCTTTCACAAAATCAATTAAATTCTGGTCATGTGAATAGACTGTTAGTGACACCGAACTTAGTGTCCTGACATTCATTGAAAGCAAAACAAAAGCAGGATGCTTCACTCTGTTTTCAAATGTCCCTAAGGAAAGCTCAGGAATGCTGACCCTGTTTAACTGTCATATCGCTGAAAAGATGAGTGAAATAGATATTAGTGTCATTGACACTGGGGACTAAAACTGAATGAAGTTCAATGGCCTGATGAAATCCCTATCTGATTCCATACCCAGTTTGCAGCTGAGTTAGCCTCTCTGTTAACTATAATATATTGTAGATCCTTTTAACAAAAAAATGTGACCAGTTGCTGGGAGAATGCAAGGGCCACATCTGTACATAAGAGGGGTAGCAGAAATGATCCAATGAACTACTATCCAATATTCTAACATCCATTTGTTGAAGAATCTTAGGACATGTTCTGAACTCCAAAATATCAAAAAGAATGACATCTTTCATGCCAAAAAGCACAGATTTCAAAAGCATAGATCATGTGAAACGCAATTCACATTTTTCTCACGACACGAAAAACAATGGATCAAGGCAGTCAGGTAAGTGCAATATTTCTCAATTTCTGAAAAGCATTTGGCTCAGTACAAGATCTACACTTATTATCAAAAATATGATTATATGAGGTGTCAGATGAAATATGTGATTCAAGTGAGGATTTCTTGGTATGGAAGAGCAGCATTTTATCTTGGATGGAGAGTCGTAGACAGATATTGAAGTAACTTCAGGTGTATCAGAGGGAAGCATGCAGGGTGCCTTGCTGTTCATGTTGTATATTAATGATCTAGCAAACAATATTAACAGTAATCTCAGACTTTTTGCAGATGATGAAGTTATCTATAATGAAGAGCTGTCTGAAAGAAACTGCATAAATATTCAGTCAGATCTTGATAAGACTTCAAAGTGGTACAGAGGTTGGCAATTTGTTTTAAATGTTCAAAAATGTAAAGTTTTGTACCTGACAAAACGAAAACACATGGTATCCTATGAACATATTAGTGAGTCACAGCAGGAATCTGTAAACTCATACAAATACTAGGGTGTAATACTTAGTACGGATATAGCAGATTTCAGTTTATTGATAGCATACTTGGGAAATGCAATCAAGCTACCTAGGAGATTGCTTACACATCACTCATGCAACACACCTAGAATTTTGCTCAAGTGTGCAGAACTCATACCAAATAGGACTGGCAGGTGACACTGAACGTGGGCAGAGAAGTGCAGCACAAATGGTCATGGCTTTGTTTGAGTTGTGGGAGAGAGTCAGTGAGATGTTTAAAGAAGTGAACTCGTAGACTCTTGAAGACATATGGTAAGTATCCCAAGAGAGGTTGCTAACAAAATTTCGAGAACCAGCTTTAAATGATGACTCTAAAAATATACTACAATCCTCAACTTATTGCTCACACAGGGATCATGAGGATAAGATTACAATGATTACAGTACGCACTTCTTTCCGTGCACCATATATTAATGGAACAGGAAAAAGCCAAGCACTACACATAGATTCATAGAGTGTAGATGTAGATGAAGTGAGCCTTCAGTATTGCTCATTTAATACAGTAAAGTTTCTATGAATGTGATTGTCAGTTATCTTGCAACAAGTGGCTTTTTAATGAAAACTGATTTTGTGCTGTTGTACAGAAAAGGCTCAACCATGGCATGGAGAGAAATAGATCTCAATTATTGAACAACAAAATGTTTTCATTCATGTTATTATTAAACCCGACACCACCGGAAAACACCATCATTCCTGAAGAGAACATTAATTTGCATGTTTATTTTTAAATGTGAAGATGGTAATGCTAACAGAGATGGGAATGTTTGACCCTGAAGTGACTTACATTGATGACTTTTGGTCCAAGGTATCATGCTGTGTCCTCCATACCAAGAAATCCTCAATCCAGTTACTTTTTTTTTTTTTTTTTTTTTTTTTTTTTTTTTTTTTTTTTTTTTTTTTTTTTTTTTTGTAACCTGTATTATCAAACTTCTAATAAGCAAAGGTGTGGTATTCATTCAAATGTGGTAACTGTCCTACACGTATAATTAAACAGGAATTGTGCACAAAACAACCATCAATCTGTGGCAAGCTCAAGTAGTGTGCAGTCATTGTGTAAAGTTCTGTGTCAGCCAGAATTTTTTCACATCCGCTAATGACACAAAATTATCGAGTAATTTTGACAGAATCAGTTAAAATTCCACATCACAAGTGTATGCTTAGATGTAACTGAAGTACATGTATACATTCACTTAAGTGGAACTCCTAGATGTGTGAGATGCCACTTGCATGTGATTTTACTGATATGTTGTGTATAAATTAAAAAAATAATTTCAAGTGATCATTATCATGATAGACAATTATAATAAACATATATATAAACTTAAAAATCTGCTGTGAGAATGTAGTGTACAATTACTTCAAAAATCATTTCAAGATCCTCACAGTCAATGAATGGAATGGGAAGAAAAAGGCTACCAAGGAACATGACTATTAAGTCAACAGACTTACAAGTTATCTGTCACATTATCCATTCTGTACAAATTATTCTGTGGTTGTGTAGGGATCTTAACAATCTTAGTGATTCTGTGGAACTTAAAATGAAATGGAGTCCTTTTATTCCACACAACAAAATGGCAGATGCAATATTCTGGAGGCATCACGCACATGTTGCGTATGCCAAACAACATGCTCAACACTGCATTCTACCTGAAAAATGTTTAGCATATTGTTTCTGTAACTTGCTGACACAAAATTGTGTGCAGTTAGGACAAGGGATTCAAGATGACCTCATATGATTCTTCACATGTCAATTATGGAGAAGCAACTTTTGCAACGAGTAGAAAGCAATGCGAAAACAAGTGTGCACATAACTGGAACTGCTTAAGTCATGAACTACATAGCTGTGTGTCTATTCTGCACAAGTAGTTAGGATACTTCCTCCATATCACTTATTTGTGTTAGCTCTCAGTCCCCAAGATTACTGTTATTACAAATTACAGTTCCATTCTATGAAGGACCCACCCAGTGAATGCCATCCACAACTAGCATTTTAGTTATGGACAGACTGAGCATAATAAATTATGTCAACAGCCACTTGAGGACAGATGCAAAGCCTTGAATGGTTACAGAAGTGAGGAACAACACTTGATTTACTACTAATGTGTGTGCAGCACTTGTGGAAGGCACCATCACTATGGAGTGTGCCATGTGACTGGAATGGATACAGGTGTGAAGTAAGCAGGAAAGCAGTCAGTTGGTATGGTTGACTCACTTCTGCCGGGGCTGAGAAGTTTCTTGTACAAGTTACCTATGTTTCAGAAGTGACTGTACGGTCTGGAGTGTGAGTTCTTTTGGGTGGAAGCACATGGAATGACATCAGTGCTGAGTGTATTTGCCCTCAAGCGGAGCCTCGGCAGTGTCCGTTAAGCGTAACTGGCATGTAGAGTGACGTATGTCCTACTGACACATGTTATCGTGAAATGGGCTCAATGTAACAGTGTATTTTCATGATACATTCTGTGTGTTAAGCAATGGTGGCATTTTATGGGTGTATGTAAGGCAGTGGAAGTTGTGGATTCTTCCAAAATGGATGCTGCCTTGTTAGATTAGAATAATTACCAATTATAAATGATTCACAACTATCTACGTGGCTTGGCTCTAGCAATGGTGAGCAATTAGAGGAGTTTAATGTCTCATTTGAGAGTACTGGCTGTAAATAAGGTTGCGGGTGTGTGTTGCCAATCATTTGAACTGTTCCTAAGGTATTAATGTTTCAGGAAAGCTTCTGTGCTTAAGTAAGAAAACTGTCAGGTCACATGTATAAGGGCCATGGCAATGGACCTGGCTTCTTGTTGCTGTGGATATTCAAAAGTAATAGATACAGATATACAAAGCTTCTGAAGTGAATTCGGTGTATTTTCTGTAAGAGGCATTTGTACTCTAGAATTATTATTGATATTGTAAACCATTTTAAGTATTGCACTTAACTACTGTGCTCTTGATTCTTTTGGAGAGTCTGAGATTTAACTGAGAGCTGATTTCAAGGCACTGCTCACCATTAATAATATCTTAGTGATATTACATGTGGGTAGTTGACTTATTTGTTCTTTAAAGAATAAAAAGAAAACACATAAGATACTTTCTTGTAGAATGATCATTATGAAGATCACATTCATTAAATCTCGGCAGAGTTCCTGACTTTTTAAAATTAATTCTGGTAAATTTATTATTTTACGATGGTTATTGTATTTCAATGAATAAATGGAAATTTTTCTGTTTTTTAAGACACTGTTGGTATCTTTGTTGTGTGACTCTCATTTTCATTAAACAGCCTCTTCCAGTACCATCTGGACTGAGTATCACCACAAGTATAGGCCAACACACTTTGCCAGATAAATTATTAGATGTTGTTCATCATGAATTTCTGAATGAAAAACTGGATTCCTTGACTTGCACCATAGGGTGTTGGGGTTTCGGGTCCGCTGAATAGGTCAGGAGTTCACTACACTCAGCTGGCGGCTACACAGGTAGCGGAGGCTGTGTGGCATGGACTGGGCGTTTTTTAGGTTAGGGGTGGGCTGCAATCTCAAAGGGTGCATGGCAAATACAGGATGTGCTTGGGTCAAGGAACAGTCGGAATTGTAGTTGTAAATTGTTGAAGTTGTGCTGGGAAAGTCCCTGAGCTACAAGTGCTAATAGAAAGCACAGAAGCTGAAATCGTTATAGGTACAGAAAGCTGGCTAAAGCCTGAAATAAGTTCCACAAAATTTTTTACGAAGTCTCAGGCTGTGTTCAGGAAAGATAGATTAGGCAGAACTGATGGTGGAGTGTTTGTGTCTGTCAGTAGTAGTTTACCTTGTAGTGAAGCTGAAGTAGATAATCTGTGAGAATTGGTGTGGGTGGAGGTTATACTTAACAGCCGAACTAAGTTAATAATTGGCTCCTTCTATCAACCTCCAGACTGTGTTGATATAGTTGCTGAGGAGTTGAGAGAAAATTTGAGTCTTGGAACAAATAAATACCCCGCTCATATAGTTACAGTTGGTGGGGACTTCAACATTCCCTCGATATGTCGGCAAAAATACTTGTTCAAAACTGGTGGTAGGCAGAAAACATCTTCCGAGATTGTCCTAAATGCTTTCTCTGAAAATTATTTCGAGCAGTTAGTCCACGAACCCACGTGAATTGTAAATGGTTGCAAAAACACACTTGACCTCTTAGCCACAAACAATCCAGAGCTAATAGAGAGCATCATGATTGATACAGGGATTAGTGATCACAAGGTCGTTGTAGCTAGGCTCAATAGCATTTCTTCCAAATCCACCAGAAGCAAACGCAAAATAATTTTATTTAAAAAAGCAGATAAAGTGTCACTAGAAGCCTTCCTAAGAGACAATCTCCATTCCTTCCGAACTGACTATGCAAATGTAGACGAGATGTGGCTCAAATTCAAAGATATAGTAGCAACAGCAATTGAGAGATTCATACCTCATAAATTGGTAAGAGATGGAACTGATCCCCCATGGTACACAAAACAGGTCCAAACGCTATTGCAGAGGCAATGGAAAAAGCATGTGAAGTTCAGAAGAACACAAAATCCCGAAGATTGGCTAAAATTTACAGACGCGCGAAATTTGGCACCGACTTCAATATGAGACGCTTTTAATAGGTTCCACAATGAAACATCGTCTCAAAATTTGGTAGAAAATCCAAAGAAATTCTGGTCGTATGTAAAGTACACAAGTGGCAAGACGCAGTTAAAACCTACGCTGCGCAGTGCCGATGGCACTGTTACCGATGACTGTGCCCCTAAAGCGGAGTTACTGGATGCAGTTTTCCGAAATTTCTTCACCAGGGAAGATTGAGTTTCTTAGAAGTAGATACCTTAGGGGTTTCGAAGCAACTCAAATGGCTTGATACGGGAAAATCTTCAGGTCCAGATTGTATACCGATTAGGTTCCTTTCAGTTTACACTAATACAATAGCTTCCTACTTAGCAATCATATACAACCACTAGCTCACCGATAGATCTGTACCTACAGATTGGAAAATTGCGCAGGTCGCACCAGTGTTTAAGAAGGGTAGTAGGAGTAATCCATCAAACTACAGACCTATATCATTGACGTCGGTTTGCAGTAGGGTTTTGGAGCATATACTGTATTCAAACACTATGAATCACCTTGAAGAGAACGATCTATTGATACGTAATCAGCATGGTTTCAGAAAACATCATTCTTGTGCAATGCAGCTAGCTCTTTATTCGCACACAGTAATGGCCCCTATCGACAGTGGATCTCAAGTTGGTTCCGTATTTCTAGATTTCCGGAAAGCTTTTGACGCCGTTCCTCACAAGCGACTTCTAATCAAGCTGCGGGCCTACGGGGCATCATCTCAGTTGTGCGACTGGATTCGTGCTTTCCTGTCAGGAAGGTCGCAGTTCATAGTAATAGACGGCAAATCATCGAGTAAAACTGAAGTGATATCAGGTTTTCCCCAGGGAAGCGTCCTGGGACCTCTGCTGTTCCTTATCTATATAAATGACCTGGGTGACTATCTGAGCAGTTCTCTTAGGTTGTTCGCAGATGATGCTGTAATTTACCATCTAGTAAGGTCATCCAAAGCCCAGTATCAGTTGCAAAGCGATTTAGAAAAGATTGCTGTATGGTGTGGCAGGTGGCAGTTGACGCTAAGTAACGAAAAGTGTAAGGTGATCCACACGAGTTCCAAAAGAAATCTGTTGGAATTTGATTACTCGATAAATAGTACAATTCTCAAGGCTGTCAACTCCACTAAGTACCTGGGTGTTAAAATTACGATCAACTTCAGTTGGAAACACCACATAGATAATATTATGGGGAAGGCGGTCCAAAGGTTGCATTTCACTGGCAGGACACTTAGAAAATGCAACAAGTCCACTAAAGAGACTGCTTACACTACACTTATTCGTCCTGTGTTAGAATATTGCTGCACGGTGTGGGATCCTTACCAGGTGGCATTGACGGAGGACATTGAAATGGTGCAAAAAAGGACAGCTCGTTTTGTATTATCATGGAATAGGGGAGAGAGTGTGGCAGATATGATAAATGAGTTGGGATGGAAGTCATTAAAGCAAAGACGTTTTTCGTCGAGGCGAATTCTATTTACGATATTTCAGTCACCAACTTACTATTCCGAATTCGAAAATATTTTGTTGAGCGCAACCTACATAGGTAGCAATTATCCCCAAAATAAAATAGGAGAAATCAGAGCTCGAATAGAATGGTTTAGGTGTTCGTTTTTCCCGCGCCCTGTTCGGGAGTGGAATGGTAGAGAGATAGTATGATTGTGGTTCGATGAACCCTCTGCCCAGCACTTAAATTTAATTGCAGAGTATTCATCTAGATGTAGATCTGGAGAACATTATGATTTCAGAAAGACAGTATATACAGATAATGCCCAACGTGCTTTTGCCCCATTTTCTACATGTTGTGAGACAATACCAAGCACAAATGTTTAATAAGCAATGGTTTGACTGAGGATGTTCAGGAATGCTGCCCCCTCATATGCCTGACCTCAATCCCTTAGATTTCAGCTGTGGGCATTGGTTTATTATGTACCCATCAACAACATCCACATATTGCAGGAGCCTGTGCTCCATGCATGTGATCAAAACTGAGGAAGCCGTGTGTGTCTGCAAGAGTTCTTGATTCTTTCAGAAGTGCTGTACAACATAGAAGAATGAGTGGTATTCACACAAACCACATTCTGTAATGTCGACAGAAAGACCACGACATAGGACAGAGTGGTTCCTATATTAACAAGCTCTTATTTCTGAATATCTGTTTACAGCACTTTTTAAAACACCCAGTACATTGGATTGTTCACTTATAAGTCACCTCATCAGTTAGGAGGTACTGGGAATTTTTACTGGTAAATTAAAAAAAAAAATCCTGCTTAAGTTTTCACTCTCAGAACCCACATACCAATTTTTGAGGCTATGCACTGAGTAGAATTGATGCCTCAGCATAAACAGCATAAAGTTGTTTGTTTTGATATAAAACACTGACAGACAAAGTTCCCCATGCTGCTTCTGAGCAACCAATGAGATGTGGTGGAGATGATTCAGATGCCAGCTGCAGGGCGCAACACTCTTTCAGGCTCTGGTTCTCAGATTGACACATCTTTCAGTCTCTCCTTCCTCCCGAGTTTTCTCAGACTCAGTTCTGGCACTAAAAGACACCCGTCACGGCCACTCTCACTGCCAGGTGGTCTGTTCTACAATCCCAAGGTGAGCCCAGTCATACTTAATACAATGCAACAGACTAAGAATATTGACTTGTAAGTCTCCTGCATTATTTAAAACACCCTCTTTGGATGTCCACTTTCCTTGAAAATCTTGAATTGCAGCACTCTGCTCCTGTACGATCACATGAGTGAGACCCATAGGGTGAGGATGCATATCTTCAGGACAAAGATAGCATAACAAGCATATTAAAAAGTTTGTGTGTGTGCAGAAGTTTATTCTGTACGATCAGCATTTTTGGATGTGACCACCCTACCTTCAGCTCCTTCTAGTTTCCCATGCACAATTATTTGTTGCCTTCACCCAGTTTATCATCAAATTATGAATTTCAACTATCATATGTCCTCTACTAACCCCATGAAACATTCTATATATTTGCACCAGCAGCCCACATCTCACCTACAAACCAGAAACCAGTGTGTGTGGCCTCTTAGACCTCCTTTTGCCTCCACTATTGCAATCTCCCCCCATTTTCTCCTTTATAAAGTTGGCCGAAAAGGCCTAGTGCCAGCTGAAATATACATTGCTAAAACTCTGTTTAAAATTAGTTTCTTCTGCTGAATCATCAACACTTTTGGAATATCTCACTTTCAGCCCTACTATTAAATGTAATGATGCACTATTCAATGTCTTTACTTACAAACTATCTGGAACTGTCATTTAAGAGTTCAACAGAAGGACCTTCAGAACTTTAAATCTGATATGAAACTGTTTATATAAATCTAATATCATGTTTTTTTTAATGTTTGCAACTTGATCCACTACCATTTTAAAACAATATTACATCTAGCATAGGTTCACTCCCTACCTTCAGATTCATGCAATATGGTCCCAGCTTATTCACTGCCATAAGATATTTTATATGGCCTTAAAACTGACAATTCATATTTATCCTCTGGGCAAAAGATGGAACCACTACTCTTAACTTGAATAATGACATTATAAAAATGAGGGGCAATGTCATCTCATCAACACATTCACATTCATCATCTACCACAATAGTTCATGGAACGAAGGAAGACATTCATGCAGTCACTAATGTATGGAAGACAATAGAATAGAATCTTTATTTGCCTTTCAGAATGTTTTCCATACAATTGGCATCATCAGTGTGTTCAATACATTTTCTTTAAATTACAATAATTATTATATTAAAAACAAAGATTCCAAGACTTACCAAGCGGGAAAGCGCCGGCAGACAGGCACATGAACAAAACACACAAACACACACACAGAATTGCTAGCTTTTGCAACCGATGGTTGCTTCTTCAGGAAGGAGAGGGAAAGACGAAAGGATATAGGTTTTAAGGGAGAGGGTAAGGAGCCATTCCAATCCCTGGAGCGGAAAGACTTCCCTTAGGGGAAAAAAAAGGACAGATGTACACTCGCGCACACACACACACACACATATCCATCCGCACATACACAGACACAAGCAGACATATTTAAAGGCAAAAAGCCTTTTTTTATTTACAATAATTATTTTATTTATTTACAATAATATTATTTACAATAATTATTATTGTACATAATTGTGCCTATGCAGGGCAAGCAGATATGCATGCTAAAGTAATATTGATAATGCAACAATTATTCATTCACAATAGTAATAATAATAATAATAATAATAATAATAATAACAATAATAATACATCATAACAGTTAAATATACAACAGTATTAAGATATATTTATGGCACATCTTACGTGTCCATGTAAAAGTCTTTGTTGGTACATTACTGTCACAAACATATAGGTATAATTAATATGGCAGGGTTACTTTCTTTCTTTTTTTTTCATGTAGCATATCTCTTGTGTGTCACTGTTTACAAACTCATCAAGTGAGTAATATGGCGTAAATTTGAGCCAAACTTCTATTGTTTGCTTAAAGTTATTCATCAGCAGTTCGATCACGGCCTTTGAGAGTTTGTTATAAAATTTCAAGCTAAGGTGTTTATGGCTCTTTTGTGTTAATGTCAGCCTGGTGTATGGTAGGTCTATTTTACTGTTATTTCAAGTATTATGAACATGCACTTCAGATCTTAAAGTTCTTTACGTTCTCTTTAGCATATATCAAACAATTATAAATGTATATACTAGGTAGTGTCGTTATCTTTAGTTCTTTAAAATGATTTTGCAATTTTGTCTTGATGCTAGTCCTAAAATGCACCTAACTGCTTTCTTCTGCCACTTGAAGATGGTACTTGAACCCACTGATTTACCCCAAAGAAGTACCCCATATTGCAGTTGTGAATGGAAAAAAGTAAAGTATGTGGAGATTAACAGATTTTTACTGATAACGTGTCTCAGCTTGTGTAATAGAAAGTGAGTTCAAGCAAGTTTGCCACATAGATAATTTGTGTGTCTGTCCCATGTAAGTTTTTGATCTATATGTAAGCCTAGTAACTTGACATTTTTTGTGTTCTGCTCAACTGGTTTCAGGGTGAAGTAAATTTCTTCAGTTTTCAATTTGTTTACTGATTAAAGGTTGGCTCTGCACCAGTCACTGCTCATTTCAGTTACTATTTTGTTGTATTCTATGACATCTTGCAGATTTTCTCCATCTGTTATTAGTGTCATATCATCAGCATATAGTATTGTATTGTATTGTACTGTGTTGTATTTTTCATTGGTCCTGTTGTCTACATAGCAGCTTATGCATAAGACATTGGACAAGTCAAAGTTATAAATATACAGGCTGAAAGTCATTACAAGGCATACATATTTAAGGTTACAATAATACACTTTACACATAAGTATTTATATAAAACATTTAATAAATTTAAATATTCTTCAATGGAGTAAAAGCAGTGATGCTGTAAATATGACTTTAGAGATTTTCCAAATGTATTGACATCAGTGACAGCTTTTATGTTTTCAGGAAGTTTGTTATAAAGCTTAACTCCCATGTGAAAAGTACCTTTTTGGCACAGTGCTGTGCTGATTTGAGTCATATAAAAGCATCTGTTTTGTCTGGTAAAGTGCTCATGTATTTCACAGTTTTTTTGCAGTCTCCGGTCCTTGCCTATTACATTTAATTTAAAGAACAAAAGTGTTTCCATAATGTATACACATGGTAATGGAAGAATACCAGATTTCTTAAACAGGGGTTTACAAGAGTCTCTAGGCTTGCACCCAAACAAGATTCAAATGGTCCTTTTTTGTAGTTCAAAAGTGCTATTAGCTGTTTTAGAGTTTCCCCAGAAGGTGACCCCATATCTAAGACGAGAATGAAAGTACGCATGACATGCATTCAATACTGTTTTCTCACTACGTACATTGTTGCATGCCATATAATTTGAGAAGTCATTGATGTAAATGATGAACAGGAAAGGGCCAAGCACTGAGCCTTATGGAATTCCTCTATTTACTTTCATGACTTTTTATAGTTTGTTTTCACTAATTGTACTCTATTGCTTAAGTATGATTGAAAAAATTGTAACGGTTTATCTACAATACCACAATGTTCTAGTATTTTTACCATTATTTCATGTGTGACTGAGTCAAAGGCTTTTGTTAAATCTAACAGTGTAGCACAAGTGAGTTTCTTGTTTACATATCCTTCATATATATTACTAAGGAGGCATTCAACTGCTTTGGTTGTCAATAGTTCAGATCAAAAGCTAAACTGATTCTTACTCAATAATTTATTACTTTCAAAATAATTGTAAATTTGGATATGTATGCAGTTTTCTATTACTTTTGATATAATGGGAACTACTGATATAGGTGTATAATTTTTGGCATTCTTCTGTCACCTTTCTTATAGATTGGGAGTTTAACTGTCATTTTCAGACATTTAGGGAATACTCCTCCTTCAAGTATGCGATTTGTCAGATATGTTAGTGGCATTAAGATTGCAGTGGCTATGTGTTTAACAATTCTGTTACTAAGCCCATAATAGTCCTCTGTCTCAGAGTTTTTAAGTTTCTTTATAGATTTGATAATGTGGCCGGAGGCGATTTTTGACCAAGAGAATTTCTTGGTTGCTGGTGCTTGTTATTTAAGATGGGTTACAGCAGCTGAAATATTATCAGAATTATTTTTACCAAAAGAAGAAGAAGAAGAATGAGAGTTGGCACAATTTATAAAATATTCGTTAAGGATGTTGCAATCTACAGACACTGTGGCTTCCTGTTTGCTCATATTGATTTCACTTTTTATTATATTCCAAGTTACTTGACAGGCATTTTTTGAGCCTGCAATATTTTCATCATTTACTTTACATTTAGCTGATTTTATTTCATATTTATAAAACTTCTTAAGGGTCACATAATGTTTCCTGGCTTCCTCATTTTTATCACTATTATTTTTTAGTATAAGTAGCAGTGTCCTCATTTGCTTGAGCTCTGGAGTGTACCACTTGTTAGAGTGCTAAGGTTTTTTTTCTGTTGTTAGGGGTGCATTTTTTTGTGATAAGTGGACAGTGACTATCTACTGCATTTTTAATGATATATAAAAACATAGAGAAACATTCATCAAGACTTTTTATATTGTGTAGTGTATTTGACCAATATACAACCATCAGTTCATGTTTCAATTGCACAATATTGCTCTATTTTAGTATTCTGAAAGTTACTAACTGTTTATTTTTCTCTGGGTTCATACTGCCTATTCTGACCAATATCCCATCATGATCAAATAACTCTAACTTAATCACATCATGCTTTAGCTGATCCTGATATACATTACTAATTACACTGTCAAGACATGAATCTAGTCTAGTAGGTTTTTCGTTTATACAGTATCAGTTTAGTGCCTTTAGGTGGTTAACCATGTCATTTACATTTTTTCTACTTTCCCTTATATCTATATTGAAGTCACCTGCAATAAAAATTTTGTGTTTAGTGAATAATTTTATTACTGACTGTAGTTTATCTATAAGAACTTCCTTATCAGACGCTTGTGTACGGTAAACAGAAGCGATGATAATTTTTTGGGTATGCAATACTATGGCTGCAACTTCAAATACACCTTCAATCCAATGTTTCTGTAGGTCTATCACTGAATGCTGCAGATTTAAGTTTTCTTTTAAGTAGATTGCAACTCCACCATGTGCAATATTTGTTCTACAATATTTTGTGACTAATATGTAGCCATAAGGTACACACAAATCTATTTCTGAGTCATGCAACCAATGCTCATTAATACACAGTATGCTACAGTTAGTTTCGTCTCCCAAGTACTGTAACTCATTAAGGTTATGTCTTAGGGATTGAACATTAACATGAAATAACATTAAATCATTTTTGTTACTGGGAGGAATACTTGTTGTTTTTTCTGTTGCATTATCTTTACTGTCCCTTGCAAACTGTTGTGACCAAATCCAACTTGTGTTAGATTTGGTCACTACTGGGAGTTTCCCTGTACCATATCTTTGAACTGATTCCTATAAATTGTTTTATTAGCAGAGCTTAATTTTTCTCTTACACTCCCAGGAATAATTTTTGCTTAGAAGTGACTTTTCTAAGCCATTTAGATGCTGACCAGAGCTAATATGACAAGCTCTGTTACAGTGACAAGGTTTGCTAAGGGGCACAATTGTGGTGTGGCAGAAGTCTGAAATATCATTCATGTCAACCACTGTTACATTTTTGAAATGTTTACATACTGAATCATAGAGGTTATTTGCTTTTTTAATTTCATTGTTCAGAGGTGCTTGTTCTATTAGATCATAATGTTCAGGTATTTTAGCGACTATTACATTGGTATGTGTTAGCTTGCCCAGTGACTCTTTCAGTGCTTTTGTTGCTGCAACTGTTTCGTTGTGATACACATCATTAGCACCTCCTATAACTACTGCATAGTCGTTTGATGATAGATTCTTGCATTCTTCTTCAACACTGTCAATAACTTGGCTTAATCTTGCATTAGGTTTTACTAGTCCCTGAATTTTGAACCTTCCTGCTGCATCATCTGTTTTCAGTTTTATTGTTAATCTTCTTCCGAAACTGTCTGAGAAAACTTTTAGCTTACTATAGTGTTTATTTTTTCATAGTACCTTTGTGTTCACTTGATGAGATTGTTTCATCACAGTTTTGTTTGGGGTATGTCTTCTTTGGACTGTCACTGGATGATCACTGTCATTGTTTACATGAGTTAGAGCTGAGTATCCATTCTCATGTTCAGGGATTGTACAAAGATTAAGGTAACTATTCACTTTTGTGTAGTTTGTTACCTTACGAGGTGGTCGAGGCATAATCCATCCTGTGCTGCTCTTCTGAAAATGTGTTTGCCCTGTGGTCTGGGATGGTGTTTCATTATTTAGAGTGTCCACTGTTGTAATTCTCTATGGTAAACTTCCTGTTGGCTTATAGCATTAGATCTTGTCCTACATTCCTCCCATTTCCAGTTTGTCAACAATTTCATGTCTTCTATAAGGGATGCATCAACTTTTCCACATCTAAAGTGAAATAGTATACAGCATTCGTTGCACTTCACACCACTTTTCACATTTTTCTTGCATCTGCTACAACGAGACGAAATTTCATCAATTGAATCTTGAGTGCTAGGATCTAGTCTTTTATCAGTGCAAGTTGTACTACGATTTTCTGTTATCATATACAAAAGTTTATCATATTTGTTTTTTAATATATGTATTTCTTCTATTAATGCCATAATAATTTCGTTTTTGCAGTCCTTTTTAAGTTTACTATTCTACTCATTTTGATTACATTTTACACATAAACATATTTTCCATTTTGAAGTCACATTTGCACATTGACAATGAAATATTGTTTTACATTTCACACGTTATTCCTTTGTAAGCTCACTTTTCACAGTAACAATAACAGGAATCGAGAAATACGTTCATATCACTGTTGTAGGACGTGGTTGCTATGCAGGCAGTGTCTTTATAGAGTTTTTCTATGTCCTTAGTGTTTATTTTGGTTGTTTTGCCGGCAATATGACATACCAAGCACATATTATTATGGTAAACATTGAATTGTTTGCACTTTTCACACATTTTCTCACAATTTCTTTGTTTACTAACAGGAATGTCACACTCGCGATTTACTTCGGCCGCCATCTTGAGTCAAATGTTTGTGCAGTGGTAGGAGGGAGTGTCATGAAGAGCTTATTAAAAATCCATATGGGTGGATTGTGAGCATGGAGGTAGGGGACGAGTGGGGGTTTACAGGTCACTGGCCAGAGAGGCTGGAGACAGTTGCCGTGTGTCTGTGTGTGTGTGTGTGTGTGTGTGTGTGTGTGTGTGTGAGAGAGAGAGAGAGAGAGAGAGAGAGAGAGAGAGAGAGAGAGAGAGAGAGAGAGAGAGAGTTGTGCTTGCTTGTGCTTCTTTCCTGAAGAAGGGTTTGGATGAAAGATTATATGCAACTGTCTTTTTATCATCCCCGTTTGCAACTCAATGTGTCATATTTACAGTAAGTAGCAACTTGATCCACAACCATTTTAAAACAATATTACATCTAGCATAGGTTCACTTCCTACCTTCAGATTCCTGCAATATGGTCTCAACTTATTCATAATATTGACCACTTTTGTTTTTCTCTTTTTCTTCATTGTCTCAAAAACAGCAGCTTCTAGTGAAAATGTTTCTCAGTACAAAATTAAACTACAGTATATTTCCTGCAAGAAAGGTACTATTTATTTTTTCTCTAAAAGCAATATTTTCCACATTGCAAGCGATGGAAAAATTGCAGATTATTTAAGATAGTGTTTTAATGGCATGCAATTAATGTACGAGGGCTGTTTTTTTTCCTTGGCTTCCGATTGGCTGTAAATAAAAGAAAAATGTACAGAAAACAATAATTTTATTACCAAAAGTACAGTAAAGTCTTAACTTATTTTTCTACATAATCACCAAAACGATTGAGGTACTTGTCATACCGTGACACAAGCTTTTCGATGCCTTCCTCGAAGAATGTTGCCGCCACTGAGGACAGGTAAGTCTTCACGGCATCCTGAAGTTCTTCGTTAGTAGCGAAGCACTGCCCACCTAACCATGACTTCAGTTCTCGGAACAGGTGATAATCACTTGGTGCTAGGTCTGCGCTGTACGGAGGATGTTCAAATACTTCCCATTTAAACTTTTTGAGGAGGGCATTTGTCATGTTGTCAGTGTGTGGTCGGCCGTTGTCATGGAGCAAAACAACACCAGACGAAAGCATTCCTATGCGTTTGTTATGAATGGCTCTGCAGAGACAGCGTAAAGTTTCACAATAAACTTCCTCGGTTATCATCGTACCTTGCTCTATAAAGTCCACCAGCAGCACTCCTTTATGGACCCAAAACACAGTGGCCATTGTTTTTCATTTCATCAGTGGTGAATGTTTAAATTTTTTTTGGCTTGCTTGGGGAAGCTGCGTGCATCCACTGTTTTGATTGTTCCTCTGTTTCAGGACTGTCATAGAGGACCCATGTTTCATTGCCAGTAACAATCGACTTCAAAAATGGTTTCCCTCATTGGCATAACATGTGAGAAACGATAACGCTGATGCCATCCTTTGCATTTTGTGGTCGGCACTCAGCATTTTTGGGATCCAACGTGCACACAATTTCTGATAGCCTAGGTCTTGAGTCACAATTGTGTACAAAGCAGACCTTGAAACGTCTGGAAATTCATCAGATAGTTTGCTAAATGTAAACCTTCGTTTGCATCTCACCACCTGATCAACATGCTCAACGAGGCCTACAGTGGCGACAGACTTGCGACCTTGTCCACCTTCATCACGGATGTCTGTTCATCCTTCTTTAAATTTTCGACGCCATTCTCGAACACTACCATCACTCATAACATTGTTGCCATACACGTTGCTCATTCTGCGATGGATTTCTGCAGCAGTACATCCTTCTGCTTGCAGAAAACGGATTACACTTCGTAACTCACATTTTGCGGGAGCATCGAGCGTAGCGACCATGTTTACACGGACGTAGCTCGGCTACAACTGACACACTGCAGCTGAAAACGGCAGAGGTTGTGGTGGGGGAGCTCCACAATTGCATGATGCACAGGTCTGGCCCCTCCCTACCTCTTACTTGCTTAGGTGGCCGATCGGAGGTTGGGAAAAAAAACAACCTTGTATGTTGTTAAATGAAGGCGGTTAAGAATGAATATTAAATGTGTGAACACAACCTAAGTGTGAGGGAAGGTACATTATCAGATTTTGGTCATGCATTTCCCTACTTCGCAGATTTGCAAGCTGGCAAACCTATCAAGGTGATTCCCAACTTTTTCTGCCACACTACATCAAAAAAGAAACTACAGAGTGTTTCACAAAGTTACCTACCCTGCCGCAGCTTGCCTTCTGAATCACTGGTGATGCAGTGTGCACACACACCCAGGGATATTTGTTTTCTACAAAATGCATTATGACAACATGGAATACAGATATGAGTTACCATTAGCACTAACACAAGAAAAAGATATGGACAGAATCTACACCGTAGCGCAGAAGAAACTGGTATAGCATGCATATTCAAATACAGAGATACGTACACAGGCAGAACATGGTGTGGTGGTTGGCAACACCTACATAAGACAACAAGTGTCTGGTGCAGTTGTTAGTTTGGTTACTGCTGATACAACAGCAGGTTACCAAGATTTAAGTGAGTGTGAATGTGGCGTAATAGTTGGCACATGAACGATGGGACTCAGCATCTCCGAGGTGGCAAGAATTGGGGATTTTCCCATATCACCATTTCACAAGTGTACCGTGAATATCAGGAGTCTGGTAAAACTTCATATCTCTGAAATTGCTATGGCCAGAGAAGTATCCTGCAAGAACAGGACCAATGACAACTGAAGATAACCGTTAAACGTGACAGATTAGATTAGATTAGATTAGATTAATACTTGTTCCATAGATCATGAATACGACACTTCGTAATGATGTGGAACGTGTCAGGTTAATAAAAGATGTCTGTACAAGAAATTACATTACCCAAAATATTGCATGTCACTAATGATTAAGTTTTTTTTTTTTTTTTTTTTTTTTTTTTTTTTTTTTTTTTTTTTTTTTTATATCTAAAAATTCAGCCAATGAGTAGAAGGAGTTGTCATCTAGAAATTCTTTTAATTTATTTTTAAATGTTAGTTGGCTATCTGTCAGGCTTTTGATGCTGTTTGGTAGGTGCCCAAAGACTTTTGTGGCAGCATAATTTACCCCTTTCTGTGCCAAAGTCAGATTTAACCCTGCATAGTGAAGATCATCCTTTCTCCTGGTGTTATAGGTATGCACACTGCTATTACTTTTGAATTGGGTTGGATTATTATCAACAAATTTCATAAGGGAATATATATACTGTGAGGTTACTGTGAGGATCCCTAGATCCTTAAATAGATGTCTGCAGGATGACCGTGGGTGGGCTCCAGCAATTATTCTGATTACACGTTTTTGTGCAATGAATACTTTTCTACTCAATGATGAATTACCCCAGAATATGATGCCATACGAAAGCAGTGAATGAAAGTAGGCATAGTAAGCTAATTTACTGAGATTCTTATCACCAAAATTTGCAATAACCCTAATAGCATACGTAGCTGAACTCAGACGTTTCAGCAGACCATCAATGTGTTGCTTCCAGTTTAACCTCTCATCAATGGACACACCTAAAAATTTTGAAAATTCTACCTTAGCTACAGACTTCTGTTCAAATTCTATATTTATTACTGGAGTTTTGCCATTTACTGTACGGAACTGTATATACTGTGTTTTATCAAAATTTAAAGAGAGTCCGTTTGCTGAGAACCACTTAATAATTTTGTGAAAAACATCATTTACAATTACATCACTTAGTTCTTGGTTTTTGGATGTTATTACTATACTTGTATCATCAGCAAAAAGAACTAACTTTGCATCTTCATCAATGTGGAATGGTAAGTCATTAATGTATATCAAGAACAGTAAAGGACCTAAGACCGAACCCTGTGGGACCCCGTGCGTGATAGCACCCCAGTTTGAGGAATCAGCTGTTTTAACATTACACGAACCACTTATTTCAACTTTCTGCATTCTTCCAGTTAAGTATGAATTAAACCATTTGTGCATTGCCCCACTCAAACCATAATGATTTAGCTTATCTAAAAGAATTCCATGATTTACACAATCAAAGGCCTTTGAGAGATCACAAAAAATACCAATGGGTGATGTCCGGTTATTCAGAGCATTTAATATTTGATCAGTGAAAGCATATATAGCATTTTCTGTTGAAAAGCCTTTCTGAAAACCAAACTGACATTTTGTTAGTACTTTATTTTTACAAATATGGGAGGCTACTCTTGAATACATTACTTTCTCAAAAATTTTTGATAGAGCTGTCAGAAGAGAGATTGGGCGGTAGTTGTTGACATCCGACATATCCCCCTTTTTATGCAATGGTTTTACAATGGCATATTTCAGTCTATCAGGGAAAACACCCTGCTCCAAAGAGCTATTACATACGTGGCTGAGAATTCTACTTATCTGTGGGGAACAAGCTTTAAGTACTTTGCTGGAAATGCCATCAATTCCGTAAGAGCTTTTACTTTTCAGTGAGTTTATTATTTTACTGATTTCAGAGGGAGAGGTTGGTGGAATTACAGCTGTTTCAAACTGTGCAGGTATGGCCTCTTCTATTAATAGCCTTGCCTCTTCTAGTGAAGATCTAGATCCTATTTTCTCCACAACATTTAAAAAATGATTATTCAAAATATTTTCAATTTCTGATTGTTTGTTAGTGCACTTGTCATTCAATTTTATTGCACTAAAGTCTTCCTGTGCTCTTGGTTGCCCTGTTTCCCTTTCAATAATATTCCAAATTGCTTTAATTTTATTATCAGAGTTACTGATCTCAGACATGATACACATGCTTCTGGACTTTTTAATAACTTTTCTTAGTACCGCACAATAGTTTTTATAATATTGAACAATTTCGGGGTCAGTACTCCATCTTGCTGTTAGATACAGTTCTCTTTTGCGGTTGCAAGATATTCTTATTCCTTTAGTTAGCCAAGGTTTTTTATATGTTTTCTTGGAATTATGTTTAACTATTTTCTTGGGAAAACAATTTTCAAATACCCTTAAAAATGTATTGTGAAATAAGTTATATTTCAAGTTTGCATCGGGTTCCTTATACACTTCATCCCAGTCTAGCTGCTGTAGGCTTTCCCTAAAGTTTGCAATATTTATATTGTTAATTGAACGCACTGCTTTGAAAGTCTGATTTATTATACTGCATGGAGCTATGTCATGTACTGTAACAAGCTGTGCACTATGATCTGAAAGACCATTCTCAACAGGATAAGCATTTATGTCCTTAAACTTATCTTGGTCTATAAAAAAGTTATCTATCAATGTACTGCTGTTCTTTGTTATCCGAGTAGGAAAATCAATGACGGAGCTCAAATTGAAAGAACTGAGTAATACTAAAAGGTCATTCTTCCTATTACACTCTTTCAGGGAATCAACATTGAAATCCCCACAAATGATAATTTGCTTCCCCCTGTCTGACAGATAGCACAACAAAGCATCCAAGTTTTCCAGAAATAGCTTGAAATTCCCTGAGGGGGACCTATACACTGTTACAATTATGAAAGTGCCATCCTTTAGTTTAAGTTCAGTGGCACATGCTTCCATATGTTGCTCTACACAAAATTTTTTAGTTTCTAAATTTTTTGCACTGTGGAAGCTTTTGACATATATGGCAACTCCTCCTCTCATCATATTATCTCTACTTACATGTGCAGCTAATTTGTACCCATTGATGCTAACCTTTTGCATATCAGTGACAATGTGATGCTCAGACAGGCATAGTACATCTATTACATTCTCAGTTTCTATATCTTCTAAACAAAGCAGAAGCTCATCAATTTTATTGTTCAATCCCTTCCACAAATTGCTGCAGATGTCAATGCTTGGTCATCAGCAAGTGTGAGCGTGTGACACATTCAATGAAACATCATTGATATGGGCTTTCTGTGCCGCAGAAACACTCCTGTAGCCTTGATGACTACATGACAAAAAGTTTTACACCTCACTTAGCCTGTCAACACTGACATTGGACTGTTGATGATTGGAAACATGTTGCCTGGTCAGACGAGTCTCATTTCAAATTGTGTCGAGTGGATGGATGTGTGCAGGTATAGAGACCTCATGAATCCGTGAACCCTACATGTCTGCAGGGGGATCTTCAAGCTGGTGGGAGCTCTGTAATGGTGTGGGGCATGTGTAGTTGGAGTGATATGAGACCCCTGATATGTCTAGATATGACTGTGGCACGTAACACATATGTAAGCATACTGTCTGATCATCTGCAACCAATCATGTCCATTCCACATTTCAACGGATTTGGGCAATTCCAGGACAATGCGACATCCTGTATGTCCAGAGTGTCTCCAGGAACAGTCTTCTGAATTTAAACACTTCTGCTGGCCACAAAGCTCCCCAGACATGAACATTATTGAGCGTACCTGGGATGCCTTGCAACATGCTGTTCAGAAGAGATCTCCACCCTCTTGTACCCTTACAGATTTATGGACAGCTGTGAAGGATTCATGGTGTCATTTCCCTCAAGCACTACTTCAGGCATTAGTTGAATCCATGCCATGTCATGTTGCACTTCTGCATGCTTGGGAGGGGAAGGGGGGGGGGCTACACAATATTAGGCAGGTGTACCAGTTTCTTTGGCTCTTCAATGCACGTAAATCTTGCTAGAGGGCAATGATTCTTTGTCATCCCATACAGCAGCTGTAGCGTTCTTCTCGGAAAATCATCCAGTTCTCTCATGAGTAGAAAAAATGATTTCACAGGCCCCATGTTTGTACAGTGGATTTACTATCAGTTTATTCAGTGACTACTTATATGTAATTGTTGAGTGAGCTATTATGAAAAAATAAAATTACTCTACAGCAGAAGGTGTCAAACATCTACTACATCTCCACTATCACTTACTGGAATACTTTTCACAACATGAGGAGTGTCAAATGCATCACTCCAGCTCTCCCAACATCTGAAGAGATCAAGAGGCTTACATCGGCTCCCTCTGTGACAGAAGTAGGTCACCTAGGAGTTATGGAACTTCAAATATTTCAGTGTAAGTCAAGCAAGCATTACAGAAGATTACTGTTGAACGTGGTCACCTGTGGATGAACAGAGGGAATGCCACTGAGCACAGTGCACTTTAAAAATGCCAGTAATTCCTGTATGAAAGAGATTAACACAGCCTACCCATTACGTATTTAATGATGAGAGAAATGCAGTAACTTTCTGGTCATTCATTACTTCATCAACAAGTGACTACAACAGGGTTACATGGCTTTACAATATTGGTACATAGAAAACTAATGAGGAAATGGAACAGTAAAATTTTCTAAGTTCAAACAGTTGGCTTTACTCAATTATGAGGAAGTATCAACAGCTGCCAACTGGGAAGTGTAAACAGTTCGACACTGTTACTTAGTCAGGAAGACAGCAACCTCGACACTCTTGAGTGAGACTGCAAGTGAGCTTGGCAGAAAATTGTTAGAAGAGTGCAGAGCGAATTGTCTTTGTAATTTTATGCAAGAGATACTAAGTAGGTTGCAGCATTACCTGGTATGGGTTCAAAAAAGCAATAAAGACACTGTAACAGATTGGTTAAGCAAATGTAGTAGGCTGCAGACTGCTGACAACTTGAGAAAAGCTGACAACGTGAGAAAAGCAGAACTAATTTGGTCATTACAAAAGATGTCATTGAGCAAAGCCACTCCTCAGTGGCATAACTACTCCAATGCTACTAGCCTACACTTGATAAATAGGACTGATGGCTTTCATATCATTCACAATCAATTCTCTGGTTATGGTATGCTAACATCTTGTGTGTGAGATTGCTCTAGTGCTGGTACTGTATCTGCTCCCTCAGGAGAAGACTGGTGACCTGTAACCATGGATAACAAAACCAGCATACATTATTGGAATCAGCACAACAGCCAGCACTGACGGGAAGTCCAGGTGTCTACCAACATGACTCCTACCCAGAGCAGAAGCTGCCCTGAAACTCCAGTATAAAGTGAGTCTGATGGCCTATGGTACTGGCAGGCCAGATTCAGCATTCAGCACAACATCCAAGCATCTGACATCATGGTCCACCTGATGGGATAATGCAGGCACTGATTTGGGAGGGATTGAATACTCCCTGAAACAGTTAAGTGAATCAAACACACAGATCACTGTCACCAACATCTCTAAGCAGGACTACTAATGGAGCATGCCTACCACGCCAGCAGCAGCAAACTGCAGCACAAGCGGGTTATCAACTTCAACTCCAAGCTGATACAGTGCTCTCAGCATCCTTGAATATGCTGCTGGATTCAGCAGATTACTCTCCTGGTTACGTAACCACCAGCACTCGCAGAAGACACAGCGACTATTATTATGAGTAATAAATGGAATAATCTTGAATATTATTTTATTTATCTTATGATGCCACACAGGTCCTTAGTCTGCATCCTGAAAAAACAGTAGGAGGTTCCAACCCAGGTGACCACAACAATACACTGTCAATGACAGACAGCAGCAAGATCATTTAACATTTAAATTCCTTTCCCACCAACACCACATTAAGTCACTGACAACATCACACTTCTGTGCCTTGTCTATAGGAAAGTATTTTGTAAAAAGTTCACTTAACAATTGTAAAAAAGTTCTCACTTACTAAAATGAAACTATCTCCACTATGGAAAGACAAGTTCAGTGAAGTTATTTTGTCCACTCACATAAGATAACTAGACAGAAAATGCTGGGGAGGTATAGTTTGCTGCAAACTGAAAAGCAAGCAGTGCTCATGGTGGAGAAAGTTGTCTTTCCTGGAAGAATGCTACAACTTCCATACAGGATGACCAAGTATCAATTTCGCCTCTAGCAGTGTAGAAGTGTGTGGAAAGATTTATGAAGAATTTGCCCATATCCTTTTCTTGCATTGGTATTATTACTAACTCACATCTGTGAAACTAGTTAATGCACTCTGTGGAAGATAAACACTTCCTGAGACTGTTTACATTCTGCATTGTCAGTGATTCATGAGGCAAGCAGTCGAAATGTTGGTATAACTGTGTAAAACACCCTATAGTTACAGAGAGCAGGGACTTGCATGCTCACTCATCAGTTTTCAGACTGCAAAGGAGGGAAGTGCATGACTACAATCTGTCAACCTAACTCCCTTCACGCGACCAACACCACCCTCCACCACCCTCCACCACCCGTCCACTCCTCCATCAGCTGCTGAACACAATTTATTCTTAATTTGGTTTTCAGCAATGCTGGAGCTTCTCTCTGTTCAGGGGCAATATCATTTAATGGAGTGATGGTTGATATTATGTCCACACTGCTGTGTTCTGCCACAGGAGTCCTTGAAAGGCAGTAAGTGGTGTTTTGTTTGCATTTCTTTTTATACACCATTGTGACGACGTACTCCTGAAGCCTCAGTGCCACCTCATCAGTCAACTTGACAGAACTTCCAGGGTTCTCACCCAGCACAGAGAATGGTGATCTGTCACAATGGTGAATGGTTTGTGAAATTAATATGGCTGGAGCTTGTTGAAGGCCCACACAACTGCAACACACTGTTTCTTTGTTGTGGAGCAGCCCTTCTCAGACTTGGAGAGTACTCTGGAAGTATAAACTAGAGTTCTTTCAGTACTTACCCGAATTTGCACTAGAACTGCCCCATCCAGAAATCAGTAGCATTGGTATGAAATTCTGTTTCAGCACTCTCGTCATACAATGTTAGAACCAGAGAAAATTATTTTATCCATTTTGGTTGGAGATCACCACAGCTGTTTTCATGCATTAAACTTAGGAAATACTGCAACCAGTCAAAAGATTTCTTGAAATTACCATTACTAGTCTCGGCTCTGAGCCCGCTGTCAGATGGTAGCATTGACTTCTTGCAAGGTTTACATCTGTGTCCTAAAATCTAACAAAATTTTGATATATTTCAGGACACAAATGTAAAAATTTTGTGATATTTTACGACGTAAATGTATAAGTTGCAAGAAATCAATGCTATCATATGACGATCGCTCAGGCCCAAAACTAGTCATGGTATATTAAAAGCATTTCTAGAAAACTTGTGGCTGGTTGCAATATTTATTACAGTGTAATTTACTAAAGCAAATGTTTGTGTTGCCTTATGGACAAGGAAAGGACTTTCTTAAATCTCATTACAGGAAACTGGCATCTCCCTACAGTAGTTTTTGCAAGGAATCAGAAAAGACTTTTATGAGTCACTGGTAGTATGAGAACATTCCAAGCCAACCTTCTCTCGTCATGAACATGCCAAAGACTCAGAAAATATGTGACTGCTCTTCTTTTTTCTGGTTTGGGACAGACTCCATCATCCATCACTAGGTTCTCCAATATTCTTATTTCTTGGGTGATGAAGAGACACGGTGTCAGATTCATGTGGAGGCATACAGTCTGAATACACTTCAACATAATTGTCAGTCGGTTAAGATGTTCTTCGAATCGAAGATGTCACCCAGACAGCAAAGACACAATGTCCATTTAATGCATCAAAGCAGGTTGTCTATCATATGCTAAAAGGTGGCTGGAACATTACATAGTCCAAATAGCATAGCTTTGAACTCACAGAGGCCATCACAATTTATGAAGGCAGTCTTTTCCTGTCAGCCTCATCAACTACTATTTGCCCATATCCAGTCTCCATGTCCACAGCTGAGAAATACTTTGCTCCTTTTGATCATTTCACGGTCTCATCAGTGTTTCCAATGGATAGAAATTGTTCTTCATGATTTTGTTCAGTCATCAGTAGTTGACACAGAAATGCCATGTGCCATTCTTTTTCTTCACAAAGGCAACTAGCGAGAAGCAAGAACTCTCTGAAGATTCAATGATGTTGACTGGAGCATTTTCTGTGCTTCCTCCCATATTATCTATTGTTCAGCAGGCGACACTCTATATGAGTGCTGGTTAGTTGGTGAATGATCTCCAAAATTTATATGGTGTTTTATCATGGGCCACTTGGTCTATCTTTTCTCCACTCCAGACTTCAAAGCATCCGAAAACTGACACAGAATAGTTATTATTCACTGAAGTTGTTCCCCGCTCAGGCCAGATCCTATTGGAAATTAGACGGTAGCTTCCTCTCCTGCATTGTCTGTGGCGGCAGGGAGCAGAATGTTTCCCCAAAGTCATTAAGCTGCCGCCAAGTTTGCCTGTCACTACAGACATTCATATGGGGATGAGTCATGGCTTCTCATGACAGTGATCCAAAGTTATCTTTGACCACTCACAATGATTTTGATCACTGGTGGAATGCAGTGTTGTTTTGTAGCCTGAGTAGCTTTTTGCAAACAATGAAAGCTTCACAGTGTAATTTTTCATCTTGATTGATGTCTAGACCTCTTCCTGTTGGCAATGGCAGGATACCAATGCCTTCAATGGCAAACAGCTTCCCAGAGCAATTTTTGGTATGTACGGTTATTGGAATACTTTGGTAAATCTGAATCTTTGATCCTCCATGGTCCATTATTATTTGTGGTGCCAGCAAAGAAGTTTCATGTGAGAATAACATTATGATTATATTCTGCTAAACTAACAAATTTCAAAAGTTATGTTCTGTCTTTTAAAATTTGTCATTTTATGTTCTGTCCCTAACCCCATGAACCACGGACTTTGAGGATATAAAATGTAGACTGGCAATAGCAAGGAAAGCATTTCTGAAGAAAAGAAATTTGTTAACATCGAGTATAGACTTAAGTGTCAGGAAGACGTTTCTGAAAGTAATTGTATGGAGTGTAGCCATGTATGGAAGTGAAACGTGGATGATAAATAGTTTGGACAAGAAGAAAATAGAAGCTTTCGAAATGTGGTGCTACAGAAGAATGCTGAAGTTAGATGGGTAGATTACATAACTAATGAGGAGGTATTGAATAGAATTTGGAGAGAAAAGGAGTTTGTGGCACAAGTTGACTAGAAGAAGGGACCAGTTGGTAGGACATGTTCTGAGGCATCGAGGGATCACAAATTTAGCATTGGAGGGCAGCGTGGAGGGTAAAAATTGTAGAGGGAGACCAAGAGATGAATACACTAAGCAGATTCAGAAGGATGTAGGTTGCACTTAAGTACTGGGAGATGAAGAAGCTTGCACAGGGTAGAGTAGCATGGAGAGCTGCATCAAACCAGTCTCAGGACTGAAGACAACAACAACAAGAACAACATGTTCTGTCATTGATAGTTATTCTTGCAATACATGTTCCTGTCAGCTTGACGTATATCCTGTTTGCAACCTTCAGAAAACTGCTTTCATGTCCAGAACATAGTCTTCTTTAGCAGATGACAATAAATATTCAATGTTACAGAAAAAGCAGTACCTAAGTTGACTGGTGCCTGCACTAGTTGGGCATCAATGTGATATCCTGTCATCTTGGTAATTGTGTTCCATGGAAGCTTTTCACCTGTGACGGCCTCACCTCCATCGATGGTCGCCTTTCTTAGTCCTCCTGAATTTAGTGGCCAGGCAAACAGTTGGTTCCTATGCAAGATGATGGGGAATGGCTATGGCACATTTGGAGTGGCATTATCCAGTGTATAGTGATGACCTTCAGCCCACAGACTGACTACAAACATTGGCAGTTGACTGGCATGAAGAGGGCTGTTGTGATGGTTGAAACCTTGTGGCAAATAGGTTGTCAAACCCTAGTCCTCTTTCTTGGCAGCAGTGTGCAACATGTCTAGGCAATCCACAGTGGAAACAGATGGCGTGTTGTCTTCTGTTCTCCAAATGTCAGTGATACTGCAGGGCATTTTACTTAGTGACGGAGTTGGTTGTATCTGCATTTGTAGGATGCTAGGTTGCATTTTATGGCGGCAGCAGAAGTCCAAGTTGGCCGAATCTATTCTTCATGGTGTGTTTGACTGGTCATGGAGACTGATAAATCAGATCTGTACACCTCTTCCTCAACATTTTATATTACATCCTGACATACCAGGTCAATTTTCAAGGCTGATATCTCCTGTGTACTCGCTTCAACATTTCTGTTCGCCAAAAACTGCTGTACCTCTTCTCATACTATTAGGCATATGAGAAAGACAAGCTCACAGCGGTCTTCCACAGTTTCCATAAGGGTTATATTCGACAGTTGGTCATATATTTTTTGTCCGATTCTTTTCTGTCACACTTCCTCGATTCAATGGCAGCACTTCATGAACTCCTTTATAATTGTGACCTCTTTTACCTTTACATACCTTCTGTGAGACCTTCCATCAATTATGAAATTTTGTAGGATTCTGTCCTGTTAGGATTCTTGATGTGGCCTAGTGCCGAAACATTCTGTATGTACAACTGTGTCATTTCTTCATGGTACCAAGTCCTGTTCTTCTGCTACACAGTCTTGCTGCTGATTGTCACCAAATGTTTCCTTCAGTTTGGCCTGGAATTTGTCCCTTTTACCGAGTGTCTCTTTGTTGTTTTCGAACATCTACTGGGCTATGCTTTTCAAGAAGTAGTACGCATTTGCCAAACACATCTTCCACCAGTTGTATCTGGTTACTCAGTTAAATCCTTTCAGCCATTTCATTGTATCCTGGCCAGTAGCCATGGAGAATGCAGATGGATGCCTTATGAGCCAATAACTTACTGGTGGCTTGGCATTCATTTGTCTCCCAAATACACGGAGCATGGGAATGATGCACTGCTTGTATTGTGGCTCCTGTCTGGGTATGTGATGGCTTTCATACTGCCTGATGGCAGCCATGGTGATGCAGATGTTTTGAAGTACTTAGCATTTCCACTAAACAATGCCACATTGTAACCACACTCAAGTCCAAATCCGAAAGATAGGACATCAGTGAAATACAATGCCTGGCACTGAAAGCACATTTACTGAGAACACTAACATAAACTCAGAACAGAACTGAACTGGATGGGAAGTCCAATTACTTTTACAGGCATCAAATATTACAGAAATCTGGTATTTATACAACCATTGATGGCACCAGGTTAGTGGCAATCTTATGACATTGGTAAAGTTGATTGACATCATCATCATCAGAACCATTTTCCAGTGTTTAAAATTTAATTACAAGATGAAATGAGATAAAGTGCCACAAATGTTACTACAGCATATCTTACTCAATGAATATTTTATTTTGAGATTACCAATTTTAAAAAGTGGGGTTCAAAACATTAAACCTATAAAATGTGATTAAATAAATGAATGAAATTATTGAAGTTGTGATTGCTACAAAGTCACTCTGTAGAAATTTCAGTCAAACTAGATAAGTATTAATAATTTTAGATAAATTAACCGCTTGGTTTTTAGAAACATATGACAGATGTTATTACGGCAAGAATTTTGTTTGCTTTCTGATAGGATAGAGCATCAATTACAAACTAGTACCTTAGTACAGGAGATAGAAAGTACAATATTGAAACACACAGCCACCAGCTATCAGAGAGAAAAACAAATCAGAAATTTGCTGAGTAATCTAATGTTCATAAAACAGTGCATTATATTACAAATAAAGTACACCAGCTCAAAGCTGAACTATAGCCCGTAAACAGCACATTGGTATGCATTAAGAGCAGTGATGTAGAGTAACTGGAATACAGTATATAGTGCAACCACCAATTAAACGTGCTACTGTAGAACTATCTTAAAGGTGGGGGACAGGGGTGAGCTATGCTAGTAACTGCTGTAATCACCAATTATAGTTACAGATTACACTTTTTTCACACTTAAACATCCTTGGCATACAGGGTGAGTCACCTAACATTACCACTGGAAACACCTCCCAAACTACGGCAAACATTGAATAACCAAATCCGCAGACAGAAAGTGAGGAGAGAGGCTGGTGTAATTGGTTAATACAAACCATTCAGATATGCATGGAAATATGATTTTCCACACATACTTAAGTTTTTTAAAATGGAAACCTGTTATTTTTAGCAAGACTGAAAATAGAAAAATATACTTAATCAATGTCATTTCTTACACTGTAAAATGTTAATTACATGCAGAGTAATTTATAATGGTGGTGGTGGTTGTTAGTGTTTAACGTCCCGTCGACAACAAGGTCATTAGAGACGGAGTGCAAGCTCGGGTTAGGGAAGGATTGGGAAGGAAATCGGCTGTGCCCTTTCAAAGGAACCATCCCGGCATTTGCCTGAAACGATTTAGGGAAATCACGGAAAACCTAAATCAGGATGGCCGGAGACGGGATTGAACCGTCGTCCAATTTATAATGTAAAACTGATGCTTGAGTAAGTCCTCAGCAGTTCAATCGTGTGTATTGTAGAGAACTGAATTAATTAGGGATACAGGAAGAACAGTGATGTAACATAGGTACAGAAGAGACATGAACAGCACATTACGTCCACATGTTAACATTTCAATTAGTCTTTTTCTCTTAAGAGTACTGTACGAAACTGACTTGTTAGAAGAAAATGTACATTAACATGAGAATGTAGTTAAATTACAAATTTGTTTTTTGTTATCAAATACAGAATGTAAAAGAGTGTGTCCAGACATTTAAGGTCAATAAATGTTCGAAGTGGTGCCCACAAATTGCTGCACACATTTGTAATATACCACATAATGAATGTCTTACACAATGCAGTACATCTGGTGTTATGTTACCACAGGCTGCCTCAATATGATGATTCATATCCTCTGGGGGTTGTAGGCACATCATGATACACGTTCTTCTTTAATGTACCCTGCAGAAAGAAGTCTAAATGTGTAAGATCAGGAGAATGGGCTGTCCAATTTATGCATCTGCCACATCCTATGAAATGCCCATCGAACATTCTGTCAAGGGTCACCCTAGTGTTCATTGCAGAATGTGCAGGAGCACTATCATGTTGATACCACATACATCTACACGTTTCCAGCAGGACATTTTCTAGATATGTTGGTAGATCATTTTGTAGTAACTCAATGTATTTTGCAGCTGTTTGGGTACCTTCAGTGAAGTGAGGACCAATGAGATGGTCATCAATTACTCCACACCTTACATTTACATTCCCTGGTCACTAACTGTCGAAGCCAGAGAGGATTGTCCACAGAGCAGTAATGCGTGTTTCTTAAATTCACTGAAATGTGGTTTGTGAAACCTGCTTCACCGATAAACAGGTAGAGCTGCAACACATTCTCTGCCCATTGACAGGAATTGACTAAATTATTAAAGTCATCTCCGTGTAATTGCTGATGCAGCAACACATGATATGGGTGAAATTCGTGACGAAGTATGCACATTACACTACTTTGACTCATTGCACTGCCTCTTGCGATGTTACATGAACTCATGTATGGGTTCATGGAAACAGCAGCTAACACACCAACTGTGCCTGCTTCTCCTGTGATGGGTTTGTTACAGACCCAATGGCATCTTATGACCATACCTGTTCATACAATTGTTTGCAGACGTTTTCAAATGTGCGGCATGTTGGATGGTCTCTGTCCAGATACCTTTCTGCATAAAACCTGAAGCCTGCAGCTGCATTTTGTCTACACTCACCATAATGAGTATCATATCTGCCTTAGAATAAACCATTTTCACAGTTCTTACAACAGTGTACATACTGTTATACTCACAATTTCCTGTTGTTCCCACAGTGCGTACTTCTGTTCATACTTGTGTACAGTACACTATCACAGACATCTGGTAATACAGTGTACTACAGTTATTCTGAGTACAAGGACTAATTCAGCAAGTGCTACGTGCAGACACTGAGACAGCCAAATTTGTAAACATTGTAGCCTTTGTAAACATACCCCTATAGATCTTATTTGTTACACCACACGACTGAATGTCTGAGGTTTCAAGCATCAACTTCATGTTACAAATTACTCCAGATGTACTTAACATTTTGTAATGTAACCAATGGCATTGGTTAAGCATTTGTCTCTATTTTCAGTTGTGCTAAAAATAATAAAAAGTTTCCATAAAAAATATAAGTATGTGTTGAAAATCATAATTCTGTGCATTTCTAAATGGTTTGTATTAACCAATTCTACCAGCCCTCTCCTCACTTTCAGTCTGTGAAACTGGTTATTCAGTGTTCGTGTGGTCTGGGAGGTGTTTCCAGTGGTCTTCTCTACAGGATCAGCTGCAGGCATACTTCGCACTTGTAAAATGCACTGTTAACCAGGGGGTATTTAAGAAATTAACAGCTGTCAGTGTGAAGTGTGCCAGTTTGGAATGCCACAGGGGCTGGCCAACTACATGCTACACTTCTGTAACTTCCCAGCAACATCAATTATTGGTGTGTGCACATCCCTTTGCAAGATCCATCCCCTTTCTTGTTTCCACTAGAGAAAAAGAAGGAGGGCTGTACATCTGTTCAGAAAGTTGATAATCATGTGGCACCTATGATTTTCTAGCTCTTCTAAGGACACTTGTGTCATTCTTTCAGCACTACAGTGCCAAAAGTGTTCAGACATGAATCAGGGTACATATTTTAGTATTTTAGTACATATTATTATTTATTAATTATTGTTTTAGTGAAGAGGTATATTTTTAATGATTTTAAATTACAGATTCTGTGTAAATGTGAAGTAGGGTTGCTGAAGCAATATGGACGAAGTAGCAGGCTCCTCGGAAGATACAAAACACATCAATTGTATATGTGTGCTGGAAAGTATGTGGACACATCCATTTGAAGGTCTTGATTCTGATGGGAAAAGTGACATGATGAAACAGGGATGCCATACACCATATCTTCCACATGTAAATATAGTAACTAAAAATTATGTCAGATATTTCCAAGAATCTCGGTACTCCTCTTATAAATGGTTATGTGATTGTAAACAGACACAAAAATGGTACTGTTGGCTATGTGTTTTGCTCTCTTCCGACGAGTTATGGACAAAAAAAATGGCAAGAGTGACACGATCAATTTCAACAACTTGAGGATATGGCACAGAAACTCCAAGGACTGTATTACTACATCTGTACAGGCACTCATTAAATTTGGCAGTTCAAGGATAGATTTTTGTTTAAACAATACCTTACTATTAGATGTTCAGAAGCATAATGAATCTTATGTTCAAAATACACAGTTGTAAACCAGACTTTCTCACCTTGCATTGTTATAGAATAAAAAACAATTGTGCAAGTCGGTGGAATGACAAGTGTCATTCTATGACTCCACAATTGAAGTTTTTGATAAGAAGGATTGAAGAACAGACCTCAAATATAGATAAAACTGAGAGTGCCAGCACTTTTAATATCATCCTTATTCTAGCAGATACAATAACAGGTGTCTTTCAAGTATCTGGTATCACTCAGTAGACCTGATCTTTATGATGTTGTGCCTTGTACTTTAATACACGGCACAGGGCATTTTTTGGTGCAATACTAGGGTGTGATATGATGGATTTAATCATAAACAATAACATAACAATGACAATAAAAATTATTATTATAACAACAGTACCATTATTTGGATAACTGTAAACAGCAACAGTAGCAACAACAATAATAATAATTATGACAACAATACTGTTACATTTAATGATTTTTTAAAAGCAAGTACAATTACAAATAACTCACACCTTGCCACTGGTGGGGGATCATGTAATTATATTAGAAATGGCACACATTTTAAAAATAGAGAACACCTGATCACAGTTAATGCAGGTAAACATTTGAGCTGGAAGTCGCTGAACTGAAATTCTGGACAGCAATAAGAAGTTAAACACTCTGTGTATGTACTGCTCACCTACTGGTAATTTGGGTACTTACTTTAAGAAATTAATTGAAGTCTTGGAAATAACCTCAACTTCCAAATCTAACACAATAATATATGGAGACACAAGTGTTCAGGGCCAAATTAGTACTATTTTCCCAAATATTTTGAACTTTTGGCATGGCACAAATGGCAAACACTGCTAGTAAGGTATCAAAAAAGTAACACTGCTTCTTGGCTATGTACTTACAGACATTGACAAGAAAAATTGTAAAGTATTCATAAGAGCTCTTAGGCTTTTGTACTATTACTGTCAGGTAATAAAACTAAAGAAAGGCTTGGTAAAACCAACAAAATCACAGGTCTACAAAAGGATTCTGAGTGTAAAATACATACTTTTCTAAGGCATTAGCAGAACAAACCTCAGGTGAAGTCTATAGGGAAAACAATGTAGATGATAAGTTCACTAAATTCTGTACACTGTTTAAATTAATTTTTGAGGAGACATTTCCAAAAGCAGCCACTTCAACCAGCAGCAGGGGGCCCACTCAAACCTCCCTGATTTCAAAGACCCAGGAAAAAAAACCACAGTAGATACGAAATCTGAAAAAATTTATTTATTTATCATTAATACACCTATACATGTGAACCATTTGCAGCACAAAAAACATTGGGTCCATATTCAATTTCTTGCCAAGTTCTTTGTAACATTTCCTCTGTTACTGATACGATGTCGCAACGTAGGAATATCGTCCACTTTGATCGCATACACGTGGTCCTTCACGAATCCCCACATGAATAAATCAAGTGGAGTAATGTCAGGTGAACATGGTGGCCAGGCAATGGGTCCTCCGCGACCAATCCAACAACTGGGAAAATTCCTATTCAGGAACTTGTGAACAGGCATTGACCAGTATGGCAGAGCTCCTTCTTGTTGAAAAATGATGTCGGGTTGCAAGTCTTGTCACTGAGGGTACACCAACTGCTCCAACATGTCCAGATACACTGATCCATTCACTGTTTGTTCGGCAAATAAGAATGGTCCAGCAATCCTGTCATGCATTAGCCCGCACCAGACATGTAGTTTAGGGCTGTCACGAACAAATTCAATGACAACATGCGAATTTTGCGAACCCCAAATCCGGCATATCAATACGCTGCAGCATATCTGCAGCAAATTATTGTTGGTGTGGTTGTCGTTCGGCGTCAGATATTGCAGAATTTGCACTCTGTAAGCAAGCATACAAAGACACTGATGAACTACATGATTCAATGTTGATCGAGGTTCATCAAGTTGCCTATGTAGCAGCTCCACCGTTTAGGATAGGGAAAGTAAGTTTTGTGCGATATTCGGAGCACGTGTTACAGCCAGGTGCAGGATGGATTGTAGTAGGTTACGCATACCAGCAGTTGTGAAGGCAAATAGAGGCCACATGGGCGTAGAACTGCCAGAGAGGGTGAACACGCTTCCATGGTGCAAGTCACAGGCAGAAGAGGGCCACTACCCAACCTAAGTGTTATGCATATGTGATGCAAAGTGGTGAGCTTGGCAAAACAGAGGCGCACAGCCGAGAATAAATAGGTGCCGTTTCTAACGAGATTGATTCTCCTGGACAGCGAGGTGTGTCACACCGCCAGCTACAGGCAACAACAGATGGGGTGCCAGCACCCAGTCCACGGCGAGTCATTGGTTCGACCCTCTGAGGCCGACGTGGGGTCCGCAGCCAGCCAGCGGTGGGCCACTCTTCAGCTCACTACCGCGGGCAGTCATCTCGGCTCCCAACACATGCAGGAGACTTCCCGAGGCGAGGGCTGCAGATTCAGATGCCGGATAGTGGGTGCTTGTTCATCGCTGCGATCTCAGCCACAATGGTGTGGAGAAGGACACAGCTGGCCACCCACGGCTCACACTGAGCAGTGCTGAGTCGGCTGCTGGTCCAGCCATCCTGACATAATCGGACTCCAGCGGGCCGGCCAAGGCCAGCACGACACAGCATTGCATTGCACAGGCTGCTGGGGTGCTTCCTCAGCATTGCTGGGACCTGTGACGCAGACCAAGGTGAGAGGAGCACTGTAGTGGAAACAAATAAATCATTTGGAAAGTACTCCCCAAATTTTAATACAGCACCTCCTGGCACCTGCCCACTACATTTGGTGTCTTCCCACTACATTTGGTCATCCTGATACATTCGGTGGCAGAAGCCGCCACAACATCTAGATGCTTGACGAATTGACTCATGTGGGTTTCTGATAAATGTTTGTCGGATGTCCTCCACTGTCTCTTCTGAAACCCTGTAGGGTGCACCGCCAGAACGTTTCAGAACACTTCCTCTTGCCAGAAACTTCCTATTCCAGTCCTTAATTGTTTTCACATCAGGTGGATCACATTCATAAACACAATGATAATTTCTCTGCACAGTTATCTGCAGTTTTGTTTCTGCAAACCACACTACCACTTGTGTGCGCTGCTGTAGAGCTGCCATTTTCACTTTATGGGACCATGCTGCACTCTGGCAACGCTGCTTGGCACTTCTGACACGGGAAAATAAATTCTTTGAGATGCTCTAGAATGTGGTGCATTTTTCATTGTCATTTCTGCTGTGGTTTTTCTCTCCCGGCTCCTTGAAATCAGGGAAGTTTGAGTGGGACACCTTGAAGATGGATAACTGTGGGCATTAGAAACTCCTCCCAAACACTTAAATGTACCATTTCTTTACAGAAGCACTACACTAATCCAAAGTTCCTAAATTACTGTCACAGGTACAAAATTATATACAGGGTATGCTACTTGCTACAAAAGTGTCATCCAATGACAAAAATGTATCAAGCTGAAATACAATGCGAAAGACAATGAATTGTCTCACTGAATTGTGTTTCCCATCTGTTTTTCACAGCCCAACTCCCACCTCTGTTACATACAATGCACTAGCTTTTCATTCTTATTAACTTGTGCACGATATTTTAGTAGTAATCTCTGTCTTACATATTACCCTGTCTTCCACCCTTAAGCTCTTAGATTTTCAAATGTCATCTGATGCAGTCCCCAAAAGTCGGTCTTTCCTTCTCATCCCATACAGTAAGTCTCCCCTGACCCACGGTTCTGGGTGACTTTTCCTAGACCTCTCCAGTCCTTTTCCTTCACCCTTCTTCCTTCCCCTGCAACCCTTCTACCTGAAGGAGGATCCACTGGCTCCAAAAGCTTGCAAATTACAACAGTCTTTTACTCATGTCCTTTGTAAGAACATGAAACACTTACAGCCATCCTTAAGATACATACAACTGTGCACAAATACTAATGTCCTGCCATTTTCTTGAGTTCAATACCTTATTCACCATGGGAGGGATGCTGACTCAGTTTTCCCAACAGACTGAAGAGAGTACATGGAGATGTGTGGAGTATAGCAGAATATTTATAGATTTAGAATCAGTTTTCAAAAGAAGTGCAAGGGGCAGAGAAGCATGTTCATGGTCATGAAGTCACTAGCAGATCTCTATAGTGTGTGCAGTGATAGGGCAGAGATATGAGAAGAAACAGTGCAAAACTGTTGTGTAAGCTGTGTATGAACAATAGAATGATTTACAATAGGAAGCAATTGATGAGGCAGTACATTTGTTAAGACACTGACCTCATATTTGTAAATAAAATAGAAAGAAAATTTCCACATGGGAAAAAAAATTAAAAACAAAGATTCCAAGACTTACCAAGAGGGAAAGCGCCAGTACATAGTCATAATAAATAAAACACAAAAACACACACACACAAATTCCTAGCTATCGCAACCAACGGTTGCTTCTTCAGGAAAGAGGGAAGGAGAGGGAAAGACGAAAGGATGTGGGTTTTAAGGGAGAGGGTAAGGAGTCATTCCAATCCCGGGAGTGGAAAGACTTACCTTAGGGGGAAAAAAGGACAGGTATACACGCGCGCGCGCCCACACACACACACACACACACACACACACACACACACACACACACACACACACACACAAACGCACGCACACGCAATCGCGCACGCACATGCACTCGCGCGCACACATGCACTCGCGCGCGCACACGCACACATCCATTTGTGACGAATGTCTGCTTGTGTCTGTGCATGTGCGGATAGATACGTGTGTGCGTGTGTGCGCGAGCGTATACCCGTCCCTTTCTCCCCCCAAGGCAAGTCCCTTCACTCCCGGGACTGGAATGACTCCCCACCCTCCCCCCCAAAAACCACATCTCCCCGTCCCCCCCCTCTCCCTCCCTCCCTCCCTCCTGAAGAAGCAACCGCCGGTCGCGAAAGCTAGAAAAAACAAAGATTCCAGGACTTGCAAGGCGGTAGGGCACCGGTGGACGGGCACAGTAAGTGAAGCACGCAAGCGCACACACGGAGTTTCTAGCTTTCGCGACCGGCGGTTGCTTCTTCAGGAGGGAGGGAGGGAGAGGGGGGGATGGAGGGATGTGGGTTTTGGGGGGGAGGGTGGGGAGTCATTCCAGTCCCAGGAGCGGAGGGACTTGCCTTGGGGGGAGAAAGGGACGGGTATACGCTCGCGCACACATGCATCTATCCGCACATGCACAGACACAAGCAGACATTTGTCACAAATGTGTGCTTGTGTCTGTGTATGTGCGGATAGATGGATGTGTGTGTGTGTGTGCGCGCGAGTGCGTGTGCGCGCGGGCGCGAGTGCGTGTGCGCGCGTGTGTGCGCGTTAGTCTGTGTGTGTGTGTGTGTGTGTGTGTGTGTGTGTGTGTGTGTGTGCGCGAGCGTATACCTGTCCTTTTTTCCCCCTAAGGTAAGTCTTTCCACTCCCGGGATTGGAATGACTCCTTACCCTCTCCCTTAAAATCCACATCCTTTCGTCTTTCCCTCTCCTTCCCTCTTTCCTGAAGAAGCAACCATTGGTTGCGAAAGCTAGAAATTCTGTTTGTGTGTTTTATTTACTGTGCCTATCTACCGGCGCTTTCCCACTTGGTAAGTCTTGGAATCTTTGTTTTTAATATTTTTGACCTCATATTTGGGAGGATGAAGTTTGCCCTGACCGGCAATTCTGATTTAGGTTTTCCTAAAATATTTCAGGCAAATGCTTCACAGTTTCTTCAGCAAGGCCATGGCTGATCACCTGTCGTACCCTCGTAAAAATATTCTTATATATTCTACGTGTATGTATACAGCAAAGGAATAGGGAAAGCTGTTGAATGGAATGGGCATTGTCTTGAAAAGCAGTTATAAGATGGACATCAAGAAAAGTAAACCAAGGGTAATGGAATGTGGCCAAATTAAGTCCTCGAATATTGAAGAAATTTGATTACAAAATGAGACACTAGAAGTAATAGATGATGACTCTTGCTACTTGAGTAGCAAAATATGGCCAAAGTTTTCTGAAAAAGAGGAATTCGTTAATATCTAATGTAAATTTAAGTGTTAGGAAGTTTTTTGTCTTGAGTGTAGCCTCTTATGGAAGTAAAACATCAACAACAAGCAGTTCACACAATAAGAGAGCAGAAGCTTTAGAAATGTATTGAATCAAACTGGGAGGGAAAAAGAGTCAGTTTGGTATGGAGGCAAGTGTTGTGTGTGTGTTACTGGGAGGGGGGGGTGTAAACCTGTAGAGGAAGACAAAAGGGATGAACACCACAAGCAGGTTCAAATCAATGTAGGCTGCAGCAGTTATTCAAAGGCGAAGAGACTAGCAAAGGACAGACTGAGGTAGAGAACTACATCAAATCAATCTTTTTACTGAAAATCACAACAACAATGCGTATATTTGAGCTATTTATTTTTCACTGTATTATGATGAAAAATTCTATGTCATTGTGGGTTTATTCCTGGGTGAATAAATAAACAAATAAATAAATAAATAAAAATTGCATGTTCTAATTTTTTGTTGAATAGATACATTTTGCTTTCCTTGTTATTATCTCAGATTTAAACTGAAAATAGGAAAATTTCAAGATCTGGTAAGTGAATTTCATAGTCACAAATTGTCTCTGAAAAATGATTCAGAAGTAGTAGTCAAATAAATATTTAATCTTAAATTGTAACATAAAGAAACATACCCTAAATAGAGTGATGAGCTTCTGTGTGTAATCTGGATAGTTACGAATGATATATTGGTCCTGAAGACAATCTGCAGCTGATCTGAACCATTTTTCTTTCAAGGTTCGGCTGTACTCTTCAAATCCTTCCATTATATTTTCTGGCTTCTCTGAAAGTATTTTATTTATCAAAGCACTCAAATGGTCATACCTAAAACACAGTACATCCCAAAAACATGTCAGTAGTTAGTAATCCACAGAGACAATTCGTGTAATAATATCATAACAAAGAAAAATGTTGCTTGCTTCATTAAGTGTGCTATAGATTTTTGTTGAATGGTTTTATTAACATTCCTGATGTAATATGCCAACATAAATTTCTTTATTTTGTACAGTTTAATGGCAACAGAAATTTTGAGTGTTTAAGCTCCAGGAAAAAATATCAGGAAAAGGATAGTTCACGTTGCTGGAAATGGTGGTCGTGTGTGTGTGAGGTATGCTTGCTTTTGTGAATGTGATGTCTTTTCTGAGGAAGGCTTTGGCTGAAGCCTAAATGTGTAGCATTCTTTTTGTTGTGCCTGTCTGTAAATCAACGTGTCATTTTTATGATGAGTACCGCACCAATCTCTCTGTTTCTTAATTCTATTGAATTCATTTAAAGTTGCTCCAGGTTTGTTGAACTTTTCCCCCTTCAACTTCAGTAGCTAAAATTTGTGTAGCACTAATTTAGTTATTTGTTTATTATTAACTATCCACTGATAATGTACATGATATGCTTCATGAATTACATGTACATTTTTGGACACCTCCATATGCAATCTATTCCTACATACATACACTTATACATATGCAACATAATATATCACATATACATATCTTGCTAAAAGTGAGTTCATACATCACTGACAGACCAAAAAACAGAACAAAATTGCAAATGTCAATCACTGAAAAATGACATATACAGTGTCATCTTGGTCACCACACATGTTGAAAACAAAGTGCATGAATTTCACATTATGTCTTTGTTTCTAAAAATTTCATTATCAACGTAATAAAATTTTGTTTCAGTTCAACTTTCATTCCCATTATTGATTTGACTTTTTTTTTCTTTTTTCCAAACACTGGTTGAAGATGATTGAATATTTTTATTCCCATATTCTTCACTGTCTTCACATAATTTTGTATTGTGTGATGTAATATATAAGTGACTTTTGTTTTTGTTATCAAACGAGTGGTGGCTGAGGTTTTTGTTTCGGGATTCTAAATGCTGCAATGTGAAAAAAGCCAAATTAATTACATACAGACATGCTAAAGTCAGGATTTTAAACTGTTTAAAAAGTGGCATACAGTGTCCACACTTCTGTTTAAAGGAGAGTATTCTCATTGCTTGCTCCCGTTATTTAAAAATGGTAATAGATTCTGAGATATTTCCTCTGAAAATCAGACCATAGCCAACAACAAACTCAAATAGGATATGGTGCACAATATTTAAAGTGTCTACGTTAGTTATATCTCATACTGATCATAGTGAGAACTATACTATGCTACGCATTTCTGACAGCTGGTCTGTAGGGAAATTGCCAGCATATTGTGTCACATGCAATTCAAAAAATTGGATGTCATTTACTGTGCAGATGTTGTTTCCACAAGTGTGCACATCAGGACTGGATCAAGTGACCATTTTCTTGTGTAGAATCTTATGTTTACTGTCTTTTATATATGTATCACTAGGCAGTTTGCCTCAAACCAAGACTGTGGGTTAATGTTCCTCCGGACTACTTCTCAGAGTGTGTCCTCACTGACAGTTGTTTCATCTGGACACTGGAATGAATTAACTTTGGGTATGTGTTCTGGAAGGTCATTTATGAACAGTGTAAAGTGGACAAAACGAAGAACAAAAACCTTTGGGACATCGTAACTTGCACCTGTTATTTTTGACATGTAAGATGCAGCTCCCTTAGAGTTCCTGATTTCAACAAACTGCCTCCTGCTCTGGAACCAGTTGTGAACAGTGCCTGGAACTATTCGTTGTTCAAGTTTGTGAAGGAGAAATGTATGGTTAACAATGTCAAATGTTTTTTATTGGTCAAAAAGTACACGTACTAACAGGATGGTTGTGAACTTTCTTTGACTATTACTCATATGATGACACCCAAAAATGTGACCCCAGATGAAAATATCTAGAAAGGTAAAATATGTTATTTGACAACTGGAGATTTAAGGTGTACAAAACACCTTGTAGCTTATGGCAATTTGAGGACGGAAAAAAAAAAGAGTCAGTACTTTATATGAAGACTTAACCACTAAAAAGCTTTGCACAAGATGGTGTTACAGTTATTTGATGCTTACCAAACAACCAAGTTCTAGACAATGTTTGGATTTTTTTTAAAATAATGTAACTCATTTTATTTGCTGATTTGTTGCTGATGATGAGGCGAAGTAATCATCATTTTACACCATAAACAGCAATCGAAGCAGTGGGTAGAAACTCATAGCCCTGTACCAAAAACATTGACTTCATCAAATAGAATGGTTATGATCTTTCTGGGATTTGAATGATTTCTTCTTATTGACTGACAAAGAAGAATAATTATTTGTCATCTTTCATCAGGACAATGCACCTATCCACAAAAGTGTGGGAAAGTGCTATGATATGACTAAGTGTCATACTAGAGCACTCACAATCTCGTTACAGCCTCATTTTGCCAAATGTGATGACACGAGTGGGGACAATCCACCCATCACCACACATGAAGATGGCTCTCACTAGTTTTAGTTTCAAGAGATTGATAGGGTCAGAGTACACACGAGTCACATGGCTGCCAGGAGGTGCAATTTAGATAGCAAACCCTTTTGTTTCTTGGCCACTTTAAATAAGAGCATATGGGAAATCAGTTGCACATAATTACATTAAGAATACCATCATGTGCTATACTAATTTTGTTTCATTACCTAACTGTGAACTCGTATGTAAATTTGGGATACGTCTACAATGGACTTGCCATTTATTTTGGAATTTACTGGCTCACAACTTCCAGCCTCCAGCCTCATACCAATTTTGAATATTCTCAATAGCAGTTTAAACTTTACTCCAAACACTGCATAGTGGTACTGAACTATCATGAGTACACATAACAATTTTTCTCCCCCAGTGGGATACAAAATAAAACTTATCTTGACGGCTGTTTGGTGTCTTTGACAGGAATTATTCTAAGACTGTTGTAAGAACATGTCTCAGTTTCTGTCATTTGTTTGATACTTATGTCCTTGAAACCCTGATAATGGGGTTGCTACTACCTGTTCAATAAGACACCAGTGTCCAAGGTGCAGTGGCTCTGTACAGGGAAAGGAGCAACCAGGGAGAACTACAGCTGCTACACCTGTGCACCTTCGCAGCATTCTGCCTCTCACTGAAACTGAAACTGAGCCATCATAGCACACTTCACCATTTTGGAAGTTTGTTGTGCACATCAAGTGCAAAAGGGGAAGCAAGTGTCTGCAGTTCAAGCATGGAAATAAGGGTGCCACACTTAGAAAAAAAGCAGCATCAGGAACAAGGATCACCTTGCATTAAGTCTGCATGTGAGGTGTCATTTGTTGACATAGTACTTCAGTTGGCTCCTGATCCAGAAGTATACATGTCAGCACTCCACCATTATAAGATATCACAAAGACTGCAAATGAGTGCCTCCTGGCTCAACTGTAAGTAGGAGATCCAGAAACCACAGCATGCACCATGTCACATCTCGGAACAGTCCACAGCACTCCCTCGACATCTTGGCATAGACTACTGTTATTTCCAGACTGCTGCACAAAAAAACTAGTGTGACTTTGAGTGTAATATTGAGAGTTGCACACACTACAAATAGAGATGCTGCCATTACCTCAAGTGCTATACTGTGGTTGCTGTAACATGAAAAACAAGTGATGCCAGGTACAGCAATTGCAAATATGCTCCATTAGATGAAGAGTGACATCTGGAAAAAGGTCAATAGTATAGTGTGTGCTTCAGACAGAAAACATACAGAGTTTCCCCAATGGAAACAAGATGGTAGTATTCTTGTTTATTTATCTCAACCATGAGAAAATGTTTGTGCTCAGCCAAACAAAAACATAGTACAGACACTGTCATGGAAACGTGTGTTTACAGGATAATAGCTAGTTGTGTAGCTTACCATTAATTTCTGTAATTTTTTCAAAGAGTGCTGTAGTTTTATTTTAATAATTAACTACTATTTAGGGAATACACTTTGTCCGCATGTTCTGTTTCTTGTACTGTCATCAGTATGTGTATATCAATGTATTGAATTAAAATAAATTTACAATAGCCTCCAAAAAAGATTTATAGGCACCCATACATGCATATCAATATATATATATGCCCAAATTGTTGTGTACGTAGCAACAATGATCAGTCCTCGGTTATATTTGCAAACTCATGCATACACCCTCTTTTCTGCACTGGTACATTCCACTCATATGCAACAACAGAGTCAAGTGACGAGTTTTCAGTTAAATGGGCTGTGCCAGAGACAGACAAATCGAGTCTCTGAGCCTACAGAGACAGCGACTTCGGAGATGATGTCATAGGACCCACTGGCAATTTTAAAGCGAGAGTACAGAGATCATTTGTAATCTCTACTGTCAACTGAAAAGACAGTCATTTCTGGAGATTCTGATGCAAACTGTCAATATGATTGATTGAGTCCTGCACATTAATCAAGCGATGGTGCAAAAAATTCATGCAAAAGCTCCCTTGAACAGTTCTTTATTTAAAAAGCTAATTACAAACGTCATAATTAGGAGGAAAGAATTCAACTGCAATGTGGTCAAAGGGGCTAAAGTTTTCTAACTAATCCTCCAACACATCCACTTCTAGGTTCCCCAGAATTAGCCACACCCTTTCGTAATTTGGTAACATATGGTGATAGTTCAATTTCCCTCCAGGGTCAACTCACAATTGCTCCATCCTATAAGTAGGTTACACAGCTGATAACACTATTTGTGATCAACAGCTGGAAACATTTCCAACCTGGATGCCTTCTCACTGTTTGGATTCTCCATCAATGACAAAGTGCAAGTCATCTCTTACATGTTTCCATTAAGGGACTTGATGGCTTCTTTACAGTATTAATACCTATATTCAAATCTGGCCCAAGGTGCAACACAGATTTCAGAGCTCACATCTCATGACTACAATGAGGCATCGTTGCTGCCGAGCACATCCCATTTCAACCACATTAACAAGCAGCCACCAAGCAGGAGTTCGATTGATGTCACGAGACTGAGGTGATGGAGCCAATTAAAAGAAACACTCAGGTAGAAGAAAAAAAAATTGCTCCCTCTCATGATGTGGAGATTTTAAATAACTAATGCTCTGCTGCAAGTGGAAACCTGACCTATACAATACCCAGGAGACCTCCACACAAAGCTTGTCAGATGAGAACATTTTCAAAGAGAAATCACAGATGCATACTTTCAAGTGCCCGTAGATGAAGAGCCATAAAACATCAAGGTCATCAATATTCAGTTCAGCTTGCACAAATACAGGTGCTTGTCTTCTGATATCTCAGCCATGCTTGCAACCTTCCACAGACATCTGGAACAATTAACCACATATGTTCCCACTTGCATCAGGTATCTACAGAGCTTAACTGTCATAGTAACTACACACCAGCAACATCTATGAAACTTTCCATGCTGCTTACCACATTAAGAGACACAGGGCTAAGGAGCTGCTTAATGGTGTGCTAGCTTTTCCAGGTGGAAGCTGAGTGCGCTTTCATGCAGTTTAAGTATATGCTCCACTCAGTGCCCTGTCTTAAGCCATTTTCACTGCTGCAGCCAATGTTTCTAGCTGCACATGCCTCTCCATACAGCAACATTTAACAATGGCACACGAGAAAGATGGCCATACTAAAAACCCCTAGCATATGCATCAAATACAGTGATGCCCCCTGAAGGAACTGCTCTTATATAGAGAAAGAAATGATTGCTTTCACAGTTACAAAATTCCACATATACTGTGCTATTCACGACTGCTGCAGTCTTCTGGAGCAAATGGAGCACACCTCTGAGTACCTCCTACACTGAGCACTTTTCCTAATTCACAACTACAAGCCAACAGTGCAAGATGCCAATGTGAGCTCATTACACCTGCCTATCACATTCCTTAATGACAGACCCAGTGTTTGACCAGTGGGGAATCTTAAGTTTTCAAATAGATGCAAAAAGGAGATACACCTCAGAAGGATTTCCTGTAACAGCTGCTCATATTCCAAGGAGGTATGTGCGGGTACCCAACCCTACAGCAAGTCTTCCACTATGTACTCCATGGGTGGCCTACACACATATCAAAACACAAAAGTAGACAGCATTGGACCTGGTCAGCATTGGACTTGGTCTCATACCTACTACCATCTCACAGCCATTAATGATGTCCTCATAAAGGACACAAAAGAGGAGATGGACCATGCCATCACTGCAGCCACAGAATCTATAACTACTTTACTGGGGAATGTCGTGGGCGAAAGCCCAAACAAGATGAAAAGCTTACTGGCCAGGCTTAAACACAGACGTGGAAGCCATGTGTAGCTGCTCAGCTCATGCCCAAGATAAGGCACGACCACACAAGATTTTTGGCCCTGGCCACCTCCCCGCCAATCTACAGCATCCATTTGGACTTCACAGGTCCATTTCTAAGCTTTATGTGGCTGTGTAAATGCCTACTCCAAATGCCCATGTGTGGTAGCATGGCATCCACGAGACCAGCAGCAAAAATAAACACATCAAATGACTTTCGTGAGAGTCTGACAATGCGCCCATATTCACATCAACCATCAACTGCTTTCAAACAATAGGGTAAATTTTTAGTCTGCCACTCCACACATACTCCAATAGTGGACTGGATCATATAGATCAGACAATTAAGCAGAAAATGTTGAAAGCAGTGGGAACTACTACCACAACAACAGCACTCACACTTTTCCTGTGAGCACATACAGGAGGACACCCATCCAGGACTACAAACACAAATGCTCCCCCATTTCCTGGTCCATCAGTTGAAAGAGCACTCAAGGCAATACCAATCAGAAAATGCAGAGTGGGCATGCTCCTATGGAACAAAAGACACGTGGACCAGCAACTGTAGTGGACACCCCAGACAGCAGATCACCTCAGTCTGTCCACATTACCAACCATACCACTGCCACCACCAGTGGTACACACAGACCCAAAATACTCCCCCCCCCCCCCCCCCCCCCCCCCACTGCCAGCCTCATAACCACACAGACAGAGACACAACTTGCAGAAATACCAATGACGAGGACACAAAGATGATCTCCGTGCAACTCCTGCAATTGCCACCATATCTCTGGCACCTGGTGTAGTGCTAGATGTCCCACATTCCACAATCAGCCACTGGCTTTAAGTGCTTGTAACACAAATAAACCACTAGACAATTTCTCAAAATACTGTCCTCCATGCTATCAACTATATGTGCCATTTCAGGAGGAGCAATCTGATATCTCAGCCTGTGAGTTTGAAAGACAGAAAGCAGAGAGCTGGACTTCAGCTACTAGACAGTGTAGTGATAGGCAGCAAGAACTAGTGTCATCAGATGTGGCAATGAAAGCCACCACACCGACCGACTGGCACTTGTGGCAGTTGTATATGTACAGCAACTACACGACACAATACCCAGTTCTGTTTTTACTTCACTAATGTCTTGTTGTTGTATAACACTACTCACCCTCAATCTCTGCTTCAATACGATTCTAGTTTTCACGCATTGGATTACTCATAAGATTTTGTGAATCAGCAATATCATCTCCACTTGTCTGTTTCTGTTGTTCTCTCATCTGTTCCATTTTGGTGATCCACTGTATGATGGCCCAAACTGGTCCGTCTAACCCCACCAGGATCTCTTGTCACTTCCAGTATTCTGTTGTATCTCTGTCACAATAAATGTCAAAGATACAATGCATGAAGCTTTTTATGGCTATGAAACGAAATCATACTGAAAAAACCATTACAAAAACCAAATAACTCCTGTGGAAGTAATTTCAGGCATGCCCCAGAGAGCTGTGTTGGGACCTTCTCAGCAATCTCAGACTTTTCGCTCATGGTGTAGATCTCTATAACAAACTATTATCTGACAAGAAAAAAATGCACAAATAGTCAGTCAGACTTTGATAACATTTCATCTAGTTTCATTTTTTTCATCGTGTCATTCTGTATCTTCGGGGCGTCAGCATGTTAGTGGTAGACAGTGGCTGGATGACCTTCATTTCGCCATCCTTTGTCTGCAGGATGGACACTGTGTATCCCATCTGTTTGCATATAGTGTTATCCTGAGAAAATGTGAGAACGTTGTCAAAATGTAATTGAGGCAGGATGTAGGTACCAGCCAAGTATTCACATAGGCAGAACAGTATTCACATAGGCAGAAGTGGGTAACCACCTAAAAATCACATCCTGGTTGGTTGGCATGCTGATCCTTAATGTTAGCCCACTGGGTGGACCCAATCTGAGTCCAGCACATCTCACCAAACGCCAGAAGCAGTGCGCTAACACACGTGCCTGTCTGGATGGGTTGATAGGATTTCACAGTGGATATCAAAATAGCCAACTTGGTTCATCTGTTTACAAATGTAAAATAGTACACTTCACAAAATGGAAAAAAATGTGCTACCCCACAACAACAATATTAATGAATCCCTATTGGAATCAGACAGCTACACAAATACCTGGGTGTAAAATCTATAGGGATATGAAAGAGAATGGCCACATAGGAGCAGTTACAGGTGAGAAGATGGCAACCTTTGGTTGACTGGTAGGATACTGGAAAATATGGTCAGTCTATAAAAGATATTAATCTCATAAAACTCATGCGATCTATCGTAGAAAACTGCTGCAGTATGTGAGATCCATAACATATTGGACTGTTAAGTGATATTGAACATATATAAAGAAGGGCTGAGTGAATAGTGACAGGTTTGTCTGACCAGTAGATGACAGAAATGCTGAAAAATATGAACTGGCAAATACCTGAAGATGAAATGAAGTGATGGTATGGCATTATCAGCCAGGAGACCGCATCCAGGGTTGAGATGTCAACTACCTCACAAGAGCATACTTACTAAGTTTCAAGAACTAGTACTAAGTGTTTCATCCAGAACTATAATGCAGGCCGCTAGGTATGTCTCGTGAGCAAAGCCTGAATAATTACAGTACATACAAAGGCATTTAACAAGTCGTTAATTTAACATACTATATGCATATTGAACTGGAAGAAGCTCTAATATCTGGTGTTCCTTCTGTGGTATCGATAGCAACGATGCCACGGAATAGTTTGTCAAGTTGGCACTACGGGTGACACTGTCGACAGCACCCTCTAGCTAGTGCTGTCGAGGTCTATGAGCTCTGCGACTGCTTCAGCCCATTTCATCAGATGCAGCCAGCAAGGAAACTTCGCTTCAATTTGCTCTCCATACGATGTATTCTTTAGTGCACCAGTAAACCATTTTTACTCACTGCAGTGCAGACGTATTTTTCCTGCTCCTTCTCCTACACACACGCCACCTTCCAGGTGGGATACAAAACCTTCTGTCATAGTTGAGACAGCGAAAGAAGTGGGTGACGATCAGGGACTATTTTTTTTTTTTTTGTCTTTTCTATTATTTCCTTTTTTGCTCAGTACTGCTTTCTTTTCCTGCTAGCGTCAGTATAGGTCTTAAATTTGTGTAAAACATGGCTTCGCCACAGGAACAGACTTCTCTGCTGGATCTTGTACATTTTCAGGCTCAGCAAATGATGCAGCTGCTTGCTGCCATAAATGGACTGGTCACGCTACAAACTGCAGCTACTTTGGCACCTCAGACGCCACTGCCTGTACCAACGCTGTCGCTGATGGCACCGACATTCCGTGCCTTCAATTCAGAAGTTGAATGCTGGCCGGAATACATCGCCGAGCTCGAGGCACACTTCGCAGCCTACAACTTACCAGGTACAGAGCGGCTTGCTTTTTTCATTGCCAACGCGGGTGTTGTGTTGTACCGTGTGCTTGTGAAATTGTTTCCCACCACCTGCCCAGAAACTAAAACTTACAATGAAGTGATTGAAGCTTTGAACTCCCACTTCCATAACAGTGTCAATGTGGTACCTGCATGCTACAAATTCTTTCGCCTCTGGTGTGGCCCTACTCAGTCCAATAAATCTTGGTTAGCGGACCTTCAGGGACTAACTTCTGTTTTCAATTGCTCATGTGGACGCTCATATGCAGATATAATGATTAGGATGCTATTGCGCAGAATGTGGCAGATAACCACATCCAAGACCAAATCCTCAGATTAAAAAACCCGTCTTTGAAGGAAATAGTGGACTTGCTAGACAGACAAGATACATTAGACATGGCTACGTCCACGTTCGACGTGACCCCGGGTGTGTGTACTGTTAGCGCGGCGCAACACATGTCCACACGGCCAGCACCGCTTGCGCGCATGTAAATTAGGTTCCAACCAAGCACCCTCTAAGAAACTGAAATCATGTCCAACCTGCTTTCGTGCCCACCCACGGGACAGTTGCCCATCCCGTCAAGCACATTGTTATTTTTGTAGTAAGAAAAGACATGTGCAAGCTGTTTGTTGTAAGAGAAACTCTAATTCACAACTTGTCTCCCGTTCGCGTGACTCGCTTGGGCGTCACCGCAACAATAACCACCATAATCAGATTTCACATCAGCCTATGGATGTTAATGCCATTTATTCAAAGCCTTCTGCTACACGTGCTTCGCCAGCTCATCATGTGAATCAAAGACGCTTCCTCTCACATTCAGTGCGATGCGAAGAAACTTTTTGTGACTGTTCTGTTCACATGCACCTGGACATTGGTGTGTCAGTTTCTTTACTGAACAAATCAACGTATGACTCGCTTGGATCGCCCCGCTTCGTCGTTCGCATTCCACGCTGACTGCATTTACTCGACAGGAAATCTCTGTGCCCGGCATATGTAGTTTGCAAGCCACGTATGGTACAACGACCCGTACAGTGTCTTTCCATGTGCTCCGCTCTAGTGATGCTACAAACATTTTTGGTATGGACGCATTTGAACTCTTTGGCCTAGAAATTCAGGACAATGTACTTCGCATCAATGCTAGTAATTGCAGACAGTGTTGCTGCACTATGAGATGATTTTGCTGAACTCTTTTCTGATGGCCTCAGTTGTGCCACAGACTTTGCAGATTAAAACTGTGTGCCCAACCGAGACTCGAACTCCGCTGCAGAGTGAAAATCTCATTCTGGGAACGTTCCCTCTGTTTGGTCCTCGGAAAGTGGCGCTGCTTTCCACAAGCACAAATCTGCTTTGTTGAGTGATCGCTGTATGATTCCTTTCAGTCCCTCCAAACCAGTTGTTTTGGCTGTCAATGCATCTTCTCATGGCTTCGAAGCGGTTCTCTAGCACCGCATTGTGTCGATCGCCCAATCGCTTTTGCGTCTAAATTGCTCAAATCTGCCCAGCAAAACTATTCTCAAATCGAGAAGGAAGCTTTAGCGATTGTATATGGAGTGACTAAGTTTCATAATTTTTTGTACAGTCGCAAGTTCTACTTGGTAACCGACCATAAGCCTTTGACGCTGTCGTTCCACCCGTCAAAGCCAGTTCTAGCCTGTATGGCATAAAAGTTGCAACATTGGTCTTTGTTTTTGCCCAACTACAATTACAAAATTTTGTTTCGGTCTACGACTCAGCATGGCAATGCTGATGCTTTGTCTCGTCTGCCTATCGGTCCTGACGAAGTGTTCAATTCTTCTGAACTGTCATGCATGTTTATTGATTCGCAAGATAAGGACTTAGCTGATGGTTTTTCAGTGGATTTTCGTCACATTCCTGCCGCGACAGCTGCTGATGATTCTTTGCATATTCTTTTGCAATATATTAGTACTCAATGGCCTCCATCTGCTACGCAAATTCATGATCCACTTGTTTGACGTTATTTCGCGCAACGTCTCGACTTGTCTGTACACCACGGTATTATCTTGTTAAGCACTGACAACGATCAGTCTCATGTGGTTGTACCTCGTTCATTGCAGTCGAAAATCCTCCAATTGCTGCATGCTGGTCATTGGTGTATAGTGCAGACGAAGCAATTAGCATGTCGTCACTGCACTTGGATCGACATTTATAAACAAATTGAGAATTTGCTCGTTAACTGTCACTCTTGCGCAGAGCATCAATCTGCTCCCCGCCTGCACTTTTTTGCGTGGCCATCTCCTACTGCGCCTTGGCAGCGCGTTCATATTGATTTTGCAGGTCCTTTCAGGGACACCAGCTGGTTGACAGTTATTTATGCGTACAGCAACTTTCCTTTTGTTGTATCTATGTCTTCTACTATATCTGCAAGTATTCAGGCTTTGACATCTATTTTTTGCTTGGCCGCACCTTATTTGTCATTTCTGGTCCCTCCAGCACTGTCATGCGACACCAGAACCAGATTCGTTTGCGCCATCCTCGATTTTCTGACACTGGTTGTTTTCCGGCAGAATTGGAGGCTTCGTGGCTTCCACCGCCACAGCCCACGACACCACCAACGGCACCTCTGCTGCGGGCGCGCCTCCAGTCATCACCGCTGCCGGTCCGGTAACCAGCTCCGGACAGACGCCTCCTGCCGTCACCGCATTCCTCTGCGGTGCCAGATCTGATGGACGCTGAGGCTGCCACCAAGGCTCTGCCACTCATGGAGGTCATTGCTCTGCCTCCTCCTCCTCCGAACATACCCAGTAACAGTGCGTGGTATGGGCAGGTTTTCCACGGGGCGTATTCCTCGCCCCCTTGCGAGCAATTCGGGGTCATGGGTGGACAGTGCACCCTGATAGTTCCGCGGTCTGCCCTCTCCGCTGCACCACCCCTGGGTCCCTCAACCTGCCGTCAGGAACCATACTCCACGACGGTCCATCATTTCAGGCGGGAAGAGATACGGTATCGAAAGCAATGATGTCACGGAATAGTTTTTCAAGTTGGCACTACGAGAGACACCGCCGACAGCACCCTCTAGCTGGTGCTGTCGAGGTCTACGAGCTCCACCCTGCTTCAGCCCATTTCATCAGGTGCAGCCAGCCAGAGAACTTCGCTTCAGTTTGTTCTCCATACGATGGATCAAAGACTTCGTATCTGTACAAAGTTATGTATTCTTTTGTGCACCAGTAAACCATTTTTACTCACTACAGTACTGACGTATTTTTCCTGCTCCTTCTCCTACCCACGCGCCACCTTCCAGGTGGGATACGAAACCTGTGATAGTTGAGAGAGCGTAAGAAGAAAACAACAGATGTCTACAGAGCTGAGACAATACTGGAGCACTCCCATAGAGACGTTTATAAAATTATGTTACTTGATCGATTGAGACAGGAACATGAAGCTGCTGTGCCTAGCGCACTGCAACTCAACTATAGGTGTTATAGATCAAGATTAATGTATTCCCAACATGTGGGCGAAAATTCTACTTGTTCCTGTCCAGATTGTCTTAAAACTACATCAGGGGTGGGACTGCAGCAATAATCATCCTCAAAGTTGTGTCCCAGCAGATACAGTTGTGGTTTGTAACTTTTCAATTACTGAAAATCAAAGCAGACAAATGCATACTGTTGCAAGACACTGTGGGCTGCAAAATGGGCAACATAATCTTATAGAAACTGCAAATAGTGTCTTAAGTGAGATGTTGAACAGGCGTCTCACTGCATCATACATCCTGCTTCCTGGACAACAAAATGAACCACCAGATGCCTCTGCAATGGTCAGGCAGTGATCCCTTCATGCATATCTTTGTATACTGCTCACAGTACTGTGATCCTCCATAGTGGTGGTACGCAAAACTGGATTTCGTAGATACTTGTGTGAGGTGTTGAAAGAATTTCACAAGTTTTCAACTTTGTGACTGATATTTAAATGAGCAAGTTGTGCCACTTTTATAGGCACATGCTGAGATTTGTGCAGTACCACTGGCTGCAAGCACATAGTTACCCCCTCCCCCCCCCCACCCCACCCCCCCGACAATGTAATCTGTCAATCTAAAAGCTATAGCTATTCTATTTGAAATATTAACAAACTCATGAGACTCACATTGCTACCAGAGCGTCAATTTTAAGAATATTTTATTTGAAACATATTTTTTCAGTACACGAGAAGAATGTTGCCTGTGAAACAATTAAATTCTGCCTGATTTGCGAATTCAAATTTGATTCAAAAATGATTTCAGTAACTTATGAAAACTAAAGAATATTAGACAGTGCAGTCTTCAAGAAACAGAAAACCCTAACTGAACTGGAAACTAAAGCCAAGTATATAAAGCAGTGCACTTAAAAACTATCAAGAGGGATACTACAAGCGAAGCCACATACAAACTCTTGTGCTTCCCATTTCAGACTATTGCTCAAGTACATGTGACCCACTCCAAATAGGACTATTATTATTGTTATTACTATTATTATTATTTCTTTCTTTTCTCAGACATTATTATTATTATTCATATGGTGTACATGGTGATTTTACATTCTTCTATAAATAGTTAAATTTATATAAAAATACACATTATAAAAACAAATCTAATGTAAAAAACAGACACTCGAAAATTTTATAACTGAACACCTATGTCTCTTAACCAGCCCACAGATCATGGTGTCACTCAATGCAGTTCGCCGAGTCCACCACAAATTTTCAAAATAAAGTCCCTTCAAGAGGCCACTATGTAGTTTGCACAGTGACCATACAGTCACATATCGTGGCACCCTTAAACACCCAGTCATAAAAATAGGCACCACATCTTCCACGCCCTGTACGGAATCAATTCAAGGCTGTCCCTAGTTTGTTGGGAAGACATTCACACATTTTGTAAAACCAGCAGTGAGGCAAGAATTTGCTGGAGGAAACTTGTGCCAAACCTCTATCAATTCTTGAGACACATCATACATAAGACCTCTGTGTGGGTCACATTGCTGCTGCTCACTGCTACTCTCACTCGCCGCGCCAACATGCCTCGACACCCAAACGTAAGATGAGGAGGACAAGTTGCCGTGATCGTTAGCCTCTTGGGCCATGCGCTCAGGCTTAACAGCAAGCAGAAGATGAAGAAGCCTGTACAGTGCTTCCGCTGTCAGAAGCACAGGCGTACTCGCGTGTTTAAAGTGTGCAAAGTCGCAACTCACACACAAGTGCACAAAGCCTAGGGATGCCACCGCTACATGTTCCAATGGTGGCGGCACACACGCTGCCAACCACCATGGCTGCAGTCATCTCAAGAGCTGTGGCCGCGGAAAGGGGTGGCACACACACTGACGGCGAATCAACGTGCAAGAGGAGGTGGTAATGCTGTCACCAACACAGCTGCCATTCTCAAATCTGCCATGGCAGAGGAGAGGGCTGTACTTCGGGCTGAGGTAGGCCTCCAGCTCGTGCAGCTCCTCGAGTTGCTGGCCTGCAATTCTCACAAGGGGTGAGACGTTACGACTGCCACCACCACCACGCAGATGGACGCTCTCCTGACTCCTGTGGTAACACAGGGGCCTGTGGGGGAGTTCACCGAGGTGGGGAATGAGATGTCTGCCCCCTCCTTGAAACAGAACGGCCAGTGGAAACAAGATTCCGAGCCAGCTCCACCAGCAACACGAGATGATGTGGCCAAAGGCATCAAACTGCCCGCCTGCCCTCCTGAGGACAAGGCAGAACAGCTGCCGCTGTAAGATGAAGACACAACTGCTGTGCCTATCCAAGAACAAGACGCAGAAGAGGTAGTCAATACGCCACCACCAGAGACAGAGATGACTGCACCAGGACAACTGAAGATGGTCGCTAAATCATTGCGTGACAAGACATACGCGCATCACAATACCCCGTACCCTTTTACCAACTCCAATGTTCCTAAGCCACCTCTACACCATAAGCCTTAAGATTTCGCTTGGGCAATCGCAAATCTAACCGCCGTTGTTCCTAAGAGAGACTTGGACCTTATAAACTGTTTCCCTATTTTTACTGAGTGTGACTGGCAATGCATAATTGCTGCTATTCCAAGAGCTAAGCAGAAGAAGACAAACATTCTTCTTCCTCGCACCACTAGTTTCCTAGCATACACAGTATATTATCCTTATCCTGTCAAGCTCAGACAAGGTTTAGCTAACTCTTTTAATCCCAGTCAATTTTATCTTATTTCGTGGAGTAAATGTCAACTGACAACAGACACCAACACTATAGACCACCTCAGGGGATATTGTCCATACCAGAGAGCAGAGAGAGAGAGAGAGAGAGAGAGAGAGAGAGAGAGAGAGAGAGAGAGAGAGAGTCATACGTAAGAGGCACATCTTGTGTTGGCCACAGTTTTTTCTGGATGTAAGTCTGCTGGCAGATAACTTATATGCTGTAGCTGGTTATACAGAAGTGAGTTCTGACAAGAAGTACACTTTTGGAAATCTCTTACAGCTGCAAGTTCTTGGGTAATTGACACTGGTTTAAATTGCATAATGCAGGCAGCCATGGAAGTGGTGCTGATTTAGTACTACCACTGATTACTGTCATTGCCCTATTTAGCATAACAACAATTTTACACTGTTTTTCCATACTGGAGCACAGAACTCTGGCTTAGCAAACCAATGTGAATTAACAGCTTGAAAGGTACCTGCATTTGCACCCAATTGTGACATGGCAAGTTTTATAATAATATCAATTACAGTGTTCACTTTTTTGTTGTATTTTCTAAGTGGGTTTTAAAAGTAAGTGCCCAGCCTAAAATGATTCCCAAGTGTTTGGGTATGGGTTATGTTCCAAAGGAACATTCTCTAATACCACATCTAATCTGCAATGCACCTCATCGTCATTAAGATAATAAGCATTTACTTCTGTTTCAGATGGGTTTGGCTTTGATCTCCAGTTCTTGAAATAATCATCCATTATATTTAAATCTGTGGTCAATTTCTTTCTCACTCTTCCAGACTTCCTGCTTGATAAGCTGGTGCTAGCTCATTAGCAAACTGGATCTTTTCAGCATTAATGTTGAGCCCATTACCCATGTAAACACTAAAAAGGATTGGTGACAGCACAAAACCCATGATTCAGCCTTCACCTCAACTACATTTTTCTTCAAGGAATACTTGAAAAAGCCTGTGTTAAGAGTGCCACCCATTTCATTAACCACTATTTTGCCTGATGTAACTTCTGTGAATTTTAGTTGCAGGCCAGGGCACCACACATTACCAAATGCAGATAAACGATGAACAAACGTTACTGCAATCTTTAGTTTATGATGTAAGCCTGTTTAGACATTAATGTCAATAATTAATCATAGCAATTGCAATTCTTTCATAACCAGCTTGTCAGATTGGAGGTACTTTTTCAATTACTGGTTTGGTTCGATGTAGTTATATCATTTCTAATAGCTTGTAAAGTACACTAACTAGTGAAATAGGTCTGTAATGTGATACTTTGTTGCCATCTTTGCCAGCTTTTTAGAAGGTATTTCTTTTGCACCCCTACATAATGTGTAAATGTAACAAGTGATGATTGTTAATTATCTAGGGACTGTTATCATCAGCCATAAAGGCTTAACTATGGAAATTAAAAATCAAGTGATAAAGGCAGCAAGAGTACCCAGATGCCTGCAAAATGCTCTATGGAGAAACAAATTTATAACAACTGAGGGTAAAATAATAATATATAAAACAATGACGCATCCTGTTTTGCACATGTAGCAGAAACTAGAGTAAAAATGAAAAAGATAAAACAAAAGTGGAAATGAAGGTACTGAAACAGATCCAAGGAATAACCATGTGTAACGAAAGAACAAATGCGAAGATAAGGGAACAGTGTGGAACACAAAATATAAATAAACAGAGGAAGATAAGAAAAAAATGGAAGGCTCATGTGGAAAGGATGGACCCTTCAAGACTACCTAAAATTTGTAAACATAGACAGTCACAAGGTATATGATTACCTGTATGATCACCCAAGAGATGGGACAGCAGTTAGTCCAGCACATCCATGGAATGAATCAAATGATGGAAAATCCAGGATACTATGAATCGGAAAGAGGCTACTCACCATATAGCAGAGATGCTAAGTCACAGAGAGGCACAACAAAAAGACTGTCACAAAGCTTTCAGTCAGTATGGCCTTCATCAAAAATAGACAACACACACACACACACACACACACACACACACACACACACACACACACACACACACACACAAAAGCACGCGTGTGCCCGCACAACTGCAGACTCAGGCAACTGAAACCACACTGCGAGCAGAAGTACCAGTCATGATGGGAGTGGCGACTGAGTGGGGGTAAGGAGGAGGCTGAGGTGGGGAGAGGGAGGGATAGTATGGTAGGGGTGAGGGGTGGCAGACAGTGAAGTGCTGCAGGTTAGACAGAGCACAGGGGAGAGGTGGGGAGGAGGGAGGGAGTAACAGAAAAGGAGAGAAGTAAAAAGACTGGGTGTGATGGTGGAATGACAGCTGTGTAGTGCTGGAATGGGAACAGGGAAGGGGCTGGATGGGCGAGGACAGTGACTAACGAAGGTTGATGTTAGGAGTATTATGGGAATGTAGGTTGTATTGTAGGGAAAGTTCCCACATGTAAAATTCAGAAAAGCTGGTGTTGGTGAGAAGGATCCATATGGCATAGGCCGTGAAGCAGTCATTGAAATGAAAGATGTCATGTTTGGCAGCATAATCAGCAACAAGATGGTGCACTTGTTTCTTGACCACAGTTTGTCAGTGGCCATTCATGTGGCAGACAGCTTGGTTGTCATGCCCACACAGAATGCAGCACAGTGGTTGTAGCTTAGCTTGTAGGTCACATGACTGGTTTCTCTTTTCCCGTTGGTTAGCACTCATCACCAATAATTCCTTTTTCAGTAAATGCTGAGGTGATGTGAACATAAACCACATACAATACAGTTTTTTTTAATTGCTGAGTTGTGAAAAATATATTTTCGTGAAAACAATTTTTCATCTTTAGTTAATTTCTTTTGAATTTCTTTAATTAATATAGTTTGATAATATGAATCATTCTTGCAGATATTGTTTATTGCACTGAATACATCTTGAGGATCACATCTTAGTCAGTCATACTATTTATCCCATTCATATACATACACTATTCTGATTCATTTATACATATAGTTATGTAATAGTTCAGGCTTATTTGTTTTCACCATCGTTATTGGTACATCAGAATGACATGCAGTATTATTTGTTTTTTATATGTAAGCTGTACAAAAAAAATACATTTACATATTTTAAACTTTTGCAGCTTCTTAACAACAGTCAAAACATAATCGTGACAGGGTACAAGATACAAACAAATTATGTCATATATCAGCTGAACAAGTACATTGTAAAAATCAGTGAACAATACAATACCAGTGTCACAGTACTTGATGTATACAGATTCCTAAGAAGACAAGATTTTACATGGCAAGGATTGCATATAAACAAAAAAGGAGAAAAGAAACTATGCAGAGAATTAAAGTATGCAATTAAAACCAAAAAGCAGACCACAGTCATGGGAAACACCATAGCAGTAACCACATGCCAGATGTAAAAAAAATCTTCTATAGAATCAAAAAACTAGGAAGATGGAAAAACTGCACCATCACATTCCAACAATGAGGTTGACCACACTGAACGAAGAAAAATAGAAGCAGATGCAGCATTAACAGCAGTATTGGAACAAACAACATCATCATCATCCCAGTCAACAGCAGAACCACAGCCACCATTGGAAACAGCAGCAGAGCCACAGTCACCAGTGGCAGCAGCATCCCCAGAATCATTATCATCAGAAACACAGGCAACAAGAAAATAATCAACACCAATAATGGAAAATGCAATATCAACACTGGTGTAAGTATTAGGAGCCACTCATCCCCTTAACAAGACAAGAAGTTCACCACCATGCCATCTGAAGGAGCAGTCAACTTTGGAAAACCCATCAAATGGTCGTATACTGAGGAAGAAGAAAGCAGTAGTTCCACCCCATCTCAAAGATGTTTTTGCTGAAGGGCTACAGGAAAGCACAGTGTGCTAAGTACAAGTGTAATGTACTTACATATTAATGTTGTTGTTGTTGTTTTTGTTGTGGTCTTCAGTCCCGAGACTGGTTTGATGCAGCTCTCCATGCTATTCTATCCTGTGCAAGCTTCTTCATCTCCCAGTACCTACTGCAACGAACATCCTTCTGAATCTGCTTAGTGTAGTCATCCCTTGGTCTCTCTCTATGATTTTTACCCTCCACGCTGCCCTCCAATACTAAATTGGTGATCCCTTGATGCCTCAGAACATGTCCTACCAACTGATCCCTTCTTCTGGTCAAGTTGTGCCACAAACTTCTCTTCACCCCAATACTATTCAATACTTCCTCATTAGTTATGTGATCTACCCATCTAATCTTCAGCATTCTTCTGTAGCACCACATTTCGAAAGCTTCTATTCTCTTCCTGTTCAAACTATTTTTCATCCATGTTTCACTTCCATACATAGCTACACTCCATACAAATACTTTCAGAAATGACTTCCTGACACTTTAATCTATACTTGATGTTAACAAATTTCTCTTCTTCAGAAACGCTTTCCTTGCCATTGCCAGTCTACATTTTATATCCTCTCTACTTCGACCATCATCAGTTATTTTGCTCCCCAAATAGCAAAACTCCTTTACTACTTTAAGTGTCTCATTTCCTAATTTAATTCCCTCAGCATCACCCGACTTAATTCAACTACATTCCATTATCCTCGTTTTGCTTTTGTTGATGTTCATCTTATATACTCCTCTCAAGACACTGTCCATTCCATTGAACTGCTATTCCAAGTCCCTTGCTGTCTCTGACAGAATTACAATGTCATCAGCGAACCTCAAAGTTTTTACTTCTTCTCCATGGATTTTAATACCTACTCTGAATTTTTCTTTTGTTTCCTTTACTGCTTGCTCAATATACAGATTGAATAACATCGGGGAGAGACTACAACCCTGTCTCACTCCCTTCCCAACCACTGCTTCCCTTTCATGTCCCTCGACTCTTATAATTGCCATCTGGTTTCTGTACAAATTGTAAATAGCCTTTCACTCCCTGTATTTTACATCTGCCACCTTCAGAATTTGAAAGAGAGTATTCCAGTCAACATTGTCAAAAGCTTTCTCTAAGTCTACAAATGCTAGGAATGTAGGTTTGCCTTTCCTTAATCTTTCTTCTAAGGTAAGTCGTAATGTCTGTATTGCCTCACGTGTTCCAGTATTTCTACGGAATCCAAACTGATCTTCCCCGAGGTCGGCTTCTACTAGTTTTTCCATTTGTCTGTAAAGTATTTTGCAGCTGTGACTTATTAAACTGATAGTTCGGTAATTTTCACATCTGTCAACACCTGCTTTCTTTGGGATTGGAATTATTATATTCTTCTTGAAGTCTGAGGGTATTTCACCTGTCTCATACATCTTGCTCACCAGATGGTAGAGTTTTGTCAGGACTGGTTCTCCCAAGGACATCAGTAGTTCCAATGGAATGTTGTCTACTCCAGGGGCCTTGTTTCGACTCAGGTCTTTCAGTGCTCTGTCAAACTCTTCACGCAGTATGGTATCTCCCATTTCATCTCCATCTACATCCTCTTCCATTTCCATAATATTGTCCTCAAGTACATCGCCCTTGTATAGACCCTCTATACACTCCTTCCTCTATATACTACCCTCTATATACTCCTTCCACATATTAATACAGTCTCTTAAGAACAAGCTTAATGAACTTCAGTATTGGCTGGAAAACTTAAACTACACTGTGATTTCAATAAATGAACATTGGCTTAGCAATGAGGAACTAAAATTGAGTGTACCATTTGGATATCAATTGGCAACCAGCAACTGTAGAACAAGTATTAAACATGGTGGTGTATCTGTATATGTTAAAAATAGTGTGAACCTAATCTATGAAGTAATAGATGTAAGTGGACTGTGCATAGAAGCAAAATTTGAAGCTGCAGCCATAAAGTTGCTAAACCAGGAAATTATGATAGCTTCAGTATACCGCCCCCCAAAACACAATGGAGACCTGTTTGTGGAGCTGCTGGAGAAACTGATACTCTTGCTGCTCAAATACAAAAATTACAGAATACTAATATTTGGTGATATCAATGTAGACATAAGATCTAAGAATAGAAAGGTTGATCACTTACTAAATACATTAAGATCCCTTATCTTCAGTTGCGTAAATGACAAGCCCACAAGACAGGAAGCATGTCTGGATAACATAATTTGTAATTTTCATCTAAACAAAACAGAATTCAACACAATCAAGCAAGGAATTTCAGATCATGTGGGACTATGGCTCAGACAAACTCTTAACAGTAAAGCAACAAATTTCCACAGACTGTAGAAAAATTATAAGACCAATTAACGAATCAATCCTAAACAAGTTGATAAGTAAACTGAATTTAATAAAATAGGATAAAATAATAACCACTGCAGGTGCAAATGAATCTACCAAAAATTTACAGAACTGTTAGCTGAAAATTTTGAAGCATGTTATCCTAAACGCAGAAAGAAAATATCAAAGCAAAATCGTTACACCAAACCACAAAATCTAAAAAGCTGGTACATCCCACATCTAAGTACAATAAGAATCATAATGCTACTCTATCATGATAGATCCAAGCACAATAATGCTGACAAGGAAATGTACATGAAAGTGAAAAAGATTTACAGATCTGAAATCAAGGCAGCTAAGTGAAAAGCAAATGATACATATATACTGAACTCGGTAAATAAATGCAAAGCTGCACGGGAATTTACTAAAACAGAAAATAACAGTGACGATAAAGTTCACCAAACACCAATTCCACGTGATATTCTAAATGAGCATTTAGTCAGTCCTCAATCAGATAACAGCATTATGGAGCATGTGAGTGAGGCAGAGGCATTGCAGCCAGAAATGAACAGTAAGCAGACACACAGCTTTCACTGGACTTGTGTAACTGAGAAGATGGTCAAGGAATCAAAAGCTTAGCTCAGTAATTCTAGGGCAGAGGATTACCCTGGTCTCTCAAAAAATTTTATTAAATATACTAGAAATCAAATTGCAATGCCACTGACTAAAATCTTCAACAAAATTTTAGATGAAGGTAATTATCCAGTATGTTTAAAAATATCTGTAGTTAAACCAGTACATAAGAAAGGAGAGATAGCCTCACCAGATAACTATCGACCAATATCACTTATACCCATAATATAAAAAATAATAGAATACTGCATGCATAAACAGATGAATCAATATTTTGAACATGATATACTCACCTCCCCCCCCCCCCCTGTGAACCATGGACCTTGCCATTGGTGGGGAGGCTTGCGTGCCTCAGCGATACAGATAGCCGTACCGTACGTGCAACCACAATGGAGGGGTATCTGTTGAGAGGCCAGACAAATGTGTGGTTCCTGAAGAGGGGCAGCAGCCTTTTCAGTACTTGCAGGGGCAACAGTCTGGGTGATTGACTGATCTGGCCTTGCAACATTAACCAAAACGGCCTTGTTGTGCTGGTACTGCGAACGGCTGAAAGCAAGGGGAAACTAAAGCCGTAATTTTTCCTGAGGGCATGCAGCTTTACTGTATGATTAAATAGTGATGGCGCCCTCTTAGGTAAAATATTCCGGAGGTAAAATAGACCCCCATTTGGATCTCCGGGCGGGGACTCCTCAGGAGGACGTCGTTATCAGGAGAAAGAAAACTGGCGTTCTACGGATCGGAGCGTGGAATGTCAGATCCCTTAATTGGGCAGGTAGGTCAGAAATTTTAAAAAGGGAAATGGATAGGTTAAAGTTAGATATAGTGGAAATTAGTTAAGTTTGGTGGCAGGAGGAACAAGACTTCTGGTCAGGTGACTACAGGGTTATAAACACAAAATCAAATAGGGGTAATGCAGGAGTAGGTTTAATAATGAATAGGAAAATAGGAATGCAGGTAAGCTACTACAAATAACATAGTTAACGCATTATTGTGGCCACGATAGATACAAAGTCCACACCTACTACAGTAGTACAAGTTTCTATGCCAACTAGCTCTGCAGATGACGAAGAAATTGAAGAAATGTATGATCAAATAAAAGAAATTATTCAGATAGTGAAGGGTGACAAAAATTTAATAGTCATGGGTGACTGGAATTCGATAGTAGGAAAAGGGAGAGAAGGAAACGTAGTAGGTGAATATGGACTGGGGCAAAGAAATGAAAGAGGAAGCCGCCTGGTAGAATTTTGCACAGAGCACAACTTAATCATAGCTAACACTTGGTTCCAAAATCATAAAAGAAGGCTGTATACATGGAAGAAGCCTGGAGATACTGACAGGTTTCAGACAGAATATATAATGGTACGACAGAGATTTTGGAACCAGGTTTTAAATTGTAAGACATTTCCAGGGGCAGATGTGGACTATGACCACAATCTGTTGGTTATGACCTGTAGATTAAAACTGAGAGATTTAGGAACCAGGTTTTAAATTGTAAGACATTTCCAGGGGCAGATGTGGACTATGACCACAATCTGTTGGTTATGACCTGTAAATTAAAACTGAAGAAACTGCAAAAAGGTGGGAATTTAAGGAGATGGGACCTGGATAAACGAAAAGAACCAGAGGTTGTACGGAGTTTCAAGGAGAGCATAAGGGAGCAATTGACAGGAATGGGGGAATGAAATACAGTAGAAGAACAATGGGTAGCTTTGAGGGATGAAGTAGTGAAGGCAGCAGAGGATCAAGTAGGTAAAAAGACGAGGGCTAGTAGAAATCCTTGGGTAACAGAAGAAATATTGAATTGAACTAATTAATGGAAAATCTCATATAAAGATGTGAAACAATTACTAACAAAGAGATAGAGGGGCTGGCCAGTACTTACCTCAGCTCAGTACAGCCGATAGAAACACAAAAAACAACCGAAAATTTAAGCTCCTAGCTTTCGGAATAAATGTTCCTTCATCAGGGAGGAGAGAGGGGAAAGAAAGGGAAGAAGGGAAAGTGGATCCACTTTCCCTTCTTCCCTTTCTTTCCCCTCTCTCCTCCCTGATGAAGGAACATTTATTCCGAAAGCTAGGAGCTTAAATTTTCGGTTGTTTTTTGTGTTTCTATCGGCTGTACTGAGCTGAGGTAAGTACTGGCCAGCCCCTCTATCTCTTTGTTAGAAATATTGAATTGAATTGATGAAAGAAGAAAATATAAAAATGCAGTAAATGAAGCAGGCAAAAAGGAATACAAACGTCTCAAAAATGACATCGACAGGAAGTGTAAAATGGCTAAGCAGGGATGGCTAGAGGACAATGCAAGGATGTAGAGGCTTATCTCACTAGAGGTAAGATAGATACTGCCTACAGGAAAATTAAAGAGACCTTTGGAGAAAAAAGGACCACTTGTATGAATATTAAGAGCTCAGATGGAAACCCAGTTCTAACCAAAGAAGAGGAAGCAGAAAGGTGGAAGGAGTATATAGAGGGTCTATACAAGGGCGATGTACTTCAGGACAATATTATGGAAATGGAAGAGGATGTAGATGAAGATTAAATGGGAGATACGATACTGCGTGAAGAGTTTGACAGAGCACTGAAAGACCTGAGTCGAAACAAGACCCCCGGAGTAGACAACATTCCATTGGAACTACTGACGGCCTTGGGAGAACCAGTCCTGACAAAACTCTACCATCTGCTGATAAGTATGAGACAGGAGAAATACCCTCAGACTTCAAGAAGAATATAATAATTCCAATCCCAAGGAAAGCAGGTGTTGACAGATGTGAAAATTACCGAACTATCAGTTTAATAAGTCACAGCTGCAAAATACTTTACAGACAAATGGAAAAACTAGTAGAAGCCGACCTCGGGGAAGATCAGTTTGGATTCCGTAGAAATACTGGAACACGTGAGGCAATACAGACATTACGACTTATCTTAGAAGAAAGATTAAGGAAAGGCAAACCTACGTTTCTAGCATTTGTAGACTTAGAGAAAGCTTTTGACAATGTTGACTGGAATACTCTCTTTCAAATTCTGAAGGTGGCAGATGTAAAATACAGGGAGTGAAAGGCTATTTACAATTTGCACAGAAACCAGATGGCAGTTATAAGAGTCGAGGGACATGAAAGGGAAGCAGTGGTTGGGAAGGGAGTGAGACAGGGCTATAGTCACTCCCCGATGTTATTCAATCTGTATATTGAGCAAGCAGTGAAGGAAACAAAAGAAAAATTCGGAGTAGGTATTAAAGTCCATGAAGAAGAAACAAAAACTTTGAGGTTTCCCGATGACATTGTAATTCTGTCAGAGACAGCAAAGAACCTGGAAGAACAGTTGAACAGAATGGACATTGTCTTGAAAGGAGTATATGAGATGACCATCAACAAAAGCAAAACGAGGATAATGGAATGTAGTCGAATTAAGTCGGGTGATGCTGAGGGAATTAGATTAGGAAGTGAGACACTTGAAATAGTAAAGGGGTTTTGCTATTTGGGAAGCAAAATAACTGATGATGGTCGAAGTAGAGAAGATATAAAATGTAGACTGGCAAAGGCAAGGAAAGCGTTTCTGAAGAAGAGAAGTTTGTTAACATCGAGTATAGATTAAAGTGTCAGGAAGTCATTTCTGAAAGTATTTGTATGGAGTGTAGCCATGTATGGAAGTGAAACATGGACGATAAATAGTTTGGACAAGAAGAGAATAGAAGCTTTCGAAATGATGTGCTACAGAAGAATGCTGAAGATTAGATGGGCACATCACATCACTAAAGAGTAAGTGTTGAATAGGATTGGGGAGAAGAGTAGTATGTGGCACAACTTGACCAGAAAAAGGGATCAGTTGGTAGGACATGTTCTGACACATCAAGGGATCACCAATTTAGTATTGGAGGGCAGCGTGGAGGGTAAAAATCGTAGAGGGAGACCGAGAGATGACTACACTAAGCAGATTCAGAAGGATGTAGGTTGCAGTAGGTACTGGGAGATGAAGAAGCTTGCACAGGATAGAGTAGCATGGGGAGCTGCATCAAACCAGTCTCAGGACTGAAGACCACAAGAACATACTCACCTCCTCACACTATGGTTTCAGATCCATCCTTTCTACAGTCAAAGCAGCTGAGAGTATGGTAGCAAAAATATACAATTGTTTTGAAAATAGAGATCAAGCAGCAGCAGCCGACCAAGACAGATGCAGCAACAGAGAAGTAACCACTTTTGTATCATTTACGAGTTCCTAACCAGGAGCGAATTTTGTTGAATCATCTGTGTGCTTTAATAGTTTAGTTTCTTGAGTTTCTGTGTTTAAATTTAATATCTAACAGATACAGTTGTTGTGTTTTCATTTGTGTCGGAAAGTAAACCGATTTTGTGACATATTACAAGTTTCTAATCAGGGGCAAATTATTTAGTTTCACATGAGTGCTTAGGTAGTTAGGTTTTTGAATATCTGCGTATTACTAGACACAGTTCATGCGTTTCCGTAAGGGTCTTAAGTAGAGTTGCAAAGCACGTGTCGATAGTCAGTTTATCCGCATAGTTTAGTATTCACAGTTTTTAGTATGGACAGGGACTGAGATTCTTGTGTGCCGATGGAGCGGCAATGGTGACACTAAGCTTTCAGCTTCAGGCTGTGATGGCTTCGGTTACACAGCTTGGGGCTACAGTGGATGGGCACCACTGTTGTGGGCCGGCTGTGGGGATCCAATGGACGTCCAGCATGTCAGAATCCTCTGATGGCCAACCCAGTTACTGCTCACGCTGAGGCTGACCCTTCACGTGTGGTTGAGTGGGAGGTTGCCCCGGGTTGAAGCAGGCGGTGGAAGACTTCCCAGGCGACCGGACGTAAGGCCTTCCCGGTTTGTCTGACAAACAGGTTCCAGGTGATGTCTGTGCCTGACTCTATTGCTAAGCCAGATGCTGTCGCCTGTCCTGTTTCAGAGGAAACCACTCAGCCTGCAAGATCTGGGCAATCACAGAGGGTAGGATTATTTGTAGTTTGAAGCTCCAACATTAGGCACATTATGGGACCCCTTAGGGACTTGGCTGACAAGAAGGGTAAGAAAAAGTGCACTCCATGTGCATACCGGGTGGAGTCATTGCAGACGTGGAAAGGATACTCCTGGATGCCATGAAGAGCACAGGGTGCAGCCAGCTGCAGGTGGTTGCTCACGTTGGTACCAATGATAGGTGTCACTTTGGATCAGAAGAGATTTTCTCTAGTTTCAAGCGGCTAACGGAAGTGGTAAAGGCTGCCAGTCTTGCTTGCAAGGAGAAAGCAGAGCTGACCATTTGCAGTGTAGTTGACAGACTTCTGGTACAGAGCCGAGTGGAGGGTCTGAATCAGAGGCTCACACAGTTCTGCGACAGTAGGGGAGGGTGGTGAGACTTCATCAGTGGGAGACTTGTCCCTCCCATTGCTTTGGCCATTTTGGTTTTTTTTTTTTTTTTCATCAGTGTTTCTTGCCATCCACTTCCATTGCTGTAATTTGCATCTGTGAGTTTAACTGTTGCTGCTGTTCAGTAAGAGGGAAAGAAAGATTTTTCACCAAATTAACTTTTATTTTGGCAAGTGAATCCAATTATTTTTACATATTAATCCTGTAAGAAATAATGCTGGTAACTGTTTCCTACAAAAGTTCATACTTTAAGGCATAAAGTATAACTGAAAATAAATGCTAATTGTACGTTAGGGAACATTCAGAAGCAATTTTGTTTACTTGTGTCTTATGGGGAGACTTGATCCTCAAGAACTAGGTGAGACTTGATCCAGGGATCAAGTGTCCGTATTCAAATGTTTCCCAAAGATTTAATTGTTTTCCTGGTATCACATTATTGTAAAACATACAACACCCAACAAATGATATTATACAGACATTTTCATGTAATATAATGTATTGAATTATACGATATGGGTGAAAATGAAACTTAGGTCTAATAAATTAAAACAAAAGGTATCATAATTTTGCTTTATATTGCAGAACTAAGGGTCTTACATATAAAAGGAAAGAGGAAGTCAAAGCAAGGAAAGAAATTGACTCTATAAGTATGGAATTTGCAGTAATGGCGTGCCTTGGGGGAAAAAGTTTCCGAGGAGCATCAAAACGTTATGTTAGGAAGCAGTTAAGTCAAGATTCTGAAATTTCTTATTCTTCTACATACAACAAGTCTCAGGTGTTTTCTACTGAGGAGGAAAATTCTTTATGTGAATACTTGAAAACTGCAAGCAAATTACACCATGGCCTGAGTGCGAAAAGTGTGCATGCATTTGCATATTAATTTTCTTCTGAAAATAAAAAGAAAATTCCTGAAAATTGGAAGATAGAGGACAAAGCTGGAAATGACTGGTTCAGAGGTTTCATGAGAAGGCATCCTGAACTCTCTCTTCATACACCAGAAGGAACCAGTATAAGCAGAGGAAGTAGCTTTAATAAAGACAATGTTAGACAGTTTTTTGATAATCTTCGCCAGATTATCACTAGGGAAGTTCTTGGGCCAGAATCTATTTGGAACATAGACGAAATTGGTCTTACTACAGTCCACAAACCAGGAAAAATAGTGGCTGTAAGAGGAGAGAAACAGGCAGAAAAAGTGACTTCTGCCAAGAGAGGTGAACTTGTGACAGCAAGTTGTGCAATAAATGCCATAGGAGGCCACATCCCACCTTTCATGATCATTCGATATGTGAACTGTCAGGATAGGATGCTGCATGGAGCTCCTCCTAGAACCAGTGGTTCCACTCATTCCAGCAGTTGGATGATAGCCAATAATTTTGTTTTGTTTTTAATACATTTTCATAAATATGTAAAATGCAGTGCTCAACACAAAGCACTTATCATCATGGACAATCATGATAGCCATATTAGTTTGGAATCCTTACATTTTGCAAAAGAAAATGGAATTACTCTTTTGACAATTCCTCCCCGTACACCCCATAAAATACAGCCCCTTGATAGGTCACTGAATGGTCCACTGAAGGCATGTTACAATTCTGCTGCAGGAGACTGGATGACAGCACATCCAGGGAAAACCATCTCTATCTATGATATCTCAGAGATTTTTGGTAGAGCTTTCCCTAAAGCTTTTACACCCAGCAATGTGATTAGTGGTTTTTGGGTTTCAGGCATATGGCTATTTAACTCTGATATATTTACAGATGATGAATTTTTGTCTGCATATACAACAAACCACTTACAATCTGTGGAAGTCTGTGATTCTCCAAACGAGTTTGTTTCAGTACCAACACCTTCATCTTCCGGAATTAGACCTAGCCCTATAGGATACAGATCCTTTGAAGATATCAGACCACACCCTAAGGCTGCAGCTCACACTACAACTAGACGAGGAAGGAAACAAGCATGTACCGCAATCCTAACAAACACTCCGGTAAAAGATAAGCTTGAGGAAGAACTCAAAGCAAGAAATACACGAAGATTGAAACCTGTGAGAAGACCTAAGAGGCTGAACTTTGAAAACAAGAAACAAACGAATAAGCCGAAAGTAGAAACTTCGGAAAGTGAAGAACTGTCTCCATGTGAGTTTGATAATGACTTGGAGAGTTTGATTAACAGTGATTCTGATGAAATTGGATCATTGCTACCTTCCAAACAAAGAAAACTGAAAAACATTATGTGGGAGAGATGTCATGTTCCTGACAAAGAGAATTTCACTATAAAATGTGCGAGAAAGATAGAGGGTCAACAGTTCAAGTGGCCAGAAACTGAAGACATATGTGACATTGAAAGAAACCAAATTGTACGAGTCATTCCATCTCCACCATTTTCTTCAAAGAATGACAAAGTTATCAGTTTCATTTTTAACAGTGTCAAATTTGAGGGCTTTAATATTCAATAATTTATATGTTTGTCTATAATTTCATCATGTTAAATACTTCAAACACAGGCAACCGTCATTGACTTTCTCAAGAAGTATACTTGTTTTTTTCTTTGTATGAATGTGCTTTATCTCGTATATGATCTTGGATAGACTAAACATGCTAATTCTAATTTTTTGACAGTAATTTCAACTATTTAAAATATATATTTGATAACTTAGTGACTCTTTTATTATATCATAACATGTTTCATAGGCTACAGATTGCACTTCAAGCAATGCCTCTAGAGATCATGAATGAATTTGTTTTCTAAAGTTACTATGTGAATTTCTTTTGTTAGTAAACCTCAGTTCCTCTTATAAATCTTATAGACAAAATAAAATTTGGTTTGAATACTAAATAAATTGTTTTATTTACCACAATAAAGTGGCGGATCAAGTGTCCCACATATGGTGAGACTTGATCCATTCTGCATGGCTTTTAGTTATTAATTTTTTATGATGATAGTAAATGGCAAATTATTGTATTAAAAATAAGGACAGTTCTTTTCTGACGTTTATAGTTACCGCTTTAAAAAATAAAATGTAAAAAAAGGGATCAAGTCTCACCACTCTCCCCTATAGGCTGCAGATTCCTCGACTTTCACCAAAGGGTGGCTGGGTTCCAGGTTCCGCTCAATAGGTCAGGTTTCCACTATACGCAGGAGGCGGCTACACGGGAAGCAGGGGCAATGTGGTGTGGACTGGGCGGGTTTTTCGGTTAGAGGGCTTCAGTCACAAAGGGTGCAGGCTGAACACATAAAAAACATAGGCCTAGATGCAGGAACCATTGGTATAACAGTTGTAAACTGTCGTAGCTGTATTGGTAAAGTACCAGAGCTCCACGCGCTAATAGAAAGCACTGACGCTCACATCGCTATATGCATTGAAAGCTGGCTAAAGCCTGATATAAGTTCAGCCGAAATTTTTGTGAAGGACATTACGGTGTTCCGAAAGGATAGACTAAACACGGTTGGCGGTGGCGTGTTTGTTGCTGTCAGAAGTAGTTTATCTTGTCGCGAAATTGAAGGAGATATTTCCTGTGAGTTAGTATGGGGAGAGGATATTGTTGGCAACCGGAATCAAATAATAATTGGATTGTTTTACCGACCTCCCATTTCGGATGATACAGTTGCTGAAATGTTAAAGAAAACTTGAGTTTGATTTCAAACACGTACCCGACTCATATGATAATAGTTGGTTGTTACTCTAATTTACCCTCGATGGCGAAAATACATGTTTAATTCCGGAAGTACGCATAAAATATCATCAGAAATTGTGCTAAACTCATTCTCTGAAAATTATTTCGCGCTGTTAGTTCATGAGCCCACGCGAATAGCAAACGATTGTGAAAACACACTAGACCTCTTAGCAACAAATAATCCTGAGTTAATAACGAGTATCAAAACCGATACAGGGATTAGTGAACACAGGGTTGTCGTAGCGAGACTGAAGACTGTAATCCCCAAATCCTCCAAAAATAAGCGAAAAATATACCTATTCAAAAAAGCAGATAAAAATTCACTTGACCCCTTGCTGAGAGAAACTCTCCACTCATTCCAAATTAATAATATAAGTGTAAACCAGATGTGGCTTGAATTCAAAGAAATAGTATCGGCAGCAGTTGAGAGATTTATACCAAATAAATTAACAAACGACGGAGATGATTCTCCTTGGTTCACAAAACGGTTTAGAACACTGTTGCAGAAACAACGAAACAAACATACGAAATTTAAACAGACGCAAAATCCCCAAGATTGGTGATCTTTTACTGAAGCTCGCAATTTAGCGCGGAATTCAATGCGAGATGCTTATATAACAGTTTCCACAACGAAAGTTTGTCTCGAAACCTGATAGAAAATCCAAAGTGATTCTCGTCGAACGTGAAGCACATCAATCAAAGCTTTTCAGCGCGATAGGCCGATAAAAATGTAGATACTATCGAAAACAGTGCTGCCAAAGCGGAGTTACTAAACACTGCCTTCCGAAATGCCTTCACAAAAGAAGTAAATATTCCAGAATTTGAATTGAGAACAGCTGCCAACATATGCACCGCAATGTAGAAGTAAATATCCTCAGAGTAGTGAAGCAACTTAAATCACTTAATAAAAGCAAGTCATCTGGTCCAGACTGTATACCAATTAGGTTCCTTTCGGAGTATGCTGATGCATTCGCTCCATACTTAGCAATCATATACAACCGTTCGCTTGACGGAAGATCCGTACCCAAAGACTGGAAAGTTGCACAGGTCACACCAGTATTCAAGAAAGGAAGTAGGAGTAATGGACTAAATTACAGGCCCATATCATAAACGTCGATATGCAGCAGGATTTTGGAACATATATTGTGTTCGAACATAGAATTACCTCGAAGAAAACGGTCTATTGACACAACATGGGTTTAGAAAACATCGTTCCTGTGATTCACAACTAGCTCTTTATTCACATGAAGTGTTGAGTGCTGTTGACAAGGGATTTCAGATCGATTCTACATTTCTGGATTCATGGAAGGCTTTTGACACTGCACCACACAAGCGGCTTGTAGTGAAATTGCGTGCTGATGGTATATCGTCTGAGTTATGTGACCGGATTTGTGATTTCCTGTCAGAGAGGTCACAGTTCGTAGTAATTGACGGAAAGTCATCGAGTAAAACAGAAGTGATTTCTGGCGTTCTCCAAGGTAGTGCTATATGCCCTTTGATGTTCCTTATCTATATAAAAGATTTTGGAGACAATCTGAGCAGCCGTCTTCGGTTGTTTGCAGATGACACTGTCTTTTATCGACTAATAAAGACATCAGAAGATCAAAACAAACTGCAAAACGATTTAGAAAAGAAATCAGAATGGTGCGGAAAGTGGCAGTTGACCCTAAACAATGAAAAGTGTGAGATCATCCGCATGAGTGCTAAAAGGAACTCGTTAAACAACGGTTACACGATAAATCAGTCTAATATAAAAGCCGTAAATTCAACTAAATACCTAGGTATTACAATTACGAACAACTTAAATTGGAAGGAACACATAGAAAATGTTGTGGGGAAGGCTAACCAAAGACTGCGTATTATTGGCAAGACACTTCGAAAATGTAACAGACCTACTAAGGAACTGCCTGCACTACGCTTGTCCGTCCTCTTTTAGAATACCGCTGCGCCATGTGGGATCCTTACCAAACAGGACTGACGGAGTACATCGAAAAAGTTCAAAGAAAGGCAGCAAGTTTTGTGCTATAGCGAAATAAGGGGGAGAGTGTCACAGAAGTGATACAGGATTTGGGCTGGAAATCATTAAAAGAAAGGCGTTTTTCGTTGCGACGGAATCTTCTCACGAAATCCCAATCACTAACTTTCTCCTCCGAATGCGAAAATATTTTGTTGACGCCGACCTACATAGGGAGGAAAGATCACAACGATAAAATAAGGGAAATCAGAGCTCGAGCGGAAAGATACAGGTGCCCATTCTTTCCGTGCGCTATACGAGATTGGAATAATAGAAAGTTGTGAAGGTGGTTCGATGAACCGTCTGCCAGGCACTTTAATGTGATTTTCAGAGTATCCATGTAGATGTAGATCTGTGCAGCACTGTTGGACCTCAGGAAACCTTTTGATATGGTCTCCCACAATATTCTCATAAAAAAATCTGCCACTACGGAGTGAGAGAGAATGTTCTATGCCTAATGCAGTAATACTTGGACAATAGAAAACAGTTAAGCTAAATAATCAAATGTCAGAATGCCTCCCAGTTGTGAAGGGCGTACGTCAAGGATCTGTTCTTGGACCTTTCCTTTTCATTATTTACATACACCTTCAGGTGTATCATGTGATGCAGTGCTATATGCTGATGACACCACATGTGATACCAATCTGGAAAAGGTGTAACACAGCATGGCAGTGGCAAGGGAGGGGTGCACTACTTGGTTTGAGGCAAATGTACTGGAGAAGAATCATAGTAAAACTGGAGCTATTGTATTCAATCTGGATGCTCCCAGTCATGACAACAAAACAGTAAAATTATTAGGATTTCATATCGAACAAACTCTCAGCTGCGATACCCACACAGGGAAGATATGTGGCAAATTGGCATGTGCCATATATCTGCTGTACAAGCTCAGGCACAGTGTCAGTAAAGAACTTCTGTTATATGCATATTTAGCATTCTTCCATTCGCACCTGAATTAGGGAATACTATTATGGGGCAATGCCGTAGGCTCAAAATTAATGTTTAAATGACAAAAGAAAGCCATAAGGTGCATAGCAAAACTTAGCTCAAATGAATGATGTCGAGATTATTTTTAGAAACTAAATATAATGACAGTGCCTGGTCTGTATATTTACAACTGCCTTGTCTTCGTTAAAGAGAAACTGAGTAAACTTGACTTGAGGAGAACAGTTTATGACCATAACATAAGAAGTGGACATACAACTAATATGCCATATGCTAGGCTTGCAAAGGCACATAACAGCTACAAATATCTTGGTCTTATCTACTTCAACAGATTACCTGAAAATGCCTAACAGTGCCAGTAAATAAATTTAAAACCAGTCTTTCGATGTGGATGAAAAGTAAAGTAATTTACTCTGCCCAAGAGTTCCCTGATTATGAGACAAATCATCCATTTTCCTTATGAGAATGAACTATAAATTAATTGGAAACCACACATATGCCACACTGTGCAATTATTTTATTACTGCTTCATGTACTTATTGTTAATTATCTGTGTGATAATTTATTTGTTATTCACTGAACTATGTAGTTCATTTATCTTGTAATTGATCTATTAGGAAACGTCTTATTGCTATTGACACTTGCACAAGTATGTATTGTATCTATCTTGGATGATTATATTGTAGTTAATAGCCGGCCATGGTGGCCGAGCGGTTCTAGGTACTACAGTCTGGAGCCGTGCGACCACTACGGTCGCAGTTTCGAATCCTGGCTCAGGCATGGATGTGGGTGATGTCCTTAGGTTAGTTAGGTTTAAGTAGTTCTAAGTTCTAGGGGACTGATGACCTCAGTAGTTAAGTCCGATGGAGCTCAGAGCCATTTGAACCATTTTTTGTAGTTAATAACATTTGTCATGTCGAACTTTATTTTATTATTGTTGTTATCATTATGCTAACACTGAAATCAATTGCATGTAAATATGCTCAACGGTGGAATAACACATTTGTATTTGACTCTCCAACTCAAGGTTGCCCCTAAAAGTCTAAGAGTGCGTAGTCTAATAGAAGTAATGCGTAGATACGGCATGTTTTTCATGTTGTAAGCGACTGTGTATCGTGTAAATGAAGCTGAAAGGGTTAACCAGTCGACTATTCACCTAGACGAATGCGGAGAAGCTGCATTAGAAACCGCACTCAGGCTGGCTGGCGAAAGCGACTTGAGGTGACAGGACGTCAAACCGAGATGGCTCTCGCCTTTCCAAGTATGGCACACAGCGGGTAGACACACTTTTAAAATAACGCCTTAAAATTACTCACTTGAATTACATTTTAACATCTCGTACCCATGTTCTAATAAGCTGTGGGCGTTACAAGCTCAATGTTACTATGGACAAAAATATATTTCAGTTATTTGGCTTAGATGAAGGTTATAGTTTTGCCACATTGGACTTTTATGCACCTTCGATTGATATCATAAAACACAAAAAGCATAAGTGTGTGCAGATTTTTAATGAAGGCGTATAATATTAGTTAAATACAGTTCAGATACAAGAGAAATCTTAATAATTTTAACCAAACCGTAGCTGTGAGATGGTGGTACTGCAGATTGTTTATTTAACAGTAAAATGAAATGAATTCATCGTATGGCATTGTTGGCCGGGAGGCCCCATCCATGTAGGTTCGGCCGCCAGGTTGCAAGTCACATTTCAGGTGACGCCACATTAGGCGACTTGCGCGTCGTTGGTGAGGACAAACCGGCATCCAGTTCACAGGCGAAGAAAATCTCCGACCGGACCAGGAACAGAACTCGGGCACGCTGCATGGTAGCCAAACACGTTACACTCAACTAAGCAGACGGACAATTCATCTGTGTACTTTTGATTAGTGTTTAAAAACACAACCTTGTCCACGTTCCCCGATTTCAGCCGGTTGCTCTTTTCTGTACAAAGGTGTCCTTCGGAGAAAATAAAATGTTTGACAGAGTCATAGTGGCGGAACACAAATACTTTCGGGTAGCGTCAGACAAAGATGGTACGGACTCGTGGTACTTCTTCCAAAAAATTATTGGATCAGGTTTCTCCTCTACGTCTAGAAGCTTTTTGGACGAGTAGAACGGCATGTCCTGCTGCGTGTTTGTAAGTTCCGCTGATGCTGATTCATTTTTTTCTGTTCCATGAAAAAGGTCCAGAACTTCTTTTTCTTAACTTGTGTTACACCATCTTCTACTCGAGTCACCAAACTATGAACAGCAACTGTGCCTTTGGTTGTAGTTTAGCGAATATCCGCTATGAATTCACTCACAAAATTTTCAGCACTTTCATCTACTCAGAAACCCTACTTTTTGATCCGAGGGTCCAAAATACACTCCTGGAAATGGAAAAAAGAACACATTGACACCGGTGTGTCAGACCCACCATACTTGCTCCGGACACTGTGAGAGGGCTGTACAAGCAATGATCACACGCACGGCACAGCGGACACACCAGGAACCGCGGTGTTGGCCGTCGAATGGCGCTAGCTGCGCAGCATTTGTGCACCGCCGCCGTCAGTGTCAGCCAGTTTGCCGTGGCATATGGAGCTCCATCGCAGTCTTTAACACTGGTAGCATGCCGCGACAGCGTGGACGTGAACCGTAATGTGCAGTTGACGGACTTTGAGCGAGGGCGTATAGTGGGCATGCGGGAGGCCGGGTGGACGTACCGCCGAATTGCTCAACACGTGGGGCGTGAGGTCTCCACAGTACATCGATGTTGTTGCCAGTGGTCGGCGGAAGGTGCACGTGCCCGTCGACCTGGGACCGGACCGCAGCGACGCACGGATGCACGCCAAGACCGTAGGATCCTACGCAGTGCCGTAGGGGACCGCACCGCCACTTCCCAGCAAATTAGGGACACTGTTGCTCCTGGGGTATCGGCGAGGACCATTCGCAACCGTCTCCATGAAGCTGGGCTACGGTCCCGCACACCGTTAGGTTGTCTTCCGCTCACGCCCCAACATCGTGCAGCCCGCCTCCAGTGGTGTCGCGACAGGCGTGAATGGAGGGACGAATGGAGACGTGTCGTCTTCAGCGATGAGAATCGCTTCTGCCTTGGTGCCAATGATGGTCGTATGGGTGTTTGGCGCCGTGCAGGTGAGCGCCACAATCAGGACTGCATACGACCGAGGCACACAGGGCCAACACCCGGCATCATGGTGTGGGGAGCGATCTCCTACACTGGCCGTACACCTCTGGTGATCGTCGAGGGGACACTGAATAGTGCACGGTACATCCAAACCGTCATCGAACCCATCGTTCTACCATTCCTAGACCGGCAAGGGAACTTGCTGTTCCAACAGGACAATGCACGTCCGCATGTATCCCGTGCCACCCAACGTGCTCTAGAAGGTGTAAGTCAACTACCCTGGCCAGCAAGATCTCCGGATCTGTTCCCCATTGAGCATGTTTGGGACTGGATGAAGCGTCGTCTCACGCGGTCTGCACGTCCAGCACGAATTCTGGTCCAACTGAGGCGCCAGGTGGAAATGGCATGGCAAGCCGTTCCACAGGACTACATCCAGCATCTCTACGATCGTCTCCATGGGAGAATAGCAGCCTGCATTGCTGCGAAAGGTGGATATACACTGTACTAGTGCCGACATTGTGCATGCTCTGTTGCCTGTGTCTATGTGCCTGTGGTTCTGTCGGTGTGATCATGTGATGTATCTGACCCCAGGAATGTGTCAATAAAGTTTCCCCTTCCTGGGACAATGAATTCACGGTGTTCTTATTTCAATTTCCAGGAGTGTAGTAGCTTCAGCATAGATGCTGGTGTTGTTTCCTTGATCGAGCGCCATTCGTTTCGACATGGCCCCCAGTAGATGTTTTCTCAAAGCAGCGCCTACATTAGTCGTTGCGATTGTGTCTGTCACCACACTTTGGCAGCCTTGAACTAATGGGACTACAATGGAGGCTGTTGTGAACTGCTCCCCTCACAGTTCTTCTCTTAGCTCGAACAGAGGTTTCAGTAGAGTAAGGCAGTCTCCCAAAATGTCCCACATGCCGTTAGAACTTCACAGTTAACTTACGAAAATGTCATTACTAACTTTGACTAACACTAGGAGCTGCAACATACGAAACGGAGAGTTCCATGTGCAGGGTGTATCCTGTTTTTTCTTCAGCCGAACTTGGCAATCTATCAGTTTTGCAGGGGCTGCTGTAGAACCTTTGAAAACCACAATGATTTTGCGACATTTCTATCTTGAGGAGCTTGGTGCTGCTAACTTAGGACGGTTGAACACATCTGACACTACTAAATTAAGTGTGTGAGCAGCACATCGCAATTTAACAACATTCATTTTCCTTGCTAAATCCAGAATAATACTTGCATTGTCAGTGACGAGAGAAAATGCTTTCATAAGTGTGCCGATCAGTGCCGTGCGCAGTGGCCAGAACAGCCGACTGCAGCTTATACTGCTCAGCACAGTGCTCTGTCACTGTCAAAAACCCTCTTGGTCAACATGTCCACAGTCAGTTCGGTTTCAGCCAGCATTTTCCCTACTATTTGCTTAATTTCGAGACAGCGATCATTTAAGAGTTTGTCTGTCAAGGAAGGCAAAAATACCGCCGTTCTAGTGTCTCTAATTTTATTACCAGACAGTTCTTCTACCTTCAAGGTACCACAAATCGCCGCCTGCCTTGATGTTTTTCTCGCTCTTGTGGGACTACAATGCTTGGGGGATTAGAAGGTGATGTTTCAGTCATGTTACTTATTGTGAAATCACATTGGATACTTTACATATTTGCTACATAGTAGTACCAACAGAGGGAGAGGCGGCGCACGTCGTGGAGACAGAGAAGGAAGAGGACATGGTAACACCAGCGGATGGGGTGAGTTGCCTCTTCTGACGAATTACCAAGAGTACAATACTTAAGAACTGATGGTGCTTCCTTTTCAAATGATCCATTAGATTATTGGATGAACCGTGAAAACGTATTTCCTTATTACGGGTCGTAAAGACCGCAACGTCTCTCAGTTTCTGTGTAAAATTCCCCAACAACTGAGCGTTCCAGACAGCAAACGTGAACACGCTATTAATAAAGACGGACGAATAACAACTAAAAGCTACTGCAGATTTCGGAACGACAGGCGATGACAGAGTTCAGTCAACAATAATGATTTAACAGAGGCAAAACGAATGTTGTTTCCGCCGAGAACTGAATGCACAAGTGTCATGCGAGTCAACTGTCGCTCCCAGGGTGCTAGACGGATGCGAACTTGGTGACCCTGTTACAGACTGTATGCAATGCTGCCTTAGGATAGGCTTAACAGTGAAAGTACAAATGTATGAATCTGAGTAGTACTTCTTCACAGACGTGAAATGCTACACAAGCTACTTTTGACAGACTGTGAGATGTAAACAGCAGTGTCTGCATGGGTGTAATTTGTACGCATGTTGCTGGTGACGTGATTTTCTGTACAAAATATTTACCTTCCACACAACTTAGTGGGAGACTAAGTGTTTATGGAATACAATCAAAAGATTTAAATTTGTGGATGTCATCACACATTATCTATTATTGTTGTTATTGTGTTCTTCTGTCCTGAGACTGTTTTGATGCAGCTCTCCATGCAACTCTAACCTGTGCAAGCTTCTTCATCTCCCAGTACTTACTGCAACCTACATCCTTCTCAATCTGCTTAGTGTATTCATCTCTTGGTCTTCCTCTATAATTTTTACCCTCCACGCTGCCCTCCAATGCTAACTTTGTGATCCCCTGATGCCTCAGAACATGTCCTATCAACCAGTCCCTTCTTCTTGCCAAGTTGTGCCACAACCTCCTCTTCTCCCAAATTCTATTCAATACCTCCTCATTATTTATGTGCTCTACCCATCTAATCTTCAGCATTCTTCTGTAGCACCACATTTCTCTTCTTGTCCGAACTATTTATCATCCATGTTTCACTTCCATACATGGCTACACTCCATACAATTACTTTCAGAAACGACTTCCTGACCCTTAAATCTATACTCGATGTTAACAAATTTCTCTTCTTCAGAAATGCTCTCCTTGCCACTGACAGTCTACATTTTATATCCTCTCTACTTCGACCATCATCAGTTATTTTGCTCCCCAAATAGCAAAACTCCTTTACTACTTTAAGTGTCTCATTTCCTAATCTAATTACCTCAGCATCGCCCGACTTAATTCAACTACATTCCATTATCCTCGTTTTGCTTTTGTTGATGTTCATCTTATATACTCCTCTCAAGACACTGTCCATTCCATTGAACTGTTCTTCCAAGTCCCTTGCTGTCTCTGACAGAATTACAATGTCATCAGCGAACCTCTAAGTTTTTATTTCTTCTCCATGGATTTTAATACCTACTCCGAATTTTCTTTTGTTTCCTTTACTGCTTGCTCAATATACAGATTGAATAGCATCGGGGAGAGACTATAGCCCTGTCTCACTCCCTTTCCAACCACTGCTTCCCTTTCGTGTCCCTCGACTCTTATAACTGCCATCTGGTTTCTGTACAAATTGTAAATAGTCTTTCGCTCCCGGTATGTTACCCCTACCAACTTCAGAATTTGAAAGAGAGTATTCCAGTCAACGTTGTCAAAATATTTCTCTAAGTCTACAAATGCTAGAAACGTCGGTTTGCCTTTTCTTAATCTTTCTTCTAAGATAAATCGTAAGGTCAGTATTGCCTCACGTGTTCTAACATTTCTACCTCACGTGTTCCAACATTTCTACGGAATCCCAACTGATCTTCCCCGAGGTCGGCTTCTACTAGTTTTTCCATTCGTCTGTAAAGAATTCGCGTTAGTATTTTGCAGCTGTGACTTATTAAACTGACAGTTCGGTATCTTTCACATCTGTCAACACCTGCTTATACGGAATGCAAATTGTAGCTAAAATAAGGCAAGTTTCCTTTCCTCTTCATATATCCTTAAGGGAACCATTAGGATCACCTTTACAATCATAACTAGGGCCGCAATACTTCCGAGCTTCCCCAGATTGGTCCTACTTTCGAGGGCGTCCAGAGGTGTGCTGGAGGGGTGGAGGGATTTTTACACAACCGTTCAGGGTACACCTGGACAATTTTCGTGTCTAAGAAAATTCCAATGATTGGAAATTAATAGACTAATAATTCTTAGTTAAAATTCATTACATAAGGACCGGCCCGTAGGTAGTTTCTTCGTTTTACCCAGCGGTAAGCACACTTAGACGCTGTCCTATACACATCATGATCTTTACAACATTGATCACGTGTATTTCAGAAATGGTAATGGACAGAAAGGTGCAGTTGGATGCATAATGTTCACACACACACACACACACACACACACACACACACGCACACACACACACACACACACTTACGCTGTTTCTTTTCCTTATTTTGTCATGCTAGTTATTGATTGGACACCCCAGCCCCTGCGGAACCAAATACAAATAACTCTGAGCACCAAGGCACTTAACATCTGAGGTCATCAGTCCCGTAGAACTTACAACTATTGAAACCTAACTAACCTAAGGACATCACACACATCCATGGCTGACCTGCGACCGTAGCAGTCGCGAGGTTCCGGACTGAAGTGCCTAGAACCTTGCGGAACCACGTTACACTTTAATCTTTATTTGTGGCCGGGACCTGCAGCAACTGTGAGCTCGCATCAGAGCAACAATAGCACACTTTAATGAGGGCATGTTAAGGGTGCATATAGAACTGGAATATCGCTTACATGTCCTGTGTGCTATAGATAGCGTACACACTTAAGGTGACTATTCTTCCACCCCCTGTCCTTTCTTTTCGTGACAGCCACAATTTTTCTAGTTCTGTATCGAATATTTTCAGAAGTAGCTCCGGACACCTATTTGTGCCGGATCCAACAATTATGAAACTAGTTTTCCTGAATTAGATATTCATTTCATCTGTATGAGTGTTCTGGTACTGAAAGGTTATTTTTACAAATGAATAATGTGTGTTACAGCGACAAAGCTCAGCTTGTTGTATAAACTACGAAGGCAATGTTAGTGAAGTTGTATAACGTGTGCTGAAGTGGCACAGATAATTTTGAAATGCCCGTACTTCTTTATTGAGACAATGAGAAACCGCTGACATTGGGCGATCACATGCACCACGACGCCTCCCCGTCCGCCACACACCTGAATGTTTTAACCGTCGTTCGCCTTCTGCCCATCGAGCTGTTTTAAAACTGACGTCATTTAAGTTCACATTCCTTGCTGCATATGAATACAACGTTTGAACATGAACGTCTCTGTGAGCACAAACCCGTGTTACTCTGGTGTAATGTACATCTGCTGATCGGTAGGAGGTGCGCACCTGCGTGGATACACTCCCGCTCTCATGTCCTTTCTGCCCGCGGTACATCATCGCCATCGACTAACTCGTCGTCTGCTGACTGCGTACATCCGGGAAAATAATGCGATTTGATCCAAATGGCCGCGCGGGATTAGCCGGGCGGTGTAAGGCGCTGCAGTCATCCACTGTGTTGCTGGTCCTGTCGGAGGTTCGAATCCTCCCTCGGGCATGGGTGTGTCTGTTAATTTAGGTTAAGTAGTGTGTAAGCTTACGGACTGATGACCTTACCGGTTAAGTGCCATAAGATTTCGCACACATTGGAACAGTTTTTTGATCCAAATGTTTTCGAAGTTTTTGTCTAGGCTCGGCAATTTAAGTGATGGTGGGCCCGCCTCAGTTTACTTATTTACGTGTTTTTTTTCACAACAATTTAATTCACAACTATATATGAATGCGTTTTAAATGATGAAACGAAAAATTACTCAATTCAGTACATTATTGAATGAACAAATATACTGCTTATTTTAACTTTGGCGTACGCCCTGAGATAAGCCTTCACTTACTCATGGGGGTAGGCTGTCCTCTGGTGTTGAACTAATGGAGGAGGAGGAGGATATTGGTGTTTAACGTCCCGTCGACAACGAGGTCATTAGAGACGGAGCACAAGCTCGGATTAGGGAAGGTTTGCCTGGTGTGATTTAGGGAAATCACGGAAAACCTAAATCAGGCTGGCCGGACGCGGGATTGAACCGTCGTCCTCCCGAATGCGAAGTTGAATTAATGAAACGTGCTGCAGCCTGGATCCACTCAGAGAAATGAAGACTAAAGAGTGGTTTCAGTTGAAAGAATGAATACATTTGAAAGAAAAGAAAGTTAATTCAGTCAACATGAAAAACTAAACAGTGTCGAATGTTTTCATTTTGCGCCTCCCACAGACTGGTTTCACTCAAAAGAATTAATGAGTAGTCCAACTGACTGAATCGATTGTTTTCATTCGTTTGCTCATACACAATAGTTTCACTCAGGATCATGAGTGAATAATTAAACCGATTCATAAAACTACAGCCCAATGAGTCGATTGTTCTCTAAGATCTTTTTGTGTGGTGATGGTACATCACTGGAAATGTTTATCGGCATACGTAGGTGTTCCTACACATAGGTATTAGCGCCCCCTTCCCTCCTCCTCCTCCTTGGAATCTGGTGTTCGGTGTTTTTATTCATCGCAGAATTCTTATACTCTTCTAGAAGTGATTTCCTGTGATTTCGCTAAACCTTTTTTTTAGCCTGCGTGACACTATGTCTCTGTTAGTGAGACAATACTATGGCTTTAGCCACTGCTTTATAGTCGTTCTTTTGTTCTTCTAAGAGCGGTATCGAAGTAATGTTCATGTAATAAATACTGAGTGGATAACCATAGGTTTACTGAGTGGATAACCAAAAGTTCTCTGGAATAATATGTTTTTATGTCAAAACCGAACAACTCTTTTACATCTCGCTCTCCCCCCCCAACACCCAAGTTAAATTTCCGCGGACGCTCAAATCTCCATAACCAAAAACCTAAATACTATTAAGAGAAATGTAATTCCACCATATCAGCATTTTGCCTATTATGCTACTCCAACTTGCCACCGACAATTCGTTCAAAATTTTAAATTTTGCTGTGGCACCTTAAAGAATCTGATACGTAATTATAGAAACATGTCACTGAACTTGTACTACACAACTATTTACGGATAGATAATATGTACAAATACAAACACACACACGCATACACACATAAATCCATTTATACTTGTTTATAAGTTTGCATTAAAAAAAAAAAAAACCTTGTCCATTGTCACCTTTCCAGATATTTTCTGAACAACAAATCATTCTTAGCATTTATGTTTTGTACTTATCTGGCCTCACATCCCATAATTTTGGCAATTATTTATACATTTCGATGCACTCTAATCATAACTCATTCTTAACACCATTACAACAACAGTAAACACGTTGATATCCAATGTCTGTAGCACAGGAGACTGTCAAGAATGTTGCACAGTACTGCCCGCAAGCGCCGCAATATTTCCGGACAGTGCAAAATGTTTCAAAAGTTTTTTATGTTTTCAATATTACTGCCCAATCTTTCAGTCTCACACCTACACGCTCGATATTATAACACTTCAGGAAATTTTGGGCAATATTATCGACCGTCTTCGGGCCACTTTTAAATAACGTTTGGTATTTTTATCCAGCCAGAGGCGTCGCAAACGTCATATTGTTTCTGATTGGCTACTCTCAACCAATGAAAGGTTGTAACGTATGCTCGAGACACATGTTCTCAATTGTGTTGCCAGCCTACGATCCGTAGTTTAGCGATTATCATTAATAACTTTTAATGATAATAAATAGTTGTAAAGGGACCTTATGTTTAACTACAACCAGTTTCATATTAACTGCTTAACGAAATGTTGTATTGGGCAGAGGGGGTTCCAATATGTAACTTTGAAGCCTTCTTAAATTAAAACTGCTCTTACTGAATTTTCAGAGTTTAGATAGCCTGTAATTGAAATACCGTCTACTGTTCAGATGAATAATATCTAAACAGATAATAATAAATTATTTGTACTTTTTTATTCTTTATGTTTATGACTGATAAGTCTACAATCTTGTTACTCTAGTAGCAATTTATGCCCACGAACTGTTTTACAATAAGTATGTGTTAATATGAACAGTTCAATCGTGATGAGTAAAGAAATGAAGATGCATCAAATTCGACTGAGCTTGGATACTAAACACGTCGATAGTTTTTCAGTAGTTCCTACGATGGGTGCACGACTTGCGAAAATGTTTTGGAGTTGACGGCATGTGGATCTATTAAGTCCGTCGTAATCGTGATCCGCTCACCTCGTTAAGTCACAAGACAGCAACGAAATTAGCTTATAGTACTGTTCGTTTGTTTACGTCATTGTTCTGCCAGAAATATTTAATCGTCTAAACTGATCTTCCTTCATTCTGTTATTAGATTTTTGGTTCGTTCCTTCTATTATTTCTTATTTACTACGACAATAAATAAAGAACAGTAAGCAAGTTACCCTGTAATAAGACCGCAGCAGACAAGAAAAAGGACAGTATCGATAACTACAAAAGTAAATTAAAGAACACCGCTTTACTTTTGTAAGGACTGTTCAAAAATTTTTTTCTAAAAAAGCGTTAGGTACAGTCAGGGTAACTTCTCACGCGCTAGTGTATATTTTTGTTTCAAACGGCGGGTGTTCCATCTACTGCGGTAATAAGACAGCTACTTTTAGAACAAAATAACCTCAGTAGATGGAACACCAGCCATTTAAAACGAAAATAGTAAGTGGTACAAAGATACCTAGACTGATAAAATATGACCATGACGGACAGTAACAAATCTACAAATTGCGCAGCATAATACGTACAGACTAACGCCCGATTTTGAGAGCTGATTCTGAAGGAACATTTTAGCATTCAAGACTGCTGGGGCTAGAGCCGCAGATGAGCTGATATCCACAGGCTCTTCTTCTGGTTCAATGATTTCGAACACTTCTTCTTGGCCTTTAACATTAAACTCGTCTTCGGCCCCTGAAAGTACGGAACCTTTACTGCCCGTGGGGCTTTTCATCTTATTGGGAGATCCCGATGACTTTTTTACGTCCGATGAAGACATTTTCCCGTGCAACGAGCTTTAACTGCAATGTCACAAGCCTCCAGCAACGCTGCTGCTTTTCTGTTCAGATAAACAACTGCGTGAATGTGGAACAAAAGACGACTAATATTATGGCAGAATAAAAGGAAACTATAACTCTCGACGTTAATGTGTGGCATGCCGTGATTTGCAAGCTCGTTAACTCTTCTGAAGATATTGTTTAGTCATCATGTCTCATATTTATATATTCCTGCATAAATCTTTCCTGATAGTGGGATACAATACAAATACTACATGCGCGCGAGCGCGCACACACACACACACACACACACACACACACACACACACACACACACACACGCACGCGCACGCACACAAACAGAATAGAAGCAGATTTTGCACTGTCTTGTTGTAAGTCTCTTGTATTTCACATGTTCTAGAAATAGTTCTGCTGTATAGAATGCCCTTAGGGTTTTACAAAAAAGTAAGGCAGATGAAATAATTTCTTTCTGATATGGAAGACAAATGCAAATTTGTATGACACTATTTATGTATGTAGTAGAACTTTTCAAAGCTGACGTCTTTACTGACTGAATATGAAACATCTCTCTTCGCAATGCTCATGTATGTGAAAAATGTTATTATTTATTTTAAATTTTTCTATGATATTTCCAAATTAATGGCACACACATGGGAGTGGGAAGATTAACAACTACTGAAAGAGTGGCTTGGTCTGTTACCTCTGATGTCTTTTTCCGCCACCTGCTTGGTGATATGGTCTTCTCAACACGTTATGTGTCTTTTCCCTTTAATCATTGCCACAGTGTCCAGCAATGTGTACAATACGTGTAGTCCACGTTTCTTTTTTTCCGTCCAGTCGCCCCTAATATGCCCGCCGAAGGTGAACGAAGGTGAACTTTATTGCATCACAAAATCCTCTCTTCCGCGATGGGAGAAGTCTAAACAGAAATGGAAAACGCAAAGAACACTTCTTGAATATGCAATAACAAAATGAAAACTCAGAAGGCATGCTAATGTAACAATACATTTAAAGTTACAAAATCTATTGTTCCTGCATTAAATGTGCCAAAGTCAAAGTCCAGATGGTACACTTCAAAGTTAAAGACTCGAGAGTACGAAAAAAAATTAAGTTCGGCATAGCTGATAACACGAACTACACAGATATTACAAGTCCGAATGCTAGTCCACATGGGGCAACGTCTCTTCCGGCTAGAGGGTACGATGGCAGTGGCCGGGTGGGAAAGTCGACGTGGGCAGCGTCGTTATAGCGACAGTGGCTCCAAAGTGACATCCAGATTGTCGGGATACTGTCGTAATTGGCGCTTGGCCCAGGAAGCTCACTGGAAGTGAACCGGTCCTTTGCGGCCTGGGTGCCAGTCTAAACACTGGCCGTGCTCCAGGATACTGCTGGTACTATTTTGGGTGACGCGGCCAGTGAGCTCTGGCGGCGCTCGGGTGGCAGGGCGGAGTGCAGCCCATTCGTGTTTGTATCTGCAGAGAGCAGCCCCTATGTGATGCTAGTTATTGGCTGAGCAGGGGCAACGCCTCGACACAGCGGTCTCTATCCTTCACTGGCCTGGCATTCTCAAATATCAGGAGATGCCTTTCTCTCTTTTGGGTCAGAGTCCACACCTCTGTTCCATATAAAATCACAGATTGTACTACAGTCCTGCAGATCCTAAACTTTGTTGCTGCAAATCTTTGCCTAAATCCTGCTTGAATTCTTGCCGTTAATTGCTTGTCTGTCTCTTTCCTTTCGCTGAATACTGCCCCACCAAGATATTTGTAGTATTTTAGCCTTTCAGCGATTTTACCATCCATATCTAAGAGTGTCTGTCATCATTCTCTCTGCTCACTGCAAGGTATTGGTCTTATTCATCTTCATATCGGCTAGTAATTACTCTTCCATTAACACTCTCACGATCTGAACCAGATCTTGCTCATTTTGTGCTGTTAGAACTACCTCATTCCCATAGGCCACCGTGTTGCTCCTTCACTCAGGTGGATTCCTGTCTCGAAGTTTCTTACTTTTGTCATAGCTCTACCTTGATACGCAACACAATAATACTTTTTTCAAATATATTTGAGAATTGCGTTCGTCACGCAACACGAGCGCCAGATACTGTGGGTTTTCTAGGTGTGCAGGGTAAAACAGGTGGGTAAAGCATGGGAACAATGTAACAAAAGACGTTCAGATACTAAACAGTACCTTTGTTGGAACGTTAAGAGGCGCAGTTAATTGCAGAAGTGATCTACAAGGGTAAGTTGCCACAAAAACGTCTACGAACGAGACCTCTCAACGGAGTTGGTCTGGTAATTCCCATTAATCGCGGAGACGTTACGAGCACACGCCAGGAGTGCCCACGATCCGTGTGTGAGGATTCAGTTTACACAGTTCGCTTAAGACAACATGAAGAACATTGATAATGTTCTCTAAGTATGGTAAATGGAGCTAATCTCACACAGTTATCAAGGACACACACAAATACACTCGGTAGTACCATAACTGTATCTAATGTAACACAATGATCAAAGCAAAACGCACTTACAAATAAACGAACTTAAGGTACTGTGGGTGGAGCTAATCTAACACGGTGATCAAAGCACAATACAATATATGAATAAACGAACTAGAGGTACTGTAGGTTGCTCGATTTCTCGAATTGGAGGAGGTGATGAACCAGTGAGGTCATGAGCCCCATCAGATCAGGGAAGGATGGAGAAGGAAGTCGGCTGTATCCTTTCAAACGAATCATCCTGGTATTTGCCTGAAGTGATTTAGGGAAATCACGGAAAACAAAAATCAGGACGGCTGGACGTGGGTTTGAATCGTCGTCCTCCCGAATGCGAGTTACAGAGTTCTAACCGCTGTGCCATCTGGTTCGGTAATCGTAGGTGAAGCTAATGTAACACAGTTGGGGATTCTGGCCTTCAGTGGCCACACACGTGGTGCAGTGTCGGATTGTGTAGTTCATAAAAAAGAGTTCGGACCACGAGGTGAGTGCTGAATAATGTTTCCCTAAAGTATGGTATCAATGTCGCTACGTGTGATAGGAACCGGCAGCGCTGTTCACTTAATAGACATGCAAAATACACTAACACCCTGGTCACGTGCTCCAGCAGAGGCGTGTGCTGATGTCGCAGGTGCCCGTGTCAAACGCATGGTGTCGGCACTAGCCACTCTGAGGACAGCACTCGCAGCCACACTTTGTGCTGAAGCGTGACTGGTGGTGCACAGGGCATTGGGAGATCGAGCATATACACTATCCTCAGTCAGCCAATGGGCACTGTGGCGGTAGTGTCACAGATCTTTTCCCTGCACTTGAGCCACAAGCTGCAGGCCTGAGCAGTCTGTAGCTGGCATCCAACCAAAGCAAGACATACATGCATGTGTGGAGGTTCTGGTGCAAGAAAGATCTATGCCCACTCTGATATTGCAAGGGTGCCAGGAGCAGGTGCGCAACCATGCAGCTGTTGTAAGAGGACTGGGTTGCAGGTTGTGGCCGCAGGGCTTTGGCTCGATGAAATCACCCAGAATGGCGAGCGGCTGCCCGTACACCGATTCAGTTGTGGAAGCACTCGTGCTGATTTTGTGGGTCACTCACAAGCCTATCAGAACTACTGGCAGAGTGGCAGACCAAGTTATGCATTGACAGGTACGGGTAGCTTTTAGAGTCGTGTGGAATCTCTCCACCGTGCTGTTAGTGGTAAGGTGGTAACAAGTCGTAAAACTGACGATCGTACGGCAAGTTTTCGTGAGCGTTTTAAACGAGCAAGATCTGAGTTGTCGGCCACAGTCCTTCGTCGAGTGGCGGGCACCCAAAACGCGAGTCCTAGGTGTCCGTGAAAGCTTTGGTCACTTTATCCGCCGAGTGAGCCTGTCGGTGATGATAAGGATGCTCCAGTGGCCGTCTGATGATGGAAGGGGTCCTACTATGTCAATATGGACACGGGAAATGTGGTGATCCACAAGGGGGAAGGTAACGATAGGAGAGAGCACACGACGGCCTACCTGCGAACGCAGGAGGCAGGTGCGAGCCCAGTTTGTGCAGTTCTGCTGGATACTGGCCTAGGCAAGACAAAACTCACCTGCACGAGGTGCACGGTGCACAGACGCCAGGGTGGGACGTGGTGGAGGGGTTGGAGGAGGCCGGGGGGGGGGGGGGGGGGGGGTGCACTCACTCCGTGACAAGAGGTAACATCGTTCATCTCGACGATCACAGGGGCTAAGACCTGTGCTATGTCCGTGGAGGATTTGTGGGATGTGGGCAGTGTGGATGCTCATATGTCCTGTACAGGGGATAGGTAAAATAATGTGAACACCAGGACTTACTTGGGAGTGGTTTACAAATAAGGGGTTGGGCTCCCATTTGCCCATAATGCATCTGTGATTCTTCTTGGAATACTGGTTTATGATGGTTATATAGTCTCCAGTGGGGTTTTATGCCACTCTTTGATTAGAACCTCTTCTAACTCCCGTAGTGACGAGGGAGGCGAAAATCTTCTCCGGAGTCTGTGCTCCGATACCACCCGCAAGGGTTCGATAAAGTTCAAGTCTGGGAACTGTGCGTACTCCTCATGCCACGACTGTACAGTCCCGGTTGTGTGAATGGGTGCTTTATAGTCGTCAAATATGGCACCATTATTCGGGAACAATATTTGGATCACGGGGTGCACCTGAACACATGATCGTAGGCTGTAACACGGCCTTTCAGAGCAATGATGGGACCAGCAGAATATCATAATATGGCTACCCACACCATCACAATTCCACTTTCATGCTTAACCGTTGGAAGCAAGCAATAAGGATTGTAGGTTTCTTTTGGCGTTCTCCAGATGTAAACCTGGCCTCATGTTCGAAGTAATGAAAGTGTTGGCTCGTCGGACCATATGACGTGTTTCCACTGATCAGTCATCCAAGACTTATGCTTCTGACATCATGTTTTACCCTTGTTTGCGTTGGTTGTCGTCACTAATGATTTCGGTGCAGCAGCTCGTCCACGAATATTCGCTTTATGGAATTCTCGGCGGGTACTGTCGATAGATACGGGGTCTCGAAGATGGCTGTTGAGCTCTGCAGTCACTTTAGCTGCCGTAGTTTTCTGTTATTTCAACACAATTCGCTTTAGCATACGATGATCTTTGTCATCTAGTTTTGATTTGCGCCCACTATTACATTTACACGATGATGTCTTTCCATGTTTTGTTTTCGCTGTCATGACTGTTGAAACGGTTGCTCTCTTTGGAACTCTTTCATTGCACGTCGACCTCGGCCTCTGAATGCAAATACGAAGTGTGCACTACTCGTAAATAACCTGCACTGATGCCTAGTCCGTACTGAACATGCACAGTCCAACACAGCACGTGGCTTAACAGCGTTGTTGACCTTCGAACACAACCGTCCCATTACTATCACTGTTCACATTATTTTACCTACCCCGTGTACGTGTAGGAGACTGCAGAGAGCCATCACGACGCTGTGCGGTAATGCTGTGGAGTCGAGGGACTCAAAGTACGCCGTGAAAGCTGCTGCACAACGTTCGTACAGACGTGCACTTCTAATGCCATGCGGACTTGTAGCGGGCAGATGCACTAGCCAGTTTGATAGCAGCAGCATTTTGGGAATGCTGGTAGGCTCGGCGAGTGCGGGGAGGTGCTGGAGGAGTTGTGAAGGCCGCATGCTAGCTGATTAATCGGATGAAAATAATGGGTGAGTGCACTGCAATTGTGAAGCGACCAGCCCCGTTATCAGCTGGCCTCTCAGGGCATCTGCCAGACTGTGGTGGGCTTCCGACAATGTTGCGCTATCCGCTGTGACCGAAGGCTCCAGCAGCATGACCGTTAGGGCGAATTGGCGACTTGCACGGAGTCGCTGGCAATCGACACTGCTTCCATAGAAGCAAACCGCAGCGAGGGGCTCAGTGGGCGGTGATGCGAGCACGGTTCGGATGCTGGAGGGGTGACGTGCGCCTGCGAGCTGCGTGCAGAGACCGAGGAAAGTGTGAAACCTGTCTGTGTGCACTTGAAACAGTTACCAACTGGGCTGAACTCAAAGGTAGCGATAAGCCGGGATCGGACCCGCTCAGCGACACGAAGCTTCACTGTGTTACTGCTAGAGTGGTGTGCTGCCCTATGCATGTGGCCTGGTGTGGTGAGCACTAAATGGGTCTACCACCGTGGTTATGTGACGTCATCAGTAGCTTGGTTTTGTGTAGGTTCCTTAAATGGCCAACACAAATAAATAAATATTTGCAATGGTTCTTATTCGCGTTGTCCCCGTGCAGCAAAGATATCGCAGGGATGTATGATCATATCTGAGTAAGATAACAGAAAATTGACAGCTTAACTATCAATTATCTTACGCACCACATTTCTTTTTTTTCACCAACCTCGGTTTCTATCGGTGTTTTGAGCAGATGCGATAAAGACGTATGTACTTGTGGCGGCAGCACCGCCCAACGCACGGAGGGCTGAACTACGGCACTGCCGGCACAAGTAGGGGCAGCTGTACCGCAGAATTTCGGCAACGGTGCGTCGCACACCGCACCGCACGGGAATAAAGCAGGCGGCCAGTGCGATCTAGTCGACGCGACGCGACACACGCCTTCCAGTTCTCCCGCCGCGGACCACGTGCTTCGAGTCAACGTGACTCCGCCGTAAATGCGTACGCGCGGTCGTAAACGCAGTCGCCGTTTTAAAGTGTCTTTCGCTTCTTCACGGACGTTACGGCGCCTCCGGTCGCGCCAGGAACAGAACATTTTGTGACGCGGCCTTTTGTCTCGGTCGGTCCACGCGGTCGTGCCACTGCTCGTCACTGGAGTGTACACCCTCCGGGATCGGTGATCGAGCCGTGTCGCCAGTGCAACGCACCTGTATGGACAGACATTAGCGAAGAATGTTATTTGTCATTTATTGTAACGGTAGGAAAAATAAATGCGTCCTGTCCCGAAACCGCTTTAGTCGTTTATGCTACAAAGCCTCTCCTTTGAGCATCGTGCGTGGGCGCGGCGATGAAGCCGGTTCACTGCACATGAGTGACTGTAAGCGGAGATACAACGCGTTCCCGCTTCATACTCTTCCAGTATTGTGTTAATTACAAGTTATAAAATGCGGAGGTCGCAAGTTTTCGTTGCCCTACCGAGCTATGTCTTAATCTTCACCTCCCCATGCGATCAGGGCTTCAAATTTTAAGCGGGCCTTTTCGGAGAAAAAGACAACAAGAAGAGAGAATAACAGCCGCAACCACGCCGGCACTGTTGTACATCGTTCGGGAGACAAGTAAACACTAAAACTGAAAGGATTTAACATTGAACCAATGTTCCAGAACTGCCACAACGTTTCTTAATACGCACGCACCCATACCTGTGCGTGTTTCTGGGCTTACATTCCTGGTGCGGCTAAACGTGTATTAGCATAACTACTTCAACTCTGAACAATTCACATTGCATCTGGTGACCTGTAGTAGGACGTCGCCATCGGGTGACAGCGCGTTTCTAATAATTCAAAATTGGTGCGTAATTTTGTAAATTTTCTCTTATTGTAATCGTCGTCTTTCTCCATTTCATGAATGGGATTACTATATTACGTCAACGACGATAGAAATCGCAAAACATAAAAAGATTATAACATTATCAATTGGAGAATTAATTCGAGAAGAAGCGAAAGAGCCAACGATGAGGTAGGAAAGTTCACGATCCACTGCGTGCCTGACTGCATGATTTTTGCCAACAGTGATCGTAGTACCTTTCCTAATCTATTTATCAAATTGAAGTATTCTCGTAAAATATGTAGACATTTGGAAAGAAAATTAATTTTAGGGAGAGAACCGTATGCATGTAATTGAGTTAAGCCGACAAAGTATTTTGGAGTGATAACAGAACTGTGCGCATGCAGCAGCTTACTTTAAAGCTGATAACCTCCACGCAAGCACCCAGCACAGCCTAAGCCGACGGATCGCGGCCCGACAACGATCGTTGCTTAGCAAAGAAACGCCAAGCAATCTACACTTAGAGAAAACTTTATGAGTTGACTACTAAGAAAATAAAACGTCTACACTACACAACTAAAATAATAGTGCACCGCCTAAGACAACACTTTTTTTCCAGGTGCAAAAAGTTAAGTCAAAGCGATAACCGCAGTACGAACATGTGCACCGTTATAGCTCATTGAAAAATTAATTCTGCATACTGACAGAAATTGAAAATATGAATGTTGAAGGTGTGATGCCTTAGTATATGTAGTGTACCTAAACTGAAAGACTGTAATTTTTTAAGTGTTTGTCTCTCTCTTCCTCATGATTTATAGGAAGATAAACCTAACAAGATTGTATGACATGTGGTATAGAATCTATATTATCTCATTAATTTCAATTTTTTATTTTCATTTGTTAACAGTTTTCTTTTATTAATGACTTCTCTTGTTTCATACGCCTCCATGATAAGATGTTTTATGGAGATGCTCCATCTTTTGTGTCATGGAAGAAAGTGTAACGTTGTATCAAAAATATTCAATACAGTTTTCATTATAAGTTTGGAGTGGGGTTTTATTTAGCAGGAGGAAAAGACCTACATGCATTACTAGTCCTTCCACGAAAATTTTATATCACGAGGACGAAGCTTTTCGATGTGACAAGATGAGAACAAAGGTATCTATGTAGTAAGAAGAAGGCCGCAGAAAATATTCCAAGAAGAAACGAGGTAAAGCGATAACGTCCATGGACATTACTTTACAAGACATTAATGGGAATGTAAAAACAGCAGCTGTTCGGTGTGCTGCTCTCCCTACATATCTCCAAAGACTTACCATTATTTATAAAAATTGTAAAAAATAATAATAACTAAGTCGCGACGGCGCCAATTCGACTGGCGACCATTGCAGGACAGGTCTGAATGAACATAAAAGTGAGTAGATAATACTGTAATATTGCATGACCTGTAAATGTTCTAATTGTACGTTATTTCGGTGATTCATGTTTGCAACTATTGTGGATCAATGAGACAAGTAGCAAAAGCGATGACATGAAAAAAAAAAAGCTACAGAGGGAAATTACCCTTATACGTACTGGAGGTAAATTGCGAAAAATATGCAGACAACCATTGTGCAACAAAGGTAGGAACCACATAGTTATTAAGCTGGCATGGTTTCGCTTTGTAGTATCTCTATCAGTACTAAACCCAGGTACTATCCTGTCCTAAAAACTGTGAACTGTGGTTATTATTATCAGTAGTAGTGTTGCTGTTTTAAAAAATTGCTTCAATATTACGTGGACCCTAATACACGCAACTATTAAGTCGTCATTTAGACACAGCGTAAATTGCTCATGAATGTTTTAAAAGTCTCCTAATATATTTTAACGAAAATTACTATTTTAATTTTCCACAGTTTTTTTTCGATTTGTCACTTTGGAAACAGTCAATAAAAGTGTCGTTCAGAATAGTGAAGGAAATTTAAATGTAGAAAATGTTGCTGTGCATAGCCAGACGACAAATGCTAGTGAACCACAAGTTGCCGGACATCAGTGGAATAGTAATGAATTTTATTTTAGCGCAGCTTGTACTGAATGTACTGATGTAACATTATTCACAGCTCACAAGCAACCCCAAGGAGCATTTTTCGCCACACGCTAGTGTGGATTCAGAAATACTTGTATGTTCGATGTCACGTGACCAGAACCAGAGCACGAGCGAACACAATCTGAAATATACACAGGGCGCTTACGTGTCATCAATGTTCGAAATGCAAGTAATATTAAAATCTATTTGTGACCTAAATACAAACATGCACAATTTGCGCACAGACTTGTACAATGACTCAACAGAGAAGTTTGACGATTTGAGCGCAAAGTTATGCATGGCCTGTACGGAGTTTTGGTGAAAGATCCACTGACTTAAATAAGCTAGATCAGAAGTTCTCGACCATAATTCAAGATCAAAAGAAAACCGTGGAAGGGCTTAGCAGTATAGCCGAAGTTCAGAGTAATTCATAAATCGTGCAAACAGAAATTACAGAAACCGTGAAGGCTGTGCATGGGACCATCACGGAATTGCAGTCCGTTTACAAGGACTTACCGGATGAAATTCAAACCTATCAGAAGAAGTGGAACATTTGTAATTAGGTCACGAATTTGTGAAAAAAATACCAAGAACAAATGGACAAAAATATGAAGAAACTAACTGAAAGAGCCAGGGTAGGTTTATTAGATAGTGGCACTATGTTTGTATGAATAGCGTAAAACGTATGTAGATGTCGTGGAAGAAATAATGACACAGATGGAAAGCAAAATAGTTGCTAAAATCGACTCAGATTTTAAAGCAGCAGAAGAGCGAATATCCATTAAGCTCCTGAATGGTAGCGGTAGATCAAAGGAGCTGACCACCACGCCGGGCTCGGATCATTGGGACGGGGGGAGGGGGGGGGGGGGTCAAATGGGAGTATCTCCTCGAGCGGCAATTTCAGGGGGCGCCAATTAATGTTCTTGAAGGAAAAAAACCTTGCTTCCGAAGGGCCTGCTTGATTTTTGAACATTTTTCAACACATTCTAAGCTGATTTCTGAATGAATGGTAAGTTGATTTTTGATTGCGTGCATAGTGAATGTCTCTACCAGGGGAATCCCCGTCGCATCGAGAAATAAAAAAAAACTTTTCCGCAGACGTAAGTGGACGGGGCTATACGAGCTGAGCCGAATAAACCAGAACGGATGAATACCAATCGCTCTTTGTTTATGTTTCCCCCTAAGGTAAGTCTTTCCGTTCCCGGGATTGGAATGACTCCTCACCCTCTCCCTTAAAACCCACATCCTTTCATCTTCCCTCTCCTTCCCTCTTTCCTGAAGAAGCAACCGTCTGTTACGGAAGCTAGAAATTCTGTGTGTGTGTGTGTTTGTGTGTTTTATTTATTGTGCCTGTCTACCTGCGCTTTCCCGCTTGGTATATATTAAAAACAAAGATTCCAAGACTTACCAAGCGGGAAAGGGCCAGTAGACAGGCACAATAAACTAACACACAAACACACACACAAAATTTCTAGCTTTCGCAACCAACAGTTGCTTCTTCAGGAAAGAGGGAACAGCAATTTTTCAGAAATTATGGCTAGGAATAAATACACATAGCATAAGCATACTTTAAAACACAATCATTGAAAACTAGAAGTATGTCTTCTGGACTAGTTGGGGATAAAATTAAGGACTTACTCAACAAGAAATCACATTGATCTGAATGCTTTAACTATTTTCAAGACTTTATTATAAACACATGCGAAGCAGTATAAGCACGTTTGGTTAATATGTTGAAGTCTCTCATAGCATAGAAAACCACTTAATGGAAAGAAAAACTGTCACCCGACCAATAGCTAACTCAGTACAGACACATTACTAAAGAGAACTGCTTTTCATCTAATCAGCATAGATCCATTTTCAGTGCAAATGATATGAGATCCTGACACTAAAGTATGACTGTACAACGGAAGATATGAGACCTTAAAAGACCAAAAAAATATTATTCCAACCCCCAGTTTGAGTCCAGATTTCCATGCGTCACGTACAGTTCAATAATGTCAACTTATCTCCAGTACAAATGCCTACCTGACTTGCACAAACATAGCAGCCGCCGGTTGCGAAAGCTCAGAATTTTGTGTGTGTGTGTTTGTGTGTCATTTTATTGTGCCTGTCTACCGGCGCTTTCCCGCTTGGTAAGTCTTGGAATCTTTGTTTTTATATATATTTTTCCCATGTGGAAGTTTCTTTCTATTTTATATATATTTCTGCTTGTGTCTGTGTATGTGTGGATGGATATGTGTGTGTGTGTGTGTGTGTGTGTGTGAGTGTACACCTGTCCTTTTTTCCCCCTAAGGGAAGTCTTTCCACTCCCAGGATTGGAATGACTCCTTACCCTCTCCCTTAAAACCCACATCCTTTCGTCTTTCCCTCTCCTTCCCTCTTTCCTGAAGAAACAACCATCAGTTGCGAAAGCTAGTAATTCTGTGTGTGTGTGTGTGTGTGTGTGTGTGTGTGTGTGTGTGTGTTGTGTGTTTTGTTCATATATTTTTCCCATGTGGAAGTTTCTTTCTATTATATATATATTCCAAGACTTACCAAGCGGGAAAGCGCCGGCAGACAGGCACATGAACAAAACACACCAACACACACACAGAATTACTAGCTTTCGCAACCGATGGTTGCTTCTTCAGGAAGGAGAGGGAAAGACGAAAGGATGTGGGTTTTAAGGGAGAGGGTAAGGGGTCATTCCAATCCCGGGAGCGGAAAGACTTCCCTTAGGGGAAAAAAAGGACAGGTGTACACTCGCACACACACACATATCCATCCGCACATACACAGACACAAGCAGACATATTTAAAGGCAAAGAGTAAGGGCAGAGATGTCAGTCGAGGCAGAAGTACAGAGGCAAAGAAGTTGTTGAAAGACAGGTGAGGTATGAGCGGCGGCAACTTGAAATTAGCGGAGGTTGAGGCCTGGCGGATATCGAGAAGAGAGGATATACTGAAGGGCGAGTTCCCATCTCCGGAGTTTGGATAGGTTGGTGTTGGTGGGAAGTATCCAGATAACTCGGACGGTGTAACACTGTGCCAAGATGTGCTGGCCGTGCATCAAGGCATGTTTAGCCACAGGGTGATCCTCATTACCAACAAACACTGTCTGCCTGTGTCCATTCATGCGAATGGACAGTTTGTTGCTGGTCATTCCCACATAGAAAGCGTCACAGTGCAGGCAGGTCAGTTGGTAAATCACGTGGGTGCTTTCACACGTGGCTCTCCCTTTGATCGTGTACACCTTCCGGGTTACAGGACTTGAGTAGGTGGTGGTGGGAGGGTGCATAGGACAGGTTTTACACCGGGGGTGGTTGCAAGGGTAGGAGCCAGAGGGTAGGGAAGGTGGTTTGGGGATTTCATAGGGATGAACCAAGAGGTTACGAAGGTTAGGTGGACGGCGGAAAGACACTCTTGGTGGAGTGGAGAGGATTTCATGAAGGATGGATCTCATTTCGGGGCAGGATTTTAGGAAGTCGTATCCCTGCTGGAGAGCCACATTCAAGGTCTGATCCAGTCCCGGGAAGCATTCTGTCACAAGTGGGGCACTTTTGGGGTTCTTCTGTGAGAGGTTCTGAGTTTGAGGGGATGAGGAAGTGGCTCTGGTTATCTGCTTCTGTACCAGGTTGGGAGGGTAGTTGCGGGATGCGAAAGCTGTTTTCAGGTTGTTGGTGTAATGGTCGAGGGATTCAGGACTGGAGCAGATTCGTTTGCCACGAAGGCCTAGGCTGTAGGGAAGGGACCGTTTGATATGGAATGGGTGGCAGCTGTCATAATGGAGGTACTGTTGCTTGTTGGTGGGTTTGATGTGGACGGATGTGTGCAGCTGGCCATTGGACAGATGGAGGTCAACGTCTAGGAAAGTGGCATGGGATTTGGAGTAGGACCAGGTGAATCTGATGGAACCAAAGGAGTTGAGGTTGGAGAGGAAATTCTGGAGTTGTTCTTCACTGTGAGTCCAGATCATGAAGATGTCATCAATAAATCTGTACCAAACTTTGGGTTGGCAGGCTTGGGTAACCAAGAGGGCTTCCTCTAAGCGACCCATAAATAGGTTGGCATACGAGGGGGCCATCCTGGTACCCATGGCTGTTCCCTTTAATTGTTGGTATGTCTGGCTTTCAAAAGTGAAGAAGTTGTGGGTCAGGATGAAGCTGGCTAAGGTGACGAGGAAAGAGGTTTTAGGTAGGGTGGCAGGTGATCGGCGTGAAAGGAAGTGCTCCATTGCAGCGAGGCCCTGGACGTGCAGGATATTCGTGTATAGGGAAGTGGCATCAATGGTTACAAGGATGGTTTCCGGGGGTAACAGACTGGGTACGGATTCCAGGCGTTCGAGAAAGTGGTTGGTGTCTTTGATGAAGGATGGGAGACTGCATGTAATGGGTTGAAGGTGTTGATCTACGTAGGCAGAGATACGTTCTGTGGGGGCTTGGTAACCAGCTACAATGGGGCGGCCAGGATGTTTGGGTTTGTGAATTTTAGGAAGTAGGTACAAGGTAGGAGTGCGAGGTGTCGGTGGGGTGAGGAGTTTGATGGAGTCACGTGAAAGGTTTTGTAGGGGGCCTAAGGTTCTGAGGATTCCTTGAAGCTCCGCCTGGACATCAGGAATGGGATTACCTTGGCAAACTTTGTATGTAGAGTTATCTGAAAGCTGACGCAGTCCCTCAGCCACATACTCCCGACGATCAAGTACCACGGTCGTGGAACCCTTGTCAGCCGGAAGAATGATGATGGATCGGTCAGCTTTCAGATCACGGATAGCCTGGGCTTCGGCTGTGGTGATGTTGGGAGTAGGATTAAGGTTTTTCAAGAAAGATTGAGAGGCAAGGCTGGAAGTGAGAAATTCCTGGAAGGTTTGGAGAGGGTGATTTTGAGGAAGAGGAGGTGGGTCCCGCTGTGATGGAGGACGGAACTGTTGCAGGCAGGGTTCAACTTGGATAGTGTCTTGGGGAGTTGGATCATTAGGAGTGGGATCAGGAATGTTTTTCTTCGTGGCAAAGTGATATTTCCAGCAGAGACTACGAGTGTAGGACAGTAAATCTTTGACAAGGGCAGTTTGGTAGAACCTGGGAGTGGGGCTGAAGGTGAGGCCTTTGGATAGGACAGAGGTTTCGGATTGGGAGAGGGGTTTGGAGGAAAGGTTAACTACTGAATTGGGGTGTTGTGGTTCCAGATTGTGTTGACTAGAAATTTGAGGTGTTGGGGGGAGTGGAGCTGGAAGTGGGAGATTGAGCAGATGAGAGAGACTGGGTCTGTGTGCAATGAGAGGAGGTTGAGGTTTGTTGGAAAGGTTGTGGAGGGTGAGTGAGTTGCCTTTCCGGAGGTGGGAAACCAGGAGATTGGATAGTTTTTTGAGGTGGAGGGTGGCATGTTGTTCTAATTTGCGGTTAGCCTGTAGGAGGATGCTATGTACAGCCGGTGTGGATGTGGGAGAGGAAAGATTGAGGACTTTGATTTGGGATAGGAGTTGACGGGTGTGTTCATTGGCCGAGTCGATGTATAGGTGAAGGATTAGGCGGGTGAGGGCTATGGATTGTGCTGTTTGGAACTGGTATAAGGACTGATGGAAAGAAGGATTGCAGCCAGAGATGGGAACTTTAAGTGTGAGGCCTTTGGGAGTAATGCCAAATGTCAGACAAGCCTGAGTAAATAAAATATGGGAGTGTAATCTGGCTAGGGTGAAGGCATGTTTGCGGAGGGAATGTAAATAAAATTTAATGGGGTCGTTGTAGGGATGTTGTGGGGTTGACATGGTATTAGTAGGTGGAAAGGGTAATATGAGGTTAAAGTGAAAGTAAATAGAGATTTATATAGGGAGAGATAAAGGTGTGAAAAAAGTCGAAAATATGTTGGTTTGAGATGAGCTATGTTGATCATGTGCTGAACTTAGGTTGGTGAACAACAATGGGTGCAAAGGTTGGGTAGTTATGTTGTCTCCAGATCACGTTAAAGGGTGGGGAAATTCAAGAAAATTTCGAAAAAAAATTTTTTGAAAAAAGTTTCGAAAAAATAATTTCCGAAAAAATAAAATTCGAAAAAAATTTTCGAATAAAATCTCGAAGAATATGTGTGTAAATGTATTCAAAGGACTGGTTATGTACTGGCAGGTTATGAGAATGAGGCTAACAATTGTTTGATGAAGAAATAATAACGTGTAAACCTGTGGGAAGCTGCTAAAAAATGACATATCACATATTAAAAACCTAAATAGTGCAACAAGATCACTATGCTATGTTTAGGTAAGTGCCAAATAATAAAATGATAAGATTAATTTTAAAGGATGTTTAATGATGTAGTTATCAAGAGACTGAAAAAAAAAAATGATCGTATAGCATTGTTAGGCGGGAGGCCCCATGCGGGGAAGTTCGGCTGCTGTATTGTAAGTAAGTAGTTGACGTCACTTCAGCGACTTGTGAGACAATGATGATGAACACACAACACCCAGTCCTCACTTTTAAATAACCTTAATCCTATTATATACATGGATACAGATTATTTTCATTTTAGTGGTGATGTTAGTACCGTTGCTGAAGGATTTGCTTTGCGCACAGTATTACATGATCAGCTGGGTCGCCATTTGTTCTCCACATGTGTCAAGTTTCCTGACACGCTCCACCGCGAACCCAGGACCCCGTGTGTGGGAAGCGAGAACACTACCGCAAGACCACGAGCTGCGTACAATACGCGACTAATCAAGCTATTTGGAGTCGCGTATGGGACAACATAGTTGACTTACGACAGACGCATTCTGGCCTATGGCACGTAATTGTCGCAGTGGGGAGAAAGCAGTTCTGATGTATAGGAATAGCAGTAGGAGATGAGCGGACACTGCAAACCAGTGATCTCTATACTGCTGCAAACCGGAGATCATTACTGCCAAACACTATGGAGTGTGTAAGGAAACTTGACACATGCGCAGAACATATGGTGACCCAACTGGTCATGTAATACTATGTGCATAGCAAATCCTTCAGCAACGGTACTGACATCACCGCTAAAATGAAAATAATCTGTATCTATGTATATAATAGGATTAAGGTTATTTAAAAGTAGTATTTACAAGAAATAGGGAAATAACAAAAGTATAGATCTAAAATAAAAATAACACTACTGAGTCATTCCATGATGAAGGGACTAGCATTAAAGTGTCCCCAATTGATCATATTCAAATCTAATGAAATTTGGTATGAGGGTTCTATATGGTCTTTTATGGTTATATAGTACCAAATTTCAGTCCAGTATATTCAGTAATTTAATATTATGGATATTTAAAATGAGACCACTCCCTTTGCATCTATATGAAGGAGCAAATGTGACAGGTTTGCTAGACTTTTTTAAAACTTCTAGCAAACATTTGGTCATTTGCTTTACATGTTTTTGAATGGACAACTTTTTATGCCAAATCACACAATGACAAAAATCAGTGGTTTAGTTGTGCCTAAATATAGACACAAGTCTCTAAAGTGGCTAAAAAGTTCATCATGCTATTCTGCGAGTCAACCGCTGTTACTTTTCATATGAACCAATCACACCATAACTTCAGAGAGTTATTCATATCTATGATGCCTATATACGGATCAAATTTAATTAACATTGAATGCCCAGATGAAAAGATATGCATCTGCAAAGTTGACCAAAAATTTTTATGTGCAAATTTTAGGGTATTTTTGGGGAGCAATGTCTCAACTGTGTTGTTCAATTTTGTGAGCTCAGGCTGAAATGGTGTACTATAGTTGGTGCTTCTGGATCACATTCAGTATGTGTATGTGCAGTTCATCAAAATGTCAAATTAATGTTGGACAGAGCAACATCCATCCAAGATGACTACATGCTTTTGAGTAAAAGTGCTGTATGTAGATTGAAATCAAAAGATTGTATATTGCAACTTTGTGAGGAATGTCCACGAGGCTTTTCTTGAAAATGCTCTTAAAAAATATGACCCTGAAGAAACAATTAAATACAAGCAGTGGGTCCATAGTGATGGAGACACTTTGGAGGCATCTCAGAGAACTGGTGAAGATTTCATGGAGGCACTGATTTTGAAAATTACCAGTGTAAGACACCATCACTTTGTGACAAAATACTTAAGTTTATACCTTAAGCAGCTAAACAGAAATCTTGCACAAAATGAACTAATTATATTGATTATATTTTGCCAAGAATTATTCATTTGTTGTTCAACCTGTTGTGTAAGGATTTCATTGGGAGAATTGTCAGACCACATTACATCAATCTGTTGTCAATTTTGGTGGCAAAGAATCTTACAGTATTAGCATTTGTATGATGCTTTTCCAATAAAGTTAACAGCATATTTAAAGACAATGATTGAGAACATTAAGAACATTTATTACTTTAGTGCTCAAAAAAAAAAAAATTCAAAAATTCCAGCAATTTATGTCTGCGTGAAAAGGATTTTGGCATCACTGCTGAATGGAATTTTTTTGGAACAAGCCACAGTAAATCAGCTTGTGATGGTATGGGAACGGGAAAAAGACAAGCAGCCTGTGCCGGTTTGCAGAAGCCCTTAGATAACCAAATATTTACGGCATATGATTTGTTCAAATTCTGTGATGATAGTATTCCAGGCAAAAGTTTTTTTTATGTACCAATAAAAGATTTTGAAAAAAATTCAGCCTTATTAAGAAACAAGGTTTTCCATAGAACATAAAATATCTGGAACAAGAGAAAATCATCAATGTAAGCCAATTAATTGTAATCAGCTCAGAGTAAGCAGAGTTTCCAACAATGCTAGAGTATTCACAGGTAATGACTTTGAAGCAGATGAAGAAATTCCAGCAATCTCAATTGCAAGTTTACAGCCAGGACAGTATGTTGCATGGAGGTATGACAATTTTTGGTGGGTTGGAAATGTGTGTGAAATTTCACATGAAAAACAAGATGTCCTCATCAGCTTTATGCACCCACTGGCCAACTGCTAAAGACACCTTTTGGATTCCTGGACAACATATTTGCATGACTTTAGAAGCACCATCAACATCAACATTAGGAAGACAATACAGTCTTCCTCAATATGTCCTTGAAAAAACTGTAGAACTATTTAACCAAAAATGGAATTGACCCTTTAGTATTTTTGCTTTGTAAATTTGCTGTGTTGAATATTATACTTCATTTATGGCATAAGTTAAATTAAGGTTTGAAACTAAAATAGAAAGAAACTTCCACATGGGAAAAATATATTAAAAACAAAGATTCCAAGACTTACCAAGCGGGAAAGCGCCGGCAAACAGGCACATGAACAAAACACACAAACACACACACAGAATTACTAGCTTTCGCAACCGATGGTTGCTTCTTCAGGAAGGAGAGGGAAAGACGAAAGGATGTGGGTTTTAAGGGAGAGGGTAAGGAGTCATTCCAATCCTGGGAGCGGAAAGACTTCCCTTCGGGGAAAAAAAGGACAGGTGTACACTCACACACACACACACACACACACACACACACACACACACACACACACACACACACACACACACATATATCCATCCGCACATACACAGACACAAGCAGACATATTTAAAAATTGCCTTTAAATATGTCTGCTTGTGTCTGTGTATGTGCGGATGGATATGTGTGTGTGTGTGTGTGTGTGTGTGTGTGTGTGTGTGTGTGTGTGTGTGTGTGTGTGTGCGAGTGTACACCTGTCCTTTTTTTCCCCTAAGGGAAGTCTTTCCGCTCCCGGGATTGGAATGACTCCTTACCCTCTCCCTTAAAACCCACATCCTTTCGTCTTTCCCTCTCCTTCCTGAAGAAGCAACCATCGGTTGCGAAAGCTAGTAATTCTGTGTGTGTGTTTGTGTGTTTTGTTCATGTCCCTGTCTGCCGGCGCTTTCCCGCTTGGTACGTCTTGGAATCTTTGTTTTTAATATATAAGGTTTGAAACTTATTTATATACTAAAAAAATTAATTATGGAGTTTAATGTGCAAAATATTTCACTTTCAATCTTCTCGAAGCGCTATAATAATAACTTTTGAAATTTATTCTTACTCATCAATATGCAAATTAAACAGTATAGCTTTAAAACCTTAAAGCATGCTCTTTCCACCTGTGGTGATAAAAAAATAATTGAATAAGATGTAGTTGAGATATTGCCCCCTGTCCCCCCCCCCCCAAACCCCCCACACCCCCTCACCCATAAATACCCTAAAATTTGCATGTAGAAAATTTCGGCTAAATTGAATAAGATGTAGTTGAGATATTGAACCCCCCCCCCCCCCTCCCACCCATAAATACCCTAAAATTTGAATGTAGAAAATTTCAGCTAAATTTGCAGATGCATATCTTTTTATCTAGACATCCAACGTTAATTAAATTTGATCCATATATAGACATCATAGGTAGGAATAATTCTCTGAAGTTTTGGTGTGATTAGTTGATATGAAAAGTAGCAGTGGTTGGTCAAACCTTCACTCTCAGAATAGTGCGATGTACTTTTAAGTCACTTTAGAGGCTTGTATCTATATTTAATTAGTAATAAGAGCACTTCTAAAGAATGATGCAAAGCCACATCCCAAATAAATAGAGGGATATTAGAGTGGTAGGCACCTTTTAAGATGGGCCCCACAATATTGCAAACGCTGTTTGTATGAATGTATAAGTACTGGTATGTATGTGGGATGAGTGAGTTTCTCAGAGATTAAAGTACGTGGATTAATTTGTGAGATAAGGAAACAATCTTCTACCACAACAAATGACTTAAAAGACAATTTACTATGAGGCACATGATACATGGAAGTAAGTATCAAGTAGCATTTTGAACGGTGAATTGTACAAGCGGAAATGCTTAGCCCTCTCTGGGTATGTACATTTGTCATACGAATATATAATAAGAATTGTAAGTAATAGAATCAAAACTTTACATCAGTTCAGCACCTGAATATAATTACTAATAAGATATGTGCTAAGTACAAGAATTAAGAAACCAGCGAAAACAATAACATGGGAGCACTGGATGGAAACGGAGCAGCCTCCTGTACAAAGGCACGAGTATAAACATACACGATGGAACTTCTAATCTGAGAAACAATGTACATTTAAAGAAAAATTATCCAATAGTTAACACAAATACATGTACAAAGCACGATAAGTACTCATGTATTTGACATCACATAAAATGAACTGTTTGCTTGATTATGATATGATGAATTTCAGACGAATCTACCCTGTAGATAATATACCTCTTTGCTGGTGAGTTGATAGACATGTTGCTGAATATCGTTGTGTCCTGTCTATGTTTGTAAGACATAAGGATGATAGACTATTTCAATTTCCTTTTCTGACCCCATGTAATAAAGGCACCACTGGTGTACATCGGTCCCAAATAATGCCACCCCAAAACAGCAGGGAACCTGCGCCTTGCTGCAATCACTGTAAAGTGTTTCTAAGGCACTCAACCTGATTGGGTTGCCTGCAAGCATGTCTCTGACGATTGTCTGGTTAAAGGCATATGTGACACTCATCGGTGAAGAGAATGTGATTCGGCATGTTGTTGGGCTCATTTGAGCTGCGCTGCACGTTGTCGTGGTTGCAAAGATGGACCTCGCCGTGGATGTCGGGAGTGAAGTTGTGCATGATGTAGCCTATCGCGCACAATTTGAGTCATAACAGAACGTCCTGTGGCTGCACAAAAAACATTATTCAACATGGTGGCGCTGCTGTCAGGATTTCTCCGAGCTGTAATCCGTAGATAGCCCTTGGGCGACCTAAGCGAGGCGCGTCATCTGCAGTTCCTGTCTTTCTGTATCTCCTCCATGTCTGAACAACATCGCTTTGGTTCACTCTGAGACACTTAGATGCTTCCCTAGTTGAGAGCCCTTCCTGGCACAAAGTAATAACACGGACATGATCGAACCAAGGTATTGACCATCTAGGCATGGTTGAGCTACAGACAACACGAGCTGTGTACCTGCCTCCTGGTGGAATGACTGGAACTGGTCAGCTGTAGGACTCCCTCCATCTAATAGGTGCTGCTCACGCATGGTTGTTTAGATCTTTGGGCAGGTTTAGTGATGTCTTTGATCAGTCAAAGAGTCTATGTCTGTGATAAAATGTCCACAGCCAATGTCTATCTTCAGGAGTTCTGGGAACTGGGGTGATGAATAACTTTTTTTGATGTGTGTATCATTCTTGTATATAACCTTCTGAGTCTATGTAATATTTTATGTGTATTATGTGAAGACAACTAGATGAAAATGGTGCAAGACATACCCAAACCGTGTGGAGTGCAAAAAGTGATAAGGGTGGTTTTCTACTATGAATATGGCATGTGTCTAGGGCAAGGATGAAACAAGGATAAATCTTCAATAGTGGCCAATCTTAAATCTTCTATAGTGGTGGAATAGGCGCAAGAGGAAAGCGATGAAAGAAAAAAGAAAAAAAGGTACCAAATTTTCCTTGTCCTCGATAGACATACTTCATGGTATTAATTGTACGAAGTGGCCTTCTTCAGACTCTGCCGCAATTTAGGGTACATCGTATGCTGCGAACAAGTAGACAAGAATTTAAACGGCTCTGTTGCAACATCTGAGAAAAATGAGGACAATCATTGTCATGCTGATTGTATGAAGTGGGTTCTTTGGACTCTGCAGCAATGTAGGGTTTGTCATTGTAAAGTTCTAAACAAAGTAATCATAACCTCAAAATGTATTTATTTTCAAGAAAAAATAAATGCCTCTAATAACAAGATAAAAACTATATGGAATACAGTACAAAGTGAAACAGGAAAAACTAATCAGGCAAATGATGAAATTATGTTAAACGTAATTAATGAGTTGATTACTGATACCTCCACAATTGCAATCACTTTCAACAACTTTTTCCTTTCAGTAGCATAAATTTTAGGTTTGCATACTTCCTCAGAAGACAGCTTAAAATATTTAAAAATGCATTTCCACAGAAGTTTGACAAAATCCAACTACATCCTACCTCACCGAAAGAGATTTCAAATATTATTAGCTCTCTTAAAAACAAATGTTCCAGTGGTTGTGATGAAATCAGCACTACCATAATTAAAAGTTGCTCCTCAGAACTTTGTGACATACTGAGTTACTTATGTAATGAATCCCTCCACAGTGGTACTTTTCCAGGCAGGCTTAAGTATGCTATTGTCAAACCCTTACACAAAAATGGAGACAAATCACCAGTGGAAAACTTCCAACCCATTTCATTATTGGCAACATTTTCAGAAGTGTTTGAAAGGATTTGTACAACAGACTTTATACACACTTAATAAAGAAATATTCTCATTCACAATCAGTTTGGATTTCGGAAAGGATTGTCAACTGATCAAGCTATATTAACTTTTACAGATGATATATTAGAATCAATAAATCAAAAGTTATTACCACTTGGAATATTCTGTGATCCGGCTAAAGCTTTTGATTGTATTAAGCATGATATCCTGATACAAATGTTAAAATATTATGGGATAACAGGGAGTAGCAGGCTCATGGTTCTCATCCTATCTTTTTAATAGAAAACAGTGTGTCTCTGTATCAGGATTACTGCATAGCAACAGTCATTCAAAATATGAAAACATCAGACAAGGTGTCCCTTGTTGTTCCTATTATATGTTAATGACCTTCCACATGCAATGTCACAAAATGCAAATTTTTTCTTATTTGCAGATGATAAAAGTATTGGTATAAAAAACAGTACCTGTGATCTCACTGAGCAATCAGCTACTGAAATATTTGTGAGTATCAATGAGTGGATCACAGCAAATGGATTGTCACTGTATTTTGACAAGACCCAGTAAATACAGTTTAGTACCTCACAAAGTATACCTGACCCTATAAGTATAATGCATTCAAACAATGAAATTAAAACTGTAGACTGTCAAATTTTTAGGGCTACAAATTGACCACAACCTAAATTGGAAAACTCACACTCTAGACTTAACGAAACACCTTAGTTCAGCTACATCTGCAGTATGCATGATAGCAAAAATAGGTAATTTAAAAATGAAGAAGTTAGTTTATTTGGCCTACTTCCATTCACTAACGAGCATTGAATCAATCTGTATAAGGACTATAAAAGCTTAACATTAGAAGAAAAAGGAGTCAAATACATGAGTACTCATATATTCAATAACTTATTAGAGCATATCAAAGGTCTTGTAAGTGATAAAGATCAGTTTCAGAGTGAATCAAAGAACTTCCTGTCGACCAACTCCTTCTACTCCATCGATGAATATCTTCACAAGGATTATAGCTCATAACTCTGTCTGCATTATAATTGTACAATATCCATATATCATTAAATAAAATACCTTTGACTCTTTCCACATCCCAGACACTCCTCTCCAAGGAATCCATGGAAAATGATAAATGTAATGTAAGACAAGAACTTATATGGCTACTTTGTTGCAGATCAGGTGGGAATAAGAGGCACAATGTGCTGACATACTGACTGGTCAGAGTACTGCATGAAGGTTATGCACTATCAATGCAGAGTGGAGACTGGTATAAACAATCAATACACCCACTATTGGTTATGAACTGCAGATTAAAACTGAAGAAACGCTGAAAAGGTGAGAATTTAAGGAGATGGGATCTGGATAAACTGAAAGAACCAGAGGTTGTAGAGAGTTTCAGTGAGAGCATTAAGGACTGGTTGACAAGAATGGGGGAAAGAAATACAGTAGAAGAAGAGTGGGTAGCTTTGAAAGATGAAATTGTAAAGGCAGCAGAGGATCAAGTGAGTAAAAAGACGAGGGCTAGTAGAAATCCTTGGGTAACACAAGAGATATTAAATTTAATTGATTAAAGGAGAAAATATAAAAATGCATTAAACAAAGTAGGCAAAAATGAATACAAACGTCTCAAAAATGAGATCAACAGGAAGTGAAAAATGGATAAACAGGGAAGGCTAGAGGACAAATGTAAGGATGTAGAGGCATATATCATTAGGGGAAAGATAGATACTGCCTACAGGAAAATTAAAGAAACCTTTGGAGGTAAGAGAACCACCTGTATGAATATCAAGAGCTCAGATGGAGAACCAGTTCAAAATAAAGAGGGGAAAGCAGAAAGGTGGGAGGAGTATATAGTGTGTCTATAGAAGGGCGATGTACTTGAGGGCGATATTATGGAAATGGAAGATGACGTACATGAAGATGAAATGGGAGATATGATACTGCGTGAAGAATTTAACAGAGCTTTGAAAGTCCGAAGTCAAAACAAGGCCCCGAGAGTAGACAACATTCCATTTGAACTACTAATAGCCTTGGGAGAGCCAGCCCTGACAAAACTCTACCATCTGCTGATAAGTATGAGACAGGAGAAATACCCTCAGACTTCAAGAAGAATATAATAATTTCAATAAAAAAAAAAAAAAGGGCAGGTGTTGACAGGTATGGAAATTACTAAACTATCAGTTTAATAAGTCATGGCTGCAAAATAATAACATGAGTTCTTTACAGACAAATGGAAAAACTGGTAGAAGCTAACCTCAGGTAGGATCAGTGTGGAATCCATAGAAACGTTGGAACATGTGAAGCAATACTGACCCTACGGCTTATCTTAGAAGATAGTTTAAGGAATGGCAAACATGCATTTCTAGCATTTGTAGACTTAGAGAAGACTTTTGACAATGTTGATTGGAATACTCTTTTTCAAAATCTGAAGGTGGCAGGGATCAAATACAGGGAGTGAAAGGCTATTTACAATTTGTACAGAAACCAGATGCCAGTTATAAGAGTTGAAGGGCATGAAAGGGAAGCAGTGGCTTGGAAGAGAGTGAGACAGGGTTGTACCCCATCCAAAATGATATTCAATCTTTATATTGAAGAAACAGTAAAGGAAACAAAAGAAAAATTTGGAGTAGGAATTAAAATCCACGGAGAAGAAATATAAACAATGAGGTTTCCCGATGACATTGTAATTCTGTCAGAGACAGCAAAGAACCTGGAAGAACAGTTGAACAGAATGGACATTGTCTTGAAAGGAGTATATAAGATGAACATCACAGAAGCAAAATGAGGATAATGGAATGTAGTTGAATTAAGTCGGGTGATGCTGGTAAAATAGTAAAGGAGTTCTGCTATTTGGGAAGCAAAATAACTGATCATGGTCGAAGTATAGAGGATATAAAATGTAGACTGGCAATGGCACGGAAAGTGTTTTTGAAGAAGAGAAATGTGTTAACATCGAGTACAGATTTAAGTGTCGGGAAGTCATTTCTGAAAGTATTTGTATGGAGTGTAGCCCTGTGTGGAAGTGAAACATGGATGATAACTAGCTTAGATAAGAAGAGAACAGAAGCTTTTGAATGCGGTGTTACAGAAGAATTTCATTTTATTATCTCCCTGCAAATCATTTACATGATATAGGACTTGTCACAATGAAGTTATCATACAAGTACAAGTACAAGTACTACAGACATAATAATGGAATATCACTTTCAAGGCATTTTTAAAAGTACAAGTTTAGAAATATAAATTAAATTCACTTTCAAGGCATTTTTTTAAAAGAAAAACTGGGAATGAACTCTACAGATGTAGCAGTCAGGGCGATCAGGCTTAGATGGTTGGGTCATGTTACACACATGGGAGAAGCAAGGTTACCTAAGAGACTCATGGGTTCAGCAGTAGAGGGTAGGAGGAGTCAGGGCAGACCAAGGAGAAGGTACCTGGATTCGGTTAAGAATGATTTTGAAGTAATAGGCTCAACATCAGAAGAGGCACCAATATTAGCATGGAATAGGGGATCATGGAGGAATCTTATAAGGGGGCTATGCTCCAGACTGAACGCTGAAAGGCATAATCAGTCTTTTTGTCACAACAAAGTTATCATACTAGTACAAGTACTCCAGACATAATAATGGAGTATCACTTTCTTAAGGAAATTATATGGATCACAAAGGGGATTCAACAGTTATGTAAAAGTACAAATTTAGACATATAAATTAAAATTTTTGGCAATAAATTTACACAGAATCAAAGTACTCATCTATGTCATAGAAAGTTTTTCTTAAAAGGTAATTTTTTAGCTCAGTCTTAAATTTTACTTCATCTATTACTTCCTTCATGTACACTGGCACAGCAGTGTAAAGTTTTATTCTGAAATAACTTACATGATTTTGGGTCTGTGTTGTCCTTGCCCTTTCTACATACAAATTCTTATGACTTCTAGTATTATAATTGTGGCAGTCCTCATTTGAACACAGATGTTTAACATGTGCTCGTGTACACAGAATGCTTTTAAATATATACAGTGAAAGATGGTATTGTGAGTATTTGTAGTTGTTTGGCTGGTACCGAGTCCCATGGATTTCAAATCCATGCCAGATGGCATGGACCTCGATTACCACTAGAGGTTTCTCCAGCCGTCGCGCCATAAACTGTGGCTATGCGTGCACTCCTGGCCCATGTATAATGTGAGGGCACCACGGTGGAGCACATGGTCCCGGCAGCCAATAGCGATAGACTCTATCATGTATTTATGCACCTGCCTCTCGCTCACCAGGCAGTCTGATATTTGCATTAGTCTATTGACATCTCACCTACAGACAGCGTGTTTACCTTACTTTTTTTCCATGTATGAGTGGACATTGTGGATTCATGAGGTTTCATTTGTGACCTCGTTGCTATTTGCATGTTGTTGTGCATTAGGTCTTGCTTGGTCGTCCGTCATTGTTCATGTTCGTCCTTCCCCATTCGTTTTGTTTGTTCACGGAGTGCTCCCATTTGGTCCCGCTGTGCGTTTGTTCTTGGGAACACTCCGACTCTTCTGGTCGCATTTACAACAGTTTGAAAATGGGCCTACAACAAGTTCTTAGAGAATTATGTGTTTTGATTCATGTAGCTCTTACTTTAAATCTGAAGATATCTATTAAGCTTGATTTAGTTTTACCCCATAACACTATGCCATAAGACATGATGGACTGAAAGTAAGCAAAATACACTAGTCTAGTACAGTCTGTGCTGCATACTCTAGATAATATCCTCAATGCGAAACATGTCAAATTGAACCTGTCAGATAAATACTTGAGTTGCTGAAGATTAGATGCGTAGATCACATAAATAAAGAGGAGGTACTGAATTGAATTGGGGAGAAGAGAAATTTGTGGCACAACTTGACTAGGAGAAGGGATTGGTTGGCAGGACACGTTTCTAGGCATCAAAGGATCACTGATTTAGCACTGGAGGGCAGCCTGGAGGGTGAAAATCGTAGAGGAGGATGAAGAGATGGATACACTAAGCAGATTCAGAAGGATGTAGGTTGCAATAGTTGCTTGTAGATGAAGAAGCTTGTGCAGGATGGAGTAGCATGGAGGGTTGCATAAAACCAGTCTCTGGACTGAAGATCACAACACACACGTCCACTAACATGTAAGAAAATAGCAATGGATCTAAGAAGGACGCAGAGAGGAGGATAAAGATAATATGTATCTTTAATATGGAAACAATATTGTTGCATAAAACTATTTTGTAAAATGAATATTAAATAATGGGTAAAAAATGAAAATAAAAAAAATAAAAACTTATTAAGTCCAGCCAACAATAGATGATATTGACACCATCCAGGCCAAGGACCCAAAATAGAAACTGTAATGTAATGTCTACTCTGATCAGCGAATAGAGAAACCCTGTTATTGTTGTGGTCTTCAGTCCTGAGACTGGTTTGATGCACCTCTCCATGCTACTCTATCCTGTGCAAGCTTCTTCATCTCCCAGTACTTACTGTGACCTACATCCTTCCGAATCTGCTTAGTGTATTCATCTCTCAGTCTCCTTCTACAATTTTTACCCTCCACGCTGCCCTCCAATACTAAATTTGTGATCCCTCAATGTCTCAGAACATGTCATACCAACCGATCCCTTCTTCTTGTCAAGTTGTGCCACAAACTCCTCTTCTCCCCAATTCTATTCAATACCTCCTTGTTAGTTATGTGATCTACCCATCTAATCTTCAGCATTCTTCTGTAGCACCACATTTCGAAAACTTCTATTCTCTTCTTGTCCAAACTATTTATGTTTCACTTCCATACATGGCTACACTCCACACAAATACTTTCAGAAACGACTTCCTGACACTTAAATCTTCTGTAGCACCACATTTCGAAAACTTCTATTCTCTTCTTGTCCAAACTATTTATCGTCCATGTTTCACTTCCATACATGGCTACACTCCACACAAATACTTTCAGAAACGACTTCCTGACACTTAAATCAATACTCGATGTTAACCCTAGGCAACCAGATATTTGGGATATCTGAAAGACTGTAATTTTTAAGTTGTTTGTCTCTCTCTTCCTCACGATTTATAGGAAGATAAACCTAGCAAGATCACATAACATGTGGTAAAGAATCTATATTATCTCAGTAATTTCAATTTTTTTTATTATCATGTGTTAATAGTTTTCTTTTATTAATCACTGCTCTTGTTTCATATGCCTTCATGATAAGATGTTTTATGGAGATACTCCATCCTTTGTCTCATGGAAGAAAGTGTAAAGTTGTATCAAACATATTCAGTACAGTGTTTATTACAAGTGTGGAGTGGGGTTTTATTTAGTAGGAGGATAAATCTAATTGTATTACAAGTCCTTCCACAAAAAATTTGTATCACGAAGTCAATGCTTTTTGATGTGACATGGTGAGAAGAAATGTATCTATCTAGTAAGAGGAATGCCACAGAAGATTCCGGAGCTGCTGCTATCAGGAAGAAATGAGGTAAAGTGACAACGTCCGTGGACATTATTTTAATGGGAATTGGTAGTGTTTCAGGTGAATGTAACAATAGCAGCTGTTCGGTCTGCCAGCCTCCCTACATATCTTCAAAGACTTACCATTATTTACAAAAATGGTAAAAAATATTAATAACTAAATCATGTTGACCACATTTAATAGTCATGAAGCAATTATACACTTAGTTTTAAGTGAATATTTAAGTGTCCTTCCAGCAGACAATGCAGTCACATCCTGGGTAAAATAGAGAACACAATAGTTAGGTGTTTGGTACCAAAGCATAAGCGCCACACTAAAATTAAGTAATTACATGTATAAATATATGCGTGAGTGTGATGGTGTAAATGCATGTGTGAAACAGCTACAGTACGCCAGATGTCTAGAAAGGTTGAACTTAGGTCTTGTGCACTGAATTTGAAGGGGTCAGACCATGCATTATAAGAGCATATGACTCAGATGAGTGCTAAGCAAGAGTTATTACAGTACATTTGCACATGAACACAAGTTGTCTCAACATTGTTTCACACTTTTTCATTGTCACAATTCTCGTGCACAACAGAATACACAGGATTGATATTCTGAAGTAAAATGAAGTACAAGTCACACACACTTAAGTAAACTGTTTACAGTCGGTGAAGAGACTTGTGTAACACAATATTGTACTGTCAGAATGTATCAATAGTTAGTAAACATGAAGTACTGTAAGTAGATGAACATGAGTAGATAGTCACAAAATAATGTACTCAATAGTTCCTTGTGATGAATGAAGGTTGCAGTAGTAAAGAAAAATTGATTCTTCTTGTACATAGAATTTGCTGTAGACCAGTAGACACATCCTAGTAAACTTGCCAGAGGTGTAATTAAATGTAGTAATGTAGGCTTATTGTGGTTTCTTGTTATGAAGCTGTCTTTCCTCAGTGTTTGTAATGATGGGTACTTGCATCAGATGTGATGTATGACCACAGAACTCATGCACATCATGTGAAAACTTTGTATGCAAATATTTTGTCAATACTGGAAAATGAGATTGAAAAACGGCAACCTGTGTAGTGTCAAAGTAAGATCAGACTATGAAAACAGATTGTTCGCAAATGAACATTCAAAAGGAACCCTGGAGCAAAATGTGATAAATATGCAAATGTAAACACTGAAAAATGTACGTGAAATAAAATCACAAGAAATATACATAATATTAACTGACTTGTATGCATAATTTCTACACAGTGTTAATGTAAATTTTTGTACAATATTTATGCAAAGAAATGTAAATGCCATATGAAAATGTATATTTACGGAGTAAGAAATATGCAAGCCGGTGTGTCAATATATTTTAAAACACAAATACCTAGGTTATCGTAACAATGATGTAGTGTAAAAATTATGATGCAATGTAAAGCTGAATATGTTTTCCAGGACTGCATATGTGAACTAATAACTGTAAATCTGCTACGAATATTTTGTGAAGGTTTGAAACCCATAGTTCTGTGTGTTCCCGTTAAAACATGTGCCAGTGCTGGACAGTAACGAATATTTATATCCTCAGTGGAATCGTATATTGAGAAGACATTCTACCACAGAGGGCGTATGGAAACAAATAAAGGCATTGGAGGCTTACCTTGAACCCATTAAAGTGTCTTCAGGATGATGATTGCTCAACCAATGAAATATGTGGATTACGACAGGAATAAATGCCTGGGCCATAAATGATGAACCTCCGCACCACAGCATCAATTGTTCCAGGATGCACCAAGCCTAGGCACATGTCGTTGCAGCTATGGGATGAACACTTTTATTGACTTTGGGCATACTCATAAGCAGCTCAATTTAACTACAATGTTATCAAACTAACGTGCATGGACAACACATCATGTGAGATGTACGTGCCGGACTATGCCACAATAGCTGCCGTTAGATTTCAATTATCAAACTACAGACTCTGAATTCAAATGCACCTACTGACAGAACATATAAATCTCGATATCAATTATTTCATGTACCTTTTTTCTGATCTCTGTCTCTGTCGGTCTTTTTTAGCTGGTGAGAAAAAGACATATGTACTTGCACTCTTCCAGTATTGTGTAATTAAAAGTTATAATATGTGGAAGTCGCGAGCTTTCATTCTCCTACTGTGCTACGTCCTGATCTCCACCTCTTGACGGATGAGGATTGCATTTTTATGTGGGACTTTTCAGAGAGGAAGTCAACAAGAAATGAGAATAGCTGCCACAGCCATGCCAGCATTGTTGTACATCATTGGGGAGACAAGGTAAATATCAAGCTGAACATATGAAACTGAAAGGTATGAATCAATGTTCCAGAACAGCAACAACATTTCTTAACATATACACATCCATACCTGCACTTGTTTCTGGGCTTACATTACAGGTGTAGCTAACTGTACATGAGCGTAACTACTTCAGTTGTGAGCGATTCACATTATCCCTCTCCTCACACATTATTGTGTGGCTGGCCGCTTTTTGTTCCTCGCTGAACATAACATGGGTTTGCTAGATGTGGAGGGTAAAGTGGTGAGTAAAATACAGGAACAATATAAATAAATGAACTTGTACCATATGTGTATCTAATCTAACACAATGATTGAAGCAAAATACAATTACAAATAAATGACCTCCAGAAACAGTGGGTGAAGCTAATCTAACACACTGACCAAAGCAAAATAGTATTTACAAGTAAGCAAATTGAGGAACTTTAGGTGAATCTAATCTAATGCTTTTGGGGATTTCAGTCTTGTGGGGTAACGGCTGCATGCTTGGCACCATAGTCGATTGCGTGCAGTTGACAAAAAAAAGATCAGATCTTGCTGTACTCACTTTAATTTAAGGGTTCTGTGAAGCAGATAGTCCACACTCAGGACAGGAGACTGTGAACTGGTGCTGAAAATGTATCCTGAAGGTGTCATAGGACCTCAAATGCTTTATGATTTATAGACAGACAAAACTGACTCATCATTGATGTCTTCATGGGTTATGTGCCTCTCTGGTAGCACTATGGGAAGCCATTAAGCTGTGATAATGAATTACTTGCACATAAACTTAACACCAAAAGAACATTAAATTGTTTCACTCCATTGTCTGAACGAGTTTTGTGTTGGAGCAGGAAGTGCTTCCTGTAGCATGCTCAAGGAAAAAAAATCTCAGGCAGTGCAGGAAACAGGCATGTTGCAGAGGAAATTCCTTTGCTCAGATGTATACAATTCAAACTGCAGTTTTCAGTAGGGCAACTAGTTGTGTGCTACAGAGTAAGATCCTCTGCTAGAGCAGAAAGGTGGCTGGCATGAACCTGTAGTAGTGTGTCACCACAATATCATTAATATATGATAAGATTACAAAGAAATTGTCTGCTGCTATTTATTCTATTCTTCTGTTATACAGAAAAGGCTTTGTAAAAGTAATTTCTTAAGCTGAAACTTAAGCTTCGCTGTGAGAATAGTTATACAGGTAACTATACTGGATAGTGCACTGGTCATTTTAATCCTGTATACTGTGGACATGTTTTATAGTATGGCTGCCATGTGTTAAAGTTTCTTTATTTCCAGTGTTGTACTGATGCAAATCAGAATGTATGTTGGGGTGCACTCTTTTAACAAGCAATATAGATTTTAGAACATGGATGTTTGCTATAGTTAGCACACAAGTTTTTGGAAACAGAGCACAGTATGATTCATTATATTTAGTTTACAGATTATTCAGTGATTCTTATACCCCCTCCCTTTTTTTTAAGTATCAGTGGCTTATTTAGATTTACTTTGGTTGTTCCCCAAATTTCTGCCCATAGTTCAGGAATGAGGGAAGCATGGCACGAACCCTTTAGAATAACAGTATCTTTGCAAAGCTTGCTAATCACATACAGTTTAATTTGTCAAATTATTGTGATGGGTGCCTAGTTTATTAAATGGTTCTTTTCACACTTGAAGGATACGTCGTCTGCATACAGAATCATTTTGTAGCTTAGAGAACATCATTGACATAAATCAAAATCAGAAGAAAGCCCTATACCAAGCCCTGTGGCACATCATATTTTATACTAGTAGTTATAGATTTGCCACAATGGTACTGCATTCATCACTTTTAAATCAGAAATTTTGGATTGTTGTTTTTAATGTCTATCAATAACTTATTCTCTTCAAGCCATCCATTCAGTTGGGCTCTAACTCTATTTACAACTGTCTGCAGTTGAGTCAACTACATCTGCAAGAGGTACTCAGATGTTTTTAATGCACTGCTTCATGATATAGTTTGAAATGCTGTCAATTCCTGATAACATTTTCTTCAACAAATTATTTAATCTGGAGCTTTTTTTTTCTCAAATACACATTGAAGAGAAACAAGAGCATACTTATCTGTTTGTACTACCTTTTTTATCACTGACCATTAAACTATTTGTAATACCTGCACAGTAACGCATGAAAAGACCAACAGTATGTTGGGGATCTGTAGCTCCATTATTGTTATGGTTCAAAGTGCTGTTTTCCATTTTAAAGAGCATTTTATTTGCTCACTTCTTCATCATATTCCAAACTGTATGGTTTTTATTTGCTGACTCCTTTATGAACTAATTATGTTCCTTTTTTTTTTTGGTCTGGCATATAACTCTTTTGTAGATCTGAATGTCACTGTTCAGGGGAAGGGGTATGTTATTCTTCTAATAATTTCCGGGTATGCAACACCTGACGCATGCGCTGTAGGATGCCAGCACATTTCACATGCGCGAGATTTGGCATAAATACCGCAACTGCACCTGGGCTCTTCAGTAATTGTGTACTCACCTGATGATGGCCGGATGTCTCTGGGCTTAAATATCATGGCAGAATTGTCGACGGGATCCGGCTGCATATCCGGAAATTATTAGAAGAAGAAATACGCCAGGAAAATTTCAGAAGTCACATCAAATACCTTTACGGGGAGGAGATGGTTCAGGATATCTACGTACTGGATAAATTACGTGAAAAAAGAGCCAGGTTGCTGTGTTCACTAAATTTTTTACTGAAATGTAGAGACAATAACTTGATTCCAACTTTCGCCAGAGTTGTTCATTTTATTAATAGTGTGGCCGCCAACAATATAAAACGAAAGGCAAGTCTGGCTTTAGTAAGAGAACGAATCCGTTTTACGCATCGTGAGTTAGACGCTGTTGCCAGGAATTTATATAATTTACATCTGAAGATTGCAGCAAGATGTTCTTCCCTTAGCTGGAACCGGACTGATGGTGTATCCTGGGCCAAGGCAGACTGGGCTCACACGAACGGTACAAACATGAAAGCCGCAAGAAGCTATCTCTGGACGATCCGTGGTGAACCTCACGGAGAAATGTTTTGACGATGTCAGTGCTTGCAAAAGGTTTAAACTTCGCTCCTAAACCTGCTTCACTGCCTTTAACGGATTTCATCAGTTCCATTGAGGAAGCCATTAGACGTCTCCCTGTGGATTCTGCAGATGAAATTCGACGTGAATCTTGTTGAACATTGTTGAAATGTGCGCCACAACGGAGTAACATCTCGCCAGCTGAAAGAGCTGCTCTCCGCAGCCTCAGAGAAGATACTAGCACAGTCGTATTGCATGCGGATAAGGGTAATGCCACAGTTCTTCTGACAAGAGAAGCCTAAAATGAGAAGATATATTGTCAGCTAAATGATTCTACGTACCGCAGAATTGAAAAGGACCCAACAAGCCAAATATCAAGGAAAACTGCTACCCTTTTGACCGACTGTTCTCTACCTGATCAAGTTATCAAGAGATTGAGACCACACAATGCAGTACCACCAAGACTCTACGGTCTTCCTAAGATACACAAGGATGGTGCTCCACAACGATTAATAGTGAGTAATATTGGTGCTGCGACCTATTTTACAGCAAAATATCTGTCCTCACTACTAAAGCCGTATGTGGGTAAGCGTTGCCACTATATACGTAATTCCGAGGATTTTGTTAGTCGCTTGCAGGAAGTTAAGCTTAGCAGCTCGGATTTATTAGTCAGCTTTGATGTGGTCTCACTTTTTACCAAAGTGGAATCGTTACATCTTATTGGTAACTTATTCAGTGCAGAAATGATGGCCTTGTTTGAACATATACTCTCCTCAGAGTACTTTTTATTCAATGACGAATTCTTTGAACAAACAGATGGTGTCGCCATGGGGAGCCCTTTGTCCCTGTGGTAGCTAATCTCTTTATGGAGGACTTTGAGGACAAAGCACTTGAGTCTGCTGTTTTAAAGCCTACGGTTTTCTGGCGGTACGTAGATGATACTTTTGTTGTATGACCTCATGGCAGACAGGAACTGGAGAAATTCCTTCATCACTTAAACTCATTACATGAGAACATCAAATTCACGATGGAGATTGAAAAAGATGGCACTTTACCATTTCTAGACATGTTAGTACGTCGTAAAAATGATGGGTCATTAGAACATTCTGTGTACAGGAAACCGACTCACACAGATCTGTATCTCCAGGTGTGAAGCTGCCATCACCCAGCACAAACAGCCAGTGTTCTCAGTACCTTCATACATCGAACGCATGTAATATCGGATGATGAAAACCGCCACGCAGAATTAGAACACTTGGAGAAGGTTTTTAAATGGAATAGCTACACTTCATGCCAAATAAGGAAGGTCATGTGCAACTGTCATAACAAGAAGCAATGCACTGAGGACGCTGATGGCAACTTCAAATCAACTGCGTTTCTTCCATACGTTGGGAATGTGTTGTCAAAAATATGCTGATTACTGAAGAAAAATAAAATCAAGGTTATCTTCCGTCCACCAGCAAAGAACCAGGCCCTGGTTGGATCCGTTAAAGACAATTTACAACTGAAGAAAGCAGGCATCTACAAAATTCCCTGTGAATGTGGCTCTGCATATAATGGCCAGACAAGGAGAACTGCCCATGAACGATGTACAGAACATGAAAGATACACTCATCTGAGGCAACCGTCAAAATAGGCAGTAGCAGAGCACTGTATTTCATTGGGACATTCAACAATACAATGGAACAAAAATGTTAGCTCCGGTTTCTGGATTTTGGGATTCCGTAATCAGGGAATCAGTGGAAATACGTCTTGTTGATAATCTTATAAATTGTGACGGCTTTCAGGTGGATAAAAATTGGAATCCTGTTATCAAAATTATACGATCACAGCAGAATCGACAGCATCATTCGATATTCAATGACTAGATGAACTTTTATTTTTTTATTTTCACCACCGAGGACAGCATGTACAACTTGGCTATGCCGCGCATGTCAACACCTGACGCATGACCTGTACGATGCCAGCACATTTCACATGCGCGAGATTCGGCATAAATACCGCGACTGCACCTGGGCTCTTCAGTAGTTGTGTACTCACCTGATGATGTCGACAGGATCCAGCTGCATACCCGGAAATTATTAGAAGTAGAAATATGCTGGGAAAATTTCAGAAGGGTATGTTATTGTTTTGTCTGTATTAGAGAAATTATCGTTTAAAAGTAAGCAGTACTCTAGTTAAATATACAGGTGTTTCAGAAGTGATGGTCAATAACTCACACATAGAAAGTACAGGCCAAAAGTAGCTAAAAATCTCCAATAAACATGGGTCTACAAATTAACCATTGTTGAGATATAACACATTTTCTGTTGCGGTTCATCAGTATCTAGGAACACGTGGCATCTCTAAATGCTTAAGTAGGTGTTCGTAATGCTGTCCCTGCATCTGAATACATCATTGAACTCATCTCTGAAGTGAGTTGCGAATCCTCTAAGGTAGTCCTGGGGACTGAAAGGCTGGAAGACTTCTTCAATCTGTAAGCATAATTTCTCAAGAGAGTTCACTGTGGTAGTGTAAACCAGGCTTTTAACATGACCCCTACACAGAAATCCATGGGATTTAGATCTGGAGATCTTGGAGGCCATGGAATAGGCCCTCCTCTGCCTACCCAATGTTGACCATACATCCGAGTTAGAAGCCAGTGCACTCCTAAATGAAAATGTGCTGGAGCAGTGTCATGCATGAGCACATGTTCAGGCATTGGTACAGTGGGACACAATTATGTACATCTGGAAATACAGTCCACAGAAACAGCATGAACTGCTGCATGGGTAGCCTTTGTGGTGGGAAGTGTGGTCCAGTTACACAGTCTACGAGCAGTCCTGTCCAGATGTTCCATGAATAATGCTGCTGATGTCATAATATGTGTGTTGCATTAAGATTGACATCAGACAAAATGTGACAGTTATCGTAGTTAAAAATACTGTCATGGGTAAATCCAGCCTCATCTGCGAACAGAATACTGCTTACAAACAGGGGATTCAGGGTATACTGTTGTTGTACCGACTGGCAGAAATTCTCTCTAGGAGGGAAGTCTGCACTGTTGAGGGCTTGCATTCACTGGAGATGATACAGATAGTGTGTGCAAAACTCCTGGTTTCTCTAAGGTGCTGATGTAACTGCCTAAATGTACACCTGTCAGGTTGCCTGCAGAGAGGCAAAGCTTCTTCTTACAACTGTGCAGCCCCAAGGGCACTGCCATTCACTTTACGACACATGAAATGCCTGTCAGCCTACTCTTCATTGGTGTAACATCTGTCCTTGGTGCCTTCACATTCATAAGTGATTGTGAGGCTGGTACAGCACACTGCACAGAGGGGGAAAGGATGCATAAAATAGAATTTCATGTCCACATATATGACCACAGAAGATACATAACTCTTCTTCTTCTTCTTTATCTTATTCTTCATCAGTCCATCCCAATACACTGCTGGATATAGGCCTCCTCTTTTATAAAGATTTTATTCTACTCCTCCATATGTTTCCATTGTGTTAATTTTTGAGCAGTCTGGCACCACCTGCTGTGATCATGTTAAGTTACACATCCAATCCATTTCCACTTCAATCGTGCAATTCTGTCTTAGGATATCTGTTCTGCTTCTAATGTTCTCTGAGTGAATCCTATTCCTGAGGTTGAATCCTACCATCCGTCACTCCATTGACCCTTGGTGTGCTGTAGTTTACGAGCTTTTGCCTTAGTCAGAGTTATATGTTCCAGAAGAAGTTTTTGCTAAAAAGTTTGTTGGGAACAATATTTTCTCATTCTTAAGGAAATTATGGATCACAAAGGGGATTCAACAGTCATGTAAATCAAAGAGGGAACTTTATATTGTAGCTGGAGTGTCTATGGACACCAAAATAAGTATCCACTATAAAATTAATTGTAAGATCCTTAAGAAATGGATTCAAACAGAAAAATGAGTGTATTATGAACAAGATATTGATAATTCTAATAATGAAATGAAGGTAATTTGGCATATAGTTGGAAAGGATGCTGGGAGGCATAAAAAAAGGCCTGCGGAAAACTTCAAAATCGTGCACAAAATGAATCTTGTACAAAATAATGAAATCATAGTTGATATCTTCAGTAAATACCTCATGTCAGTGTCTGAAGAAATAGGCTGCAAGGGTTCAGTGAAAGATGCCTTGACTTTTATAAGAAATAGCATCCCTAACAAAATTAGTCAAATGCATATTAGATCTGTTATAGTGTCACAAATTGAAAGGACAATTGCCTTCATGAAAAATAAAAACTCGTATGGAGTAGACAATATTTTTAGCAAATTGTTATAACAGTTTAGTGCTTCTGTAAGTGGTATACTGTGCCACATCTTCAAAGTCTCTTTGCAACAACGAATCATTCCTGACACACTCACGTATGCTCTAGTGACATCTCTTTTAAGAAAGAAGAAAAAACTGATGTTTTTTTCAAATTTACTTGAAAAGCTTAAGTATTCTAGAATTTTATAATACCTATGTAAATTCAATATTCTGAGCAAAAATCAGTTTGGATTCTGAAAAGGTCTGTCAATTGAACAAACAACCTCTCATTCTATAAATAAAGTTTTGAAATCTCTAAATGAGAAAATGGTAACAACAGGCTTATTTTGTGATTTATCTAAAGCTTTTGACACTGTGAACCACCAAATATTACTAGGCAGACCATTTAGGAATAAGTGGTGCAGCAAATAACTGTGGCTACAGCTATACCTGAAATGTAGAAAAAAGAAGTTTAAGGCAGATCAGACAATTTGATTGATGGCATGGCTTCATTAGAATGGAGAGGCATTAACTGTGGAGTGCCACAGGGATCTATTCTTGGTCCTTTACTGTTACTGATATTTATAAATGATTTACCTCATTCTACAATGACATAGGTCTTTCATTAAACTTTAGTAATACTAATTGCAGTCAGTTCACCCTAACTGCCAAAACCGAGGAAATAATAATTGTTAAATATGCCACACAGCTAATAGAAAGAGTTGAAGTAACAAAATTTCTGGGTGATAAGGTTGACTATAGAGTAAACTGGTCCCCTCATATTTCAGATCTTTCCAAGAGACTCAGCTCATCAATTTTTGCATTATGAATTATCTCTGACAGTGGAAATGTAAAACAATGCAGCACCCTATGGTTACTTCCATTCTTTGATGTCATATGGAATTATTTTCTGGGGAAATCAACCTCTAGCAAAGAGAATATTAATTTCTCATAAGTGTGTTGTAAGTGCGATGTGTGGCGTAGACCCTACATGAAGTTTATTCCAGAAACTGTAAGTGCTTACACCTCCTTCTCAATACATATATTCAGTTATGTGTTTCATCAGTAGAAACATTGATTTATGTAAATGTAACTGTGAATACCACCAGTACAACACAAGGAGGAAGCATGACTTTCACACTGAATTTAAAAATCTGAAAGTAGTGTACAATACTCTGGTATAAAGATATTTAATGCTCTTCTTCCAGAAATTAAATGCAAAATAGGCAACAAAACTACATTTAAAGGGCTTTGAGGCAATTTCTTTTAGCCACATCATTTCACAGTATGGGAGAATTTATTAAACACAGTGAAAACTGCCTTAAAATGTCAACAACCTGTAAGATGTATCATCATATAAATTGACCATTAAGTTGTATATTCATGTCACATACGTAGTTCTTTCAGTGTTGTCATGCTTATATTTGATTTTCTGAGTTATATGTCTTCTTATATTTAATTTTCGACATTCTATACTTTGTAATCTATGAGGTTTTCATTTTCATGATAATTGTCATCGACAATCTAAAAATTTGACACTAACCACATGTGTGTAAAATTATCATAGTCAGATGATCCATGGTGTGAAAAACAAATAAGTAAATAAATAAATAATACTCCTGTTGATCAAGTACCACAGTGGTAGATCCCTTGTCCACTGGTGGGAGGATAATGATGGAGTCATCAGCTTTTAGGGAACAAGAGCGAGAAGTTCTGCAGAGGGCAGGTTATGGTCATATTGGAGGGACCTGAGGAAGTCTTTTAAGCAATGCTGGATGTGAGAAATTTTTGGAAGGCTCGTCAGGGATGATTTTGAGGTGGTGGTGGTGGTGGATGAAGTTGGGAGCGTGGGTGAAGCTGTTCAAGGGTGGGTTCAACGTCAATTTTGCTGTTGGAATCGTTCTGTGATTGAATTGCAAAGTGATATTTCCAGTTGGCAATATGTGGAGAGGAAAGTAGGTCCTTCACCAAAGCAGCATGAGTAAATGCGGGTTTAGTGCTGAAAGTGAGACCCTCACATAATACAGATAATTCAGGAGGGGACAGTGCTTTGGATGAGAGGTTAAGAACAATGTAATGTTGTGACTGGTCCTTGTAATCATGAGTTGGTTTGGGAGGCAGTGGTGAAGCCTGGGGGATGTTAAGAAGGTTGGTCAAGCTGGTTTGTAGGAGAAGAGTGGTGGTTGATGGTAAGCCAGAAATTATCTTCACTGCATTGCATACTATCAAAAGAATACTAAACTAATTTGTTTAAAAAATAACTAAAAGATAACTAATAATCCACAGATTTTACTGTCTTTATGAATATTTGGAATATTCCTTAACTCTGTAGGCTGTACATCATAATCTCTGTATGCAGCAGTTTATAACTATTAAAGTATTTCTAGATAAAACTAATGACCTTTTACTAATATACTCTTGTTAGTTAACATGTGTAGTTATTTGGAAGTCATAGCTAGTCCCAAGCCTGGTTGAGAATGGAGGAGGGGGAGGAGGACGAGGAGGAAGTAACACCACATTAAAAAAATTAAAACTTTGTTCACATGGCCTAGACAATAGTAAATCGCGAGGTCCCCTTACCATTGTAAAAGTGCAGAGCTCAAAACTAGTGAAAATGAAGATCAGTGATATGGAGGAAAAAGAAGCTCTGCTTTTGGTGGATCATATAAAAAAAAGTACATCAAGGTGGTGTCTCCAGGTTAATGGAGGCTACCAACATTGTCTGTTCCCCATATTATGGTCAGCTAAATATTAACTCGCCAACAACATGCCTGCCACTTATCTTTCATAAATTCCAACGGTGACGTCAAATTTTCAAATGAGACTATCCCAGGTGAGTAGAGAGACTTGCTTGGAATCCTGATGATTCATAAATCTGCCTCAAGGATTCTGTGGGAGGCAGAAAGTTAAGAAGAAAGAGTAAAGAAACAGAGAACAGTCACATATAACACAAGGACTATGAGACAAGCTTAAGAAATTGAGAGATTAGAATAACAATTACGAGACTTTTTCACCAGACTTGTCTGATATACTTTTACTGTCCTTGCCTGCATTACTTTATTTGCCAAACACAGTAGATTAAGTTTCTCCAATGACTTCCTTTTACTATATGACCAATTTTTAAAATTCTGTCTCTCATCACAACTTTCCCAATCTATTTTTTTTCTTTTTCAGTCATATTTTTTCATATCTTATAGGCCACTTTTCTCACAAGAAATTCTCACCCACTCATTACCTCCTGCTGACCATTCTCTGTTCTCACAATTTTGGTATGAACTTCTCTGATTTTTCCAATCTTTTTCCTTGCTTTTCTTTCATTTTTCTATGTTTTTCCACTGACTGAATCTCTTTTTTGCTACTCCCACCACCTCTTAACACTCCAAACCCTCTCTTGTCATTATAAATCCCATTACATATTACATCCATTCCTTTTGAAAATGTGCTTTGTCACTATTAAAATGAAGGTCCTGCACTCCGTTACTTGAAACATGCTTGTCCCTGGTAGCTACTCCCAATGGACTAACACTGAAAGTCTCTGTTTTTGGATGTAATCCTTCTCTACACTAGCCTCTTTTACAGTTTTAAATACAGCAATACCTTGCACTTACCCAGTTAATCTGTAATCTATATGCCTCACCTGCCAATTTATATTCCACCAGACTTCTCTCCTTCAACAAAATCCTGCAGTTATCAGCCCCTCACACTTCCTTAGATGGTACTGTCTGCCAAGCCTACTTCAAAGTGCTACAACATGCCAGATTTCACCTCAAAAAGATATCCCAGCTTCTCCCTAAAGTACCTGAACAGTGGTATTTCTTTTCCTGTCCAACAACTAAACACAAGTCAGTTTATTATCATTTGTAGCTTTGAAAACAGATTTTAGGAAATGGAACAGAGCTGTTTTCATTGATCTTTCCTTTTCTGAAACAATCCTGTGAATTAACAAGAACTTTGTTTTTGTTTAGAAAGTCTGTTAGTCTGTCATACATTGTTCTTTCAGTTACTTTTGAAATAGAGATAATAGTGACAGTGGTCTGAAATTTCTACTCTCAAACTTGTCACCACTTTTATAAACTGGTATTACTGCTGATAGCTTATGTCAACAGGTTGAAAGACAATATTATCAGCACTATATTTAATAATTTTGTCTGGGATATCACAAAATTCTCAGCTAATTTTATTTGTTAGTTTACTGATAAACCTTTTTATTTCTTTGGTTGTTGCTGGATACAAGTGCAGTCTTCTTTTGCTTGTTGGAATTTCTACCTTTGTCTTTGGATTATACACTGCTGGAACAGAGTAGTACACCATTTTAGAAGTTTCCAATTCACTTAAGATTTATTGCTACAACAGTGCATATGTTGTGCATGAAATGATTATGCTTACAGATCAATAGCACAAACAGTTCGGAGGTACCAGGTGTTGACCTTTGCTGGAACACCCATATTAGTACATGGTGTAGCCTCCATGGACGGCAATGTAGGCACTGACTCTGGCATCCAGTCAATTGTTCAGATGGTGAATACTGTCCTGGAATATATTATACCACACATAATTGACCTACTCATGTAATTCTGTCAGAGTTGTTGGATACACACTGCACAAGTCACTTCTTGTCCCACAATATCCCACATGTACTTGACTGAAGATGAGTCTGGGGATCATGCTGGCCAGGGAAATTGTTGCATGTCTTGCAGAGCATGTTAAATTTCACAGGTAGTGTGTGGGCACACAGTATCCTGTTGGAAAAAACACATCATCTTCCTGGCACAAGAATGGCAAAAGAGCAGGTCTAACAACATTCTGCATGTACCGAGTTTTGGTTAGCGTACCCTCTGGAAATGACAGGTGAACAAGAGTAGCAGCTTATCGTAGCCCAGACCATAAGGCCTGGAGTGGGGACAGTATATCTTGGACGAATGCACACTAGGAGACGTGCTCACCAGATATGTGCTGTTCATGCAGACAACCATTACTTGTGTCTAGGCAGAACCTGCTTTCATTGATGAAGTCCATTCCATCCTCCAAGAGATTACCTGATAGCACCACTTGATTTGTGCAGGCTTAAGCTGTGACATGAGTCAAAGATGGGCTACAGGAGCATGTGCCTGTAGTCTCACAGTTAATAAAACAGCTCTGTTGGCCATAGGAAGGACAAGTGAATCTCCATAGCATGGTTGCCTGTTTGCTTCAGATGTTTACACCACACTGAGCCTTCCGACTGTGAGCATTTCTAATTAAAGGGGGGAGAGGGGGTCACAGATGATGCTCTGGCATCTATGCCACTAAGCTATCTGTTAGTGTACAATGCTGAAACCATTATCAATACATCTACCATCCCCACAGGTGGCATATGCTGTCATCAAATCAAAATCGCAAAATCGATGTCATCTTTCCAGGGGTACTTTTTTTGGGGGCACTGTATTTATCTGTGATCAGCTTTTCAGCTGCATTAATATATCAACAACAAATTCATTTTGTGTTTTATTTTGACTTTATTAAGTGCTTTATTATGTTTACTATATGATTATTCACAACTTTCCACATTGTTTTTAATTTGTTGTTACACTTTATGATGTAAGAATATTTATAATGCATTTCTGATGCTCCTATAGCTCCCTTGTACTTTTTACTATAGCACTTCACTAATGGTTTCAAAGCAGTATTCTGCTTTGCATATTTGTGTAGCATTTGGAGACTTTCTGGAGACTGTTAGGTTCTGTTTATTATCCATGCATTTAATTTTTGGTCAGTTTTTGTTCTCTTCCAAGACAATGACATATCATGACTGTTTTTATAATTAGACAAGAATGTGTTGAACTTTACAGCTACAGGACATTGTTTTCCTTGCCCAAATCTGTATTTCTTAACATGAGATTAAAGACTGTAATGCTGTCTTCATTAATTAATAATATCTCAACATGTTTGGCATTTTCACATTTCTTGTGAGGAATGTTTTTTAAATCAGTGTAATTGCTTGATGGTTAGAGAAACTTATATTCATGATCTCAGCTTTACAGCCACATTCTGATTTATCAGTGAATGTTTGATCAATTGGAGCTTCACTCTGTTGCCATTCTGGTGACATCTTTCAGACATATGTCCATACTGTATGTTCTTAGCTTCTCCTCCCCATCCCATGAGAAACATGGACCTGGCCCACGTAGAGTGGTTTACATGCCTCAGTGATACAGACAGTTGTACTGAAGGTGCAACCAGAATGGAGGGGTTTCTGTGGAGAGATCAGAATAGCCTGTGGTTCCTGAAGAGGATCTGGAGTGACTTTTTTTTCCTGAGGGCAATCAGCTCTACTGTGCCAGTTAACAATGATGGCATCCTCTTGGATAAAATATTGTGGAGGTAATATAGTTCCCCATTCAGATCTCTGGGCACCAACTCTTCAGGAGGATACCATCATCAGGAAAAACAAAACTAATAATCTACAGGTTAGAGTGTAACATGTTCAATCCCTTAATTAGATAGGAAGGGTACAGAATTTAAAAACGAAATGGATAGGGTGAAGTTAGATATGGTGTGAATTAGTGAAGTGCAGTACAGGCTTAGCAACACAAAATCAGATAGGGATAATGCCAGAGTAAGTCTAATAATGAAGAAGAAACTAGGATTGAGGATAAGCTCCCTAAGAACAGGGAGAGACAAAGCCAACACCCCCCGACTAGTACATGTTTATATCCCATCGAGCTCCACAGATGATGGAAAGACTGAAGGCATGTATGATGAGATAAATGAAATTATCCACATATTTGAAGGAGATAAAAATTTAATTGTGGTTGGTGCCTGGAATTAAGTAAAAGGAAAGGGAAGAAAAGGAAAAATAGTAACAGAATATCGAAGGGGAAAAGGAATGAAAGAAGGAGCTGCCTGGTACAATTTTGTACATAGCATAATTTAACAATCTTACACTTAGTATAGGCCTCATGAATGAAGGCTGTATGCTTGTAAGAGTCCTGGTAACACTGGAAGATTTCAGATTGGTTATACAATGGTAAGATGGAGATTTCAAAACCAGATTTTAAACTATGAAACATTTCCAGGGGCATATGTGGAAAATGGCCATAAGATATCATTGATGAACTGCAGACAAGAACTGAAGACATTGTATAAATATTGGTAATTATGGAGGTTGGACTTGGATAAACTGAATAAATCAAAGGTTCAGAGGGAGCATTACTCAATGTTGGACTGAGTGAGGGCAAATAAATACAATAGAGAACAACAGGGTACTTTTTAGAGATTTAATAGTGAAGACAGCTGAGAAACATGTATGTAAAAGGGCAATTGCTAATAGAAACACTTGGTTAGCTCAGGATATATTGAATCTAATTGATGAAAAGACAAAATATAGAGATGCAGCAAATTAAGCACGTGGAAGGGACTACAGATATTTAAACAATGAGGTTGACATAAGTTGCAAAGGAATTACTAGAGGACAAATGCAAGGCTGAAGCAGCGTGCATAACTAGGAAGGAGAGAAATGCTCCCTACAAAGATTAGAAGAACCTCAGAAGCCGGCCGGTGTGGCCGTGCAGTTCTAGGCGCTTCAGTCTGGAACCGAGTGACCACTATGGTCACAGGTTCGAACCCTGCCTGGGGCATGGATGTGTGTGATGTCCTTAGGTTACCTAGGTTTAAGTAGTTTTAAGTTCTAGGGGACTGATGACTTCAGATGTTAAGTCCCATAGTGCTCAGAGCCATTTGAACCATTTTTGAACCTCAGAAAAAAACAGAAGCTGCTGTATGAATATAAATAGCTCAAATGGCAAGCCTGTACTAAACAAAGGAGGGAAAACTGAAAGGTGGAAGGAATATATAGAGGGTCAATAAAAGGGGAACAAACTTCAGAACAATATTATAGAAAGAAGAGATGACTACATGAAGATGAGATGGGAGATATGATATTGTGAGAAGAATTTGACAGAGCACTGAAAGACCTAAGTACATAACACATTCCCTCAGAATTATTGAGATCTTTGGGAGAGTCAGCCATGAAAAAAGTATTCATCTGGTGTGCAAGATATATGAAACAAGTTATATTCCCTCAGATTTCAGGTGGAATAGGATAATTCCAATTCCAAAGACGGTACGTGTGGCAGATGTGAATACTACCAAACCACCAGTTCAACAAGACCTGGATGCAAAATACTGGCATGAATACTTTATAGAACAGCAGAAAAATTGTATTGAGTCTTGCCTCCTCAGAACATCTGCATGTTAACCAAATTGTTTCATTCCATATAAATGTGGCCAGACTTGGGGTGATTTTCTTACTTAAATTACATATTTCTCATCTGAAGATATCCCTTAACAAATATGATTACTGACAAGCTATTTTTCTGATATTGTATTTTTTTTATTCACATTGCTCGATTTCATAATATCGATCTTGTACCATGCAAATTATTAGGATGGTGCATAAGTTGATAGACTTTTTGTTTTGCATGTTTGTGTCCCAGTTGTATGGGTTTATTTATCGATTGGCATTGTTTATTTGTCTTCACTGGCGCCTTTTGATTTTACATATTGTCATTTGGAGGTAGTGAGTGGAGCTGTGGATACTAGAAAATGGAGTGTTAAGTAGAGAACTCAGAACATTTCCAGCGTATCCTTCTATTTGAGTTCAATAGAGGGGTGACAACAGCAGAGACAGCCAGAAACATTTGTGGCATATATGAGGATAACACCACTGGACAGAGCATGGCAAGAAAATTTTCTTATTTTAAGGAGAATCATTTTGATGCTTGTGACTATACACATTCAGGAAGGCCTTCAGAGTTTGATGAAGACCACTTAAATGCATTAATCCATAATGATCCACATCAATGTACTTGAGAACTGGCAAATATGATGAACTGTAATACTTCCACCATCGTGTGACATTTGCATGTGCTGGGAAAGGTTCTGAAATCGGGTTTGTGTGTACTGCATGCCCTTAGTCAAAATCACAAGAATCACCAGGTGGGCATAGTGCATCTCTGCTTGCTTGTCATAAATTGGCTCATGAACAACAATGACCATTACTATCCTGTATTGTTACTGGTAATGAGCAGTAACCCCTCGTATAAAGACCTGTGCACATCCACAAAAGGTGATGTTATGCAGCTGGAGGAACAGTGACGGTGTGGTGTACTACAAGTGCTTCCTAGAGGTGTAACCATCACTCCTGACATTTATTGTCAACAACTGAGATGTCTTGCAAAAACATTCAAAGAACGAAGACCAGGGAGACTGTGTGAAATGATGCTACTCCATGCTCAGCTACATTCTGCTAGACTCACAAAAAAACATTATACAGGGTTGAGTCATTCCACATTCACCTTATTCACTCGATCTACTGTCGTCAGATTTTCAGCTTTTCCATTCCCTATCAAACAGCCCTCAAGGAACTTCTTTTCCAGATGAACATGCATTCTGAACACAGCTCAACAAATTCTTCACCTCAAGGCTATGCGATTTATATAGCCATTGAATCAAAAAGTTATCCCAGTGTTGGCAGACTGTCATAAATGGTTAGGATGATGACTAAAATCTCTGTAACTTATGGAAAAATGGTACAAACTTATGCACCAACTCAACAGCAAAAACAGTTGTAAACTTAAATGATTTAAAAACAACTTTCAGTAAAGATAATATTGTTATGCTTCAGTTTCCATGCAAACAAAATTTCTGTTTTAATTTATATTTTTTAATTTTTTTATCAATAATGAAATTGATTTTATAAAATAACACTGTCAAAATTTGCAACATTTTGTATTAACCATTACGCCTATAAATTGTTTGAAAATAATTATATTGAGAAAACAATGTCTAAATTATCTGAAAAACAATTTCAATTAAGACAGTCATATTGTTAATTATATTGTCGATAATACTGTGGCTTGGAATATTGAATGATAAAGAAGCTGCTACTGTGATGAGTATTGTTCTTGCTACTCCCCATACAGTGGCATTACCATACACAGGCCTTTGTCCAGTGCACAGTTACTTTGACAAGTATGTGACAGTTTTGGCACAATTAAATAAGAATCATATCAAAAAAAGTGAAGATGTGTTACATGAACACTCTTAGGCCCATGTGAAAGATGCTTTCATTAAATGTTATTCCATGCTGCAACACAAAAGTATGTAAATCTGCTTTCACTTAAAACTTACATGCAACTGAAACAGTCTGAAGTGTTGGGGGAACTGCGTTTGTTTGCACATAAAGATCTCTTAACAGAAACTGCACTGCATCTAACATGACTTAACAAATTTCCCACAAAACACATCCTGTATTTGTGACAGATAATAAACTGTCATTAGCAGACCTAGCAAAGACGGTTAACATAATGGCTAATTAGCTATAAGATAATGATTTTTGTGAACAGATTTCTTTATCTGTGCATAGCTGCCCCAGGAAGCATGTGCTAAACAATGAAGATCCTCCTGGCCCCAGAACATGCATGACTACCTCAGTAGATGATACCTGTGCCTGATCATGTTACTTCACAATGAAGATGCCACAACTGCCACCCCCAAACAGCTCATGCAGTGAAAACCAATGGCAGTTCACATACAGGCCAGTACACAACTTGACTTTGGCACAGAAGGGGGTAAATTATGCTGCCACAAAAGTCTTTGGTCACCTACCAAACAGCATCAAAAGCCTGACAGATAGTCAACCAACATTTAAAAATAAATTAAAAGAATTTCTAGATGACAACTCCTTCTACTCATCGGCTGAATTTTTAGATATAAATTAAGGGAGGGAAAAAAACTAACTTAATCATTAGTGTCATGCAATATTTTGTGTAATGTAATATCTTGTACAGACATCTTTCATTAACCTGACACGTTCCACATCATTATGAAGTGTCATATTCATGATCTATGGAACAAGTATTAATCTAATCTAATCTAATCTAATCTGTGGAGAACTGCAATAGATGGCAAAATCGTCAACAGAGAGAGAGCTGGAGATGCCTGGTGTGTAATGTAGCAACTACATTATGTGGTACTGCATAATTATACCCACTCTATTTTGCAATTTTATTCAAAGACTTCAATAGTAATTTTAATAATAATAATAGTAATAATAATAATGTAAGGGGCTTTCCCCAAATTTAAACCAAAATAATTCATGCCACCCCCCCATGAACCATGGACCTTGCCGTTGGTGGGGAGGCTTGCGTGCCTCAGCGATACAGATAGCCGTACCGTAGGTGCAACCACAACGGAGGGATATCTGTTGAGAGGCCAGACAAACGTGTGGTTCCTGAAGAGGGGCAGCAGCCTTTTCAGTAGTTGCAGGGGCAACAGTCTGGATAATTGACTGATCTGGCCTTGTAACAATAACCAAAACAGGCTTGCTGTGCTGGTACTGCGAATGGCTGAAAGCAAGGGGAAACTACAGCCGTAATTTTTCCCGAGGGCATGCAGCTTTACTGTATGATTAAATGATGATGGCGTCCTCTTGGGTAAAATAATCCGGAGGTAAAATAGTCCCCCATTCGGATATCCAGGGGGGAACTACTCAAGAGGATGTTGTTATCAGGAGAAAGAAAACTGGCGTTTTACGGATCGGAGCGTGGAATGTCAGATCCCTTAATTGGCCAGGTAGGTTAGAAAATTTAAAAAGGGAAATGGATAGGTTAAAGTTAGATATAGTGGGAATTATTGAAGTTTGGTGGCAGGAGGAAAAAGACTTCTGGTCAGGTGACTACAGGGTTATAAACACAAAATCAAATAGGGGTAATGCAGGAGTAGGTTTAATAATGAATAGGAAAATAGGAATGCGGGTAAGCTATTGCAAACAGCATAGTGAATGCATTATTGTGGCCAAGATAGATACAAAGTCCACACCTACTACAGTAGTACAAGTTTCTATGCCAACTAGCTCTGCAGATGACGAAGAAATTGAAGAAATGTATGATCAAATAAAAGAAATTATTCAGATAGTGAAGGGCAACAAAAATTTAATAGTCATGGGTGACTGGAATTCGGTAGTAGGAAAAGGGAGAGAAGGAAACTTAGTAGGTGAATATGGACTGGGGCAAAGAAATGAAAGAGGAAGCCGCCTGGTAGAATTTTGCACAGAGAACAACTTAATCATAGCTAAGACTTAGTTCAAGAATCATAAAAGAAGGCTGTATCCATGGAAGAAGCCTGGAGATACTGACAGGTTTCAGATAGATTATACAATGGTAAGGCAGAGATTTAGGAACCAAGTTTTAAATTGTAAGACATTTCCAGGGGCAGATGTAGACTCTGACCACAATATATTGGTTATGACCTGTAGATTAAAACTGAAGAAACTGCAAAAAGGTGGGAATTTAAGGAGATGGGACCTGGCTAAACTAAAAGAACCAGAGGTTGTACAGAGTTTCAAGGAGAGCATAAGGGAGCAATTGACAAGAAAGGGGGAAAGAAATACAATAGAAGAAGAGTGGGTAGCTTTGAGGGATGAAGTAGTGAAAACAGCAGAGGATCAAGTAAGTAAAAAGACGAGGGCTAGTAGAAATCCTTGGGTAACAGAAGAAATATTGAATTTAATTGATGAAAGGAGAAATACAAAAATGCAGTAAATGAAGCAGGCAAAAAGGAATACAAACGTATCAAAAATGAGATCGACAGGAAGTGCAAAATGGCTAAGCAGGGATGACTAGAGGACAAATGTAAGGATGTAGAGGCTTATCTCACTACGGGTAAGATAAATACTGCCTACAGGAAAGTTAAAGAGACGTTTGGAGAAAAGAGGTCCACTTGTATGAATATCAAGTGCTCAGATGGAAACCCAGTTCTAAGCAAAGAAGAAAAAGCAGAAAGGTGGAAGGAGTATATAGAGAGGGTCTATACAAGGGCGATGTACTTCAGGACAATATTATGGAAATGGAAGGGGTTGTAGATGAAGATGAAATGGGAGATACGATACTGCGTGAAGAGCTTGACAGAGCACTGAAAGACCTGAGTCGAAATAAGGCACCTGGAGTAGACAACATTCCATTGGAACTACTGACGGCCTTGGGAGAGCCAGTCCTGACAAAACTCTACCAGCTGGTGAGTCAGATGTATGAGACAGGCGAAATACCCTCAGACTTCAAGAAGAATATAATAATTCCAATCCCAAAGAAAGCAGGTGTTGACAGATGTGAAAATTACCGAACTATCAGTTTAATAAGTCACAGCTGCAAAATACTCATGTGAATTCTTTACAGACAAATGGAAAAACTAGTAGAAGCTGACCTCGGGGAAGATCAATTTGGATTCCGTAGAACTGTTGGAACATGTGAGGCAATACTGACCCTACGACTCGTCTTAGAACCTAGATTAAGGAAGGGCAAACCTACATTTCTAGCATTTTTAGACTTAGAGAAAGCTTTTGACAATGTTGACTGGAATACTCTCTTTCAAATTCTGAAGGTGGCAGGGGTAAAATACAGGGAGCGAAAGGCTATTTACAATTTGTACAGAAAGCAGATGGCAGTTATAAGAGTCGAGAGACATGAAAGGGAAGCAGTGGTTGGGAAGGGAGTGAGACAGGGCTGTAGTCTCTCCCTCATGTTATTCAATCTGTATATTGAGGAAGCAGTGAAGGAAACAAAAGAAAAATTAGGAGTAGGTATTTAAGTCCACGGAGAAGAAATAAAAACTTTGTGGTTCACCAAAGACATCGTAATTCTGTCAGAGACAGCAAAGGACTTGGAACAGCAGTTAAATGGAATGGATAGTGTCTTGAAAGGAGGATATAAGATGATCATCAACAAAAGCAAAATGAGGATAATGGAATGTAGTCGAATTAAGTCGGGTGATGCTGGGGGAATTAGATTAGGAAGTGAGACACTTAAAGTAGTAAAGGAGTTTTGCTATTTGGGGAGCAAAATAACTGATGATGGTCGAAGTAGAGAGGATATAAAATGTAGACTGGAAATGGGAAGAAAAGCGTTTCTGAAGAAGAGAAATTTGTTAACATCGAGTATAGATTTAAGTGTCAGGAAGTCATTTCTTAAAGTATTTGTGTGGAGTGTAGCCATGTATGGAAATGAATCATGGGCGAGAAATAGTTTGGACAAGAAGAGAATAGAAGCTTTCAAAATGTGGTGCTACAGAAGAATGCTGAAGATTAGATGGGTAGATCATATAACTAAGGAGGAGGTATTGGATAGGATTGGAGAGAAGAGAAGTTTGTGGCACAACTTGACCAGAAGAAGGGATCGGTTGGTAGGACATGTTCTGAGGCATCAAGGGATCACCAATTTCGTATTGGAGGGCAGCGTGGAGGGTAAAAATCTTAGAGGGAGAGCAAGAGATCACTACACTAAGCAGATTCAGAAGGATGTAGGTTGCAGTAGGTACTGGGAGATGCAGAAGCTTGCACAGGATAGAGTAGCATGGAGAGCTGCATCAAACCATTCTCAGGACTGAAGACCACAACAACAACAACAATTCATGCCACTCATAATGTGATGTGAATTAATATATTTTTGTTAGTAAGCAAAGTAAATGTAAATGAGAATATGCAGAAGGCAGTGGGCAGGCATAAGTCAGGCATTCGGTATAGAAGGCCCCGAGTCATTTCGAGTGGGAAGGCGCACTGTTTGAGATGGCTGGATGCAACTGGGAGTACCAGTTGCACAGGAAAATGTTAGGTTTTCTGGTACCCTCTAGAACAATTTCAGCATAGTAATACCGTTCCAGTATCAGAAAGCAAGCACGTTTGTGGTAGCTTGCAGGGGGAGGGGGGGGGGGGGGAGGGGGGATACCACCGCAGAACTTTGAAGGCAATGTTATGAGGTACCAGCATCCGATATTATGAGGTACCAGCATCACAAGAAAATAGCCCCAATTGTTCTTAACCCTTCAGGTTAAGAAAAATATATTTTAAATGTAATCTAAAGCACACAATTGAGGATAGGGCTTAAGAAAATGATCTCCTCTCTTACATGCTATTTTCTTTCATTAGTTTATAAAATGAGTAATGACATGATTACTCACCAGCACAGAGCTACGAACAAAGTGGAGGGGAGCGCTAGTTTTTGGAAAGTTGCTCTGGATCCTTGTGATGTACAGACCCGTATCTGACTGCTCCGATGAAATGCCCACTTTATTTGGTCAGTAAGTATGTTTACAGTATAAATGGCTTTCCAGGCACTGTTTGGAGCATCTGGCACAGCAGTTGAGTAGCGACAAGTTATTCTGCAATTTAATATACCAGTAAAAGTGCATGCGAGGCAGTGATTTTGATTGTGTGATATGAAGTCTCATTGGAACTGTGATGAACTTTAGAACAACAGTAGAATCGTGTATCGCAATCAAGATTCAGTCTCATCATCATGGGTAAGTGACTTATTTCATGGCTCAGTGCTGATGTGAATTTCTGATTAGTCTTCAAGGTTTTACAGTATGCAACATGGCCGTAGAATCGGGTGCAGTTAAATGAATCTAAATTCATTGTGTGATGTGATAATGTTCTGGCGAGTGAGTGTTTGTTGTAGTTGCATCATTAGAAGCTCCACATGGCAGTGCAAAATTAATTGTTTAACTCTGAGTGAAACCAGAATCTAAATTCTACATATGTAAAGAGAAGACAGACTAAAACTTTCTGGCAGATTAAAACTGTGTGCCTAACCGAGATCAGACTCATTCTGGCACACAGTTTTAATCTGCCTGGACGTTTGATATCAGTGCGCACTCCACTGCAGAGTGAAAATATCATTCTAGAAGACAGTGTGTTCTAGAAGGGCCTAATATATATTACATTGTTCTGAAGGATAGAGCCTGATTCATTGCGAAGATAATTTATGAAGTAAATGAGAGATGTAACATCATAAGGCATGTAAGTGAAGACATTAGCCTGATACTCTGTCATTTGTGTGTTCTTGGACTAACTACAGGTGCCAAACATTACTGTAATAGCAATCCCTTGCAGTCATAACATGTGCTTTATTCGAGGACACTGCACCTCTGAATTATACTTTATTTATTACGGTGTGTTCATGTTATTATTTGCTGGAACACCCTTTTGCATTACAATATTACTTGGTTGATTTGTTACTCCTTTTCAAGATTGATTACAGTGAGTAGTATTGAGAGTGGGAGAGCAGGACTATCTTTGAGAGCCAAACATCTTCCAGAAATATAAAGGTCATGGTCTGTGGCACTTACGACACATAACAAACATTTGGTGCACGCTGACCCACTGTGGGCCTGATTTAACACACACTGTGTGCCACCAAGGCTCTGAAATGACTAACCACTGGCACCAATACATTAATAATAGTATACAACTCATGTTATATCACATTACAGAATTTGGTTTGGTCATAATTGTAGTCAGATGGAATAAATCTCAGAGTAATAAACTGCTACGCCGAACCCCCTAACTTCCAGGCGGGAGACAGGCCATGGCAGTGTTAATGGTGATGGCAAAGAGCAAGTCACTCAGGATGGAACCCTGAGGCACACTGTTTTCCTGGATCAAGGTGTCTGACAAGGCAGAACCCACGTGTACCTTGAAAACTCGGTCTTTTAAAAATTCATAGCCTTGCAAACACCGCTGGTGAGAGAAATGGGGTGGTCATTGGACGGGAGGTTTTTGTCCTCATCAGGCTTAGGTATGGGTATGACAGCGGCATCAAGCCAGCGTCTTGGAAATGTGTCATCTGCCCAAATCTGATTGTACATATGAAGGAGAAAGTGCTTGCCTGCAAGAGAAAGGTGCTGCAACATCTGAATGTGAACATCTTCTAGCCCTGGGATGGAGGATTGGGATGAAGTGAGAGATTATCTAGCTCCCTCATAATAAAGGCAGCATTGTACCACTCATGATTGTGAGAAGAGAAGGGTATCGCCTGAGCCTCCTACACTTGTTTCCGATGGAGGAATGCAAGGTGATAGCAAGAGCAGCTCGAAATCTCTGCAACATGATGGCCCAAGGTGACAATCATAGTGTATAGTGTAACAATGCTACAGTCACAGTGCTAAGATATTCTAACCAGCTGTCTATTACAAACAGAAATACTGGCTGCAGATTCCTGATGGCTTCTAGTTCAGAAATTAGTGCTTTTTGCATGGCAACCACGCTGTCAGTCAATATCAGCCACATTCCATAACATGACAGGTTCACATCAACAAGTATTTGGAATGAGAGGTTTCATTATGTTTCTGTCCTACTTTCATGAGGATGTGGAAGTTTGTCAAAAGAAGATATTTCAAAGTGATACCAGAGCTGCTTAATGGCTCTCTATTGATTGCTATCAAACTGACCATGCCAGTTCACGAAGAGTTCAGAGCCTACGCTGCGCTTGAAGATTTTAGCAGCATGTTCAGAGAACACATGAATCTCATCCTTCAGCAAATGAGGACCACTCACATGTGCAGTACATGAGAAGAAACCCATTTCTTCCATTACAGTATCCGTGAGAGGTGAACTATGTGTTAACTCCAGCAGAAGGTCCCCCAGTGCACAAATGCAAGTAATTCTTGTTATCAGACAATGGAAAATCCAGGAAGGAATGTAACAATATTATGAAAAGGATAGTTGCTCCTCACCATATAGCAGAGATGCTGAGTCGCAGATAGGCACAACAAAAGAACTGTCTAACTTTTGTTATTTAATTTTTACAGAGAGACTGCCTATTTTGTAAATTACCATTCAGTTGATGTGACAACAATCAACTATTTCGTGGCAGAATAAGCCAAATTATCATCAACCAAGCTTAGTAAAACAAATCATATCAGAAGAAGGCATGACATGTGAGACAGAGGGCTCTCAGAGCTGTGACTAAAAACTCTGCTCTCTTCTGTTATGAGGTGTTGCCTAGAGCAAATGCTAAATGGATTATTTCCTTTGAGATGGGACTGGGGCTACAGGAGTTATATTCTCTCATCCCTCTAACAAATCTCACAATGTGATCCCACAAGCAAATAAACCAATATGATTTCTTTTTTTAGACCTGAGCATAATATATTAGTTACAATCCCACACTGCTTTCCAATCCTGACTACACCTCCTAGAGGGTGTACAAATTAGTGTCAGAATTGGGGTGCTGAATTCACCATGTTTTTGGCTTTGAGATGCCACATAAAAATTACTAACTCATGAACAGATTCGTGAAACCATTGTGTGGTGCTGTAATCTAATGGATGAGTGTTTAGTGCATTCAGTCTGGGCTGCCTGCTCCAGTCTACCCAGACACGTTGCTGCAGCTGAAGCTGTGCAAGGCTAACTGACCTCGCCCATTACCTTTGCTGCCTCCACACAAGGGCATATCATGGGTACATTGATCTGGCGACACCCTGATGCCAGGCGTCAACGTCGTGTTGTTGCCCAGCACTGATACATTGTTTATTGACTGATAGATGTAAGTCACTAGCTTTGGTTTTACGGAGGAGACATAGCCATGGTCCTGTGCTTGTGAGACATCACCGAGTACAGCTGCTGATGATTTTTTTGGTTGTTCTGATGTGTATAGTGACGCCCACCCCAGGTCACAGGGACAGCTGGATATTGATTCTGATATGCAATCAAGTGACAGAATGAAGATCTGCAAAGGTGCCTTAATGAGGCATTAATAAATATGATATCACAGAGTAGCATTGAGCCCACAGGTAGCCTCGATGCTCCGCTACCATTGTTCTTACTGCCGTTTCCATAGCAGCCTGTAAATCATGTTCCCACCTTCATGGGGGGACTAACCTTCCAACCTATGCCAAAATTCTGGAGAGGCTTTAGAGCACTTTGATGACAGAGTAAGAGATGTGTCATGTTGTACTTATGTACTAGGGGAGAGTAATGAAAGGAACAAGACACCATTCAGTGAAGCAGAAACTCGCTGTGTAGATGTCTTTGTTCAATGGATTGACCCACAGATATGTGTCGAGGTAAAGTTTGCTTCGCTGAGCCCACTAAGGAAGGCTGCACGACTCATGTTTCTAAGCAAGGACTCTCTGCAATTTGTCCAATCTTCCACCAGGGTAAAAGCCACTAGATGAGCATTCACAACCAAATTGCACTGTACTTATTGCAAATGCCCAGCTCACAAGTGTCCTGAGTGTCTTGGCACTGGCATGCACCCACTGTAGAAAGAGTGGACATGCAAGAGCACGCTGATGGTCTCTACAGCTTCACTCAGCTAATCAAACAGGTTATGAAGGTGCACAAGGGAATGCAAAACTGGGAAACACATACGGCAGTGGGTCTGTCACTGCCTCTTGTTTCCCTTCTGCAAAGCAAATTAAGTCAAAGTGGTAGGACTCGCTCAGATGCTAAAAGTAACTTTGCAAGGTACAATCAGTGGTAGACAGTCTATCTTTATCATTGACACATGCACAGAAATAAATGTCTTGTCCTTTAAATCTACTCATGGTCGAGGATTAAAACTGCTGCATTTTAGACTGTGTGGATTGGGAAAAAGGGGTAATTGATGCAATAGATTCACAATATGTGGAATTGAAAATAAATGAAAGTAAGTAACAGTTCATATTCAAAGTGGTTTGGAGTAAGACCATGAATTTGAAGCCATTTGATAACAGCATACCAAGAAAATGAACAGCCTGAAAGAACAATTTACATAAACACTACCTCAGTTACCTCACCCATAAATGCGGAAGCTGGAAAGAAACACCTGTGTAAGGCAGAGTGAACTGTTTTGTACCAGTTTGAAGCAAAGAAACAACTTCTGACAAGCTCCTTAATATGACATGAGACTGCTACAGGTGATTCTAGTCCTATAGTCCAGAAACCTTTTCACTTACCCTACCACTTTTAGCCTATCATAGAGAAAAATATTTCAAATTTGATAGAAACAGGGTAATTCAAGCTTTTTCATCCTCTAGTCTTCACCTATAGTGGTTATTCTGAATCAAACCAGCAATGGAGAAAAAGCTTATTGCATTTGTATAGATATGTGACCAGTCAGTAAGTTCATGAAACCAGATATTTACCCACTTCCAAGGACTGATGGCATTTTTGCATCACCTTGGCAAATGCAAATTCACAACCACTTTAGATATACACTCTGGCTATCACTAAATTCCTATAGCTCCAAAAGATCAGGAAAAGACATCTTTTGCTGTGGCCTGAGGGTGCCCCTTAGCCTCCAACCACTCCTGCTACATTTCATGATTTGATGATTTACTTTTACGAGATTTAAAGCTGATCATGTGTCTAATATACCTGGATGAAATTACTGTCTTTTCAGGTACTATGAGAGAACATTCAGAATGACTGAGAAAGTGATAACTCATGTTAGTGACGCTAATCTGAATTTGAAATTAGTAAAATGGAGTTTTGCGCAGTCGTAAGTTCACTATTTAGACCACATAATTGTGTCATATGGTGTATGACCAGGTCCATAGTTAACAGACACAGTTGAAATCATTTCTCGGCTTATAAATTACTATCATAATTTCATGGAAAACCATGCAGCCACCACAAAACCAGTCACAAAATTCCTAAAGAAGGGAACTTCTTTTGTTTGGGCAGCAGGTTGTGAAAGTACCATGTTGAAATTATGAGAAATTCTTACAAGCTCACATGTCTTGGCTCATCTGGTTGTGTGATACCTTTTATCATGTAGTTAGATCGGTCTTAAAACTTAGTTAATATGACTACGCTAGAAAGAAAGCTGTCAGCTGCATTTTAAGCCAAATGCAAGATGGTGAAGAAAAACGAACTGGTTATACATCACATCAGCTGAATCAAGCTGAGCACAACTAAGGCACCTCCAAAAAAAAAACTTCTGTCACTTGCTTTTTGTACACATTGCTTAGGGTGTTAGCTACATGGTCAACAGTTCAGAGTAATTACAGGCCATGCAGCTTTACAATGGCTTTTGATTTTAAAAGACCCCAGCAGCAGACTTGTTAGATGGGTCTTAAAACTCAGTTAATATGACTATGTAGTCAAACACTATCCTGGCAAGTTGAACCAGGAAGCAGATACCTTGAGTAGAAAAATTAAGATTCTGCATGTCGACAATGGATTTTAACCCATAATCATAGGCATGTAGTTGCCTTATCATCACTTTGATTAAGTTTCTTAACATTTCAACCAGGCAATCATTCTTTCACAATGGATATGAGGCCCCAGATAACAAATATTACCAATAGGAATCATTACATAGTTTTGTAGTATTTTGTGGTTTTCTTTCATGCTCCACTCATTGCCTCAGGTAAGTAAATCGGAGTAAATAATATCATAAAAATGTTAACCAACATCATAAACTAAATAAAAATGAAATCCAAAAACCATTTAGTGAAACTGGCAATATTTCATCTAATTGAGTACTTTTATCATTAACTAACTAAAAATGCAATCCAATAGCCATTAAGATCAGTTGTCAATATTTCATCTAATTGAGTATATTTGTTTCAGAATTTAGGCTTTTCTGGCCCTGCTCATAACAGCTTTGGTTTGGAAATCACTGGATATGTGCTACTCCTTGTGCAAGAAAATAGAGATTGCTCTAGGAGGAGTATATGAGACTCTACAAAACTCGAGGAGCCATGCTGGAATATTACCCTGTGTAGTTTTCACAAGGAGCACCAAACTCATTGTTATGGGGCTAGTTTCCTCACCAAACATCTTCAGCACTTGTGAACTGCCACTAAACCAGAGGATTTACATGTTTTGAACAATTAACAAGTATTTGTTGTTGGATATTCTGTAATCAGTTACCTATGTTCCCAAACCTGACAAATATGATACATTACTAACACACTTGTCTCTTTTTCATGTCATCTTTAAATTAGCATGTGGAGCAGACTAACAAACTGAGGTAAATTCATTTACTTTGATTCTTTGGAGGAAGCTTGAAACTACTGGCACCAACTTATGTAGTACCTGTCAAAATACACCTCTTTCTACAGAAAGATTCTCTCTACACAACCATTTAATAATCCACAATGATAGTGACACTATTTGTGCATCCTCCTTTTTCTCTCAGGCATAGGGCATCCTTTCCCTCTATGTCCACCTATCCTTTCCATTGCACCAAACAAACATACAAGTTAGGGTACAATATCCTTTTCACAACATTTACAACTCTACCTTCTTCTTTTATACATATGTATTGAGTTAACCTACTCCTACCATAGCCTGTATTCATACAGTGTTTCTAATCTGCCTTCTGTGCTATATTTATCTTACTACTCTGCAAATACCCAATAACTACTCTGAATGTCCTAGAATTGTATGTTTCAATGAAAGCCTTGCTATTATATGGTGCAACAACCTGGAAGTTAGCTCATAATGTTTACACTTCATAGGTATGGGTATATCCTCCTCCATTCTCCCCATCAAAAGTGACAAGAAGTAACATAGAGTTCCAATTAGAAAAAGAAATTACTCATCTAGATTATGCTGTCTAGTTTATGGCTGAAGTTTGTTAATTTCTATTGTTTGTCACATACTAGTGTAAAACTAAGTTAGTTGTAAAGTCATCTATTGATCAAATCTATATTACAGAGACCTTTTTTTCTTTTCCACCTGAAGGACTACTGAGAAAACAGCCTTTGGTGGTGGAATCCCTATAATTTTGTAAGGATGTTCAGAAAGATGGGAAATCTTCCTCATTTCCTTCTTTAACTGTGAAATGTGATGAAAGACTTTCATTAGCACCATGTCACTGAGTTTAAATTTAATGATTGTTGCTTTTAAATTACGTTCTTGCATTCAAAATCGTGTGTGTCTATTTGATTTCTTTACTACTTTTTCTTGTAATTCACTAGTTTGTATATCTTCTATATCAGGCCATGAAAAAAACTTAAAAATGGTTCTCCTATGAAATTTTTAAAACACAACTAAACATTAAATCCCATTCAAGCAATTATATGAATTAACATATCACCTTTAACACCTGTGATAAATACACTTAGCTTCATTCTTATACCTTGTTATTGAACCAGTGATTATGGTAAGCATTTAGATTGTCAGCAGTAGCAAAACAGATGATTTCCCAAGAATTTTTTTAACATTATGCAGTGACATAAATTCATATTAACACTATTCTTCTCCTACAACAACAAACAAAAAACTGTATAGGTAACGCAGTTGCCTCAGGTAAGTAAAAATCTTAACCAAAATCATGAACTAAATAAAAATACTTCCAACTCAGACACTGTTTTTGTGAGGCACACTGCATCAGACATGCTCTATAGCATCTTCAGCATAAAATAATCGAACCAACTCCAGGATTTGGGAAACAGACACATCTTAAATTTAGATTTCTGACGCTTTCACTGAACAGCACTGTCCTCACTATTCGGGGCCAAGCACCCGCATAAAGCAGTGTGCCTGACACTATGCAGCATACACTACTAATGAATCTTACTGCTTCCATATGTAAAAAACTTGCAGAATAGTTTACATTAAACACTTTCATAGAATAATACTCAATTAAAATACATACTCTTACTAGTCACCATAAAAATAAAAACCACAATATGCTTTATTCACCCAATCGTGAACCCACCTCCCACATCACAGAGTATGATCAAGGCTGAAATCACCACCATCTACTCATAGCAGTTTAAGTACCTTTCAAAGCTAGGTTTCCGAGCATTGTATGCTCTTGTACACTCCCAGGGCACATGTAAATGTTTACTTAAAATCTACTTCATGAGAATTTGTTACTTCAGACATCTGTTGTCAGTGCACCAGTAGCCACCTTCTATTCCTGGGCCGTGGTATCCTCACTTTGATTATGTACCTTCTTAGAGATTCCTTTCTTAGTCTTAGTTAATTCATCCTGAATTTTCCGTAGGTCACTCTTTGTTCTGTCTCTTTCTTCATTAGAATGAGGTGTATGTACAGACAGTTCAGTCCTTTTTTATATTTTATTGTCTACTAGGCCAACTATGCACTTCTCCAAACAAGCAAGAGTAGATTGTTTCAAGTCCTTGTTACCATCTCTAAATCGCTCATTTACTTAATTTCAAATTAAATCACACTGTTTCAGTATTTTTGAATTTAGATCCACTGGTAAGGTGGAAAGTGTCATCTGTAACTGCAATATGCTATTCTTATTTCATACTTTCTCTATGAGACTCATTGATATAGTGTTCCAGTGTGCTGCATTATTCCCTCTTGCTCACCTCAGTATTTCAGCACCCTCACCAACCTTCTTTTCTCGAAGTGCTGCAGTTATTGGTGGTAGTTAGAGAGTACAAATCCAACACTCACTTCTCAAAATAAATACAATGCTTCTGATAGTCAATGTATCATATAATGTACTATAATATTGTGCCCTGCCCGCGATGTAATAACATTCTATTTTATTTTTCTATCGAAGTATTAAGATTTAACAATATAATTTAAGCACTACGTCAATGAACTGCACTGGAAGTCAGCGAATATGTATGCCCACAATAACATGAGCGGCATATCATTATTATCTGTGTTTTGTTCTATATAAGAATGTGCGCCCGTCTGTTTTCTCTCCTCCTCTTCTTTAATCGCTCGCCTTTCCGACAGCTTCTTATGCTATCAGGCTTCTATTTTCTTCCATTCTGTTCAAATGAACTAAATTTGTATTCCTGTTAGGAATTTATTTAATCATTACATTATTATCACCAATTGTGACTACTGAGAGGATCTTATTATGAATACTTTATTCTTTCACTCCAGAGTTGAGCTAAGATCATTGTAAATTTCCAAGTATTTCGCTGGAATACGGCACAATTCTTTGTTATGATCAAAACTGTGAGAATTATTCACAAAATGTTAGATTTCAGTGCAAAAAACTTATTTTGTTAAATAATAATGGTTTAATTTAACATTTCTATTTTCATTTCGTAGTAGCAATCACAAATTCCCAATTGATAAATGTTATAGATTTTTTTTTACCACATTTTTTCTTACAATGCCAACGCAATACCCGCTAGATGAAATTAAATCATCCTGAATCTCTCGCAAAGTGAGAAATTTCCTTTAGATTAAAAAAAAAACGAGTAGAATAAACTTAAAATTGGTGTGTATGAAATACTTAATTCACTTACTTTTAGTTAATGATAAGAAGTGATACCTCTAATTAATCCAAATACTAATAATTGTGTGTAATATTTAAGTAACAAAAATAACGTCTCAGGCTCATATTAAAAAAACGAATAGAATAATTGGGATACATTAAGCTGAAGAAATTCTGTTTAATAATGAAATATTTATTCAGTTACTGAATTATTATAAGTATACTTAAGCTTATTTTACATCCATTACAATTTACGCTAGCTGAAACATAAATTTCCATAATCATATCCACCCATATTTATAAAATACCGTAGTTAAAGATAAAATTATTTTAACATTTGAAACATCACCTACATTGAAAAGAGGTAAGTCGACAAATGGTATGTCTTGTTTAACAGATTTCAGTTGAGTGAGTGTTATTAAGTTTTCTCTTGTGATGTCATAGGCATCATCATGATTGCTCTTCCTCTGTGGCTCGCACCATATCTGCAAGGCAGGAACCAATGAGGCAGGAACCAGCAAGTA